>NC_134795.1:50134215-50164215 GCF_046742065.1 Oratosquilla oratoria
CTGCTGGGCATATTTTGGTGGAGCCGGGATATGTAGAGGGGCAGCCTGACGTAGGCTGCGTGGCTCGTGCTTGCTGGAGGTGGCAGCGAGGAAAGGGTTGGGGGATGGTGGCTGTGGGGCCAGTTTGGCGTGCAGCCGGGGTGTGCAGTGTTCATGCGAGCTGTAAATGGAATGGTGAGTAGGAATATCATTGAGGTATGAGCTTGATTAATTCTTGGTTCGTGTTTTAGTTTTTTCGTAAAATGAAAGCTGATAGCATGATCTTGGTTAATTGAATGCTTTTGCAATGTTGTATTCATTAGAATGTGAATCATATACAAGCACGAAGGGCTATGATGTTTCGGTGTTAACATAGATCCATTAAGTGCGTGTATTTTGATATAGTGAAGCACGGAATATAACTTCACATTGCTCAGAATCTGCCGGCTCCATCTCCATAAATGGTCGACTGTTGCCAGAAGAAAATGTTTTCCAAATATTCCGCCATGTTGAAGTGTCGATCGTTTTTAACACTTGCCTGTCACTTGCCAAACGGGCACGTCGATTATAGGCGTCGTCTTAGCAATGGGAAAGGCTCTTTTCACACGTATCGACTTTTCGTCGTGCGCCGTCCACAACACGACGCCATGCTCCCAAATAACCATGGGTGTCTGACGTTTTCACATGTGATTGTGGTCGTGACGTGTGAAAGCGTCCACAGACACCCATGGTTGCTTGAGAGCACGACGTCGTGTCGTGGACGGCGCACAGCGAAAAGTCGATACGTGTGAAACGAGCCAAAACAGTTACACCAGGGTATAAAGATATTTGAGAAAAAAAAAACTTGGCGACAGTTTTAGTGTTGAAAATCCATTGATACTGAAATGGGAGGGGTGGATGGAGTGGTGGAAGGGAATGACATGGGTGGGAATGGATACGTGCCTCTGACTTGGCTGCCTTTGTAAGGGGTGTAAAAGCTCTAGGTATATAGGTAGAATTGATAAAGTAACAGATACCAAATTGTGGTATTGATTCGTTGCACGAATACAACAGTGTTTATCGAGCTGAGAAGATCTCTTCGTGTGTTGGTGGTAATTACGGCCGAGGTTTGCGTGTACGAGTCGAGTGATGATTGTGATTGTAGCAGCAACGGGAAGCGCTCTTGCCACAAACTCGGTTGCAACGGAAAGGCCGAAGTACGCATAGTGTCGTTCCTATACGAGGTGAGTGATGTGCCGTAGATAGCTTGGACTGACGTCATGGCTCCGACTTGAATGTTTCCCGCGCATTTGTAAAGGCCAAAGAAAGGTCGAATAGACTTCCGGTGTTGTTGCTAGGTAGTTTTAAAGGATTATCACACTGGTTTATTTTTTTCCCTTCAACCTCCGATTCATCGGCTGTACCGCCTACCTCCAGAACTTTTACCGCCGTAAAATCACTGTGGCAAACTATTTAATTTTCTCAACAGTTTACATACAGTTACCATGCTGGACGGAAAAAAAATCCTCCAGTATATCAAATACCTTCCCGAAAACTGCGTTTTGCAATCGGATACCCTTTTACATGCACGCCAGGGGTAGAACTAAATTGTGGTAAAGAAATGCTTTGTATTGAAGAATACGTGTTCGGAGTGGTAGTGCAGATAAAGATCTTGGTGCAGATAATCTTCATATGGTGCAGCAGCGAGGCGAGACGCGCGTGTATTGGAGCAGAATTAACCGTTAGTGAAACGAGTTGATCAGAAGAGTCAGTTTATCAAGCGCCAAATTGAATGTGAACACATATTGTTTATTGATATCAGTATGAGTGAAAGGAAATATTGTAAAGAAAATAACTGCGTTTGTGGCCAGTGCAACAATTGGGATGAATTATATGTGATCGCAATGACAAAATATAACTAAAGGAACCAGTGCCCATATAAACCAAATTTCATACTGCGTCCCCAACTGTAATAGCTATATAAATGTAAATGCAGTAAAAAATTTAAAGTGGAATTAACTAACCAAAAGTAATTAAGAGAAAAGCACAATAGAAATTAATAGATCGAAATTACACGTGCCTTGCTTCCTCAACTACTTTTGTCCATATAACAACGTGCGGTAGTCATTTTCGCATATGCTAGAACCTCATCACTATGATCGAACTGATGACGCTTATTTCAGGCTTCATTCACAATCACATCCAATCCACCATACCAAAATTGCACATGCGATGGCGCAGTGGTAGAGTTCCCGGCTGCCACTACGGAGGTCCGGGTTCGAATCCCACCCAGGGCTGGAATAATTTCAGTATCGCTGCGCTGCGAGTCGTTATTCCAACTCTCGTGGGAGGGGAGTTCGGGGTGTGTGTGCGTGTAAGGTCACAGCATTACCCATAGTTCGGTCATATATGAGCTGTGAGATCTCTTCCGGGAGAGAAGTAGCTGTCGGTCACAAATCCAACACGTGGCCCAAGACCATGGTGAATCACACACACAAGCACAGATTATCGAACACTAGGCAGAAGATATTTGTCATCTATAGAAAATGGTAATTGAAAGGCTGACAGAGAGATTATATTATTATTTCTTAATATAGTCCGGATGCCTTACATCCCAAAGCGCCTCTTTTGGTTGTGTCTTCTCTGATGGAGCATGGATAACTTCAGTATACCACTCAGTCACGGCGAAAAGTGGAAATATCCACCAAATGATGAGAAGAGTTTTTGCCCAAGAAAAAGTATCAGTGTTTACATACAACAGTATTCAAACGACTGAATATTGCCATAATATGAATTCCATAATTTTTATTTTATATTTGAAGATAATTTTATACTATTAAATAGCTTATGTCTTTTTGAATAAGTTGCATATGCACATTTAAATATGCCGTACATATGAATACTCTTAACATATATCTTCAGTTTCTTTCATTGATCTCTTCCGAGGTGTGGACTACAACGGTATTGGCTTGGATTCCAACCCAACTCCTCCAACGTTGGACGAAATCCATCCCTTGGCTCCGTTGACTAGCGTAACCGTACCTTTACCATACATACAATCTTACCAAGCCGAATAAAGTATTGAGGCGCCCAGACTGTATCGGCCTTCAAGGGTTATGTCGGTTTTGCAGTGGACCATTAAGGCTGAACTACTCAAGTAGTTATGGTGCGTAACTGGGAAAACAGCATCAACTACAAGAATGACTACACATGAACGTGTTATTGACCTTGATGTAAAGTAATACTCAGGGGGGAGAAATTCAAATAATAAATATTTAGGACGATGAGTGAAAACATGCAATTTTCAAAACGAACCCCACTTACCAAAAAACAACGTTAATATAATGAGCTAGTAAATGGTACAACTTAAAGCTGCTGAGGTAAATGGATACTCTTTCACAACATATTTCATCTTGATACAGGGCTCATCAGAGCGTACGACATGGCAACATGACATGAAATACGCTTGTTTTATCTTCAACGAACGTGGCATGTCAGGAATGTAGATGTGTGTCACTACAAGTGGGCAGATATAGCTGCGGTCAGGGACAAAATAATTGTTCTTTTTGGGCAGAAATAAACTGCCGTAGGTATGGGGAGTGGAGGAGGGGTGTTGATTAGAGTGCGAGTTTCCACCTACCCCGCTTACATTTTCTTCTCCCTCCCCACCCCCCTCTCTCTCTCTCTCTCTCTCCACACACACACACACGCACACGCACACCACACCACACACAATGCATTTCCGCCCTCTCCCGGTCCACACAAACCTCTAACACTTCCTAAACTTTGTTGATGGTTTTCAGCGTCGAAAGACAAGTCCCAAAGGGAATCTGTTTGGCCCTCCTTTTACTCTCCTCAACCAGCTCTCCCTCTCTCCTTCCATTCTCTCTTCCCTCCCGTTGTCCTCTTTCTCTACCCATACTTCTCCCCACTCCCTAATCTCTTCACTCAATTTCATACACTGGAGATTCGACTGTCATTCCGGTTCCCCCCCCCCCCCCGAAACTAACATTGGCGACTAATTCTTTTAAGGATTCTAAAGGGAGGTATGATGTTATTGCACACAGGAATGGGAAGTAAATTCTTCGGGGGGGGTGGTTTGTGTGTAGGTACGAGCACGTGCACATCTTTGTTTTAGCTTATACCAGACGTTTTAAATCAACGGAGGGACGTAGTTTGCCTAAAATCCTTCCCCTCTGCTGAATGAAAATAGTTTTGTTTATGTGAGAAGGCTAATCAATAATGTCTCGCAGTAGGCAAATGGTAATGGTCATGCTTCAACAGAGCCGGAAGTAGTATCAGCATCCATGCGGTTTAATCCTTAGACAAAATAATTAGAAAGAGGAAGTTGTTGGGATGGCGATCCAGTAAAAATATATATATTAAAGAGAAGGAAAAGTATATAATCCGAAAAGTTAATGGAAGCCGCTGAACAAAAATAGAGAAGAAAATCCCCTGCAAATTAAAATTAACATTTAATAACGGGGCAATCGTCCATGGAACCTTGCTTCATTGGTCTCATCTCGGGGTGGGGGGTTAGAAACTCCGCCCCTTTACTTTTCGACCAATCACGTCTGCTTTTGCATGACGCGTATTGGATGAAAGGTGTCTGCACCGGTTGTAAGAAGATTGCGAGTGGCTGAGGATATAGAGCGGCCGTGGCCTCTTCCGCCGGAGATCACAACTGGAATCCTGGTAAGCGTTGAGATAACGCCACATAGAACCTGAAATAAAATCGTATTGGGTCCAGGGGAAGAGTAGGACAGTGATGGCATTCAGAACTACCCGCTGCGGTAAAAATGTCAGAGACGAAATGCAGTCACAGTACAAACAAATGTTCTCGTTATCCAAGGAGTTTGAAAACAACGAAATTTTACTGGAGCTTTCAGAGCACACTTTTGAGTGCATCATTGCGCTTTATAGGTATATACATATTTAGGAAGGAATCCTACTAGCAGCCGAATAAAAGCCAGATATATAAATAGATTGTAATAATGCTACCCCCTGTAGGGCAAAATAATTTGAAGCAAAACCAAAATTGAATTGTAGGTGGTGTCATCGATTTCAATTAATCAGCCTCTTTGATTAACAATGTATTTTTTCTGATTTGGATTTTTTCTTGGAATGAATGACTCGGCAGTGCTGGAGTCACAAGTGTCACTGATTATGTCGTCTTAATTTATACTTCATTAACAGAATTTCTTTATACATTGTTATCGTCTTCTGAGGAACAAAAGTTCCCAGAACGAAAACAAAGCGACTGCGAACTGCGTCATAAGGCTTACAACGCGAGCTGCGAAGGGAGAGGGAATGAGAGGGTGAAGGGATGACTGTGTTCGGCGGATTCATTTGGTCTGACCAGCCAGCACGTCGCCTTGGGAGGCTGCCGAGGTGTTTGACCGGAGAGGAAAGATCAGCAAACAATGTGTACGTGTTTCGTAGACGGCAGGTTTCTTTGGAAGGACTTTGGTTACACAGGGTGAATAATATTCTTGCAGTCAGAAGAATCAGCGGTCTTGAGGAAAGTTCTCGACTCTTTGTCTTTCAAAAAAGAGGCGTGAATAAGATTTTTTCAACTTGAAAAAGAGGAATCCTATTATACGTCGGGTGAAAGGTGAGTAGGGTAGTGTTTGGGAGGGAGCGTTTAGATTTATTTGACGTAGACAGCGCGCGCATATCTTTGGTAAAGGGAAGGGAAAGTGACTGATACACTCAGCCTGCTCAGACTTGTTGCTTGTGATAAGGCTGTGCTGCGTACGTATACATATTTTGTAATTATTTTCCTCGTCTGACGCAGAGCAGTCCGATAACTTAACTGCCAACACGAATCTTTGTTGTCTGTTTTGGACACATCAAACTCATGCTGGGGATGACAGACAATTTCTTTGCCAAAGAGTAATAACGTTTTTAGGTTGAGTCGCATTGACGGTAGAAAAAGTAACCTTGTATTATTTTCGGCTTATTCTCAGTCATACTTCGAGTATTCCTGACGCTGAAAAAATGTATTGACATTGTAGATACTCACATCACGTACTGTCCCAAGTTGAACGGAATCGCATAATGATACATGTCGCCTGTAAACCCTCACAGCCCGTCAACTAAAATGTTTCTGATCATCATCATCCAGACCGAGTGAGCCTTGAATAACAATCCATGGCCTTGTGCATGACTTTTTCACATTGCCGGCGTGCAGGTCCTGTGGCAAAGACGAGGGGAAAAAATCCCTTGTCTCGCCTGGGCTTCGGACCAACAATGGCGGGGTTACATTGCATTCGTATATCCTGAACAAAATTGTAGAAGGCATCATTAGCAAAGGAGGAAAACATGAATGTTTCGATGAGTAATGGTTCCCACAGTCGAATAAAATCGCGTAACTCTTGCCAGAATAAAAGAAAAAATTAAGTACGACAATGGACTGACCGTAAGGGTATTTTGTGGAATGGAGGTTCGTTTCAATTAATGAAAATATCAAAGGCGATACCTGAGGAAAGGCACGTAATGTTTGGATAAAGTTGCCCGTGACGATTCCTGTTAAACGGGTTGGGTAAGGTCCAGGAGATACCCACACCAAGACACCACAGAACTTGGTACTCTGTGTTTACTTAATTTGCCATAAATAACTTAGGACTCTTGCAGTACCCAGTGTTTGATTATTCTGTGTTTATTTGGTGCCGCATCCTTTGTGTACAGTTCGAATTCATACTGCTTCCACCAAGTGTTTTCTCTCTCTCTCTCTCTCTCTCTCTCGTGTGTGGGTGGTGGGGAAAGGAGACGAAAGTATATCCCAGTGGTTTCGTATAAACTTCTAATCATTCATTTAACCTGAAATCCACAAACGGAAGTGTGGTCACTTTTCAAACCGAAGCTCTGCCTCTGGCCGCTCATTGGCCGGGTTAAAAATAATTTGCCATGAGCCAGAATAATGTATAGTCATGCAGTCTGCAGTGCTCTAAAGATAAAGTGTACGTGAGGACAAGCCCAATTGTAAAAGGACATATGCCGCCTACGGGAGATTGGAACAGCTTGCCTGAGAGCCTACGTGATGTTGACCATGCCCGTCGTGCGATTCGGTTTCCTGAGGGTGTGCGCATGCGCGAATATGCCTACGTGCAGAGAGGCCCGTGTTATGGTGGGTCCTGTGGAGGAGGATTGGTGTAGTGAACTTCCATACACTTTTCACTTCAGGGCGTGGAGACGGGAGCAAACTTGGGTTCACGCACGCGCGTCATTCAAGCGCGGG
Organism: Oratosquilla oratoria; assembly: GCF_046742065.1. Taxonomy (NCBI): domain Eukaryota; kingdom Metazoa; phylum Arthropoda; class Malacostraca; order Stomatopoda; family Squillidae; genus Oratosquilla; species Oratosquilla oratoria. The sequence goes on from NC_134795.1 coordinate 50,141,414, forward strand.
AACGAACAGGAGGTGCACGTGTCCTAGCGGGTGTAAACTTTGAAAGAGCAATACACTTAAGGTACTGTATACAAACGTCCGGGGATATGATTCATATCTTTAGAGATAAGAGAATATAGGGCATCGGCTAGGTGGTGACGTCACTGAGTGATAAAACATGGATTGGGTCTTTACCTTGGGAAGGCGTTTATCGAATTGAGACAGTTGTTGTGATTTGAACATGATGGACATCGGAGTTTGTTCGGCGGTTATTATACGTTGGGCCGCATGGCTGATACGTCACATGTTGAAGTTCTTTGCATATCAAGGTTTGAACAAAATTGGCCGTAGTAGCTGTAGTTGCAGTAGTAGCAATGATGATAATAATAATAATTATGGTAATCATGATTATCATGAGTGGGGTAAGAAACCGTAGGTGACTGACAACAAGGCGAAAGAATGTTGAAGGTGAATATCGATAAGCTTTGGAAAATAGTGGGTTCATGAAATATGGGTTATCTGCTGCCGGTGTTCATGACAATGGCATGTCACTGACCTTTGCGATTGGCTCTGATAATATTAGTTCCTCGTTTTCCATTTTCTGTCGTTATTCCATTAATATAGCTTCCCCTAATCTTTGTGTCCAGATTTGGGGTTTTATTTTCGCGCTATAGTGGGTCACGACAGCAGTTGTATGATAGAATTAAAAGCTGTCACTAAACGTGCAAGCATTTCCTTTATCATTATTATTGCTGTTATTATTATCATCTGTTTATGCGATCGTCGCTTCTCGTAAAACCAAGAAGTCTGATAGTGTTATTGTTCGATTTGTGATTTCTCGTTAAAAAAATGCTGTTGACTCCCGGTTTCAATATAGTTTTCATAAATGAGGTCAAGGCAGTTTATGTTTTATTTACTTAAAGGGTTTCTTAACGTATCTGTCGCTTGAGCGCTTAAAGTTGAAAACAAGTTCGTCATTTATTGCCTTTGTTCGTTGACCCTGTGTTAGCGAGGAGCTGTGTGGCTTAGTCATGAACTAAGAACTAAGATTACGTTAGTCACAGGTGATTGAGCTTTGTCGGGTTCAAGGGCTGGTCCCGGGGCAGGTCGTGTTGTGGGATTTTTTCCCAGTGTCGAACGCATCATATAGATTTCATTCCTTGATTAAGTTTGAGTTATCGGTCATGATTTTAAAGGTTTTCAATAATTCATCAATTTTCCCTTGTTTGAGGAAAAATATTTTTAAAGGATGAAGAATTTGTCGGGAATTTTCCCCAATGATTTTTTTCTCGTACTACCCAAAATATAATTTAAGAGAAACAGTTTCCTCTTCTCGTGCTGAATTGGGTTTATGAGAAATACAGAAGTCGGGGGGAGTGCGCACTTGTTGGGGGTGCGTATCCAAGTGATTTATTTTTTAATTGTCAAAAACAGGTGTATTTTTTTTTCTTTCCAGTTTGAATATGTAGAATGTATATCAATGAACACAAAACAGTGTTAATTGATAAATGGATAAAAAATTGTGTGCACTTCCCACTTAGGGGCATCACCTTCGGTAATGTTTCTTTGACTCTGGCTTCGGTTTCGTGAAAGCGTCGGTATAGAAGGCATAATAATGAAGGAGTGGATCTGATCGTTTGGCGTTAGCCAGAATATAATTGTCAAGAGTACAAAACTATAGCTAAATATCATTCGAGATGTCATAACCTCTCTATGTCTCCCTTGAACTGAATAAAATAGTCTTGTGTTAGTGGAGGGCAAGTTGACGACAGTTCGAACACTCACCAGCGAGTTGGACCAAGGACATTTATCAAATAACACGCTACAAAGTGTAAGGTACACCGTCCTAGCCACCTTGTTGGGGAAGTTCGAGGTGTTAAACCGAATAAACTAATCAATCATAAAAACAAAAAAATACATGTCCGTCCGTCTCTTTTTCATGTCTGATAGTCTACTGCAATACGTCCCACGTAGCACTGCTCGTATATCCATGTGAACAAGTTGTATAGACACGGTAAAGGAAACATGGACTGGAGGTGAAGCTTTTATTCCTGACGTTTCGTCTATCGACTTTCTCAAAGGAATGAGCATACTAGATACATACAGAGTTTATAAACACGCCTTACGGCTCAAGGGGGTGTGCGAGCGTCAGGAATAAAAGCTTCACCTCCAGTCCATGTTTCCTTTACCGTGTCTATACAACTGCTCGTATACTCAACACATTTGGTACTCCAGCGTTGTGCCCAGTATTCAAACACCCAGTCAATTACAGTTGAGGAAAACAAAATATCGTGGATGCCCTTTGGTGTGCCTGAGTATGAGGTAATAAAAACGCAGACAAAAATGTAGTATTGTGATTAGTAGTGCCATACATTTTTTCCCGTCTGTGGACTCCCCTACCTACCAACGGAAATACTGACAGGTTAAGACAGTATCCAACACCCCACTTCTTGAGTTACACCTAGACATCCGCTCTGCGTCAAAACTTAACACATTGACCATGTCATCGATCACAGATAGGAACCAGCGCAGCCCTTGAACACCGCAACCGACCATGACTCAAAAGCGTTGATGATGTGTACTTCACGGAAACGCGTACGTATATGTAGCCACGTGTTTTAACAGGCACTCCCCTCGCGTGCGCGCGGACACACACACACACACACACACACTTTCAACGAATGGACGGCTTGAAGAACGTTCTGAAGAAAAGTGCCGATTGTGGATCCCAACGCAAAGAGAAGTACCTTTTTGTATTTGCAGGGTGGGGGGAAATTGCTCGTGGGGCAGTAGGTAAGTAGGAAAAGAGGAGAAGGGGAGGGATTGCTGGGGAAATGGAAGGAAATGAGGATGTGGAGGACTTGGCCCAGGCAGACGGGCGTAAGGTCAACATGAAACGACCACCGGACCAGCTCAGTGATGACGAAATGGCAAATAAAAATGTAAAGATTAGAAGTATAGAGAGGAGCAATACAGTAGAAAGTGACGAGAATATGTTCCAGGGATTTAAAGAGGGGGGGGGGGTTGTGTCCCCCCCACCTTTTTAAATCCCTGGAACAAAAGAAAAGTGCCGATTGTGGATCCCAACGCAAAGAGAAGTACCTTTTTGTATTTGCAGGGTGGGGGGAAATTGCTCGTGGGGCAGTAGGTAAGTAGGAAAAGAGGAGAAGGGGAGGGATTGCTGGGGAAATGGAAGGAAATGAGGATGTGGAGGACTTGGCCCAGGCAGACGGGCGTAAGGTCAACATGAAACGACCACCGGACCAGCTCAGTGATGACGAAATGGCAAATAAAAATGTAAAGATTAGAAGTATAGAGAGGAGCAATACAGTAGAAAGTGACGAGAATATGTTCCAGGGATTTAAAGAGGGTGGGGGGGACACAACCCCCCCCCCCGACTGATAAGACTAGAGGAGAGAGTTGATAAGGTGATCGAGGACTTGGAACGTAAGTTAGGTAATGTAGACTCCATTTTCCAGAGAATTGAAAGGTTGGAACAACTAGAGAAGGCTAACAGAAACTTAACTGAAGAAGTAGAGGACCTAAAAAGACAGTTAGGAAATGTAAAGGAGGAGAATGAGAAATTGAAGAAGAATAGTAATGAAAACAGAGAGAAAATAGCTACAGAAGCTAAAAATTGGAGAATAACTCAAGAAGGGAATAAGGTTTCATTCACTGACATAGTCAAACAGCAATTGAAAGAACATAATGAAGACTCAGTTATTAAAGTGATGAGACAGAAGGAGAATATAGTAAGAGAATTAGCTGACAAAAAGAAATGTATAATTATATTAGGAATGGAAGAGAAACATAACCCAGATAGAACCGCAAGAATCAAGGAGGAAAATGAAAGAGTAAGCAGTTTATTAAAATTAGTCCAGGAAGATGAACCAGAAATTATAAAGGAAATTGAGGAAAAATTCAGACTCGGAAAATATAGTACAGATAAGACCAGACCAATTAAGATTAAATTCAGGTCACAAACAACGGCAGAGAAAATTCTATCCAAGACAGGGAAACTAGCAACAAATGATCAATATAAAAAGGTATGGATAAAAAGAGAAATGAATAAGGAGGAAAGAGAGGCAGAAAAGCAGAAAAGAATTGAAGCTAAGGCAAAAAACGAGGAAAGAACGGAGTCAGAGAAAGAGAGATTCTATTGGAGAGTAGTGAACATGAAAATAAAGCAGTTCGACATACTAAAGAAAAACATAAGGGAAACAGAGAACACAATGGAAGTGGCAGAAAACTAAGAGTGTCTTACACAAATATAGATGGATTGATAACAGGATTGAATGAACTGAATGATTATTTGAAAGAAAAAGAACCGGACATAATGGGAATTGTAGAAACAAAATTAAAAGGCCCACTACCACCCAACAGTGTAGGACATGATACATACAATTATTGGATTAGAAACAGAGAGAAAAAACAAGGGGGTGGAGTTATGTTCCTGACTAAGAAGGATATAAACGTGAAAGGTGTCATATATGGAAAGAATACAGTAGAGATGATTATGATAGAAGTGGAAGACCGAGATAAGAAGAGCAGAAAATTTGTGATCAATTATGTGCCTCCGAAAACAGCCTCATGGGAGGAGAGTGAACATAAAAGTATGTTAGAGGACACAAAGATAGCATTAACTAAAATAATGGAAGACGGAGGAAGAATAGTTATGATGGGCGACTTTAATTGCAAAGAAATCTGCTGGGAAGAAATGACAGTAAAGAGTGGTGATGACTCATGGGGAAATGCTCTACTTGAGATGATTACTGACCATTCAATGACACAATGGATACAAGAGAACACTAGGTGTAGAAATGAAGAAGAACCATCGAGGCTAGACTTAATAATTACATCTGAACCTAGAATAGTGGACAAGATTGAATATAAAACACCAATAGGTAAAAGTGACCACATATTGATCGAACTGGAACTTAATGAAGAAAAATATATGAAAAGAAATGAACAATATAGAAAAGGAAGAATGATGTATGAAAAAACAAACTTTGATAAAATAAGAGAATTCTTCCAACAAGAAAACTGGGAAGAAATATACAAAGAAGAAACATCAGTGGAAGAGAAATGGAATATTTTGACAAAAATTTACAAAAAAGGAGTGGAAAAGTATGTCCCAAGACAAAAACAAGAAAAAGAATATGTAAAATGCTGGTACAACAAAAGTTGTAGGGAGTTAAAAGACAAAAGAGACAAAGCCTGGACCAGATGGAAAAAAGACAGAAGACCTGAAAAATGGAAAATATATACTGGTTATAGAAATGAATATGTACAAAAGTGCAGAGAGGAAAAAAGAAAATATGAAAAAGATGTTATAGAAAAGTGTAAAGATCAACCAAAACTATTCTACAGATTTGTAAACAATAAACTGAAAAACAAACAAGACTTAGAGAAATTAAGACAAGGAGGAGTTGAATACACTGAGGAAATGGAAATGGCAGAAATTATGAACAAACATTTTAAATCAGTGTTTACAAGGGAAAATATACAACCTGAAGAGATTGAGTGGAAGGAAAAAGTCCCCCCTATGGAAGAAATAGAAGTAACAAAGAATGAAATATTGACACACTTGGGTAATTTTGATGTCAGAAAATCGCATGGGCCAGATGAAATAGCAAACTGGATTCTGAAAGAATGCAGGAATGAACTGGCAGACAAAATACATAGCATAATAAGCAGTTCCTTAAAAGAAGGAAAAGTTCCAGAAGATTGGAAAAAAGCAAATATAGTACCTATATATAAAGGAGGAAATAAAGAAGAACCTACCAACTATAGACCAGTCTCTCTAACAAGTACAATAGCAAAAATATGTGAAAGAATTATCAAAAGTAGATGGGTAAAATACTTGGAAAAAAACAACGTACTAAATCCAAGGCAATTTGGATTCAGACAAGGACGATCATGCGTCACCAATTTAATATGTTTCTATTCAAGGCTAATAGATATAATACAAGAAAGAGATGGATGGGCTGATTGTGCATTTCTAGACCTAAAAAAAGCTTTTGACAAAGTACCACATAAGAAGTTGCTTAAGAAATTAGAATATGAAGGAGGAATACAAGGTAAATTGCTAAATTGGATGGAAGACTTTTTGCAAGAAAGAAAAATGAGAGTAGTGATAAGAGATCAGCACTCAAAATGGAATGAAGTAATAAGCGGTGTCCCGCAGGGAACAGTTCTGGCCCCAATAATGTTTGCTATATATATTAATGATATGGATGAAGGAATTGAAAGCTATATGAGCTTCTTTGCAGATGATGCAAAATTACTGAAAAGAGTGAAAACTGAAGAAGATTGTGAATCACTACAGAGAGATCTAAATAAAGTACAAGAATGGAGTAGGAAGTGGGAGATGGAGTTCAATACAAAAAAGTGTAGTATAATGAAATTTGGAAAAAGCAAAAACAGAATAACAGGATCATATAATTTGGGAGAAGAAGGAATAAAAAGAGTAGAAAATGAGAAGGACCTGGGAGTCATTGTTATGAATAATATGTCACCTGAGAAACATATAAATAAGATTTTTGGAGAAACTTATAATTTAATAAGAACAATCAAAGTGGCATTTACATACCTGGATGAAGAAATGGTGAGGAAAATCCTAATCACCCTGATAAGACCAAGATTGGAATATGCAGCAATGATATGGTCACCAAGTACAAAAAAATGTATAAAAAAACTTGAAAGAATACAAAGAGCAATTACAAAACTGGCACCAACACTCTCAAAACTATCATATGAAGAGAGACTACAAAAACTTAAACTACAGACACTAGAGCAAAGAAGAGAGAGAGGAGATTTGATACCTATTTACAGAATCATGAAAGGCATAGAAATTACTGATAGAGAGAATCTGATAAAATGGGATGACAGAAATACAAGAGGACACGGAAAGAAAATAAAAAAAGACAACTATAGAAGAGATTTGAAAAAGAACAGCTTTCCTCACAGAGCAATAGACAGTTGGAACAAGTTAGATGAGAAAGTGGTGTGTGCAAAAACAATACATGAATTTAAAAATAGTTTAGATAAAATGAGATATGAAGACGGGACCCCACGAGCATAGCTCCCCTTCCCGTAAAATACAACTAGGTGAATACAACTAGGTGAATACACACACACACACACACACACACACACACACACACACACACACACACACACACACACACTGACCTACGGCAGCGTAATGAAAAAGTCCATATATTCATCCGTAACCACTGATTATATAGCCTGACAGACATTCCCTGTCTTAGCCATCTTTATCGAAAGAGTACTAAGACAAACTGCATTTTGTTACAGAACCGCATGATATTTGCTTTGTACGATTAAAACAAATATTGCCATCGTTATAGGCGCTGATGAAGAAAAATAAACCAGTTTTTAGCGAACACATAACACAGCTGAATAAATTCACCTTGTTTTAGCCAGGATAACACGTTTGGCTTTCTATACTGACGCACTTACACGCCATACTAAGCTCTCCGCTACAGTGGCATACCTCAAAGGCTTTTGTTTTGTCTAAAGGGCCTATCACACTGAGCTATTTTACCTCTAGCCTCCGATTAATCTGCGGTACCAACCACCATCAGAACATGGGCAAACATCACTATGGCAAACTTTTTTGTTTCCTCAACAATGTACATAGAATGCCATTTGATATGCTGGAGGAAAATATTTCCCCCCCAGCATTATCAGATTCCTTCCCGTAAGCTGCTGGTTGCAAATTTGCTCCAATAGTCGGAGGGAAATCAGCCAAATGTGATAACGTCTTAACGCGACGGTGCCATGCAGCTGAGGACAGATCCCAGGACAAGAGTACGTGACTACCAGAGCTGTTGGGTCTGCTGCCCTTGCAACCTTGCCCAACATCTTGAGGACACACTAGGTTCTTGGCTTCACCCTCTCCTCCTCCTCCTCCTCCTTTTCCCCCTCCCTCCCTCCTCGCTCTTGGCTATTTCCTCTCCATTCTTCCGTGTGCACCCTTTCCGCAGTATCTAATGTGCACTTGATCTTTCCTCTTAGCAGCTCCACCTGCTTGTTCATGGCGTCTCAACTCAATCCATGGTTCATACAAGCCCATAATACCCAAATCCTTGTATCAACACCCAAGCCTTCTGCCGTAGTCAGGTCACGTACCCCCAGGCCATTGCTCACAAAAGGAATCTTCATACACTTGATATTTGTAATCATGGTCACTCCATCATGATAGCCTTTATTTGAGGGGTAAATGTATATATTATGGGGTCTCGATCAGTCGAGACCTTCAGGCCAGAGTCCGCTCTCATCATCAAAATATGTGAACTACGTCACCTGTGAAGGAAGGATTCCCACACACTCTGAGACCGTTGGACCACCTGGTCAAGGCCATACATCCTCTTGCACTCTCCCTAACCCTCCCTAAACCTTTCTCGGATCGCATCCTTTATTCTTCTTGCCTTTATGCTTTCCCACTAACCCTCACCCGAACTTTTTATCCTTTCGGCTAAGATCTTATATCTCTTTCCTTTTCTTGCATCCACGGACCCATAACATACTTTGCCATTGTTGTCGCTCTCGCTTGTGTTTGCGGACTTCCCTTAACCGTTGAGCATAACTTCATCTGCGGGCAATAGTACCCATGGCTTGGGATAGAATCTGTTTCTCACACTATAATAGTAAGGTTTATAACCGGATTTTCTCCCATGTGCTTCCCATACCTCGGTGCTCGTATCAACTGCCCCACTACTGTCGCTTCCGTTGACTTGTACACTCGTTACTTTTTAATATTTTATTGCCTTTTTCAAGATATCTCAAACATTTCTGTCTTAAATATTTCTGCGTCTCTGTTCATATTATTTTTGTTCGTCACCCCTTTTATCTGCGCCGTTCTACTGGCTCCTCCCACTCCGTCCGATCTTACGACATGACGTCACTCACAGCGTCGTCCCTCGATGCCACGACACCACCTTTCATCCAGCACACCTGGGCTGCATCTGGCAACGTTGCATCGCGTTCGTATCCGTTCGCATTTGACAAGGGCTTGGGGATGTGCGCTGGAATATTATTGCTACAGGTGTCAGATAGACTTGCAAGGATTCTTGAATGGCAAGTTGAGTTGGTACTTCGTAAGACGCAATTGTGATGGATGCAAGTAGGTTTGTCGTCATGACAGTAGAAATATAGAATGGAGACGAGCTTGAGTCGCGTCATCATGCTTGGCTTGTCAGTTGGTGTTTTGTTCGCAGCAGTGGGGTTCCTTGACATTGATGAAAATGAACGTGTTTGGCCCGTAGATTCAAAATATAAGTACTCGTACGCGAGAAGATAATCCATTTTATTATTTTTCTATATATTGTAGCGCTATAACCTTGGGGCATATGTATATTTTTTGTTCGTGTCCAAGTTGGTAGACAGATGTGGCAAAATTGTTCCTTATGTAATGCAAATATGACTGGATCATTGCGAAATGTAAGGAAAGAAATAGTATTTTGGTTTCGGTTAGACGGTGTATCAGCTAAGGATACGTGACTAGTGTACGTATCTTAATGTAAAGAATTATAACGTTAAGAAGAATAGAATTGCACGGTAGATCTTTATTCAACTTGTAATTCGAAATGTAATGACGTGTCAGCTTACGTGGAGACTATTGCCGTTTACATAATAATTAGGTATTTTTTTCCTCAAACCCTTGACAACTCTAGTGTACTTGTGAGTTCGGTCTTTTGAGGGAAGTGTTTACACGGCGTGGTTGTGTTAGCTGTAGATATTTGACAATTTAGTTGTTTAATTTCGGGAGACCCAGGTACAGATGGATGGATGGAGTAGAGAAGGACGTGGAGAGGGTGGCACCAAGAGAGGACTAGAATTGACAGAGGATAGAACCATCTGGAGAGGCATAGTGAAAGCGGTGAAGGGCCGTCCGGCCTGACAACCAACGGAATAAGAATTGTTAACTTCAGTGTCAGTGATTTATGACTAATTTGTGGCCCCCTATAACCTACGTCGCATTTTCAAGGCAATATTGAATTGATTATAAGGTCAGTTCCCATTTAGAACGTGTTGCTTTAACAGTCGAGACTTACAATAAATAAATGAATAAATAGTAAAATATAGGTTGGGTTTGGAGTTGTCCAGACGTTTAAGACGAAAAAAAAAAAAAAATGCTTGAGGAATTAGGAACTTCATGTTAGGCTATTTGTGTCCTTGTCGCATGGAAACAATTTAAGTTTAATCACAGAAGTGAAATTCAAAGTACATTTTTTTTTTATTTAGTAAAAGGGGTATCCAAGTGTACAAGCGATTAAAAAAAAAATTCTCCCTGTTCACATTAGCGGTTTGAACACGAGGCAGTTTTGTCACAATGTAAGTCAGTGGAGGCGTAACACAACCGCGCAGTTTTGCCTTGACTATGCTTTAAACCGCTAGTGTGAACGCCTTGATGCATTTAGTGTCCGTGGGGTACTTTAGGGATTGTATTTTTTTTATAGACGAGTGGGACTTATGTGTGTAAATAAACTGGTATAATCAGTGATACCCTGGTTCATAAATTTACGAAATCGGGCTAAATTTTAAAGGTTGATTTGTTTGGGAAAGAATATAGTTACCTTCAACAAGGCTATGATTTCGGTTAGGTACGTTCGATTGTTGTTGTATGAAACCGTGGATTTATTTGTTTATCCGTTAAAAAATGGCAAGTGACAATCGCAATACATTTTATTTTCGTTTAATTGTCGTTATTGTTATTTTTACTTTGTATGGTCAGTTGTGATCGTGATATTTATCTGCTAGACTCGTGATCGGAAACTTTTTAACCCGCGGGATGAGAGCTCGGAATAGTTCGATGTATGACAGCATGAGTAATCTTGCGACCTAACGCTCGCGCGCGCGCACACACGCACGCGCACTCGCGATTCCTTGTTCATGGGAGCGAGTGCCGACTTATAGTATTGTGACGCTTTTCAGTTTTCAGTGGTGAACTAACGCAAAACCTCTTTATAATGCCAAATCATTACCACTATACCAGCGTGTGTGGTTGCTTGTTAGTACACGTTCGTGTCTCGCAAATGTAAGAAAGATGCTCTTGTGATTTTAGCTCAGACATTCATGACTGCGTTTGTTTATTTTGAAATTACGAGAATAGTAATATCAATGCATACCATCTCCTTTGCGAGTGCCTTCCACCCACTAGATGTCAGTCTGTTTTTTTTTTTTTTTTTTTCTCTCTCCAAGACTGTGGCTTCTCGTTGCAGTTACATTTTATGTTTGCGTGCGTGCGTGTGTCCGCGCGAGCGAGTAGGATAATAATTGTCTATTTACCCGCAATGTCGGTGGATTCTGAGATTGGAACACGCAAAGCGTAATCAAATCCTTTCGCGCTTATACCACAAAGGTCGACTGGAATGTTGCTGATCCGTGCTGTCTTACACGTAGTGTTGATAAAACAGGAAACCCTAGTGATTTGGCGTTATAAAAGCATGATCGTGTGTGTGTTCGTGAGCTTATATTAATATTTAAACAATAGAGCTTGATGTTCCGATTCCCATTATGAACTGTACACGTGTTGATCAATGTGTTTCTGATTTTATTTTATTTATTTATTTATTTATTTATTTAATGTATTTTTTGTGTAGGCTCTGTTTGGTTATTGGGATCAAACACCTCCAGGATGGATTGAAGTTTTGACAGCGGTGGTTGATTACATGAAATTGCGGCCTGTTTGACAGACCCCAAGTGACAGTCGAGGTGTGACAGTTTCCAAACGCTTGACAGAGAGTCGATGCTTCTGGGATTCGAACGCAGTCAGGGATGGTGCTTCATCGACGTCCGAAGCTTCGAAAGCTCTGAAGATTCGAATCTGTCCACACCCTGACGGTGAAGGCAAAGATTCGGTCATCGACACCGTCTGAGGAAGAACCATGTCCGGCATTAGCGGAGCGGGCAGCTGGATGCTGGCCCAGGGTCGTCACTGGGTGTCGAGTGCCACTCAAAACCACGAAAACCAGCAAGGAGCCTCGGCATCCGATCCCCAAGTCTCCTGTGGCGAAAGCTCCCCACAGCAGGTACGGGACACCAAGGGCCCAGAGTACCGGACCCCTTGGCAAGAGGTAGTCCGGGCTGTGACGAGAGGATCAGGTCCCGGTGCTGGGGGCCCCGAACGGAGCCTTCGCGGGGTCCTCCAGCTCCCGTGCACACAACCACGGGTAGTGTCCCCGCCAACCAACAGTGGGTCTGACGCTCAAGCGAGCGCTGCTGCTGCTGCTGCTGCTGCCGCCGCCGCTTCCATCTCCTTCCCCGCCGCCTCTACCGCCACCGCCGCTCGCGCTACCCAGTTACAACCCCGCCCCCCTCGCCGTCTTCCCGTCCTGGCCACGGCTCCAACACCTCACCATTCGTCACTGCGTAGAGCTTCACCAATCATGGACGCGGATCCTTCTCCGAGGGCGACCTCGCCGTCCCTCTCGATCTTGGCCCCGTGTCACCAAGACCCAACTCTCCCCACCGAATATGCCTCAACGCCGCCCCAGGCCTCCGGTCCTCCTCCTGAGCATCTCCTACAGGAACTTATACGAAGTCGCAGACGCTCGCACAGCTGCGTAGTCGATTCGGGCTTGGGTCTTGACCCTATCATGGAGTCTTCGTCAGAGTCTGGCGACGGAGGGGCGAAGACGAAAGAAGACCTGATGGCCTCTGCGCCGTCGCCCCCACGCACACCGCTCTCCGGGTCTGTTGTGTTGTTGGATAGCGAGCCAATGACGGTTGGCTACCGCGAAGATATCCGTGCGTACGACATCTATACCATCACCAAACCCGCCGAGGACCACCCAGACTACACACCAGTCCTCGGTATCGCCAAACTCCCCATGTCCTCCGATGAGGACACGGAGAGCTCTGAGGGCGAGGACACGACGCAGAGTCGAGGACCACCTTTGGATTCCACGTCTGCGTACGCTACACTTCTCCCACAGGGGGTCCCAGGCGCGCGCGGAGAGTTGTGCTCAGGTGCCCACAGGCGGTACAAGCGAAAGACCGAAGTTGCGCAGAGGTTAGAACGAAAGCGAAGTCGAATCGACTCGCGTCCTTCCCCTGGCAGCGGGAAGGAGGTGCAGCCGATGCCCGTGACTGGCGCCACACTCGCGCCGTCGTCGCCATGGTCATCGTCGCTGTCGTCAGGGCAACAGCAGCAAGAACAACAACAACATCGCGTTCACGACGGCAGCGGATGCACAGCTCTTGGCTACCCCGTGGCTGCGGCGGGAGCGGCGACGGAGGCGGCGACCGACAGGGATTTTCCGCCAAGCAGTAGCCGCAGTCGGAGGGGTGGTGACGACCTTACGGCAGTGAACAAGTGTGACAAGTGTTGCAATGGCAAGTGTGAGAGCACCTCGTGCCCACACTTGTGTTTTCGGTGTAGTGCATTCTTGAAGAAGGGGAGAGCCGTATTAGACGGGGAAGAACAGGAAGTTGTTGATATGAGTAAAGTGTGGGGGAAGGAAGACGAGGAATACGACGGAGGTGACGACGACGACGACGAGGAGGAGACGAGGACGGTCGTCCCCGACAACTGGGAGGAGGAGGATGAGGAAGAAGAAGAAGAGGAGAACCACGAGGGTGGTCATGTCTACGAATTCAACGACTCCGACTCTGACATCGAAGTGCTTACACAATCGGGTAAGTCTCTTCGTCTGCGTCGCCGTCACCGCCTTCTGCAGGAGGGTGAGGCTGTGATATTGCTTGCTTGTCCTGTTTGACTGCCTGTTTTTCTTTTTTATTCCTCATTGGATTTGACTCGGTTGTAGTATTGGAAAAGAGTTACGCTCGGAGGGTGCGATCTTTATTTCCAGCTATCAAACGTGTGTGAGTGTGTGTGTGTGTGTGTGTGTGTGTGTGTGTGTGTGTGTGTGTGTGTGTGCAAAAAAGAGATCGAATCTAGGCCTGGAAATTTTCTAGGAATAAACCTGAGGTCTGGAGCAGAAGGATAAAGTGCAATTGTGAACTGTTGCGTTGTTTGCCTCCATGACCTTGTAATATGATTTTGGGAACTAGAGGAATGACGGTTTCCCCTAGCCCAGCCAACACCTGAATGAAATAATTTGGCCTCAATAATGAAAATGATCAAGAAGGACTGTACCGAATACATTAACTTGTCAGCATATCCCGGTGGCCAATGGCAGTATGTTCATGTGCTATGAGGACGCCAAATACCTTGTGGCGACACAGACAGTGTGGTGTGGCGCCAAGCTTGCCGTTCTGTTGGTTTAAGTCTGTGTCAAAGGAATCACTGTTGTCAGGGTCTACGGGGTTTGTCGGATGCCAAGGTTGGTGATAATCTCGTGATGATGCTGGGGTTAGTTCCCACGTGGGGTGTCACGAGAGTTGGGGTTGGTAGGTTAACATCAAAGTTTATGCCAGACTCCTCCTGGCCTGGGTTGACACTCGTGTGACGAAGATCTTCAACGTGTTTGTGTTGCGTGGGCGTGACCAACGGAGCAAAACATGCTTTTAAGAACGAGCAGTGTGGCCTTGAAGCCAGTGCTCGGCCGTGTCGCGAGGTAAGCGAGTTCCTCAGACTGTAAGAGGCAGAAGCGGGGGTTGCTTGAGCACAGACTTGTTGGCAAGAACACAGATCTTGCAGGAGTGTCCCCAGCCTACTCTCCTCGGTACCAGCACCAGTGGATAGGGATGAAAGGTGGTAAGGGATATGGATCTGCCTAGTATAAACCTTATGGTCTCTTGCAGTCTCCTTCATTCTTATGATCTTATGTGAGCGCCCACGTCTGTGCACATAAAAAATTTCTGAGGTTGATGTATAGAACTCTGAAAGTCACAGGAGACGAAGGGACATCGAGAGTTCAGAGTTTGCTTTCATATCCATAAACCCTCGATAAATATTTAATCACCTTTCTTATGGCGAGAGTTTGACAGCTTAACGTACGTTGTCCCCCCCCCCCACCGCACTGTTAATGAGGTAATAATAATAATAATAATAAATACTTTATTTAGTCAATTTGTAATGATACATACAAATTGAAACTCTTTGTAGATCCAGATCATTCAAAGTTACAGTTACAACACACATACAGTACAACCCACAATAAAAATATCTGTGACAGGGTAAGGTCCAAGATTTAAACTACACACACTACACTATTTTAAAAACACCATGCTGTAGATTTATCATGCATCAGAATCGAAAACACAATGGAAGCAATAACTTCACCTTGTTGCATGCCTTAACCCATGAATGTAAACGGGTTTATCTAAGCCAGTTAGAATAATTTTGCGATGGTATGAAAAATTCTTTAGATGGCAACATTTATGATTTTTTTACTCGTGATTGTATAAAGCACCATTGCATAAGAACGAAAGAATGTAGAAGACTGCAAGAGACCATAAGACCTACACTAGGCAGTTCCATGTCCATTACCCATCCATAAAGTTAACCTCTTAAAACAACCAATAGTTTCAGCTCTCAACGTGGTTACTAAGTCTATTCCATTTGTTAACCACTGTACTGGTAAACCAGTTCTTGCCTATTTCCTTCTTAAATCTAAATTGGACCAAAATTGTGTGACCTTGAGATTGACTTTGCAAGGTCATGTCAAAGTTTCTTTGTGACCTTTCAAATCCAAGGTCACACTATGTTTCACCATTATGAGGCAAGATTTTCACTGAGAAACGGGAGAGAGACTTGGTATTTCTTTGAACCAGATGGGACGTTTTTGGGAAAGCTATAGACTAAATTATTTTCCGTTTTCCGGTAACCAAGCTCATCCAAAATATTGATACTCATAACCGGGACTGTTCGCCATTTCCCGTAATATTGTTAATTTAAAAAATCGATCAAAAGTAACAACTGACGGAGTTCAAAATCTTTGCCGCAACCACGTGGAGAAAGTGTAAAGATGGCGGCACACGTATGTCTCGCTAGCATGCTACTGGCTTTTGCTATTTCGTTCGAGTAGAAACTACTTTAGTTACGATTTATTTTCCTTCAAATTTCCAAACGTAAAATTATTTCTGCCTCATTTAGGAAGAAGGTGGATGAACTCTATGCGGATGTTAGACACATTGTTGATATATTCTTACGAAAGTCTAGAATATTGTAACCGAAGTCGTTTATGCTCAAACGAAATAGCAAAAACAAGTAGCATGCTAGCCTAGGGTGCCGACACCTTTAGTGTTGTCTCCAGCGGATGTTTGTCTCGTATTTTGAATGACATTGACGACCGCGTCAGTCAACGCACGACATGACGTCACAGTAACGGAAACTGTGTTCGACTTCCTTCTTTCCCAAAACATGCAAGGGCACCTCGGTGGATACACAGAGGAAGTAAAAGAATTAATATGTGCATGCAGTCGAGTGTTTAGATGGCTTTATAAGCTTTGTCTGAATAAGGATATCGTTTTAAAGTAATATTGTCTATGGGGAAGGTCAATATACTTTTATTTTGTGATATATTACCATTGTTTACTTTTTGCTTTGATGCTTGTTTATATAAATCTGGACTCAATTGTCTGGCTAAATAGTTTTGAAAGTGTAATAAACGGAATGTCGTTATCATACTACCTATTTGATGACCACATTATTAATTACTGTTACTTCCCGCAAGGGGAGGTGGCTAAAGATGATAGTCACACCCTTCCCTCCTTCCACTCACTCCCATCATCTCCACGCGAGAAATAGTGTACCAACAGAGCGGTTAACGATAAAGATAACAGGTGGTAAGGGACATGGAACTGCATAGTGTAGGCCATATGGTCTCGTGCACTCTCCTCCATTCCTATGTTCCTCGTCACCAATATTATCAGCTCATTCTCAATGCACCCCTCTTGGAGTGAGCGTGCATTAAGCGGACTCCCGAAAGGATTCTTTAACTCCCAGAAGGGAGCCGCTAAGGAGTCGTCGATAACGTTATAACACTGCCGCTGCATTTCTCCATCCACCACCACCTCCTCCTGCTCCTCCTCCCTATCCTCCTCCTCCTCCTCCTCCTCTCTAGTCCCGTGGTTCCTCTCCTCCAGTTCCTCTTATTCTTACTCTTGTTAATCTTCATCTTCTTTCTCATCTTACTCCTCTTCCTCTTCCTTTTTCTTCCTCTTCTTCCTCTTCTATTTCTTATTTCTATCTTTCTCTCTCTCGCACGCACACACACACACACACACACACACACACACACACACACATACACGACTCAGTGACTCACTGGTAGAGTTCCCGGCCGCCACTACGGCAGTCCGGATTCGAATCCCGCCAAAGGCTGAAATAATTTCAGTATAGCTGCGCTGCGAGTCGTTACTCCAACTCGTGTTCGCGGAGTTGGGTGTGTGCGTGTAAGGTCACAGCATTACCCATAGATCGCTCATGTATGAACTCTGAGCTCTCTTCCTGGAGGGAAATAGCTGTCGATCACGAGTCCAATACGTGGTCCATGACTATGGTGAAACACACACACACACACACACACACACACACACACACACACACACACACACACACACACACACACACACAAGACAGACTTTACACTCGTTTGTTTGACAGTCCGGGGGGAATCATTTCACCTGTCACAAAGCCGAATTGGGATGATCTTCTATCGTAATCGAATCGGGTACAAATCCCGCACTCCTCATTGATTTCCAGGAGTGATTGTTTGTTACCTAGCCTCAACAGTCCCCAAAGCGCACAGATAAGGCAAAGGTGACGACTGCAGCTACTCAGCGCCTCGTGGCGTAGGCTTCTCCTCACCATCCATTTCTCAGTTTATCTTCACCCGATGGAATCCAAAACAGTTTCTTCTCGATCACACAAACTGCTCGCGTTATACAATAAGTTAATAGAGATGTTTTTATTGGTTTTTATTGATTTATTTTTATTTATCTATTTATTTTTTAGAGGTTTGAGTCTAATTTTATATTATTTTGCCCCTCTTGGTGTGAGGTAATGGACAGACTTCATCTTGGTTTTGCCATAAAGCACCAAATGTAACCCAAGGATGTATCCACCTGGCAACGTGCTTGCTTGCGTGAATATAGTATGGTGTTGACATGGGTATTATTAAGGCCGAGGGTTTTCTGAATGCCATCCCAAGATGTCTTGTTTTTTATACCTTTTCTCCTGCGAGGCATTCTTCCAGTTGTATTACTCTCGATTTCTTTGTGTTTAGGCCCTTTAGCACTTTGTAAACCGCACATCTATCTTGTTCTAGTCCTCATGTAGCGATATGCTAGTCCCTTTTTCTTTGATGCAATTGGTATTTGATAAAACTTTAACAAGCGAAACGTGTACTAATATAGGCTCCGTCCGCAGATGGTGTGTCTGTTTTCTTGTATTTTGGCGCCGTCAGCAGACGTACTTGTGACTCCTGTTGGAAGGGTAAGGCGTGCTAAAGAATTTCGCAGACGCCAGTACCGATGCTTGTGCCATTCAACTTCATGTCGAAGTTTCTCGAATTCGTGAGAATGTGCAGTCTTCCGTTTCTTAATGCTAAACGTCAATAACTAGATTAGAAATTCGAACGGTTTAACATTCATAATTTCCCATATGTTTATGTGTATGTGTATATATATATATATATATATATATATATATATATATATATATTGGCGCAATCGGTTAAGTCACTATCACTTGACACGTGCTAGCGCAGGTTCGAGTCCTTGGCTGTACCACGTTTCAACTTCTGCATGTTGGCCTCCTCGAGTTTCTCGATGTTGATGGCTTAGAATTAAAGTGAATTGTGGTTGATAAATATATATATATATATATATATATATATATATATATATATATATGTATATATATATATATATATACATATATATATATATGTATATATATATATATGTATATATATATATATATATGTATATATATATAATCCTTTCATCAATAGTCCCTACGTACAGTAATGGTTGCCCCACTCGCATGTAAACGTGTTTAGCTGTATTGCTCCTGTGTGCATGTCGGTATGCCAGAATCCATGATATACCACGGTGTATACACGTCAGACACTTGTGTGTACGTATGTATAGTCACGTCCGCATGTGTGTCTACTTTTCGTACATCAAAAGGTATATGTACACATATATATATATTACCTCTGTTCTCACATGCGCAAGTTGTTATCCAAGTTTGTTTGCTCACTGTATTGCGTAATTCTGATTTATTCAAACGTGTATATTACTGTGTAATGGACATGACTCAACATTGTTTTAACAAAGAATTTTGGAGCACACGTTATGAATATATGTTTTTGTGTGTACGTGCGTTTGTGCATGCACGCGCGCCCGTTTGCATATGTGTGTGTGTGCTTGCGTATGTGCATGCACGGGGACCCGTTTGTGTGTTTGTTTGTCGGTGTCGGTGGAGGACCGTTGCACATCCTCTCAGTGTACCTTGCTTGAGTGCTCACCTGTGTTATACAACATGTCTTTCAGAGAGAGATGACGTTCTCGTTAATCCACGCTCGTTCATCGTTCGTACATTTTTTGGCGTCTTTCTGGTCTTGTTTTCTCATACGTTGTTGTATATTATCTTCACTTAATTCCATCTTTTCGTAATATAACCTTGTAGGGATGCTGCACTTAGATTTTATATGTATATATATATATATATATATATATATATATATATATATATATATATAAACTTTGATCGTGTGTGTGTGTGTGTGTGTGTGTTTACCCAATTGTATTTGTTTAATTGTCGTTTACAGGAAAGGAACAATGCTCAAATTCATTAAGGTCCGACTAAATTTATAATCTTGATTTCCAATTATGATTTTTAGGTTTTAATTCATGGATATTGGGCGATATAACTTTAATTATGTGTGCGTATGTGTGTTTGTGTGCGCGCGCGCGCATGTCCTCGTATGGGCGTACGTGCAAACGATGCCCAGGTGATGCGTAGCAACCTCTCCTCCATCCCCTCCCACTCCCTCCAATCGTTCTTTGTCTCATTGTCCGTGTTAGGAAGTCGTCACCCACTTCTTTCTCCACTGTAATCGTTTTCAAACACGTGTGTTATCAACTACTCATAACTTATTATTACGACGCCACACAGGATTAAAAAAAAAAAAAAAATTGGTGTGAGATAGCAACGTTGTCGTGGTTCTAAAGGTGGCGTCACACTAGCTTGCTACTTGCTATTGCTACTTCGTTTACGTAGAAACGACTTCGGTTACAATATTCTGGACTTACGGAAAAACATCTCAACATTGTGTCTAACATTCGTGTAGTTTAAATTCCACAAGTTCGTCACAGCTTTTTCACACTATGATGCAAAAGGAATTGGCATTTGGACATTTGAAAAAAATAATAGATCATGACCGAATTAGCTACTACTCAAACGAAGTAAAAAGCAAGTAGCATGCTAGTGAGAAGTGCATATAGTGTGCCGCCACCGTGGGCGGTAACTTGTTCCGCTACAGCTAACGTCCCTCAGGGACCTGTTCAGCCAGCCAAGCCTTCCCCCAAAGTCTCGGGTAGTGGGACGGGGAGGCTAGCCCGCACGCGAGCAACTGCTGCTGCACGTTGCGGACGGAGACGAGCTCACTCGGCGTCCTCGAAGGGACTGTTTGCATTCAGACCAGCTGCCCTCTACCTGGGGTCTGTGGAACAGATGCCCTGGCCGCCAAGTCTAAGTCACGTACCACATTCGTAAAGTTATCTTCTCTTAAAGTAACCAAGTCTTGACGTTCACTACATGGTTACTAAGTCTGTTCCGTTCGTTAACCACATTTGGTCAAATAGTCCTTGACTATTTCCTTCTTAGATCAAAATTTGCCCAATTTGAATCCATTGCTACGAGTCCTTTCTTCCTTTCTTAATATGATGACCTTGTCTGCAAGGGGAAGGTAGAGGATGCCAGGCGGTTTCGTTCAGTGTTGAAGAAGGTTTCAAGAGGCTAGAGAAGAGACCTGTTTAAGAGATATTTGTTCCGGCTAAGACCTGAAGGGGTGCATTGGAGAGCATAGCTCGGGACTGAATCAGCTTTGAGGGTCAGTGGACGCTGGGCTGCAAATTCTTGATTCGTGATATAGGGGAGGAGTGGCTAAAAAACGACGCCGAACACTGAAACGATTATAGATAACCCAGCATTATCCTATAGTAGGATACAAAGTACTACATGGAGCCACACATGGCTATGAAATTTCAGTACCAATAAGTGTCATGTGGTTTTACTGGATGGGAACTTTTAGAGATTTGTACAACATGCAAAATAGAGAGAAAAATGGATGAAGATTGGTGTGGGGGACCTTCGTGCTGATTTTAGTATCGTATATATATATATAATCAACTTGGAAAATAAGCAGAATTGACAAACATCTGATTGGTTTGTTGTTATTTTGATAGTGATGACAATTGTGATAATGTACAGATAGCCATGTGCGGCAAGAACAAAAGTCAGTGGGGAATACCGTCATTGTAGGAAAAAAGGAAAAGAGGCGACAAACTTCCTCCTTATAAATGCACAAGAAGAAAATAAACTAGTTGAGAAATTCAAACTGATATATAATGCACGGATGTAAAGATTGACATTACGAAATTATATATATATATATATATATATATATATATATATATATATATATATATATATATAGATTGTGTAGACAGCACTAGATAATTAGTTTGCTTCAGGAAAACCATTCAACCAAACCGTTGCACAAGGGAAATTACTGTGGGCAATAACGAGACTTAAACCTGACTGTCAAGAAATAAGACTTGAACTTGCATAAGATTCAACTTCGAGAACTAGAAAACCGACAGGTGAAACATTGGACAACACACACACACACACACACACACACACACACACACACACACACACACACACACACACACACACACACACACACACACACACACACACGGATAGGGAGAAAGGTTTGTGGTATGTCGTATTGATCATATATAATTTGATAGCTGTCAGTCACGGGTCCAGCACGTGATCCAAGACTGGTGAATTCAACGTAGCTTAGAATAAGAGGGTGAGGGGGGGAGGACATACAGGAACGAACTTGTGGTTCACCGTGGTCCGTTCTCCTGTGTTTTGGATGTTTTGGTAAGTAGGCTGTATCTCTGCTTTATTTACCGTTTGGCAGTTGGTAACTTCCGCCCAGAG
Source organism: Oratosquilla oratoria (assembly GCF_046742065.1). Classification (NCBI taxonomy): domain Eukaryota; kingdom Metazoa; phylum Arthropoda; class Malacostraca; order Stomatopoda; family Squillidae; genus Oratosquilla; species Oratosquilla oratoria. Next base: position 50,163,519 of record NC_134795.1, read on the forward strand.
CATATTCCACTTATTGTTTACCAATTTCTGGAAGCTCAGTTTTATTATTTTTATTTAATTCAATATCGTAATATTTATCCGACTTTTTTATCTTAAAGTTAATTTCGTCGCCTTTTGTTGTGGTTATCGCTTATTGGGTTGTGTCACATTCGCTTCGATTGCATCAGCAAGGTTCTGTTGCACCTCTCATTCTCTCAAGGATGATCAAGTCTCCTGATCGTGTGTTGCCGCAGAGAACAGTTCCCAGACTGCAGAAATAACAGTTTCATATATGTGCTATTTTTTTCTTTACAAAGGCAAATAATCAGTAAAATTATGACTTGGTAAGATATTGGGTCATGAATGATTTCATAGTTATTTCTGATAAACGTAATGAATGTAAACATTGCTTTCAATTGACTCGCTGTGTGTGTATGGTGTTGAATAATTAGGGTAGTTGACTGAGAGTACTTGTATGATTTATATTTTCATTACGTTCTTGTATAATCTTGCATAAGAAAGATGGTAAAATTACATGTAATACGTATTATTATTTATTTAAAATGGGTGCCTATGCAGCACACCAGTCTTGTTGAAATTAAGTTAACCTTCGAAATTCTCTGGAGTTAACTTTATAGTGATAATTTGAAATGTTATTAAAACTGATGTGTAAGTTTGGCACCGTTGCATCAGTATGTCACTGGGTGTGACGTCAGCA
>NC_134795.1:50169215-50324215 GCF_046742065.1 Oratosquilla oratoria
AAACCTGAATCAGCCTCTATCATTTCGAGAATGTCAGTGCAACATTCCACACGAAACTGCCTCTGGTGGTCGGAGAGGATCTTTGGCACGAGCTTGGTACAGACTTTATGAAGCTTCAGATCTTCGGTCATAACTGTCTCTACTGAGCCAATACTAATACCAACATTTTCAGATATCATCCTCACAGATATTCGACGGTCTTGCACTAACCTTTGCACTTCCGCAATGTTTTCCTCCTTGCATGCACATTTCGGTGCTCCAGGTCTGAGTTCGTCCTCAACCTGTTCATTTCCTTCAGAAAATCTGTTAAACCACCGATAGAAACTTGTTTGGCTCATCTGTTCATCCTCATAGGCCTCCCTTAACATTCCATAAGCTTCTTGTTTGGTTTTCTTAAGTTTAACACAAAATTTGCTGGCGTAACGTTGTTCCATGTTTCCCTGCATCTTGACAAGTGTTCACAGATCGGCAAACCGAATCAGACTGGTTCCACCACGTTCACCGCTGCACTCAGACCTACAAATATAGGAAGTTGTCAGTTAGTCATTTTATTGAATATATGTACCACCATGAAATATTTTGATCAAATCATTTTTAATGTCTCGCCTGACATTTTCTCATTGCTTATTGAACATACCGTGTATATGTTACAGTAAAAAAACGTACCTAGGGATTACGCGTAATCCCTGAATGTTTATTCAGTGAATACGCGTAATTCCCGTTTCACTAACCTAACCTAACCTAACCTAACCTAACCTAACCTTAGGTTAGGTTAGGTTAGGTTAGGTTCGGTTAGGTCAGGTTAGGTTAGGTTAGGTTAGGTTAGTGAAACGGGGATTACGCGTATTCACTGAATAAACATTCAGGGATTACGCGTAATCCCTAGGTACGTGTTCTTACTGTAACATATACACACACACACGTCTGCTCTAAAATATTTCGAGTTGGTGGGGGTGGAGTAGGGAACGCCACCGTGTCATGAAACGGTTGGGGTAAACCAGTCTCAGTTGTTGGGCCCTGCTGTGAGGTGCTGTGCGTTGCCGCGTTGCATCTGCATCGTAATCAACTCTACCATATCCTTCATTCGTTTAGATTAAAACAACACTTAATTTCTTGTCCCATTATGTTTCTTGCTATTGCAGTCTTGCGATGTACGAAAATCTAGTAAGGACTGATTGGTCGCAATGTGGATTTTAAGTCTCATGAACACAAAACGTAATCAGATATGAACTAGCAGGGGCCCCACGGTAACTCCAAGACTGTTTCAGTTTGAATTTCATTGTATGTATGTGGGGATAGGCGCATAAAAGTTTGGTCATGAGAAAAGTTCTCTCTTGTTAGTTCTTCGTACTTTTTCTCCCTCGTCAATCCAGCGTTCTTGATAGTCGAGTGATAGGTCAAGTGTTGGTACTTAGCCATCAAAAGTATCTGATCGTTTTTGTCTTCGTTTGTTTTTAGGATTTCCTTTGGCATGTTTTATTTTATTTTATTATTTATTTTTTAATTGTCTGACTTTTTATGATTTACCCAAGTGGTGTAATCTGAAGCTTACTGGCTTCGCCATCGCTTTGTTTCGGGTTCGAATCCCACACTCCTCTCCGATTCCCAGCAGTGACTTTTTATCACCTGCCCCCAACAGACCCAAAAGCGCGTATACATAGGGCAAAGATGACGGCTTCGGACACAGCTGCTCAGCGCCTCCTGGCGTAGACCCCACCCGTATTGTCATGACCTTTGTATACACGTGTCCTATTTTTGTCAAGTGATTGGGTTGATTTGATTAGATTTGGATGGATACGATTGTTTGTGTTCGGACATGGTTAGTTATCCGTGTGGTAGTGGTGGTGGGGAGGTGAGGCTGTGAACCCAGACTTGAAGGATATTTTCACATGATTGCGACCCCTTTCGGCCTTGATTTGCCCCGTCATCCGCTTGGAAAAGCTTGTCTTTATCACTAGAATAGAACATCTCAACATGCACAGCGGTGGACGTGTCAATATCAATGGAGATGCCAAGTGGATACAGAGAGGTGGCCCAGATTTGAAAGTTGGCTGAGTGGTGTCTGGTCATGGTGATGGTGGTAGAGTGCACACACACCTCGTGGCGCAGTGGTTAGAGTTCTCGCCTGCCACTACGGCAGTCCGGGTTCGAATCCCGCACAGGGCTGAGATAATTTCAGTATCGCTGCGCTGCAGATTGTGGGTGTAAAGTCACAGCATTACCCATAGATCGGTCATATACGAGCTCTGAGCTCTCTTCCGGGAGGGAAATAGCTGTCGATCACGAGTCCAACAAGTGATCCAAAGACCATGGTGAATCACACGGACGGATGGACACACACATTAAGACTTGCCCAGGGCTAAAAATTTCAGCATCGTTGTACCACGAGCCGGCACAAAAATTCTGGTCGGCAAGGAGTTGGTTAAGTGTATGTTTTGTAAGGTCACATCATTACCCATAGATCGGGCCATATATGAGCTCTGAACTCTCATCAGAGTTATCGATCACAAGTTCGACACGTGATTCAAGGGGCAGTGGATTGAGTTAAATTCAGTGAAATGAAATGGGCAGAATATTTCATTGGTAGTCGCGGACACTGGGTTGAATTTGGCCTTGATTGGTCGAGACTCCACGCTCCTAGTTGGAATTTGTGACACGAGAGCTGCATCAAATCGCCTGTGTTTAGGCAGAACGAAATGTGTGTTGTGATGTTGAATTTGGTTTAAGGTTAGTTTTGCTTGGTGCGATTAATAGCGTACCACAGCCACTGGTGGGTGACGCGCATCCTCCTACTTTCTGGCATCATTTTTGGGTAAGCGCGTTGGTCGATTCGGTTAAGAGCATCATCTTCGTACTTTGTAGCTCGAAGCAAAGCAAACCCATTCAAAAAGCAAAGAATTAGTTCTCTTGACAATCGTTTGGCGATCATCAGTGAGGAATGAACGATCATCGTTGAGCGATAACCGCACCAAGCGAGACAGTAAGGCTTGGGAATGTGTGCATGTTCGTGCGTGCAGAGAGAGGAGCGGAGGAAATGTCGTGTAATGAGGACATCCGTCGGATGATCTCGCCTTTGACGGTCTCGGTTCGTCGTGTTTGTAAACAATAATTTTAAATTTTGTTTATTTATTAGGTGGTTTAGGATTTTGAGATGGCCAAGGAAACTGGTGTGATTTATGTTTAGGCTGAAATCAGCTCATGTCTCTTAAGTATCCTTCGCCATCAAATTCCAACCTGACATCCTTTCCATGTTTGTTCTGGCGATTTTACTTCCACAGATGGACTCTGAAAGGCAGAATGTCCACACGTGTCGTGATTCAGTAGTGTTTGTTAATTTTCATCTGCTGAGTGGGGCCGACTGCAGCTTCGGGCGAGAATGCTACTTGCTGAAAGATATGACACGTGTAAACGGATGCAGATGTTTTTGAGTGGGGAAGCGGGAAGGTAGAGCCACATTGGCACAGTCGCGTGAGAACGGCTCTGCCGGGATTGCTTGGCCCAGGATTCGGGATCCAAATAGAACATGGCTCATATGAACGCATGATTGCTTGCTTTCCTGCATGCCTACCTGCCTTCATCTCTCGTCTTAGGGTAGGTCAGAAATGGACTCCATGTGGGCGTAGGCGGGAACGAGTCGCCGGGAGAATGCGCGCGTGTGTGGGTGTGTTTATATGCATGTACCTAAGTGTAATGTACAAGAAAGGTAATCTCGCGAAGTCACGTCCCTTGGTCTCCAGTGAACAAAATGATACATTTGTGTTTTCTGCCTGGACTGTTTCTTCTCATTTGTTGCATGATTGTAATGGCTCTGACCGCTGCTTACCCTGGACCTGAGGTTTGGTGTCCTAGGCATCATTGCGTAAGCTTCCTCCGGGTGTCTTCACTGATGTGGCTATAGCGTGGACACCGTCTCCTGCCTTCATGCATGAATTGTCCCGGATTCTCTGCAAGGTTGATATACGGGTGGTTACCAGCCTCGCAAACCAAAGGAAAAAAAAATGAGAACATCTACGCATATAACCATTTGTTAATGTGCTTCAGATAGCAGTTTATGTTATTGTTGTGTGTGTGCGAGCGTGTGTGGTGTGGGTGCCTGCGTAATTAAAACGGACGTGGTGGAATGCTGGTGGTGGTGGACCTAAACAGGACGTGGTGGTATGCAATCTTGGAGCAAGTGAGGGTGGAGGATGTTGGTGTAACGGACCAACAATCTAAAGTGATCCAGCTCAAGCACCGAGTGACCATTGTGAAATGTGTTGCACATCTCCAGTGTGTTCGTTTGCACTTGGCAGAATTTTGTTAAATTCAAGATCTTTGGCATGAAGTTTGAAGATGATGAACCACATGTTTAACACCGTGAGTTGATATAAAGAGAATCTCAGCCAAGTTCAAATGAACTAGAGAGTAGACCTTGAAAACCACGCCCGCGGTTCAGATGTTTTGATATTCTCAAAGCGGGCAACCGCGTGAGATTGTTTGTGGTTGTGTGATGTGCTAAGAGGGTATTATTTCTCAAAAGGAACTGAAATGGACAAAGAAACGTTGACGTAAGTGTTGACATTGAATCTGAGAGACTTGTGTAGGTCTGAGTATCGAATACTATAAAGGAGGACACCATCCACTCGCTTCTGTACAACTCGACACAATGAACAACTTCAGTAAGTAGCATTTGAAAACGTGTTATCTACATTATCTTGTACATTTTTATTTCTTTCATATACATATTTATATGTATTGTGATGTGGGTGAGAAGAGAAAAAATTATTTTAATCTGCGTTCATTCCTAACTAGTTTTGTAATAAGCATTCACGAAGGAATTGGAAAGCTCATTGCGAAATTAGTTGGGGATAAACTCGGATTAAGGCTCGTGGGTTTCCTGTTCCCATTCACGTCAACCTGTCAGAATGTCTCAATACACACACACACACAACACACACACACACACACACACACACACACACACACACACACACACACACACACACACACACACATGTATATGTATATATACACACTGTGTGCATGTAGTACCGCAAGAACATTTGTGTACATTAAAAACACGAATGTTATGGTATTTACGAAAGCTAATAGGACAAAGAACAAAAAAGGGAGCGGGTGTCACTTTCCCATCCACCCACAACTACTCTCCATTCACACTTATCTCTTTCCCTCTCCCTGTCCTGCTCGACAGACACACCTCTTGTCTCTCGTAAATCGCCAGAAAAGGGCCAATTAGAGGTGGTCCTGCGGGAGACGGCAGGCACTCGATCCCCGGACTGAGTCAAAGATCTCTTGTATCAACTTCGACTGTATTTCTTCCACCGTTTCACACAAGGAGAGACAACCGGCGACTGATCACCTTCCACGTCTACAATCTGATAACTAATTCATATATTAGAACACAACAGTCCAACTTTTATTCCCAGAGAGTGAGAGGAACACAAAGGAGAGTTGGCAACTACTTTTGGGATCCAAGTACCTGCTCAGTGGATTCTCCTCCTTTTTCTTCGCGTTCTTCTTCTTTTTCTTCTTCGCATTCTTCTTTTTCTTCTTCGCGTTTTTCTCTTTCTTCTTTTTCTTCTTCGCGTTCTTCTTTTGACACCGGAACCTTAGCTATGATGTATCGTAGCTCAAAATACTCGTACAACTTTCAATCTTAGTCTTAGCTATATATTTTTGTTTACAAAATACCACTTAAGAAACAACTGTTGTGTACAGGAACATACTTTACAACCAACAACGAAAGAACCTGCATAGCCGTTACGTCTATCACGGCTCAATTTCCATTGTTCCGATTTCGGGTGAGTGGCCTCCAGGACGTCTTTGGAGACTTCGAGACGATAAATGGCTCTCGATCGCCCTTCAAGTAACACTCGAGAGCGTGTGGCCTCCCCTTCGCTTTCTCCCTAAATCCAACCCCGCCAAAGAATGTAAAATATATATGTACTGTATATATATATTTCGTATATTACATCATCAGACAAATTGTACGAGATATCCTACTGTAATTTAGCTATTATTTCTCCTGTGGTTTTGTCGCATGCGTGTGTGTGTGTGTATATATGTATGTATGTATATATATATATGTATGTATATATATGTATATATTTATGTATATGTATATATTTATATGTATATGTATATGTATATATATATGTATATATATATATGTGTGTGTGTGCGCGCGCGTTTTATTTTCTTTTTTCTTTTCTATTCTATTTAATTTTTACGTCATTCTCACTTTAGTCAAGCGACCAAAGAAGATAAGCCAGGCGTGACCTGTGCGCAATGGACGTGATGTCTTTGCAGGATGACAAAAACAGACTGACAAGGAGAATGGGAAGCAGTCGTTGCCCAGTTCGTGTGTACAATAACAACGATGACAGAGTCACAGTCATAGCTGGTGATCGATTCGTGATCGATAATGTGCGCATTTACGCGTTTAACGAAGTCTCGGTGCATGAGGTGTGCGTTACATGATGTCACTTCTCGTAGAAATCGATAGAAACTGATCTTGGATACACACACACACACACACACACACACACACACATATATATATATATATATATATATATATATATATATATATATATATATATGGGGAAGGTGGAAGAGAAAGACACAGGTCTAGGGCCGAGTTTATTCTTGACCGGTTTCGCTTATATCTTATTAAGAGGAAGAAGCTATAAGCGAAACCTGTTACAATGGCTCAACATTTTATATTTTATATATATATATATATATATATATATATATATATGTATATATATATATATATATATATATATATATATATATATATGGGGTACGTGCACGCTTTCCTTGGGCAATATGTTCCCTGTGTTCGAATTGTCAAAGCGTGTAAAATAGTTTTGCCCTCTAAATCCGGAAATGAAAGGCCAAGGGCTACGTGTACGTCGCATATGCACACACACACACACACACACACACACACACACACACACACACACACACACACACACACACACACACACACATGTACGCACGAAAACACGCAAGATGAATTTTTTGAGTTGACGGGAGGAAAGGCTTGGATTTCTTTCTATTTTTCCTAATCGTATTGTTTGTATTATTTCATTATTTTTTGTCGTGATGCAGGACGTCACGTCCTCTTGAAATGTCGTCACGTGTTACATGATCTCTTCACGTTTCATTGAATTGGGTTGTTACCGTCGATAACCAACACCACACATCACCAACCACCACATCCACCTTGTAACACCACCATCCACAATCACCTACCAACATTACCCATCATCAACACCACAACTATTACCACCAATACTACCAGCACCACCACCACCACCACCTCTTCCACCCCCAAATACCACCACCCACCCGCCCACCCACCTCTACGAGTGTCAGCGTTGAGGTCGTCGTTGATTGACATCGGGATCCATAGCATTGGGTCCGCTTGGTTACTCCTTCCAACCGCCACAGAAGGGCGTGGTCATGTTAGGTCACTTTGCCCCGTTAATGGGTTATCACACTGGGCTATTTTACCTCCAGCCTCCGATTAACCGGCGGCACCACCCACCTCCAACACTTTTTCCGCAGTAAAATCACCTCAGGCAAAATATTTTCTTTTCTCCACAATTGTCATTGAATGTCATTTGATATAATGGAGGGAAATTATTTTCCTCCAGCATATAATCAGATTCCTTCTCAAAAGCTACGGGGTGCTGATCTACTCCAACAATCGGAGGAAAAATCGCCCAATGTGATAACGACCTTGTACAGTCAGTGTCGCCAAACGGAAGACAAATGTCATTTGATTTTAGTTTTGCTTATTTTGAAAGAGCATCAAAAAGGTAAATATAGTGTACAGAAACAAAGTTCCCACACATACACATTTCTAATGCCTAAAGTGTGGTGTAAGATTTGATGTATATTACGATCAAAGGCGGGTTCTGTGGCGTCTCGAAGTGTGTGTCTTTCTTAGCATGGGGATCTTAGTAACCTCGGTAGATGATCAACGCCCAAGATGCCACATTCTCCACTTCTTACTTGAGGAAGTACCGCCTGAATAAAACAACTGGAGTCGGTCTCAGTACAAAGGGGGATTTTCCTGTCAAAGACAACTGCTAACTAGTAGCAAGTCCCCTGTGCACCAAAGGGATTACTATTAAACATTTTCGTATATTAAGGCGAGGTTAGTACTGCAATCGCTCGAGAGTCTATAGTGTTTTCATGTACAATAGAGGACACGTAGGGTCTGTTTCATGTAGAGGACATGTAAGGTATGTTCATATTTCTTTTCTTATCAATGAAGCCTATGCCTTTCGTACAGAGAAAACTGTCCTCAGCTTTTCCTTTCCGTAACTTCGAATCTTCGTAAATAGGATTTTCGTATATAGGGGTTTGCTTGTATGCATGCTTGTGGGCTTACGAAGTTGATTAACGACAATGTCTGTAAGTCGGAGCAACTAGCGATTGCGTAATTAACCTTATGTCGAAAAAAGATGAGCACATCCCAGGAGTCGCCTAGCTGTGACCCTCTTTTTACTCAGAATGTGATGTTCAGGAGAACCATATTGTGTGAGTATTCATCCAGGAGGTGCCAAGATAAGAGGGAGGGAGGAGGGTGGAGGAATATATAGGAAATGGAATAGGTGGGAGTGGTTTCTATGTGTTTTTTTTAACCCCCCCCCCGTGTAGGGGGAAAAAGCCTTTGGTATATGTATGTATTAATCACCAGCCAGATATCTTTAAGAATGCCTTATGTTTTGGTCAGTCCTGGGAAAGACTCGTCTCTGTCTTGTTGAGAGCCGAGGTAATGAGCCTCCCAGGGGGGAGGGGAGAGGATAATTGCACGCGTCTGTTATTTCTGTTATCTTAACCTTGGAGGCACGCCGTGGTTAGAATATCCACCACCTCTTTATGTAATTCTGTCTGGACACCTGACCGAAGTCGTTAATGGTATTCTGGTCTGGATCGTGTTTTACGTATGACCGTCAACTTGACTTCGACTGCAACCTAAAAGGCCACACGTGCGTATTACCCATCTGCGCATAACTATCATATATCACCCACCACCACCTACCACACCCCACGGCAGAAGCTGGTCAATTACGGCACAGTCTTTCTGGGGAAGGAATGCATACATACATACATATACCAAAGGGTTTTTCCCCCATATACGGAATAGAACTTAGAATACCTCGACCACGTCTTCTGCTGCCCCGTCTTCAGGCAGCGTGGCATACGTCAACCTCCAGCTTCCTTATGAAGTTTGACAGATGGAGCGAGTCCCACGGTCACGTGACGCATACGTCATCTTTTAAGAGGATATATCTCTCAGTGGGACCCCCTCCCCCCTTCTCCTTCCCTCCCTTCCTCTACTACTGTCCACAGATGGTGACTCGTAACTTTCTTTCAAGAGATTTAGTTCATGTCTAGACAACATCAAAGGGAATGATCTCAGAAACGTTATAGGTACGTGTCATCTTTAGTAGCCGCTTGTGGTAGCGAGTTGTCAACTGCCCCTTTACTTGCCCAGTGTCAACGGAAAGCTAGTCAGTTTGTCTCCAAACTATCGTAGTGTCAACACCTACTTACCGGGTGAGTTAACTTGCAGCAGCTAGCACTAACGGCTACTAAACTAGCCCCGTGTCGACGAGGCTTTACTTTAGATCATCAGAAAGCAGTTCTGCTTCCTACCTTCGTAACCCGATTCGCCTGACAAACACACGATGTATCCCACAACCCCATATGAAACTTCACACCGCAACATGCCACGTCAAAGCCACTTCAGTTACGTTAATAATGTGGTGGATATGTAGAGTGCTTGATGACAGATGGAGTGTGATGTACAGTGCTCGACCGGTTAGCTGGCAAGAATAACCAAAGCCTCCTCAAGGACATTGCATGTACATTTGCTATCCCAAGCATTCTCACATGTCAATTTGCACACAACCAGTCTCACCATGGGAATAAAGGTCGGGTTTCTTCTCCCGTCACATTTTTTTCCTTGGGGAAATTTTAATAAAAAATCATGCAAGGCCAAGGTGAAATGACTCAAATGTCATTTTAAAGAAATCCAATAACTTGTGCTTCCAGCATGTGCACCGACATTCAGTCCGTCGAAATGTGACGCGTTTTTATTATTTTGCAACGTTTCCTCGAAAACAATGACTCGAGTATTTGCCTTAAATAATAATTCGCCCTTGACAATTTGCCTTGAATGATTCGTCCTTAATTCTTGCCATGAATAGATTGCCTTTCGAGACTTGTGCAAGAGCACGACGAGATTAATAAAACACGAATGGAAATTCAGCACATCACCTCATTCTGTGCGTGAGTGGTGCTCGTGCGATGCGTGAGGTGCATCATGCCACGATTAGTTTTCTGTATTAATATTGTCACCCTGCTGGAATTTACATTATGGAATAATTGTACTAATATTTATAGATATTTACATATAGATACGTGGGACATAAAATTATTAATAATGTTATATTTCCATAAGCAAGTTCCGGCAGGGTGACAATATTAATACAGAAATTGACTTATGGTGCGCGAATTCTACAGAAAACGAATCGAGTTATGACCTTGCTACATACTCGTAGTTGGGTTCGTCCATGGCTAGTATGACTACTCTTTTTATATAATATATATTTTTATTATCCTCATACGCAGTACGAACGTGATGGCGATTCCACTTAGTTTTGCTCGCTCCACTAGACCGTAACTAACTTAAGATTAGAGTCCACAGTGTACCAAAACCCATCTACCCGAGCAGCATGACCCATTTTCAGTTTTGGTTCTTTAAAGCCAAAGTTTATGTTTAAGAAATAGGACAGTGGAGAGGTAGAGACATGCATGTTTGAAATGCTGCTAGTTAGATAATAAACAAGCAGGTAAATAGTAGATAATAATAAATTGACTTATAACTAATAATAAATGAGATAATAAATGAATGACAGACAACTATTTTAATCGGTCCGTGATATCCATGAGACTGTTGACCTGGTCCCACGTGTCCATGGTCGCTTGAGACCGCCTTCCGTTTCTCAGAATAAGTAAAGTACTCTGTAAGTGCAAGCCTTCGCCAAAGGGAATGCGTACGCATCGATGATGGGAATAACGCTGAGAGACCGAAAGAGAGCAAGTTGTGTGAGAGAGCAGAGTAGAATGAAAGATATTGTGGAGGCAGTAGGAAGTGGAATTGGGCAGGTAAGTTAGTGGGAATGCCTGATGAGCAATGGAGCAAGTGTGTTACTGAGTGGACGCCGCGAGATGGGAAGCGTGGAAGAGGGACACCAGACAGAAGGTGGAGAGACTTGACCGAGAAGTTTGCAGGAGTAACGTGGCATAGGTTGGCGCGGTCATGTGAATCATGGAATGCTATGAAAGAGGCCTTTGTTCAGCAGTGGACTCAGGATGGCTGATTTGATTGATTTATATGCGAAAATAGAATCAGTCTTGGGATTGTAACTTGCCAAGGTTGGATTTTTTTTAAAACTTATGATAATTATGATAGTAATAATAATGATGATAAGTAAATTCCAGATACGGAGGGTGATCTGGAGCACCAGGGGAATCTACTGATGTGTTATTTGTGCCATATTACACAAAATAATAATAGTCATATGGAAAAATAAATACATAAAATAGAATTAAATAATTGATCTATAACATTTTACATAAACTTTCAGACGAAACCAAAACATAATCTTGATTGAGGTAATTGGGCCGCCATGTTCAAATGATGTCCGAAGCTTGCAGTAATCGATACTATTAGACAAAGAAAACGTGTTTTACACAAGTGAACGTTGGACGTAAATAGTATGATCTTTGTTCATGTGGAGATACACACGCGCGCTCGCACACACACACACACACACACACACACACACACACACACACACACACACACACACACACACACACACAGTAAGAGGGAAGTGTGGGTAGGCAAGAGGCGAGTAGCTCTGAGAAGCACAAGATGACTACGTGTGATGATTGTCTTCAATATATTTGTTCCTTTGTGCCGACTCAAGGATATTAACGACCAAAGGCTCGATCAGGCTTTGTGCTGGTGTGACTGCACTGTGCTCTATTGAATATTCATTGCCTCTCACCCCCCTCCCCTTCTTCTCCTCCTTGGCCTTCAGGTAGTTGGCAGGGAAGTTCTTTGTGTCGGCCTTATAAGGATCGCGCCATATCAAGTGCAGAAGGTTGTCCTATTTTTTGTGAAATCGTAAGGATGGTATTGTCGTTGCTGTGTAAACAGAACATGTTTGATCAGTTTGGATGTCGGGTGAGATGTATTTCGATCATCGAGGCTATGTTTGGATATGGTGAAAATAATCTGATCTAATCTGAATTAACGTAAAGAAGATAACGTGTGACTGCGTTGCGAAGTTGACCATTCAAAGAAAACGGAAAAAACCGTGTGTATTTCAGTGAAATAGTATCTTCGTCTTTATTTTTATGGTCCCCATATAGTCGTGTGTGTGTGTGTGTGTGTGTCTGTCTGTGTGTGTGTATATATATACATATGCATATATATGTATATATATATATATATTTATATGTATATATGTATATATATATATATATGTATATATATACATATATGTATATATATATATTATATATATATGTATATATATATATATATGTGTATATGTATATATATATATTTATATATATATATATGTGTATATATATATATATATATGTATATATATATATGTGTATATATATATATATATATATATATATATATATATATATATATATATATAATTGCTCCCTTGTGTAACCCAATTCTTTTCCAAATGGTCGTATTCGTACATAGATGATTTTTATATTCATCCCAGGGTGGGGTCGCTGACTTCGATGCCCGACTACGAAGTTGTATTCGCTTCAATCGTGGCGTCTGTACTAGTGTAGCGCGAAAATAGAAACGTCTTGATTCAATTGCACAAATGTCTGAGCAAATTGTTTGTTGTTTTATTTGCTAATTTTGTTTTGGCTGTTCAGGTCCTAGTTATATTTATTTATTCTTTGCTTTCTGTACCCGGTATTATTGTGGACCGGAAGGTGTCGGATGTTGACATTCATTTGTAACTACTGCTGGGCGAAATCTACAGTTTGTAATCATAATAATGGGTATTACTTTGTTAGTCCGAATTCTTAAATCAGGATATATATATATATATATATATATATATATATATATATATATATATATATATATATATATAACAACAAAGTAATGTATCACAATCGTAAAATTCAAGAAAAACCCAGTGTTGGATAAGAAGAAATGAAGCAGACGATATCCATATGTTTCGATCACAGACTGATCCACTGAAGAGGATCACAGTCTGTGATCGAAACATGGATATCATCTACTTCATCTCTTCTTATCAACACAGTGGGTCTTTGTTGAACATATATATATATATATATATATTTATTCATTTATTTATTTATTTATTTATTCAATATGATGAAAATTTGCTCAGCGAAGCAGAATTTTAGTGTGGCAGGTAGGAGCGGTTGTCCTCGTTCCCCTTCCCATCTCTCTTTCGCTTCTTTGTTCTCTCCTGTATCATTCACCTTCCCCCGTCTCAGCGGACAGTGCTAAAGTTTTATTTGTTTATTTTCCGATATTTACTTGTTTGTTTATTTTATTACAACATGGGTACTTTGATGGCGTACTGCCCAGGTCAGTGGAACAGACTTCTGATGCACAATGAGTCTGAATGGAGTGGGTCGGGGTGACCGTTAGGTCGATTTTTCCAGTTGTCTACGTGACGTAGTCGCTCTTACGAAAGGTGCGCAGTTGAGACGACCTTCCTTTGTTGTGATTGCTTTCCCGTCAGAGAGTTTCTTGACCCGTCTAGTGCGAGCGTTTTATTTATTTATTTATTTATTTATTGTCACTGCTGAATGAGACCGACTGGCGGGAAGTATATCGTATCTGAGATTAATTTTTATGTGATGTAAGGTCTTTCATCCGTGGGGGACATTTGTTGTCAAAAGTTTTTAACCCCTGGTTATATCTGTGTAGATATAACGCTTGTTAAGCACTTGGCATGTGACAAAAACGTACACAGTAAAGGGAACATCGAGGAATAAGCTAAAAATAGGTAAATTTATAAGTAGGAAAAATATTAAGGAAACCATTTCTTCTTGCTTGTGTGGCAGGGGAATAAGAATACCACCACCGTGCCCCATATGTGTTTTAAAAGGCAACTAAATGGAGCAGAACGAGGGTGTGGGTATGGTTTTCCTTTGCTGACATATTTTGATGTGGCCGCCCCCTTGAAAATGTTCAATGGTGCGAGAGTGACTAGTTTTGGTGCAGAAGAGATACAGTAAACGAAGCATACCCTGACAAGGATTCGAACCCAGGAAATTGGGGCGACGTGCCCCCCTCCCCCTCCCCCTTTCCCTGCTCGTGACGGTTGTCCCGGGGCCCTGCCTCAGTCAACCGTCACTCACGTGACCAGGTCGAGTCCCAATGCTGCTACAGGACGCGTCTTGCCTGCATTGTCTCTTGTTACCATTTTCACACCCTGTGCTAGATTGAGGGGACGTTTGTTTTCTTTTGTTGCATGTGGTGGTGGTGGTTAATAGGTGAGTTTCGTGGTGGTTGGTAGGTGGCTCGGTGTGGTCTTGTCCTTAGGTGAAGTGACCGTGTAAACAAGGTCTTGGCAATCTCCTTCTGAGCAGCACAGGCCCCTCGCCACCTCCTGCCTCGACCTGAATACTCTTCGTAGCCGCTATTGACTTCGTTGTGACAAACGTGTACCGGTAGATCACTTTGTGTTGTTTCTGTTGTGATCGCGTTCCGATGACGTGTAGCGGTTATGACACTAGGCCTCCACGGGCTCAAGCGCCAACAGTTGAGTTTGTTAGAGTATAAACGTTTTCGGTTACAATGTTTTATTTTTCAAATCTCCAAATATCAAATAATCTTTTCGTCATATATATCTAGCAAAGCTGAACGATGAACTAAAGGGCCATTCACACGGGCAAATGGTTTGACAAACCCGGTTTGTCAAACAAATGTTTGAAGTGATGTTTGACCGTGTGAATGGGATATTTGGTTGTCAAACACCTTTGACAAACGTGTTCGACAACCAAATATCCCATTCACACGATCAAACACCACTTCAAACACTTGTTTGACAAACTGTTTGATCATGTGAATGGCACTTTAGAGATTGTAAACCTATACAAATGTGAGACATACGAAATCTTAGAGGAGTCTCGATTTCTGTAAGCGAAGTAATATTCTAGTTATTCATATGGAGGTTGGAGGTAAGATGTCGAAGGAAAAATATCCCAGTGTGATAACCCTTAAACCAGGATTGGGTCTCGATCGAACGAAGCAGCGTTCAGATCAGGGTACCCCACTTGTCCTCATTTGTTTGTGTTTGCGTTAGATATGATGGAGAATTTCTCCTTTCCTCTCCTTCTTCCATCTCTCCTTTCCCCTTCCTCTGTCACTGACTCGCACGCGCGTGCACACACACACATATACACGCGCACACACACACACATAGTTGTGGATATCTGGAATATATTGGATGAGGAAGCAATGTGTGCAAAAATATACAAGAATTTAAGAACAAACTTGATGCTGAAAGATATAAAGACAGGTCTCTGCGAGCATAGCTCTCTTCCCGTAAAATATAAGTAGGTAAACACACACACACATACACACACACGGTTGGTCTGTCACTATGGCGGTACCGGGTTCGAATCCTGCCCAGGGCTGAAATTATTTCACTATCGCTGCGCTTCGAGTCGTTACTCCAGCTCCCGTGGGCGCAGAGTTGCGTGTGTGTGTGTAAGGTCTTAGCGTTACCCAGAGGTCGGTCATACGAGCTATTCTCTTCCGAGAGGGAAATAGCTGTCGATCACGAGTCCAACACGTGATCTAAAGACTAAGGTGAATACACACACACACACAGTTGTTAGATGGATCCAGCTATCGTGTGAGTGCAAGGCTCTTGGAGGAGCAGATGGTCGAGGAGAAACTCAAGTAGCAGCGTTTGTCTTGTTCCCTCGACTCTCAAGTCTTTTGTCGATGCATATGGTGAAGGTGCATATGATCTACTGCCACTTCTCTGACCGGTTTGTTAAGTCAACTTATGCATCTGTTTTTGTTTGTTTATTTAGTGTGTTCGTATATCTGTGATCGTTGTTCCTTTAGCCGGCACACGTGTCATTTGATAGTGGAACCCAGTGCAGTATTTATTCTGGTTTTCGGCATCCTTACCACGTTGTGTAAGAACCTACTCCACTACCTGTCTTTTTTCAACAATTTAGATAGAATGACATTAGATATGATGGAGGAAAATTATTTTCCTTCATCATATCGTATTCCTTCCTGAAATCTGCGGGCTGCAGATCTGTTCCAACAATCTGAGAAAAATAGACCAGTCTGATAACGTCTGAAAGAGGAAAATTTCTTGGGGTTGAGCACTTCTTTACAGACTCAACATTCAGCAACGCACCTTCGAACTGAGAACAAGTAAGAGAGAGGGGGAGGGAGGGGGTATGCCTTGTATGTCACGTCACAACGGCTTGATAGTGCCACGCGAAGTCAGGAATAGCAAAGGGGCTCCGCATGGCCCCTGTGTGTGTATCAACTTGGCACCTTGTGGCACTTGCCAAGTTCGCGCGAGCAAAGGGCTGTGTCAACGTGGCACGGTGTGGTGCCATTGTCGTTGCCGGTGTAGCGGGGGTGGGGGATGGGGAAAGGATATTGGTCCTTTCCTCTTGCGTTTCACGGTGTGGTATGAAAAAGGACCGCCACAAGGTTGAGGTCCGGGCGAGTGACAGCACCGCAAACCTGAAATATATATATATATATATATATATATATATATATATATATATATATATATATATATATATATATATATATATAAACTTGGGTATCCACTGCAGGAACGTCGACCTATGCACGTGATTGGACGAAGGTGGATTTAGGATGCGTTTGTTCGATCGTATGAGAAGAAGGTATACTTTCGTTAATTGCGATAATTAGTATATTAGAGGGGGGAAACCCACGTTTTCGGTTGAATTCGACAGAACTTGAGGCGTGCAGAAACCGAGGGCCATGCACGCCACTTGCACTGGTTTCAAGATAAGTACGGATTATGAAAGGTAAGGCTCATCTACATATATATCCGTGCTTAACTCGAAACCAGTAAAGTCTTGGGTGACTATTCTTCATGTGATCCTTCATCATTGGTGAAGGGTGCTTAGAAAATGTGGTGTAGAAGAGGTTGGACGGAGGGCGGGTATGATAGAGGAGGCTGGGGAAGTATTACACTCGGGTAGAACATGGGAGCCGAGATACAATGACCTTGCCGCGAGTAATGCAGAGTATATCTCATCCGGCTCCACCCCTTTTCGAACGACGACGTTGGCAAGTTATATTTTCTTTATCCTAGTCTTCTTTCTTCTTGGGTCTTGTCATCGTTGTCGTTGGGTCATTTCTCATCACCCATGTCCTGCCATGTTTTTAATCCCTTTTGTGAGAACGGAATGTTTCTTCCTATGTTTGAAGGGTTGGTCTGGTTGAAGTCAGAATGATCACTGGCAACATTGCAAATCGGACGCCTCGTTGTTTTGTTCATAGGGTGTGCACGTATGAACCCGATATTCCCCCCCCCTCTCTCTCTCATTCCCTCCATCCCTCTCTCCATCTCCCTCTCTTTAACCATCGCTTCCTCTCTCGCGTGCACACACACACACACACACACACACACACACAGCAAATCGGACGCCTCGTTGTTTTGTTCATAAAGTGTGCACGTATGAACCCGATATTCTCCCCCCCTCTCTCTCTCTGTCTCTCTCTCTCTCTCTCTCTCTCTCTCTCTCTCTCTCTCTCTCTCTCTCTCTCTCTCTCTCTCTCTCTCTCTCTCTCTCTCATTCCCTCCAGCCCTCTCTCCATCTCCCTCTCTTTCACCATCTCTTCCTCTCTCTCTTGCGTGCACACACACACGCACACACACACACACACACACACACACACACACACACACACACGCACACACACACAGCAAGAGTTACATCAGTATGGCGATCCTGTGTCTGCAAGCGGATATCGTGGTTGTTACGTGCAGTTACCCCGGCAGCGGTTGGTGGCTGGCAGAGAGCGTGTTGGTTTCAACTCGTCCGCCAAGGACGACCGCTTCCTCACCGCTGTTGCTCAGTTTCCCAGAGGGCGCTCCGAGACAACACCAATACCACGTGGGGTTTCAGGCCATGTCCACATGTTGCTGAACACCCCTCCTCCTCCTCTCCAACCTTCCTCGAACACTTCGAACGTGTCACCGTGTATTGGTATCTTCTCGGTCAAACTGAAGGACTTGTGTGTGGCTGTTTCTTTGTTCTTCTTGCCCAAGTGTACCCCAGAATACCCTTAGGCTTTCTGGGCCACGCGTTGTTGTTGTTGTCCCTGATACACCAGATTCTACGAAGAATTATGTTGGTTAATGTGCCAAAGAAAAAGAAAAAACTTTAGCGCGTAGATGCATGTGTGGGCTTTCGTTTACATGGCCGTTGTATTGACAACAAACAACTCAGCGTGACAAACGGATCAACTTTTCTTTGTCTTTCATTTCCGTTGATTGGTGTGTTTATTTGTTTATTCTTATTCCGCGAGTTGGGAATAATCTTCCTTTATGCCAGAATAGGAAGGGGATGGTGTGTATACAGGTCACTAAAACATAATAGCAAAACACAGCATACGTTAAAAGAGGGTGTAGGAACGCCCCAGAGCAATTCGTCATAGCGCCAAGCACGTGAATCAGAACACGGAGCATCTGCTGAATAAGGAAGTCCCTAAGTAGGAGAGGAAAGGAAGGATTCTACCACGCCCAGAACACGTGTACCCAAAAGGAAAAAATAAATAACGAAGAAGACAAAGATCAGATACGATAAAGAATAGTGGTAGACATTTTCATGTTCACTGTAAGCATTATAGCCAATGCAAAAATTGAAAAGAGGTGGATGTCTATTTGATAATTCACAGAAATACCATCAAGATGTTTTTGTCTTGCTCAAATTATGGTACATATTGTTTCCTTTGCTTAGAAAGGCAGTTTGTAGAAAGGACAGTTAATTAGTCTCATCCATGGCAGTTTTTGTAACGTAAGTTGTTCATCATGATGGCCTGAACTAAAAAAGAAGGAAAGAAGAGAGAGAGAGAGGGGGGGGGAGTCGTGTAGCTAATGGATGGGTGTTTCTGTCTGTAAAGGGCTCTCAGGCTTCCGTAGTGTGCTAAGGACCCTGAGCTTGTTTGGTGTGGTAGGCGCTTTATTTAGAATTCTGAAACAGCGTTTGGTTGACTATACCTTGGCAAGATATTCTCTTCGGGTAAATGGTAGTTATTCCAAATGGGTGATATTAAGAACAATGGAGGTAAGAGGAATAGTAAATTATTATAACTGAAGGAAAGAATAAAAAAAATAGGCAAGAAAAACTGGGTAAACCAGGGTTGTATAATTCCTAAAAGAAATTTGTTTCACTAAATTCGTATATTTCATTTTACAAAGTTCTTATCATGACTGAGACGTCATTACTGTGCGTGTTGTCTTGTACACTAGATACAACAATTTTACGATAGATAAGCTTATTTTTGCTTAATTTGAAGTCTAAAAGGAAAGATTTTATTTAATTCTTGCCAACGTGTGGGTGGCAAACCACCAGGTGAAGAGATGGCTATATGGGCAACAAGTAATGAGAGATGACATGATATGACAGATGGCATTTCCCTTTTGGCGTCAGTGGCATTAACGTCAGCATTGACGTCATAGTAGAGCTAAAAAGGGAGCAATGTTACATAACCAACAGTGATTTCCTTTCCTTGAAGGCTGCAGCATTGCTAAAGGAAGCAAACGTTGCAGTAAAGTTAGAAAAGAGAACAATATAAGCTGAGGTGTTGTCCTTTCTTTGAACGCATGATGTCGACAAAGAAGAGCCAACCAATCAACATCTTTGTGCTGTGACGTCATGTCGTTTTTCGTGCGGGAAAGAGGCGTTTACCATGAATGAACAAAGAATTGTTGGACTTCGCGTGTTATACTGGTGCCAATAACATTCACGATTTAAAACCAGCAAACTCGTTAACTTGATACAATTCACCATTGACAAGTAAAAATAAACAAATCACTAAGTCAATATATAAATAAATGTGGGCTAAGCGCCAGAACCATCTTTATGACTTTGATGTGTCATCGGAACATGTAGATGTGCACATAAACATTAACTACGTACAGGATACGTAGTTAGAGATGTATTCTTGACGCAGTAACCTCTAGTGAGGCAAGAATACCACCACAGTATTTCCGTGTACGTGCTTGTCTCCGTTTTGCGGTCAACCTCATGGTAGACAAAGACCACAAGTCAAGCCGCGATGGAAGCTTCCTTAGATGTCTCGAGAGGGATTAGATGACGCAGGCCAATAATAGATAAAAAAAAAGTAACGAAGACGAAGATCAGATACGATCTAGCCATTGGTTTCCTAATCATCTCCGACTTCAACAGCAACCAGAGAACTGCTTCTAGCCCCAGCAATCAGAGCACGCAGGGCTAAGGTGCCAGCTTCAGCTACACTACGCGTTTCCTTGCTTCTCTGAAGACATGCGCAAGCATCGTCTGAACCTGTCAATTTCGTTCCTACGAGTATATCCGGCATAGTATTGTCAACCGCTCTTCCTGAACGAAAAACAGCGAGCCAGTTGATTTCGTTCTGGGTAAAGGTTACCGTTTAGTTCAAAAGGTTAGGGAGACTTTTGTAACAAAGATCTTATCGATTCATAGATTAAGGGAACCCCCCCACCACACATACACTGGACCTAGCTCCACCCTAATGTTCCCCAGAACGAAAATGAGCGAAATGCATCACAGTGTTAAATATATTAATGGATATGCGCACTTCATTCTCGGTTGCCATGTCGTCATCTTTTTTTCTCTCGGTTAAGACGACGATAGCGCCAATACTGTCATTTCCTTTTTTTTTAAGCAGATTTTTATTAGTGTAAGATTAGGTGGGTATTGCCAAATTATGGCAGGGATTTTCGTAATTCCTATATAAAGACTGTGTTGTTGATTGAAGAGTTTAACTTAGTTGTTATTGTGTATTTTTTTAGTGATAACTGACGCCGGGCATTTATTGGGCGTGGAGTGTTAACCCTTTTTTCTCTCTCACTATACATATATATACATATATACATATTCCCCTCCCCCTTTCTCTCTAGACTGTCTGAATTATTACACAATGTAACACATGTTTTGTTTATTTGTATTTTTTCATGTTTATATATGTATTTCGTGTCACTGAATCCAAATATCACATTAGTTTTGACGTAACATCGATATTTCTTTATTTATTCATTATTTTATATTTTATTGTTATATACGCAACCTTTCTCTACAGTAGTTAATTGATTCAATCTACTTTAGCATTCTAAGGATAATTATACAACATCTAGTATTTTTTTCATAATATGAAGTGTATTTAAGAGCTACAATATTAGTAAGAACAAAATAAACAACACAACTTTGCACTGCAAGTGTTTTGATGACTCTTCTCATGATTAGAAGTGCTTTGACGATCGAGATTTTCTAGAATGCATGCTTTCGTCTTTTCTGACTAGTGACCATATGTAATCTCCCATCATAGCAGTATTCCATCGTCCTTGATATCTTCTTTCCATAGTTGCGATATCCTGATGAAATCTCTCGCCATGCTCCTCACTGACAGCCCCCAAGTTTTCGGGGAAGAAATCTAGGTGAGAATGCAAGAAATGTATCTTCAAGGACATACAACAACCAAGTTTCCTGAAGTTCTCAATAAGCTATTTGTTTATAATTAGGGTCCTTGTGATTTCCTAGGAATCCACGAACTACATCACGAAATGAACACCAAGCTTCTCTTTCAACTTTCGTCATCGCTCTTTCCAGTTTCTCCGACTTCAACATTTTGTTTACCTGGGGTCCAACAAATATACCACCCTTGAGCTTAGCCTCAGATAGCTTGGGAAACATGAGACAAATTTCTTGGAAAGTTTCGCCTCCAAAATCCAAAGCCTTCACAAACTGTTTAATTAACCCTAGCTTGATATGAAGTGGGGGTAATAAAACTTTTTTCGAATCTACTAGAGACTGTCTGAGAACATTTAACATTCCTGGCTGCAGTTCAACTCTTGGGGGCCAATGAACTTTATTATAATGATCATCATCAGCCCTGCTGTCCCATAAACAAAGAAAACAGGAATACTTTGTGTATCCCCCTTGTAAGCCAAGCAAAAAGGCTAGCATCTTGAAATCACCACAATCATCCCATTTGAATTCAGCATAATTGATTTTTTCAAGAAGCTGTTTGACATTATGATAGTTTTCTTTCTTCTGTACTGAGTGTGCAAGAGGCAAAGATGGGTTTTTATTTCCATTGTGGAACAATACTGCTTTGAGACTTCGTGTTGAGCTATCTATGAACAGTCGCCATTCTGCAGGATCATGTTCGAGTCCAAGGGTTGTAAACAAACCAGTAACATCCTTACAATAACACATATCATCACTAAAGTCATAGTAAATTTTAAATTCTTCATGTCGTTTCCGGTACACAGATGTCCTGCAGTCTTCTCCTAGTAGATTCCATTCTTTCATCCTTGATGTAAGAAGCTCAGCTCATGACTTAGTAAGACCTAAGTCTCTGATTAAGTCATCTAGCTCACTCTGACTTGGAAAGTGAGACTCCGAAGTCGTTCTTGGTGCGAAATCTTCGTCACCCATTTCATGGCTGCTGCTACCTGCTGACCCTTCAGATGAAATTTCCATTGCATCTTCCATCTGGAAAGAAAGAAATAACTAAATATAGCAACTTCAACAAAGACGAATAGCATTAGTATTCCATATATCTTTAGGAAAGTGAATGTATATTAAGTACTTAATATTGAAGTTAATTAAAAGTAAAGAGAGAGTGATAAAAATAAACTTGCATTTTCTGGTGGTTGTGGTACTGGTAAGCTATCATCATGTGGGACAGGTGCTCTAGATGATGGTATGTCTGGATACTGCAGAGCTTGTCTTCCTTTCACTTTCCTGTACTTCGTCACATCAATCATACAAAAGTAGCAGTCGTCGTGATGGTTCTTCGGCTCTCTCCATATTCTAGGAATGGCAAAAGGCATTGTCCTTCCTGTACCTCTCAGCCATCCTTCTAGAGTAGATCGGCAGCTTCCACATATCACATGAGGTGCCCATGGCTTGTCCTGGTCACCCATGGGCATTCCGAAATAGAGTCTGTACGCTATCCACACTTTAGCACCTCTCACGATCTTATGTAGTACTTGTTTTTTCCCAATATAATAACCACACACATAGCAAAATGTATCAGGAGAATTTTCACATCCTCTAGTAGCCATCTTAACAGGTAAATAGTTCAGTCATTGATCTGAAAGAGAAAATTAGATAAACATTTAGTAGCAGACCACATAACAATTCCAAAATATACATGGTAACAATGAAATTATATGTATTTCTATAACGGTATGATACAGAAAAAATAATTGCATATTTGAAATCAGCAGGAAAAATGGATTAATAAACTCTAAAAAAAAAATACAATAAATCAAAACTTTTGAAAAAAATGTTACGTTGTGTTATTTAGCCCATTCAACTCCGATGACAAGATGTCTTGTCATTTGGTCAAATAAAACAAAAAATCATAAAACACCAAAATGTTTGATCAAACACCAGAAAAATATGACGTCAATCCTCGCTTCGCTGCGAGCGAAGCGAGGATTGACGTCATATTTTTCTGGTGTTTGATCAAACATTTTGGTGTTTTATGATTTTTTGTTTTATTTGACCAAATGACAAGACATCTTGTCATCGGAGTTGAATGGGTTAGTCATTTTTCTGCACCTGATCGTTATTGACCGTTCCCGTATACAGTTGACATTTTAATGACTTGTGGTCTTCAGACCAGCGTCACACTGCTGTCTTGTTAAATCACTCCATATCAATGTTTATAACTTTATTTATTTATTTTTTTCGATATTGTCCAAAGGATAGGAAAGCTGGTTATATATTTGCAACAAAATTATATTACTCTTTATGGAGCGAAAATTGTCCTTTCGTAATACTTAGTCATTTGCACAGTTCAGATAAGAAGTGGGTCGGATTTGGCTGTCGGCGACAGGTTCCACCATTTCGTATTCGGGGTGTTCGTAATCCACTTGTCATGCACAGTCATGCAAATGCACTGCATGACCACAGTCGTTGTAGGAACAGACGCACAACACTCGCGTGGCATGTTTTATGTATACCAAGGGTGGGGCAGGAACACTTGTCGGGGGGAAATTGGTATTCCTGTATGGGAATCCTGACAGCGTTATTCGAAAAATCGCCTTCCTGGTATACAGAAGAGTAACAATGGCGGCACACTAGGATAGCATTCTTCTTGCGTTTGTTTCTTCGTTTGAGTATAAATGACTTTGGTTACAACATTCTAGACTTACATACAGAGGATGACAAAGGAAGAACATAAATATGTCGGATACCTAACGTTCGTAAAGGTTTAACTTCTCTTAGTTCACCATTCAACTTCCCACTATATGACGTAAGAGTAATTTGAGAAATTGAAAAACAAAATATCGTAACCAAAGTCGTTTCTACTCAAACGAAGTAGCAAAAGCAAGTAGCATGCTAGCGAGAAATGCCTAGCGTGCCGCCATATCTCCTCTCTCTCTCTCTCTCTCTCTCTCTCTCTCTCTCTCTCTCTCTCTCTCTCTCTCTCTCTCTCTCTCTCTCTCTCTCTCTGTGTCTAATGAAGGCATGGCATATACTTGCACGTAAATAATACACAACGTGTATGCATTAATTTTAATGTACACGCCAATTCCGCTGTTATAGCATGTGATTCACCTTGGTCTTTGGATCACGTGTTGGACTCGTGATCGACAGCCATTTCCCTCCCGGAAGAGAGCTCAGAGCTCGTATGACCGATCTATGGGTAATGCTTTGACCTTACACGCACACACACATACACCCAACTCCCCGCCCACGAGAGTTAGAGTAACGACTCGAAGCGCAGCGATACTGAAATAATTTCAGCCACGGGCAGGATTTGAACCCGGACCGCCGTAGTGACAGTCTGCGGTCCGGGTGCGAGGAGTGGCTGTCATTGTGATTTTGGTAAACCGTCATAGTATTGTTCCATTAGAAATTTTCAAGAAATCCATCATATCTGGAGATATCCCAAGAAAATGGAAGCTAGCTAACGTTACTCCCATATTAGAAAAATTGTGACAAAAAGAAAACAAATAACTATAGGCCTATAAGCTTGACTTCAATTGTAGGAAAATTGATGAAAACTATTATCAGAGATGCTATCGAACACCATTTAGAAAGTAGCTCTTTGATAAATGATAGCCAACATGGATTCAGACGGAAACGTTTTTGTGACTAACTCGAATTCTACAACACAGTCATCTCGAATTATGACAAAAGAAAAAAAAATATTTGATATATCTAGACTTTGCAAAAGCATTTGATACAGTCCACCATGTAAGACTACTTACTAAATTAGGTTTACAAGGAATAAGTGGTAGCCAATAAAGTTAGACTAATAATTGGTTAAACGATCGAAAACGAGAGTTGTAAATGGCAAATCTGGACGGAAAAATGTTACGAGTGGCGTTCCTCAGGGTTCCGTTCTTGGGCCACTTCTATTCATAGTATATATAAATGATATAGACCACGGAGTGAAATCTATTGTCTCCAAATTTGCTGCTGATATAAAACTATGCGGAATGGCAATTGATCACATAAACCAATTAGATATTCAAGCAATGGTCTGAAAAGTGGCTAATGAAATTAAACACAAGTAAATGCTAGGTAATGCACATAGGTAAAAAATAACTAAGTACAATTACAAGTTGTTTGGAAATTCGTTAACAAAAATGAATAGTGAAAAGGATCTTGGCGTAATTATCAGTAACTATCTCAAATCATCTAAGCAGTGTATTTCAGCCTCTGAGAAAGCAAACAAGATTTTAGGACTGATTGAGCGATCTTCTGACTTCAGAAGTTTATTTCTCATTAACAAGCTATATAAATAGTTTGTTTGTCCACATTTGGAATATGCTGTTTCCGTATTGTCACCAAATCTCAGTAAAGACATTGACAGATCGGGAAAAGTACAACGGTGAGAACAGATTCTAAATATCAAAAATAAATCATACGAAAATCGACAAAAAGATAGGAATCTGTTTTCCCTAAAAAAAGCGTAGACTCAGGGGTGAGTAGATACAGGTCTTTAAGATTCTAAAGGGAATTGACAACATCAAAAGTGACAAAAATTTTACACTGAATGAAAATCCGACAAGAAATGATGGTCTCAAACTGTCAGGAAATAGATTTAATTTGGAAGTGGGTGGAAACAACTTCGCCAACCGTGTAGTAAATGAATGTAGCAAACTTCCGGCAGAGGCAGTGCAATGTAGTTCAGTTCAAAGCTTTAAGATTCGTTTAGATAAACACCTAAGCAAGATGGTGTAATGCCTGCCATTTATTTGTCTCTTTATTATTATTTATTATTTATCTGCCCATTTATTATTTACTATTTACATGTTTGTTTATTATTGAACTTGTTTATTTATCATTGTTATATTTTTCCGCATCCGATCTATTTATGGACCAAAAGGTCTCTGTCGCCATGCTCCTCCTTTGTAATCCTTTGTGAGGAGATGATCTCCCCTCAGTAGGAATGGACTCGTCCATTGAAACATAAACATTACATCTCGTCACCACGCATTCAGTGTCGGAGACCTCGAACCGTGGCAGTTAAAAGGAATCTTGAGAACACCCTGCCGATGAAGCAACGAATCGAGAGGAAGGGACGAGCTGTGACCGGAAGAGGTGTGACGTCAGATCCTGTTTCACTCCCAGGCAGTCAGACTTGTGTTGTCCTAAGGATCTATAAACACGGCCATGATCCTCGGTGTTAGTCCTCGTGATGCGAATTTTGTCCCTCTTGCACACACACACACACACACACACACACACACACACACACACACACACACACACACACACACACACACACACACACACACACACACACACACACACACACACACACACACACACACACTCTCTCTCTCTCTCTCTCTCTCTCTCTCTCTCTCTATATATATATATATATATATATATATATATACATATATATATACTTGGATGATTAGCTTATGCGTAATTTATTTAATTGATTATTTTTGTATTGTTATTTTTATCGTTTTTTCACCTGATTCCAAATATAACAATATAAAGATAAATCATACTAAAATCGACTAAAACACACAAATCTGATTTCCTTAAAAAACGTAGACTCAGTGGTGACTTGATACAGCATCAAAAGTGACAACATTTTCACACTGAATATCAGATAAGAAATGGTCTCAAATTGTCAGAATATAGGTTTAATATGGAAATGGGTAGAAACAACTTCGCCAACCGTGTAGTAAATGAATGGAATAAACTTTCTGCAGAGGCAGTGCAATGTAATACAGTTCGAAATTTTAAGATTCATTTAGATAAACACTTTAGCGATATGCCTGTCATTTATTTGATCTTATTTTGTTTTTCCTTTATTATATATTTATTATTAACGTGTTTTCATTATAGATTATTATTATTCATCTGTTTGTATTACATACATACACATACCAAAGGTTTTTTCCTTCATATAAGGGAGGTAGCCTAAAAATTATTATTAGTTAATCTATATGTTGCCGTTCAATTTGTGTATTCGCATCCGACCTAGAACAGTTGCGAGTTCATAGATTCTTTAGGGACCGAAAAATAAAGTCGGCATTCCATGTCATCTGGCTCAAATCGCCAGAGGTTTTCGGAACCGTGTTAATTCAACAATCTGGTGGTGTCTGGCATCTATGCAGAACATGTCGTCTGATGACGGTTTGATAGGTGTCGTGTCTGTGTCTGAAAAAGAGTGATTTCCATAGTTCGTGTCCGTCGTGAGGGCGCGACCACAGTCCTGTCACGTTGCAGACATGTGACGTAACGACCCTAAGTGACGTAACGTGACATGGAGTTAGATTCCATCTGACTGGACACTGGACAGGTGTGTTTGGATGTTGTACCTCGTCACATGATATTGTGACCAACCTGCCTCGGTGTGTGCACGTAGTGGGAAGGTGTTGGACTACCTATGTGTGTGTTTTATCTGAATGAGATACAGAGGCGTGTCCGACGAGGCGCAAACACACACACCGAGGGAAGTCTCACTGCCAGTTTTTTATTTAACTATTTATGTTTATTTTTGTATATACCTATTTTCTTTCGCATCCGCTCCGGGGTTTGAACTCGGATACATTAAGCGCGTTCCCACAAGCCACCGGGATAGGTGTGGCTACGCCTAAACTGTAGATGTAGCCGATTTCGTCGGGTGGGGTTATCGCACTGGGCTTCCACGGGCTACGCCAGCTCCGACAGCTTAGAATTCGTTCGAGTAAAAAACGACTTGGGTCACACAATTTAATTTTTCGAATCTCCAAATATCAGGTTATATTTCCGCCATATTTAACAAAGCCTAATGATGAACTGATTGTTAACCTATACGAATGTTAGACATACTGTTGAAATACCTTTTAAAATTTCCAAATATCAGGTTATATTTCCGCCATATTTAACAAAGCCTAATGATGAACTGATTGTTAACCTATACGAATGTTAGACATACTGTTGAAATGCTCAAGTCTAGATTTCTCTAAGCGAAGTCATATTCTAGTTATTGAAATGGAAGTAGGATGTGGGAGGAAAAAGCCCAGTGTGATAACCTGGTATCACACACGGCAGAAACCGTGTGTTCATCAGTGAATGCTGACGCTTTGAGTCGCCTCAAGGTTCTTGGCACCGAGACGACGAATTTTCGAACGAAAATATATTTGAATGCAGGTTTAGTTAAGGGGTGTATTTTGGCACTCGCATGGGCATAATATATATATATATATATATATATATATATATATATATATATATATATATATATATATATATATATATATATATATCACTCTCTTGGTGATAGGAAGAAGCGGACGACTCCTTTCGTTTATGAATGATAAATAACCAGGACAGTTTATATGTGTCTCCAAATACAACCCTGTTCACACTAGCGGTTTGAACCGTGCGGAAACCGCGGCGGTACCGCCTAGTCAAGGGGAAAAATGCGCGATTGTCTGTGGACGCCTCCATGGACTTACATTATAATTGAATCACAGCGGTTGTGTGTGAACCCCTCCATTGACTTACTTTGTAATTGGACCGCCGCGGTTGAAACCGCTAGTGTGAACAGGGCCTAAGGAAATGGCCTTTTCAGATGTACATTCACATACTCCACACCCCTCGTTCTTTCCACCCTCTCTCCACTCTATGTCGCTCTCTTTCCTCTCTTTTTTCTCTTTTATCACATCGTCTTTATGATGTCCATCTCAGTTATATTCCTCTGCTGTTCCCTCCCCTCTCCTCCATCGTTCCTCTTATTCATTGTTCGAATATTTATCACTGGAGAGGGTTGGTGCAAGCGAGATGGACCAAGGGCATGTTTCATTAGATTCCTCGCTACAAAGTCCTCTGTAAGGGACGCCGAACTAACCTCCCGATAGCGGGTAGTTCGCGACGTTAAAACTAATCGGTCTTAAGTATCAGTACCTCGGGGAACCATAGACGAAATGGTGCAAATTTCACGTGTTAATAGAGAGCTTCTCTTGACTTTGAAGTGTCTTCTTACTCTTCTTTCTGTTCTCTTTTTTCCCTCTCTTCGTCTTCTACTCTCTTTCTCTCTTCTCCTTAGTCTTCTTCGTTTTCCCCTTCTTTTAAACGACGCACATGTTTTCGTCACCCGTGTTGTTAAATATCCAGTGAATCACGAGGACATGACTGATAAAGTTGATAACACACTTGATAACAAACTATATCGGCATTTCTTCCTCCTCCTCCCCCTTCCCCTCGTCCTTCTTCGTGATGTTCCAGGACCGGGTTTTTCATGGACTTTATCTCGGCAATTCCTGTAAGGGTTATATATTAGTGGATCCTTGTGATACACCACTTTCTTTCGAACTTGTAAGAAGGGTGTCCTGAGTTCTATTCTCGGGACACACTGCATGATTCTTGCAGTCCCGGCCAGGCGGGGAGGCGACCCAAACAACGCCCTTAAAAAAAAAAAAAAAAAAAACTGCTTGTCGCAACTAACAGGGCTTACCCCTACCAGGGGTTTTTCACTTCCCATTTCGTGGGTGTGGGTTGGTGAGCTTTCTTTCCCACCTGTACAGTCGAAATACAAAACACATGATGTTATAAAAAAAAAAGTTAATTATGCTGTTATTGCATTACTATTGTAACAATGTTTTCACGGAAGTATCGCTCAGTAGGCAAAGGGGACGCGGAGGAGGAAAGGTTGGGAACCGATGCACGCGTTCAAAATCGGACCTCAGTGTTGCCAAACATATTCTGCCGGTTCTCTACGCTTTATATTTCTTAAGGTCATTGGTCTACGTGTGCGATTGACCGGAATGATATATATGACAGCCACACGCCTATTTCAAACACGCGCGCTCGCACGCACAAACGCATACACTCCACACCATTCGTGTAAAGTGTACACGCATGCGTATACATTCTGGTGGTGGGGAAACCCGTTTCCTCTTCCTCTTAGATGAAGAGTGGCCTGGTGGCCTCTTCAGCCTGCCGGAGATCCCTCCCGTTCACGTGACCCAGGCAGCACGTGTTGGCCCCTCGCCTGAACTGCGACCCAGACAGGCTGCGGCGTACAGCGAGAGGCCGAGGTGGGGGGGGGGGGTGATCTCTGTACGCACTGCCTGCGCATCAACCTGGCAGTTGACTGGGATTGTAGGCGTGGGGTGGGGTTGGGGGCGGGTAAGTTGAAGGTTAACGTGGGGCTAGGGGAGTTTTATTATATTTTATTTCTAATTATATATTCATATAGTATTATTGTTGCTGTTATTATCATTATGTTTATTGATATTGTTTTGTATTTCCTGCATCTTACCTTCTAGACAGGAAAGTGGGGGTATATGTGAGCAAGTGACAAGCGCTGGTAAACTTTGGGACAAACGGTCCGTTTTCTTTCTTCGAGAAAACGGGAAGAGTCGAAGAAGACATCGACGCAGTAAACTCGAGGTGACGACCCGGTTGGCAGACGCCTTTGCCCGGGGCCGAGAATCGAACTCGGGCATGGGGGAAGGAGAGGGAAGCTGGGAGATCTCGTCTGAGTGGAGGTTTTTGGTGGGCCCACCTTGCTGGCAAGCTATTGGCTAGCTTGACGTCATGGGATAAACAAACACACACACACACACACACACACACACACACACACACACACACACACACACACACACACACACACACGCACACAGATGGGAGGCAGGATCTTTGGCAGCAGAAAGGGCTAAAAGGTTTTGCCATGCTTAAGAATAAGGGGAGGGGACCTAGTATTTCAGTCGTATTCCGTTTTTGGTATGAAAGTAAGGAACGAAATGTTAAACAATGTATGCGAGATCTGTCATTTAGAGTATGGGGCGAGTACGAAGAAAATAGAATGGTGATGAGATCCCTGTGGCGAGGACAAATTCCATGGGGGCCTGGGATTGCATCCAAAATTCCATGGGATAGTGATGAGCTCTATCGGAGGAAAGTTGAATGGAAACCGTTGGGATAAATACAAAGAGCATGGATACCATTGAGACAAAGTACAAAGAGCATGGGATGGTAACGGGATATCTGTAGTGAGACGTTTTATTGATGACAAAGAGCATGAGATACTGCGTATTAACTCGTAGAGTAGGAAGAGGAAGGGATGGTGTTGTGTATGACTGTACAAGAGCATGGGGGTGGAAACGAGTTTTGTAGGGATAAATTTACAGTGATGACAAAGAGCATGAGGTACTCTGTGCTATGGTCGTCAGGATGAGAACAAAGCGGAGGCGAGAGCAAGTTGGGAAGGGAAGGGGTTTGATGCAAGGAAAACCCAACGGTTGGAAGTCTGCTGCCACGCAGGTGCGCCGGCCACGCGCGTATCTGGCGGGAGAACAGGATTTTGGCGCCATGAGACACAAACGGTGAAATATCTCCCAGCGGGTCCCTTCCCCAGTCCATCCTTTAGAATACATATACCAAAAGCTTTCCCTCCTTTTTAGGTAGAAGGCGGGAGAAATTTTATTTTGCCCTTAACTCGTGCACATATGATATATATATATATATATATATATATATATATATATATATATATATATATATATATATATAACCAGAGTGATTTATATATATATTATCTATGTTGTGTTTAGCTTACAATTAGGCAATTTTCTTGAGTACACAAGAAATTTGTCAGACAAGTAATTTGGAATTTGTATCATGGAAAAATCTGGATGGGTCAAAACTTTTGCTCGCGATTGTATGTGGTGACGGGGGAGGTGGGTGGGAGCAAGGTCTAAATATACAGGTCAGACCGTTTACATTCTTCTGCGCAGCTTCTGACGTCATTTGGCTGAGTCCATTTTCTCTTTGTGATACACTGAAGAAAACTGTGAAACGCCAAGGAAGACAGGAACTATAATATTTTGTATATTATATATATATGTATATATTATATATCATATATATTATATATTCATATATATAGACAGGAACTATAATATTTTATATATATATTCATATATATATTTTATATAATATTTGTCAGAATATAACTAATTGCGTGGAGCGATGCGAGCGAAGGCGACGTCATTTTCGAACGACGGACCAGCTTCAACTGACAGCTATAGGACCCGCTAACCCCACTTTGAACAGCCAGGTGACGTTCACGGGCCCGCTGCGCCAACTCCCTCGAAATTCGGTCGGAAGTGGTTAGACCTTATATTCTTAGATCTTGGGTGGGAGTACAGCACAGCACAGCACCAACGTCCACCACGGGCGGCAGCAGCAGCAGCAGCAGCAGCAGCAGGCGGGCATGAGGGGACTAGGTTTGTTCCACCAATTCTCAGCCCCAGTAACGATCGCATTCTCATATGTTGGCGGAAGAGGGAAATTGGATGGAGGAATATTTCTGTTTAAAATGAAATGGGTAAACGCTGGATTATCGAGCATTGCGGTTAACGAGAGGATTAGACTTAGTGACCATGTAGTGAGCACTGAAACAGTTGGTTGTTTAGAAAGAGATGTGATAATTGTGAATGAGGGTGAAAGGTGGTAAGAGACATGGAATTGCATAGTGTAGGTCTTATGGTCTCTTGCAGTCCATTCTTATGTTCATCAAGCGTTAAGAAGGTTGAAACTGACAGTAGGATAGAGTGAATGGAGATGAGGAATGGCCGTTGTCGTGAGACGGTGGAAGACGATGAGGAGCCTTCGCCGGGAGTCGCGTCGTTGCGGCCAAAGCAGTAAATTTTGACCCATGCGCTTTGGGTACTGCTAGGGCGGGTAAGAGTCACTGCTGGGAATTTGAGAGGAATGCGGGATTCGAACCTACAACTAAGCGAATGCGAGACCAGCATGCTTACGAGTGCCGTGTGTGTGTATATGTGTGTGTGTGTGTGTGCATAAACGGTAGAAGGTGAGGG
Source organism: Oratosquilla oratoria (assembly GCF_046742065.1). Classification (NCBI taxonomy): domain Eukaryota; kingdom Metazoa; phylum Arthropoda; class Malacostraca; order Stomatopoda; family Squillidae; genus Oratosquilla; species Oratosquilla oratoria. The sequence continues at coordinate 50,202,890 of NC_134795.1, forward strand.
TTTTGAGGGAGGATAGTGCAAAAGCAAGAAGGGGTAATACACCCGGAAAATGTACGACAATCCACTTGGGGCACGGGGTGGTGTCATGTTGTCAGGGACACTGTGCTGAAAGGAGAACAGTGGTGGTGGCAGAATGGGTGGATGGCAGGAGGGCGTGACTGCACGTGTTTGTACTCGCATTTTTTTTTTCTCTCTCTCGTTTGCCACATCAAAGGGAACATCATCCTTGCCATGGGGTTCCTTGTACGTCACAGTAGTATTTATTATTATTATTTATTTATTATTATTATTATTATTTTCATCAATGAGTAGTTTTTTCTCGTTCACATCTAGGGGTGAAACGGAAAGGACCCAACAACTTTTAACCTAACGTTTTAAAATCGCCTTTTCTTCATGTCAGTTTCAAGAATTCGTAAATACATCTCAAGATAAATGTTTTTTGCTTGGTTCCAGGGAATCTCGAGCGGCATGTTGTGCGAAATCTTGATCGATAGATAGGTTAGCAGTAACATGATTTTACTGTAGGTTTGGTGGTCGCCGGCTCTCGTGCACAAAGAATATATTAAGGATATGGAAGACGTATCAAAACACACACACACACACATATAGAATATATATATATACACACAAAAAATATATATATATATATATATATATATATATATATATATATATATATATATATATATACAGTGTATAAAGGAACGCGAGGTAGCCTAGTGGATATGGTCTTGAACTCGTGAGCAGGTGGTTACTTGGAGTTCCCGGACTCGCAGTACACTTGTTGCGTTGGATCCCGACATTCCTGGCCAGCTGGGGAGGGGAGGCGACCCAACGTCGGTTAAAAAAATCCGGTTCTCTCAACTGACAGGGCTTGGCCCTACCAGCGGTTTCTCATTTCCCAGTGCATGGGAGTGGGATGGTGAGTATGGTACTGCTCCTAGAGGACGTCCATTCACATGGACATCCCACGACGCACCACTCACGTCACCCAGTGGGCGATTTCGTCAATAATTTTTATTTCAAGAGCACGTGATCGCACGAGAGAGAGAATAAAAACAAATCAATTCCCCTCGGGGGCGAATTCCTCTGTGTTGAGTGCGGCAGTGCAGTGCAGAGTTCAGAGAAGTCGCCTGAGGAGGCAGCTGCAGGCGAATCACATCCCCCCCCCCCCATCCCTCCCGGCCTCACCTCTCCTCTCCTTGCTCCCTCACCCTCTCTTTGTACTCTTTTTCCTCTTGTTTTCTTCCGCATCTTAAATTTTCTTTTCGGATTCCTCTTTCCAATTTCTCATTCTCTGACATGTCACACACACACACACACACACACACACACACACACACACACAGACACACTTGCAAAAATGGTTATTTGGTGGACAGAATAGTTGATAATAGGCCAAAAGCTATTGTGTGGGGGTGGGTGCATGCCTTGGTTGGTAGCCTCCCTTTTTAGTGGGGGAAAAGTCTGTTGGTATATAGACAGATGAATGTAGAATTCATACCTATTGGTATCATTACTTATCTATATTTTTTCGAAATTCTAGACTGTTGGGCATGTAAAAAAAAATAAGTTTCCCTCTTTCATCCAGTGTAAGTAATCTTGGCATTTCCAGCATTTTGTCAGCAATACCCTGTATAGATGTTGTAATCTGCCTCATAATCGCTCTACGAGATTGAACCAATTTTATTTTTTGTGATTTGCTCACCATTACCACATATGCAATACCAGATCTGTGGATAATGACCACAAGAAATAATGCGTCACGTTTAGTCACCATGCATATGTTCTAAGTTTTAAAACTCGAATAAACGCAGAAAAGCATAATAATGTTTGCCCATTTACTTGGATTTTGCTCTTTCTGTTCTGCTGGATGTGTGTTTATTTATTCGTATTTTTATGCATCCGACCGCGACACGGACTGAAAGGTTGTCGGATGTGCTTTGTCATTGCAGTTCATGATAGTCTTGTTAACTGTTGTTTACATGGTCTTCCACGTCAAGGATCTTGTTGGAAGGTCACCAAGTTCCTCCATCATTCCTCTCTTTGCTATTTCTTCATCCTTCAGTGTGTAGTTCCCCGCTTCCTAGTATAGCTCACTTACGGGATTAAATCGTTGATGCAGCTCTTTGTTCTTTGCACACCAAGAATAATCTCGTAAAGCTTCACTTAATTTCCTTTGAACTTCGAAACTGTTTGCAGTCATGTGGTTGTATATCCCTTCTCCCAGTTCTGTCTATATATGAAGGGCTTCTTCACCCTCATAAGGGAGGCAGCCAGCTAAGGCATGCACCTACCTCCTGGGACCCATCCCACTCCCATTCACTTGAGAAAAAAAAAAAAAAATAGAGAATATGCATGGAAAATTTCGGGCTTAACACCCCTCCATGTGGTTCTGTAGACAGATGAAATAGTTTGTCAGAAAGAGTATGCACGGAGACAAAACAAACCATTGGAAAAATAAATAAAAAGAAATATTTCGAAATCAGAATAAGTGAAGATGGTAAAACTGACATGGACATGATCTCATTCTTGTCTAAAATGATAACACATTTGAATTAATGATTAGAGTAAACTCGATCCTGTTAACTGAAAAAAATAGATATATAAAGAATTTATTATACAAATCATGGTATGGTGTTGATGCACCTGCTAGCTGGGTGTGGCTGACACCTGGTGCAGCCTAAGGGCACCCCCACCCCACCCCCACCGCCCTCCATCCGCAGAAGCTTGCCTTCTACCAGCACGCCACGCAACCTTCCCTGCTGTCTCCATCTCAGCATCCAGTGGACTGCACAAATACTTGTCGGTAGTCAGATATTCCATAGAATGGTCAGCAGCCACGTTAAATTAACTTGGTGGGAAAGTGCTCTGACTTAAAGGAGTCTTCTGTAGACAGTAAATTCCGTCTATAGTCGAAGGACTACAGACGGTCCATGTATTGTACGTAGTTTTATGTAGTTACTATCCTTACGTGAATTGGCACCTCGTGAACGAGTTATTGCGGCGCAAAGATCCATGAATCGACCTAATCCCAACTCTGACCTTGAACGTAGTAATGACGTCACAAAATGCACGAGAATAATAATCAAACTACATCAGTCCACTGAGGCTTGCTCAAGTGGTTTCTTTATGGGCCTCCGCGGGCTTCACCAGCGCCAACAGATGAGGGCTTGTGTGAGTAAAAACGACTTCGGTTACAATATTTCACTTTTCAGATCTCAAATATCAATTCATCTCTCCGTCGTATATTGCAAAGATGAATGATGAATAAAGAATTTAAAAACCTATACGAATGTTGGACATACTTTTATTTTATTAAATTTTATTTTATTTTAGAAATCTCGATTTCTGCAAGCGAAGTCATACTCTAGTTATTCAAATGGAGGTTGTAGGTAATATGCCGGAGGAAAAATAGCCTAGTGTGATACCCCTTCTGTCAATGAACAATGAAGTTGCTCCGTCGCATGTTAACACGCCACATATTGCATTTTGAAAATCCAAAACAAAACTTGGGAATATCTATCCTATCTTAACCATTCCAAAAGTTAACGAATAGGTAAATAAAACACAATAAGAAAATTACTGGCGGCTCGGCCATGCGTCTTTTACGGCTTGCTGCTGCTGTTCGTGGGTTTGGCGGGAAAGTCCGCGTCGACATATGCACAGTGCGATATCACCGCTGTAGATTCATATGGATGAGATAGCATCGTATGAGAGTAAACAGTTGGAGAAATAGGTTTGTTGGCGTTGAAAATATTCGAAGTTATAAAGATTGATGGAGCGCAAACAAACAAACCTTGGTTGGAAATGTAGAAATGACTGTGGTCTTGTGTTCATGGCAAGCTAGTGTATACATTACTGCCAGATACCGCTATTGTGAAAATAAACTTGAGTTGAAGAATTTCTTTTCGTAACTGTGATGGAGGGATGGCAGATCACGGGACAAGGAACTAGTGAGCATGATTTTGTCGACAGTGCGAATCTGTCTACTGTGTTCAAGGCACATCACAGTCGTCTCGATGGGGGTCAGAAAATAACGTCGAGGGAATGTGTGTGGGGAAGAAACTTCTCTCAAGGAATTTTTCAACACGAGGAGTTAGATAATGGAGTCACGCAGAGCAGACCAGATGTTTAATAACAATGTTGCGATTGTGTGTGTGTGTGTGTGTGCGCGCGCGCGCGCGGGATGGGTCTGCTAGGACAGCATGGCCTTCAGTGAAACTGCAACACATGTAGGATGGGTATGAATGTATGGTTGATGGATTACTTAATTCAGTCTTTCATTAATATTTATGGTGTGTGGCAAGGACCAGGTTCGGAAATATTCTTTATGTAAAACATTGCAACATAATTATATAGTCACATTTGTAGTGGATTCAAACAGACGCACATATGGATATGCGTTAGTGTCGGTGATCTCATGGAAAGGGAAGAATGAGTGGGAGTGGAGGCACCGTCAAGGTCTTGGGCATAATTTAGCATTTGATTTAGCCATCGTCAAATATGTGTGCTGGGCCCAGTACGCATTAGCCCCTCACCTGGCGAGTGGCGTGATACGCACCGTGTGTTGTGAATGTTATTTGATAAGGGCATCGACATTGGTGTGCGTCAGAGGCCCCGGATGAAGGCATGGCAGGGTCCCACACGGGCGAGGGAGACACTGGGACGGACCAAGGCGGCGCCTGTGAATGTTCGTGCATCGCATACTTCCCATTCTTACGAGTGCCTCTTCTATACGTATGTCTGGGTTGTCTTGATATTGCAGGCTTAAAAGAGGTAGTAAATAAAAACGGGTTATGACAAGTACTGCCTTGCATTAAAAAAAAAATGCTGCGACGATGCTGTTAGGTCCCGCACCTCCGTCAAGCTGCCTTGTTTATTTACTATGTCGCGAACCCTCCGCGACACTGGGACCAGGGTCCTTGCACGTACGAACATGCGGATGCGCTTGTACGCATATTTGCATACTAATTTGTATAAATAAGTATTTGGATATGTACTGTCCATACTTATGAACGTGCATGGTGTTTACACGTGCAAATTCATGGAATAGCCAGAAACATACTCGAATTTAAAACGAGGTACAAGTGAAGAGGAAAAGTATCCCAAGAATTGCACACTGCCCAAGTAGGAGGAGTCTGATGTTGGGGGAAACGGTTATGAGTTGACAGATGTATGTGGCCAAATGCCATGTCTCTTAATTTTTTTTTTATGCGCCTGGTTGCCTTTTTCTGCATCCGACCTGTTTTTGGATTTCAAGGTCTATTCACCATGTTTTGGCATTGGATCGCATTGTTTTAAAACCGCCAACCTTGATCAAGAGATGAGCGGGTGAATCATGTCTATCATTGTAACAGTTCCCCAAGACTACTGCAGTTTATTGTGCATTGCAAGACCTTTGCGTACGCTGCAATTGTGAGTTGCGTCCTATAGGAAATATCACAGACCCTCATTGGGTGAAGAAAATTGCTTGCCCACATTTAGGCATTTTTAATTAAGCTTACATATCCATCCTCATTTGAATAAAATCGCCTGTACTTAGGTAGAATTTAGTTTTTACGTTGTAATAAGAATACAAGTACAGATTTGTTTTCATTTTTTGATGCAGCTACGCATGAAAGCCTGTGGCCCGAACAGATATAGATGTGGGTAGGAGCGAGAGGGTTAACACTGCAAGGGCAGGCGTCCTCTGGGCAGAAGAGCTTCAAGGCCACTCGACCTAATGGAGGTGCCTCACGCCATGAGGCGCTTAACTGCTTGATGTGTCATGGCAGGTGGCAGACCCCTTTCGTCGATGGATCTGAATTCGGAACTACAGCATGCGAAAGGATAACGAGAGTTAAAATTGGTATATATAAGCTCAATTTTCTCGTGGCTGGGGCAAGTAGTTCTTGTGGTTATCTTAGATGACATTTTTTTACACTAGCGCCTCACGAGAACGGATTCGACTCTGCCAGACGAAAGAAAACAAAACATAACGGAAGCTAACGGAATGACGCATGCGCTTTTGGTGCAAAGCCACGAATGGCTTTGTCCATGGTTCCGCACAAGGAGCAAAATAAACTTCAGGTAGTTACTATTATTCAGTATGATGCATATATTTTTGTACGAGATACTGTAAGTCATTGTTAAGTGGCATTCACAGTCGTGGCATATTTTGTGTATGTTAATGTTACCAACTAGCAATTTTTAAACTACAGATGTCACTTCATACTATAGCAACCTCAAATTCGAATGTCTCCAATATTCAGATTGAGCTTCATATCTAGATGAGACGGGTAAATATCAAGTTAGGGCGAAAATCCGTTACCTATGAAAAAAAAAGTGAGGATGTATTTGTTTTGAAAAAAAAAGCCGGGTGACATTTGTGTCGGCATACCATGATATACAACCGTCATTCGTGGCTTTGTATCCTACTGTCAAGACCAAACATGGCATCTCGTTCTGTGTTTGTAAACAAACTCGGGTAGGCTAGGCGGGAAGGGAACCGATGTTTGTGTGACCTATATATCGGTCCTGATAACTCGTTGCTTTTCAACCTGGGGACCATAACAAGAATTTAAAGAGTCTGTGGCCTGCTGTTACAAATTGCACTTGTATGATGCGAGGAATCTGAAATAAATTCCATCATTGTCCTGCTAGAAGAATTATAAGATAATTGTGATTGTCAACTATGCAATAAAGCAAAGGGTTTCTTTTCGTAATTGTATTACTATTATTATAATTATTTTTTTCATATAATTTCTGGCGGGGTGCGATTTGGGGAGCCACACGAATGTTGAAAAATTATGAATGGGGTGGAGATAGAGCGAAAATGTAACAGAATCAGTGACAGTTCTGACTTGACAAACATCTTTTCTTTTGGTGTTGAGTAGTTTATATTTGTCAAAACGTGTTAGTTTTTTTTATGTGCAGGAAGAACTTTTGATCATTTGTCATTGCCTTTGACAAAAAACGCCGACGTCAAGTTAGTCTTCACAGTGAGGAGGGGCTAGGTATAGAATTTTTTTTTTTTTTTTTTTTTTTTGACGGAATTTAGAATTAGTTTTGCCATATGAAATTTTCCAAGTCCAAGTGTAGTTTTAAAATATGCGGTAGTGAAAGGAATGGATGGTAAACGTGATAATTCCTTTTACCTTGAAGTTGGATAATTGTGACTCACCATGGTCTTGGATTACATGATGGGCTCGTGATCGATTGCTGTTACACCCTCCTCCCGGATGAGAGCTCAAATATGACCGATCTATGGGTAATGCTGATCTTACACGCACACCCAACTCCCCGTCGAGGAGAGTTGGAGTAACGGCTCGCAGCGCAGTGATACTGAAATCATAACCCTGAGCGGGATTCGAACTCGGACCTCAGGAGTAGCGGTCGCGAACACTATCACTGCGCCGTCGAGCCGTGTTCCTGTAATAATGCATACAATGGCTTTCTCTTGCCAAAAAACAAATGTTTATGTCCTTGTTTTGATCACTGGGACAACCTTGGCAAGTGCCCCCATAAGCTGACCTCATAGTAGCTATTATTGGGACAAACTGGACCTTAGGCAGTATCTCCACCGGTCGTGCTCGTAATCAAAGCTCACGATCGTTGCCCGCTCACCCTCTTGGGGAGTCGTATCGAGACGATAGATGCCACTGACGATGAGGCAAACCAAATGCGTATACAAAAAAAAAAAAAAAAAAAAAAAAAAAAAAAAAAAATAGAATAAAATAAAATAGAAATATTCAGGGCAAAACGTGTGAGCAATGTTTGCCCTGTGAGAGAGGTGCGCGTAGTTGCAGCGTTTAACCTCCCCTCTCTCACTGCCACAGATAACCCGATACCCGACCTTGTACCAAATAAAACATTCGCCGTAAAAGACGAATGGACTACATTGTGAAATTGAAGGAGTTGGTGAGCCGCCTGGTGGTAGACTTTTTGGTGAATGTTAGGAGTAGTCCTTCCATCCTCACTCTTCTTTGGCCGTCCTGCGATCTTACTGACCCGCAAGTGGTCCCATGGGACACGCTCGCGCGACCCAGCCACGTGACTCGACCCAGAGCTTCCTTTAGGCCCACGGGTGGACAAAGCCTCCTTGAGGAAACACCCGCAGTACCAGGATCGGCCAGCCACGTGATGATGAACACTAGGTTCATTGAGGAACGCATACCCTTTTGTCTTCGTAAGTCACCGACGTCAGAACGTTTTGCCTCCGACTTCCCACACATCACACTTGACTGCACGCCAAAAATGAGCACGGGTCATGACCTGCCCGTGTATATAATGGCTGGACGAACGCTGAAGATTCAGATCACCTCGGAACATCATACGTGAGCCTGGCTCACTGTTCCTACTTTCTCACCTCCCCTCTTCCTCGCAAGCAGACAAAATTGGGACATGACTTGAAACTCACATTCGTCACCTCCCTCGCCGTCTCGTCCCCTCCCCCTTTTCTCGCCCTTAACGGGAGCCCTATCATAACAGTGGCGCCCAACATTCATTGCTGAATAAAATAAACTCTTCTCCATCAGTTTATCTCAAACAGCTTTATTGGCTGCCCAATGTGGTGCAAGACTACCAGCCTAACAGTGAGGATTCTAATTAATAAAGTCGCGGGGTTTGCCATATTAATATATACTTGTCTCTCGAACGGTTGTGGAGAAAGTTCCATTCTAGAAAACGTCAGATGGTGGCCAGCCCGACCGGGCCACCAAAATTTTAATGTACAAAAACTGTATTTTGGAGTGCATAATTTCAAAAACAAGTTTTACAACTCGTGGGGTATATAGACGGTCTCCACAAGGAAAATGTCCTTTTGTCACGGTTGAGGCGGTTTATCCCCATCCGTATGTGCGCCTTAACGCCGTGCCGTTCCGTCTAGAGCAGGGGTCGGGTAACTTTTTTGGGTGTTACCCCAATAGAATTTGTAGTAAAATGAATTTACCCCCACACTTGGAAGTACTCTGGTGGACAAACCAATTTACTTATAGAATTCATGGATAGTAATAAATAAACAAAAAATGTATATTGGAAAAATGTTTAATTGTTAATTTCATCTATCATAGGAAATAAAAGTCTGTCTTTTTGGCATGTAAATAGCACACAAGAAAAAAAACGTAGGAATCACATTTATAAACAGAAATAAAACAGTCTTTTTAGCATTACATGGCACACAAGCAAAACTATTGACCATCACGTATTTCAAAGTCATACAATAACAAAAGAAAATGTTATTGAATCCACTATTATGGGGAAAAATGTTTATCCTTTCTGGCATAAGAATGGCACACAAAGAAAAATAATGTTATTCTTTCTGGCATAAGAATGGCACACAAAGAAAAATAATGTTATTCTTTCTGGCATAAGAATGGCACACAAAGAAAAATAATGTTATCCTTTCTGGCATAAGAATGGCACACAAAGAAAAATAATGTTATTCTTTCTGGCATAAGAATGGCACACAAAGAAAAATAATGTTATTCTTTCTGGCATAAGAATGGCACACAAAGAAAAATAATGTTATTCTTTCTGGCATAAGAATGGCACACAAAGAAAAATAATGTTATCCTTTCTGGCATAAGAATGGCACACAAAGAAAAATAATGTTATTCTTTCTGGCATAAGAATGGCACACAAAGAAAAATAATGTTATTCTTTCTGGCATAAGAATGGCACACAAAGAAAAATAATGTTATTCTTTCTGGCATAAGAATGGCACACAAAGAAAAATAATGAAGAAAATATTGAAAACTTTAATATTTTAACATCAGATTGAAATCTTTAATATTTTCATATCAGCTACCTCAGGCTTTGGAAAAATGATACTGTTTCATCTTGGATACAACAAACTCGATATCAGGGATTTTTGATGTTACTGCTACTAGGATGCTGTCTTCAGGATTCAACCGGTTTCTGTATTTTGTTTTTAGATTTAATGGGTAGAAAAACCTTGTTCGCAAACGTAGGTTGTTGCGAAAGGTAGTAGCATTTTAGTTGCTTCCATATGTGCAGTTTTATAAGCCTTTGCAGTTTTTGACATCCAAAAACTTGAGAGATCATCCTTGCTCTCAAATTCCATTTTTGTTTCACTGTTGGAACGAAGTTCAATAAGCTCTTCTGCCAATCCTTCAGGCTGTTCAGGCAAATCAGCCAGCTCACTTTTGAAGGGATTTACAACCCAGCTGACAGTATGTGAATCAAGTTCTGGAAAATAGTCACAGAACCTATTTCTAAGTTTGGTCAGGTGCCTTGTGACTGACTCCTTTATGTCACTAAGACTGCAGTCTTGGAATTCTTCCAAAAACTCTCCCAGTTTTGGAAAGGCAGCAGTCTTATTGACATTTACTGGCCTGTTACTCCACTAACACGCCAGGTCAAAAATCCACCAGGTACTGTAGATGACGAGGGGCTAAATAAAGACTGATAAGTCAAGGAGCAAGTGCCACTACCAAGACAACAACGCAAAAGCGGTCTCACTGAGGGTTAAAAACAGTTTCAATACTGATTCAATACTGATGAAGCAGTTTCAATACTGATATTTCTCCGTTTCCATAGTTTTAAAGATCGTGGGATCCTCGATGCATTCTTTTCTCCAACTTTCATATCAGTTTCCCTCACTTAGCACATCCACATCCGTAGCACGTTCATTACCCCCCTAAATTTCTAATTTACCCCATTTGGGGTAATTTACCCCTGTTCCCCGACCACTGCACTAGAGATTTTCAACCGTCACGTGAACCAGTCAGTCGCCGGTCGCGTTGTCCCTAGAGTCACGTGGGTCCATCGTCACGTGGGATCCGGAAGGCCCAGGATCCTTTGGCTTTTGAAAGGCAGCTTGAAGCTGAACTGCTCCTCTCCAGGGTGCGCGCGCACGTGTGGGTGCTTGTGCACGTGCCCCCCGAAGTCCAGGCGCAGGAGGAGGAAAGAGGCGAGAAGGAGCTGGAGCGGAGGGTCGATGCAACCGTCGCGTCGGGTTCGGCTGCTAGGGTCAAGGAGTACGCGCGCGCCAAGAGGACGCAAGACGACGCCGTGCCGACGTCTATGGTGTTATGACTTCGTATCTTTTCACCTCTGTGCAGCGTCAGGGTGCGAGGGAGCCACGGTTGAACGAAATCATTCGTTGGCAGTCAGAAGGTTGGTAGAACTGATTACCAGTGTAGGAAGGAATCGGGCTTGTTTTAACATCTCTTCTCGTGGGATTGCTATCGGCTGAATAGAGTAGCCTGGAGGCAACAGAAATGTATTAGTGAAGAGTGACTATGGGACAAAAATATATATTTTTTCTCAAACTGGAGTTAAGAATGTAATGGGAGATGGAGACATTGTAATAGTTGTAGTCCCCTCACATGATAATATTTGACCGGAAATGTATGTGAGTGTATATTATTTAAAATACATTACTGATATGGTTGGAGACACTACTGCATTCTTATGATCGATCACAGGGAATTTGGCGGTTTTCTTATGCATTCTGTTTGATTCAGAGAATTCTCAAGAAGACTGTGTTTTAGTGATAGCGTTCAAGGTGTTCGTATTCAAATGATGCAATTTTTAGAGTTTCACTCCAGTGACCACTAGATGGTGGCACTTCAGATTGCAGCTTGGATGAGCCAGCCATCAAAATTTTGGAAATTGGTTCTGAGAAAGGGAGATTGTGTAACTGTAAGGCAACCGTTCGGTGGGATTGGAGATCCTTGCCAGCAATATTCTGTTGTAGCAAGATTCCAAACAGAAAGCTATTGGCCATTGATCCTTAAGCAATACCCATACATGAATGCATTCATCCCAGATGTGATAAAATGAACGGTAGCACATGATTATATATATATATATATATATATATATATATATATATATATATATATATATATATACATACGTGTGTGTGCGCGCGACTGCAGTCTCCCTACTACAGGGAAAAAAGTTATTGGCAGCATCAGGCATTACCAGGCCCCTTTCGCGCAGAGAACTTGCATTGGTTTCTTCATTTGAAACAACTTACGAGTATGCACAACATTCTCAAAGTTACATCGTTAAATGCTAAGAGTTTACTTCGAACTTGCTTTCCCTGTCATACCATTTTCATCCAAGAAGATAGTTGAAGGGTTATGAATAGAAATATTCCCACATCATCAGGGCTAAACGTGGGAAGGTTTCATCTTAAAGAATTTGTGTCATTGAATTATTGTGTCGAGAATTCTTGGACTGCTGGATAAAGGGTATGAAAGGCAAGATATAAGGGGATAGGCATCAGGTTACAGTGGAATAACGCTTGTTAATATGCAATACACAGGTTCTAGAAAGCACCAAATATCCTCTATCTGGCGACGTATTCTCCTGAGGATGAAGTACATACGGGAATGGGTTGATAGGAGCATCCTGTATCCAAGGGAGACGACGATGAACCCGTTGACGCAGTGAGGGTTTTTCCTCAGCAAATATAATTGCTTAACGACTTGGGTGTATATTTATATATATATATATATATATATATATATATATATATATATATATATATATATATATATATATATATATATATATATATATAATATTAGGACTAAACCACACCCCAGGATGCCACCACAATGGAAATAAGCTTACGTTTTTTTGTTTTTTTGTTTTTTATCCACGGCATTTGTAATTGTTATTTTGAAGTATGTGTTCTTTTCATTATTTGCACTTCATGTATATTGATTCAATGCCACATAAAATTAAATTATATTCAATTCATTATATTTGTGACTGTATCATACCGAAAGATGCACACGAATAATTGTCGCAATTCCTGACAAAAGTGGAAGGGTAGACAGTTTGCTAAACCGCCATCATGTCCAAAAAATAGGCGCGGGATCGATACGTTGTGCTTTGTCAGAAAGGGAGGACGTTACGTAAGCCGCCTTCGGACGCTCACCGGTTGGGGAATTGGCGGGAATAGAATGCGTCCCGAATCGGGCTGGATTTGAGATACAATGTAATAATAGTTATGAAGATAATTATGATAGTAGTAATAATAGTATATAGAATAAACGAATTAAAAGAAGCTGTATAATTTAATTGACCTGCAATAACCTCAGGAATTCGGATTATCTGTTAAAAAAGAAAAAAAAACTGCAACCGATATTTCTAATACTTTGTTTTGGACTAATATTTGAAATTGGTTGAGTACGAAGAACACTTAGACTTTTAGAATCGGGATTAACACGAGTATATTTAAGCTTGTTCATTATTGAAAAAAAAAAATGAAATTGGTGCAGGAAAATCAGGCGGGCAAATGTAAAATGTCTACATCAGCAGTAGGGTCATACTCCTAAAAGGAAATTTTAGGTTCCCTTGACCACCAATGATACTTATTTCCTCCAGAGGTTCGGGTTAATTTTCAGGCACTGGCATTTCGTACAAAAATATGACTGAAAGCGACCATTCAATGGAGAGATGTAGAGATAGAAAGTCGTATTGATGGCCAGTATCTCGTAATTTTAGATGACATATATGCAGGGCCCTCACATGGGGGGGGGCATATGCCCTTGGGCGGCAATTTTAGTCAGGACATGCCACAAGGCTAACAAAATAATTATAATAAAAAATGTTAAAGGAGTCCTGAATATTTTACCGTAATATACGAGTTTGCGTTAGAATCAACAGAATATGGTAACGGCTGCATATATGTTCTTATCCAGGGACTTAACTATCATATTAGTTTTCTCATCGAGTCTTCAGAACTCGTTCGACGCATATTTAGTGTTACACAGTGTTGGTCAAAATACATGTGCTTGGACTTTAGTACATATTTTCATATACTCGTACTTTAAAAAATCAAGGGAACTTGTAAGTAGATCCAAAGCACTTGGAAAAACTAAATATACTCAAGTGCAAATAAGTAAATTGTATTTAAAAATGTGTTGTTTATAGATTCTAGCGAACTTTGATGATATTATTGGGCACGTGCACTTATCTTATTTTTAGGTATAATACTACAGAGTTATTAGTATAGAACAAAGAACAAGTTTTTAATAACTTGATACATACCTATACTTTCCACCTCCAATTTAGTTTTATTACCAATATGAGAAATATATGGATAATCTTCTGCATTTGCAGCATAGTTATTCATAAAAATGTACGTTCTTGTTTTGCAATTCTGTGATAAAAGCAGTAATGTGCTCAATTAAAAGCAAGTCTGGTTCGAATCCCGCTTTTAGCAATGTACTCACCAATGCGTATGTACGAAAACTACAACACAAAAAGTACTTTATTACGTATTTAAGTACTTAGTAATATTACTGTACTTGTACTTGAAGAAGATCTAGATTCTTGGACTTCGACTGTATAGTCGCCTGTCCTAAGTTCCTAACCCAACCCTGTTGTTACATAATAACGTGATTGTATATGTTTTCCTTTCCTCAAACAATCTTGATTCCCATCATTGCCATTAAAGACGTTTTGGCCGTCGACAAGTGATTTTATTTAGCAGAGTGAAAAACCTCCATGTACAGCGAAAAGGTCCTGGTATATTTTTATTTTTCCAATATCCCCGCATACCCGGAATGACTGTTTGAACTTTAGACAAATGCTTCTGATCGTGCGTTCAAGTAGACAACGAAAGATCGGTGGGTGCATTTGATGCCCATGAACATCGAGAAATATGATATATGATATATATATATCATATTCGGCTGAATTACATGAACGTGAAATTTCTACGAAGATCAGGTAATGTGCAGTATGAATTCACAATTCATTGTGGAGCAGCTATAACCGTTGAAATCGGGAGGTTTTCGACAGAGCTGCAGGACGCTTTATTGCATCGGACCGCTTAACCCAAGGCAGTGACTCCACTGCGCAAGCACAGAACAGTTCTTTCAATTTTGAGACAGACAAGCAAGCATAGAAACAAGGACAGGTCGAAAAGAGCAGGTCTACTTATAACAATTAGTAGTCTTTACCGAAATAATGGTACGCAAGTCTTGGTATTCAACCAAGACATGGGGAAGGATGGGGAGGGAGTGAGGTCGGTGCACGTGGCTCGGATGGCTTTCGGGCCTGACGATCAATGGCGGTGCTGACGTCATGTCGGGTACGGGGAGTGTAGAGGAGGTGGGGGGGGGGCGCAGACAACTCCAATTGGTCCTGTAAGGCAACCGTAGTCCTGGAGCACATGATAATTTTCAAATAACCCTTTCTCATACGCCATAAACGTGGAGAATTTCAAACATGGTTTCTTTAATCGTGCGTGTCAAAAGGAGATGAGTGAGGGAGCGGAACAGAAGTGTAGTCGGGTGTGAGGAGAGGAGGTATGGGGGACATGATCGTCTGAGTTTCTTCACCCAATGAAAGGGCAAAAGATACTAATCCCACCTTTGGTTTTTGAGAATTGGATAAATCCGCTGTAGATGGTGAAACGCATATAACATGCCCGTGTGCGTGTGTTACGCGCGTATCAATGTGTGTTTACATGGTCTTTGAACATTTGCTGGACTGATCGACAGCAGTTATCTTCCTGGATGAAAGCTCAGAACTCGTGAGCACCTCTGTAATTCCATACACATATCTCAATACCCAAGGTTGGGCAAGGACGGATTTTATTAGTGGAAGCTTTCACGTCCTTATGGGTGTGTGTGTGTGGGGGGGGGGGTTCTTTACAGCAGACATCCCTCGATCATCGCCACCAAACCGTGTGGGCATACACACATACATATATATACAGTAGTATTACGTCAGTCACTTAGGGCTTAATATCTTCGTAATATTTTACCCATTTAACTATAGTTAATGAATTTATTTTAGCCAGGTATCAAATAAAACAACATTTGTCATTTACAAAAATGTATTACTAAACATTATTTGTTTATGAATATATGTGACAATAATATAATAAACAACATATACAAACAAAATGCAATATTACTTAGGAAGTGAGAAAACTAATATTTCACTTAATAATTTACTACACTGAATATATAATATTTTAAATTATCATTTTAATTTTAGTTATTTTCAAATAAAGCTCTTCAGTTTGTATTGGAGAAGGTAAGACAATTACCTATTTACGATGGAAATTACGAAATAGCAATCACTGCCTAGACCAAGATCTAAGAATATAAGAACGGTCTGACCTGTATATTTAGACCTTGGCCTAGACTTCTGTCAGGACGTTGAGAGGTTCGGCAAAGAACCGACATCAGAAGGGCAGACAGACTTAATTCAGGCCGGAGCGTTGTTGAGTAGCGTCGACTGTGACTGATCTTGTCACATTCACGATAGAGTCGGTAGAAAGGGTCGACAGAAGAATCGACGTATGACTGACGTGCCCTTCCGTCACATGATCGACTAAAACTAAATGTTCGCCTCTCGAGGATCCCATTTTTGTTTTCTTCTACACTCCATAACATCTATACTCCTTCCTCCACTCAATTCTTCTTCAGAACTGTGTACGCAAATATTTCAGAGTTGTTTATATGCTTGTGTGGGCATGACGTCACAGGATTACGTTAGGGATGTTTGAGCCATTCAGAACATTCAAATCAAGATTCGTTCTGAATATTACTCCAAACTTTTGCTCTCGCACCTCCCCTAGATATCACATGTCGTACGTACAAAACTAACTTCTTTCTAACGCCCGCGATCTTGCGAAACGTTTAAAACGCACAATATGTTTGTTACAATGTTCTTATAACTACTTACAATTATATATTACACACAAAATATTATGTTAATTTACATAAATTACACACATTATATATATATATATATATATATATATAGTATGAGAATGTTGAGGAAGGAAGGGAAAGACAGAAGATAAGGATAAGTGAAGAATGTTCGTGTATGGATGATGCTGTGATGCATGGGGGATGGAGGGGTGTGGGAGTATGTGTGTATTTTGATACAGCCTGAAGGGGTATATATATATATATAGTGTGTGTGTTTAATATAGTATAAAATTGAATGAAGGGTCATCCCTGAACCCTGTCACATTGCTTTGTTCAGAGGTAAGGCTTTTCAAAGCAGGACCAGACAACTGAATCACTTCACCATATGGTGATCCCTCCTCTTCATCCACTCAAAATAGTTCTAGAAGCATATGAGATTATCAGGCAGGTGCATGCATTATCCCTTTGTTGACATTGCAGAGTTTACTTTTTTTCCCATTATTAACTGCTCAACAGACATTCCACAGTACATCCAAAGTTCCTGTACATGTGTTTCATTCTCAGTTTTCATTTTAAGCTCACTTCTGTTTTTCACTTTCTCTTTGCTACTCTTTGTTTGTTGTAATAAGCCCAAATCACCTTAGCATTTTCTAATGTACTCCATCCCATGATTCCCTCCCCACCCCTGTTCTGTATTGTACTTCGCCTTCACATTTCTCATTTTGTTCTTGTAAGATAGCATATTTTTCAAGGACTTCATAGCTGAGATGTACAGTGTTAACATTACATTCTCATCTTTGCAGAGTCCTGGGTAGATTTGTCCAACCAACCTGGGAGTGGGAGTCCGGACCGAGTGACACCACTACCATTCGGCAATGGAGAGGAATACCTCAGACTACTCCGAGAAGCTCAACGAGAGTCCAACCAGTCGTCTGCAAGAGTATCTCTTGCATCGTCACGCCGGGACACACCCAGAGACTCGTAAGTTTATTTGAAAAAATAAATTACTTTCCCAGCTACATTCTTAAAATTATGCAAAGTATGCTTTTAAGTATTTGGTCAAGTTCAACTGTATTTTATTACATATCCACCCCCACCATTTTCTTGTTTCTCCATTACTTTCTACCCTCTATTGCCCCCAGGGTGATCAGACATCCTATATTTAAAGAATTTGTCCCATGTCCTGTATTGACCCTCCCTGCAATGTGTTTACATATCCACCCCCACCACTTTCTTGTTCCTCCATTACTTTCTACCCTCTATTGCCCCCAGGGTGATTAGACATCCCGTATTTAAAGAATTTGTCCCATGTCCTCTATTGACCCTCCCTGCAACGTGCTTTGTCCTGTACTGACACTCCTCTACTTACGTTCATTCGTTTTACGTTTTTTCGATTTTATGTTTGAACTGACTGTAAAAAAAAAAAATGGAAAAAAAAAACTTTAGTGAATTTTTTAGTTTAGCGCGCTCTCCGTAGTTCAAACAATACTTACGCATGACGCTGCGTCCATTGTTTATATGGCACAAACGACAGACTGAACGTGCCTTGCCTCATCCTCATCTTCCCCCTCCTCCTCCACCATCTCAATTTATGTTACTTGAATTTAATTTGTTTGAAATTAATGTTATCATTTTACAATGTTATGTGTATAATTAATGATTTAGGGGTGTTTTATAAGATATGGTGATAGAATTTACGGATGTATGGTACAGTAACAACTTACGTTCATTTTCAACTAACGTTCAGCTGTTTGGAACGTAACTAAAACGTAAGTTGAGGAGCGTATGTATTTTCAAGATTTTAAACACTTCACATGAAAATTTGAGAAATTTTTACATTTTATAGGTATATTAATTCAAAAGCAACAATATCCAAGTGAAATTTTATGTGAGCACAGAATGGATCTGGCAACTCAGTATACAATGGACACACCCCTTTAAGCCAAATAAAAGAAAAATAATGTACAAGTCAGTGAGGCAGGTTCTGGAGCTGCGAGTTTTTATGCACTTCACATTGTTCATGTACCTCTCCAATTTAGGTGTCCTGCATTCCAGTTTTCAAAATCTGGTCACCCTGATTGCCCCCTCTATCTTCCCTCCCTCCCTCCCACTTCCTGTATGGGATATTAACTGCACAATGTGCAATCAATAATTTAGGAACTTTCATGCAACATTCTTTTATGATTGAAGACCCTATACTCAAAAAAGAATGCTTGTCAATTTAACCACCACTGTCCCTCATTTATGTTGCCTTCATTGATTTTTCCTGTACTACCTCTACAACTCCCTGGCATGATATCGTCTCCAAGGATATAAATGTTCATAATCAGTGACAAAATGGCAATTCTCTCTCCCTCTTTCTTTCCTTTAGAGGAAAAAAGCCTTTGATGTATATAGCATATACATACACAATGTATAATATGCCATTATATATCACAGTTTTCAGGTTGTCCTAATGACCTATGTCTGATTTTATTTCTTCAGACCAAAGTCACCACCTAACAGCCCCAACACAGAATTGACAACAGATCCAGAGGAGCCACAGCTCAAAGGAGTTTATATCAATTATTATAACAAGGTGAGTCACACTCTTGCTTTTTTGCTTAAAATCAACATTTTACGAGTATACTAATTGCTTTCGTATAATTGGTTTAGAAAATTCAGTGATTTATACTAACAACAACTGAAGATATTATATTAATGTTTCATTAATTGAACATTTTTTAATGGGGGGAGGTGGTTAGCCTGATAGTCTGAGACCTAGTCTCCAGAACAAGCACAACACACACTTTCAAAGCACTTCAAGTACCTTCTATCCTCTTGCTCTCATTTTTTCTGTTAAGGACCAGGCTCCCCAGACCACCCAAATGAAAAATCACTCCCTTGACAAACAAGAACCACACTGGCATAACTGTGTGTTCAGAATACTATCTTGCATTTAAATGGTACCAACTCAGAATTAGCATGGCAACAGACTCCAATTGTCGTAGTTGCAACCACCACACTGCAGTCAACAACACAAAGTCTTGTTTTCTGAATGACATAGGAGTTGAACCAGTGACCTTGGCCAACCTGGAGTACCACAGGGCTCAGTTCTATCCCCCACACTATTTAATCTATACATGCATGACTTACCCATGCCAGACACCTCAGAAATACAAATCTCTTCCTACGCAGACGACATAACAATCACATGCACATATCGTAACACAGACAAAGCTGCAGAAATAATCCAGCCATACCTTGACACACTCAACACATGGTTCATCACAAACAGACTCAAAATAGCTCCAACCAAATCTACAGCAACACTTCTCACAAACTGGACAAAAGAACACAAATACATACCTCATCTCTACATCAACAACACTCTAATACCACACACAAACACACCGAAAATTCTTGGTGTAACATACGATACATCCATGTCTTTCAAACAACACATCACAAACATAAAAAACAAATGCACACCCAGACTTAACGCACTTAAGTCAATCACTGGAACAACATTTGGACAAAACAAAGAAACTAATATATCAATATACAAACAATGCATACGCTCAGTGTTGAATTATGCGAGTCCTGCATGGGCTCCTAATCTCAGTGAGACACACCACAACACCCTTCAAATCATACAAAACAAGGCCCTAAAAACAATTACAGGCTGCACAAATACAACACCTACAGACCATTTACACCATGAAACAAAAGTCCTCAAAGTCAAGGACCACCTTGACATGAGAGGCACACAAACACTTGCCGCAGCCACCACAAACACATTACACCCGCTACACTACATAGCAGAACACCCACACACACCAAGAAACATTAAAACAACACCCAAAGACCTTTATCACGCACAGATACTCTCTTCTCTTCCTCCACAACCACCAAATACCAGCCTCCGGAAACATATTCATAATCATATCACTCACCGCTCCATTAACACACTGAAAGACAACACACTGCTGCATGCCAGACCCCCTGATATCCAACCTTCTGAATCCTCTCTCCCACGAAAGGACAGAGTCCACTTGGCCAGACTGCGGTGCGGTCACCACCCAGCACTTCTAAGCTACCAGAAGAGGCTGGATGACCGCATTGTGAACAGCTGCCCAGGATGTAACACTTCACCCCATACCATACAACACATAATGGAAGACTACATTATACACAATCATGCACGCAAACAACACAACATACGCTCTATAAAGGATTTGTGGGAAAACCCAGTTTCGGCTATGGCATTCCTTGGGGAGACGGGACTGCTCGGACAGACAGTCTAGGGAACGACAACAACAACAACAACAACAACAACAACAACAACCTGGAGGCCATGAACCTCATGCAAAAGAGACCTAGAGCAACAGATTGATTGATTTATTAAGGAGAACAGTTTACCAGCACCTACCCTCTTGTATCTTGTGCAGGCCAACATCATGGAAACAAACTAAGGCTTTTACCCATACCATATGTACAAGATCCACCATGTGTGCACAAATATCTCTTCCACTACAACAGCTACTCTTTTGAGTCCACTTGAAATACACCATACTTATCAACAGAAAATAATATACAACAAACAGGGCCTGCTGTCTGTATCACCGTCAGTGACAAATACCTCAACAAAAAACAAACGGCCAAAAGATTTTACACATAGACGTTAATGATAATCTCAAACAAGTAATCAGACCTGCTGCAGTTCTTGCATATACACCATGCAAAGAGCACTAACACAAGAAACCAAATTCTTGCCACTGACCTATCTGCCTTTACAGAAAGACAAAACACAACACAAATATGGACTTGCAACACAAAAGCATACAATTTTCCAAAATACATACATACATATACCAAGGGCTTTTCCACCCTCACAAGGGAGGTAGCCAAAGTCAAAGGCATAGAGCTGCTCCCACCCATTTCATCCCCACATACTCCACTTCCATTCACCACCCCTCCCTCCTTCTTTTCTTGGTTCCTGGGTAACGGGTCATCCCTGCATCTTGCCCACTGCCCTGGGTCAGAAGCAATGCAGCAAGGCATGGCACATCCACAGCAAGGTTGCTTCATTTAATGAGTGACCCCCCTTCCCTCTCCCATCATGCAGAAAGAGAGAAGTTAGGGAGAAGTTCCTTCAGGCTGCATCAGAATATCATTCACACATACTCCTTAACCCCCCCTCCCCCACCCACTCCTTTCCAGTATATCATGAATCACATCAACACTCCTAGACCCTCTTATGCCTTTACATTTTTTTAGGAATGTCCCCTGTGGGGCTATAGAGAGAAGGATGCTTTGTCCCAATCCCCATCCCATTTTTCTTGCCTCTTATGATCCAAGCAGGAATACTTGGTGGCAGCATTCTTTTCCCCCACCACAGGGTAGGCAAAACAAGGAAATGAAATTCAGAGAAATGGTACAGGACAGAAACAAAGGGTTGGGGGACAGCATAACGGAGGGACAGTAGCAGTATAATAAAAGTTTCATCATTTCTCTGTGAGCAGAGTCCTCTATCACAGACCCGAAAGTATCAACTGCATGCTACTTTGCCATAACAGCATGCAGCCAATACCCCAGAGGGAATATGAGGGTGTGACCTAGGATGAGATGAATGGATGGGGTGAAAAGGGCTTTGGGTAAGAGGGGAATGTCTGTTGAGGAAGGACAGAAGACTGGGGTGAATGGAAAATGGTTGTATATGGATGATGATGTGATGCATGAGGTGGAATGGGTGGGGGGGATGGGGGGTGAGGTAGTATGTGTGAGAAAAATTTGACGCACCCAAAGGGATTTCTCCGTCTTCTTTTCTGCATAAGGGGACGGTGAGGGAGGTCGCCAATTTAATGAAGTGACCTTGCTGTGGATGTACTGTGTCTTGCGACACTGCTTCTGACCCAGGGCAGTGGACAAGATACAGGGATGACCCGTCATCCAGGAGGTGCCAAGATAAGAGGGGGTGGAGGGGAGTGTTTTTGTAGTTTTGCATAAAAATGTGAATGAGCTTAAAACACAAGCATAAGTTAACAACTGTCAATTTGAAAATGATAAAGTTTTGATAATATGAAAAAAGTTTTGATAATATGAAATTGTCATTTCCAACACATTTATCTTTAACCCATTAATGTCCAGTGGTCCTTTAAAACTGAATAAAATGTTTTAGTATTACAGAAACATAATTGAATTCACCATGAGTTCTAATGGATCAAAAAATCACACTTGATACTTTTTCATTGTGATATGGCCTCATGATTCCAGAACATTTTCTTTCTTCAGGAAGTTTGTCTTGTGTTCTTGTAAGTAATTGTGTATGTATAACAAATGTATTATGTTTTTCCAGGAAGGGGATTTTATTAGGGTAGAGAAGAACACCGAGACAGATTGGATCTGGGACTGGAGTAGTCGTCCCGATCAAGCTCCTCCGAAGTGAGTATTTCTAGTTTTTTTTTTTTTTTTTCCAGTTTACATTATAAATTAGATAAGGTGTATGCAGTGAGAATTTATATAAAAGAAAATAAATAAAAAATCTTCAAGTTCTGTAGTGGAACTTGTGTTGTTGAATATTTATATTTTTGTTGGAAATGAAGGTTTATTGGTATTTTGGTTACAGGGAATGGAGGTTCAGTCATCCAAGGAAGGAAGCATGTGCAAGGGGCTATCATGGAGCATCAATTCGCAGAGTCATGGTGGGAAACTCATCACTGTTTTCCAGAGATGTTCTGTACACGCTCCTCATCACAAACGTTCTCTCTTTAATTATTGGCACAGGGATTGGGTAAGAATTATTCTATTTTACAATTGTGTAAAAGAAAAATGTATATATATTTTCAATAGATAATAATAGTTTAAAAGTCTTTAAGATTTTAAAGGGAATTGACAACATCAAAAGTGACAATTTTCACATTGAATGAGAATCGGACAAGAAACAATGGTCTCAAACTGTCCGGAAATAGATTCAATTTGGAAGTAGGTAGAAACAACTTTGCCAACCGTGTAGTAAATGAATGGAATAAACTTCCTCCACAGGTAGTGCAATGTAGTTCAGTTCGAAGCTTAAAGAATCATTTAGATAAATACCTAAGTAAGATGCTGTAATGATTATAATTTATCTTAAATTATTTGTTTTTGTTTTGTTATCATTTGTCTGTCTGATTTTCATTTATTATTAGTTATATGTCACTTTATTTTTATTTACTATTTACCTGTTTGTTATTTAACTATACCTATGCATTTATTTATGTATTTTATTTGTTATTTACATTATTATAGTTTTTATTTATTGTTTTATTATGATTTTTTTTGCATCCGACCTAGATATGGATCAAAAGGTCTCCTGTCGGCATGCTCCGCCTTTGTAATCCTTTGTAAGTAACATTAATTTATTTGATATTTTTCTCTCTCCCCCAACAGAATCTGGTTATCGAAGCGGTCAGGAACTGTAACTGTTAGTACTTTACCAATTAACTGATTGGTTGTGAGGATGAAGATGTCATTGCTCTACATGAGAACACCTTTTTTGTTAAGTGAAGACTTAGTGGATTCCTTTATGAATAGAATCACTGGGTTTTGGCTTGTGTAGTGTCAGATAATGTCTTTCAGTCCTTCATGTTTGAAAATGAAATAGTTTTCCAATCACAGAGTTAGGACAGAATTGTAAAGTTGCAGGAATTGCATTTTGTAATAATCCTCCTTGTAGTTATTTAATGTAAAATTTAGGGTTCTTTGGACTACAGATAGTGAAGCAAGACACAGGCCTTGCTTTAGAAAATAAAAGATTGGCTCCCTTGGCAATCTCTAGTCAGAAGGAACAGGTACAGGACCACAACTACCACCCATCTTAGATCTGCAGTGTAGGGACCTTACTGCCCACCTCACTCTTCCACACTTCCAGTGGATAGCTTGGTTTAGTATGCAGCAAGTGTTCAGTGAACTTTATTTTGATTTAGTACGGAAAAACTCTTCAGAATTTTTTTCTCAGGCTGAAAGTCAAGGAAAGGTTTTAATTTTATCAAGTTGCACAACTTGGTTACAGCTCAAGATACTTCATCTTTAAAGCTGATCCCTCATATTTTATTTTTTACTACAAAAGGAACAGTTTGTATTAGTTTTATTAGTTTCTATATATTACGAACATGTTACTTAGTGAATGACAAGATCAGCGGACACCATGATCTTTTCAGCAAAGGTGTGAATGTTGGTGTTCAGCACAACTGTTCACCTACTATTGTGTATGTTGAGTACGTGTTTATCTAGTACTTGTACTAGTGGCAAGTCATGTGTGTCCTGGTGTTGGCATTATTTGCCAAAGAGGTGTTCAGTTCCTCAGTGTTTTGAGGATTTTAGACTACATGTTTTGCATGCCAACACACCAGATCATTGCTTGTATTGGAAGACTGCAGGATTGGACACCAGCAAGCAAACCATTGTTTACTTTTCCTTCTTACTATCTATTATAGTTGTCATTGCCATCTATCTAGAGCTTAAGGTGTGGAATTTGCCAAATTTGTGGGCTGAGGTATGGTGAAGTACAGGAATGAATTGTAGAGGTCTGGTGGGTGTTACTACCAATGTGTTCCCATCTTCAGCATTGTTCCATTGTAATGTATCTTGTGTAAAATATTCCTGTGATAACTTACAAAGAAAAAATATATATATGATGTTTGAAAATGGAAAAAAAAAATTATGCTAAGGTTCTCTTTCATAAACTTTTGGTGTTTTGTCTATATAAAACAAGAGTATTAAAATCATACTTAAGCTTTATAGATTTTTGTAACGCTGGCTACTGCAGTACTTGCTAAATACAAAATGACCAACACTCTGTCTTTATATTGTCCTGTGTGAATTGGGCCTCTGTCTGGAGATACTATATCTATCTATACACCAATGTTTTTTTCCCCTTATACTGGAGGTAGCCAAGTCAAAAGGCATGCACCCACTTCCATCCACCACCCTTATTTCTCTCCATCATAACTCTGTGGATGAAGGGTCATCCCTATCTCCAGCCCACTTCCCTGGGTCAGAAGTAATGCAGGAAGACACAGCAAGGCCACTTCATTTAATTGGTGACTCCCCTTCTTTGTCAGTATCTAGAGATGCTGACTGCATAAGGTTTGTGAAGTCAATACCCAAGGGGATTCTGTGACACTCCTATTGCCCTGAATCACACCGTTTTGTGACTGGAGACTAGTCCATACCCACAAGAGAATGCTTATCCATTTTTAACTTCTACTGTCCCTCATTTTTTTTTATTGAAAACTTAACCTTTTTATTATCTCATGACTGAATCCTACAATATTTTATGTTCCATCAAGTGATCAACAAGTATTTTCTAATATTCTCTCCTAATTGGACAAACAAAAGATATTTCATAAAAGGTTGGAAAATATTCCTCATCAAAGAGGATGAGCAAGTGGGAGAAAACCTGAGGTTTTGCATTACACTTGACTAACAAGATGTCTCTTCTGAAACAAAATCTGAAGTCTCTCTATACCAAGGGCTTTTTCTCCCTTATAAGGGAAACGGCCAAGTCAAAAGCTATGTACCCACTCCCACTCATTCCACTCCCATCCACCACCCTTACCTTCCTCTCATCTTAGCTCCTTGTGGATGACAGGTCATCCCAGTACCAGGGAGTAATCAGAATTAATGTACCCATAAATTCAACATACACGCACACAGCCCAGACTGGAATATGCAGTAGGTCATCATACTTAAAGAAAGATGTCTGAAAAATAGAATACAAAGGTGGCAACCAAGATCTACCTGGTCTAAATGTCAATATATATGAAGATTGAAGAAACTAGGACTTCCCACTTAGGAGGAGCAGAGAGGCAACATGATAACTATCTTTAAACTGGATACAAGTTTTGAGAAAGTGTGCCAAAAAGAATACTGGCACAAGAAGAAAGATTAACAAGAGGTTATAGTAAAAAACTAAGTAAAAAAGTAACTTGTTTAAATTATGTCAGGAAGTAGCTTTCCACATACAACTGTAGAATTGTGGAACAAGTTGAATTAAATTATAACCCAAGCAAAACCTATAGAGAAAATACAAGCAAAGATCTGATAAATGAAGGAAAAGAGTACACTACAACTAGGTAAACATGCACACACACAAGGGGGAGGGGGGGAATCTTGTTTGGGATACAGTGAATGATTTCAATTGTCATTGTTGTTGCTGGGTAAAGGATCCTATTTCTTGGAAATGTTGAGATCATGAATTGTGGTCTAAGGAAATTTTGTTATAAATTTCCTGGTAAAGATAGATGAGAGCAAAGATGCATTTAGGTTGGATTGGTACATGAGAGATGGCTTAATATAAGTATAAAGCTACAGTAAATGTATTAGTTACCATGTATTGGAAGTTGGCAGGTAATAACACCCTATGTAAGGGTTGGGAGAGATAAGGGAATTTGTACAGGAAGCCAAAGATATGAATGAGAAAAGTAAGTTTTCATGTGGATTTTTAAAACGAAAAAAGTGACAATGCAGGGAGCAGTGAGGAATAAGTAATTTATGCAACTATCACTTTCATTTAAGTTGGAAATTAATCAAATTTGAATATTTGTGAACAGGATAGTTTTGGACTTCATAGAGACAGCTTCCAAAGGATATTGATCCACAGCTGTGGAATAATGCATACACCATCTGAAGACGAGATAAGGATTGGATGGTTGGGGTTACATATCCTATAAGGAACTACCTTTTTCTATAGATGGTATACATGTGATGTCACCATCCCATATAAACAATAACAAACTGCTGGGCTGGCCATGGCAACCACGAACACCACAAGGATTGTTAAGTGGTGCTGTGCTTTTGGCTGTTCAACTAAGCACGATAGAAACAATGTCTCATTCTACAGATTTCATATAAAGTCCACATCAAAGAAAAGTGAGCTTGAGGCGGCCAAAAAATCACAGAGAATTGTGGATAACTGCTGTCAAGTGAGCAGCAGTTGGCTCACGGTCCAAGGTCTGGCAGCCTTCAAATCATGAGACTGTGCAGTGCGCATTTCATATCAGGTAAGTTTTAAAAATATTCTATCTATTGCATTTAACTATTAACAATGCTTTGAAGGTTGGAGTTAAAATTTGCCAAATGTACTTATATGATACCCTGAGACTGGGTTTACCAATATGAAAATTCCAGTGTTGCCTCGGTAAATGCTTTAAAATAAACGTTGATGTCCATACACTATAGAGAAATGGAGTGCCCATCTCACCTGGCCTGCCACACTATGTGCAGTACATTGTAACTGTCAGTTCATGCCTAGAAAACTTCAATTTCACTTCAACAAAAGCTAATCTAACTACACCTAATAAAACCCAACCATACCTAATACAGTAAGTCCTCGTTATACGGTACATATGCGTTCCTGAAAACCTTACCGCAAATTGAAATTACCATATACCGAACCCATTACAACATGTAATAATAGGATATGGCAGATGTTCCTTCTCCCTGCTCTTTCTTTTCAAAATATCTAGCAGATACCGTATCTGAATTTTTCTTACCGTAAATAGAATTGAGGGTAGTAATTACCAAATACCGTAACTGTGAATTTACCAGATAAAGAATTACCATATAAGGAGGGCTCACTGTATAACCTAATCACAACCAATGTACTCTCTACACACCTTATCTAACCTAACCACAACTAACTCAATCTAACCACAACTAACCCAATCTAACCACAGCTTACCTTACAACCCAACCACAACAAAACTAACCTAAACACAACTAATCTAAACAAATCATGAACACATCCCTATCTTGGTAACATTCAACAAGCCTAACCCGAGTTGTGTCCACTGCTGAACGAATGGGTATCACCCATTGAGGTAATTGAACAAGACAAAATATAAGAGTTTGCACATTTCTTTGCTATACCCATCAATTTTTACCTTAGGAAACAATGGAGAGGTAAAGAATAATAAGTTTTATACTGGGGCATGGTCAACATTTTTTAGGCATTGTCTGTTCACATTAGTTTGGACTGGATTTTTTCTGTCAATCAAGAAGGAGTTGGTAGATGCATATATATATATATATATATATATATATATATATATAAATAAATACATACATAAAAAAATACATACATACATACATACATACATACATACATACATACATACATACATACATACATACATACATACATACCAAGGGCTTTTTCCCCCTACAAGTAGCCAAAGTCAAAGAGCATAAATCCTCTCCCACCCATTTTATCCCTACATACTCCACTGTCATTCACCACCCCTCCCACAGCAAGACCTAATAACTTAGGAGTTAGTAAAAAAGAAGGGGAAAAAATCTTGTAAGAAGGTATACTACAAACTAAGTACACTTAATTTCCGGGTAAAAAGTCAGACAACCCCAGATCTCCAGACTGTTCCATCAATGGTCTCCTTTCCATCACCTCAAAAACAAAAGGTGAAAAATCATTTAAGAGATTCAATAGATGGTAGCAGTCTACTAAATTGAAAGAAGACAAGGCAAGGCATGAAGCAGCAACAGGGTTAATAGACCTTTCTGTACCCACAAGTACAGATGAAAAAGAAAACAGTGTCTACGAAGATAATGAAATACAAATCAGTAAGTGATAGTGGTACACTGAGTATTACTTCTGGCATGTTAGACTATGAAAAAAAAAGTGAATGGTACATTACAAATAGAGTGTCAAGAATTAAGAGAAAGAAATTTTGTTTTAAATGATAATGTTATCAGGAAGGTGATCAGATATGAGGGAGGATGGAGGGGTGTGGAGTGTATTCAGGGATGGAATGGGTGGAAATGATTTTATGCCTTTCCCTTTTTGGCTACCTCCCTTGTAAGGGGGAAAAAGCCTTGGTATATGTATGTATCAGGAAGGTGATGAGATGTACAAGGAGAGAAAGTGGCAGCAGACTGGAAGTGAGTATTAAGGGGGAGAGATGGGAGGAAGTGGACAGTTTTAAATATTTAGATGCGAATGTGGCAGGAAAGAGAGGAGTGTAGGTAGAATGTAGAGTGAGAGAAGCAAGTAAATGCCTTGGGGGATTAGAAAGTGTTATGAGAAATAGACTTTTGGGAATGGATGCTAAGAGGAGATTGTATGAAGGAGTAAGTGTGCCGACTGCACTGTGTGGGACAGAAACATGGAACACATGAGAGGAGTTTGAATGTGTTTGAGATGAGGTGCCTGGGTTACTAGGCTGGATAGAGTGAGAAATGAAATGAGGAGGAGAACAGGGGTGGAAAGGGAGTTGGAAGATAGGGTTGATGAGAGAGATTATTGGGATGGTTTGGACAAATGGAAAGAATGAGTGAAGAAAGATTAGTAAAAGAGATGTGGAAGGAGTGAACATGAGGGAACAACCAAAGATGAGATGGATAGATGGGGTAAAAAGGCCACTGGGAAAGAAGGGAATGTCTGTTGAGGAAGGATGGGAGAAGACAGAAGATAGGCATAAATGAAAAATGGTTGTGTATGGGTGATACTGTGATATGTGAAAGAGAGCGGGTGGGTGAGGGAGCATGTGTGAAAAATAATTTGACACAGCCCAGAGGAAGGGATTTCTCTCCATCTTCTCTTTTTCTGTATGAGGGGACAGAGGAGGAGTCACTGATTAAATGAAGCAGCCTTGCTGTGGATGTGCTGTGTTTTGTGACACTGCTTCTGACCCAGGGTAGTGGGTGAGATGCAGGGATGACACATCATCCAGGAGAAGCCAAGATGAGAGGGAGGGAAGGGAGTGAATGGGAGTAAAGTATGTGGGGATGGAATGGGTTGTAGTGGATTTTATCCCTTTGTTTTTGGCTACCTCCCTTGTAAGGGGAAAAAGCGTTTGGTATGTAATAATTTATCACTACCACTTCCTACTATCACTTCTTTTTTATTACAAATATGATTTCTCTTTTGGTAGAGATAAATTCCCTTCTCTGGCATTACTGAATTTTTTGTTGACTGACTGACTACCATCACTCCATTGGTGTTGAACATTTCCCACTGAAAGAAACTAATCATGCTAAACATCTCTCCTCTCACTCCAGACCTCAAGATTCTCTTCACATGGCCAAACCATCTTAACCTATACCAATAAAATAAAAATCTAATAGAGGTTGGTATACTAATAGTCAAAATTATTCAAGTTGTACCCAAGACAAGGTGATTTTTCATAGCACTACCTGGGGTCACCACAGAGGTATATAACTTTGTGTGGTTAACAGTATAAAAGAGTTTAACCACTTCGGTAAGATGACGCCTACGTAGGCATCATGAGGCGTGAGTGAGTACACAAGGATGCTAGTGTCGGTGTCTTGATTATATATATATTTTTCTATTGTAGTTGCACATGAGTTACTCCTGTATTCTGTGAACTGGTTTAATCACATTTTCTGTGTTTATTACTCAGAGTAAGAGAGAATGAGTAATACAGCAGTGACTTCATATTTTATAATGGGAGTAGTGTGATAACTCATACTGAAGTGGTTAAGAACCACTGATACAGATACTACATTAAACAGCCACACTACATATGAATTATCTTGCCTTAGCTGTGATGATGCACACCGTGGAAACATTCCCTTGATTGATGTCTGTGATAAGTAGCTCATTGACCCTTCCAGCAACAAAATACTTGTATGCTTCAAGACTTCTATAGGCTCTTAAAGTATTGTGATTATATCTACTTTTGAAGTTTATCAAATACTGGTATATATCACTGACATATGTCTGAAAGATCACCACCTAGCAGACTTGTAGTGTCTTTCCACTTGTGCTTCAGTATATTATAAGAGTCTGTATTCCCTATTTCTTCAATTTTCACAGTACTCTGCTACAGAAATTGACTTTAATGTTTTAAGGACATAGTCTGATAATGAAAAATCACCAGCAGCTTTTGCCATTGTAAATGAGGGTAATGTGTGTGCATGTACAGTGTGTATTTACATCTTGACATGGCCAGAGGGTCTGGCTCACGTGTTGTTGTTGTTGTTGTTGTCGTTCCCTAGACTGTCTGTCCGAGCAGTCCCGTCTCCCCAAGGAAGGCCACAGCCGAAACTGGGTTTTCCCACAAATCCTTTATAGAGCGTATGTTGTGTTGTTTGCGTGCATGATTGTGTATAATGCAGTCTTCCATTATGTGTTGTATGGTATGGGGTGAAGTGTTACATCCTGGGCAGCTGTTCACAACACGGTCGTCCAGCCTCTTCTGGTAGCTTAGAAGTGCTGGGTGGTGACCGCATCGCAGTCTGGCCAAGTGGACTCTGTCCTTTCGTGGGAGAGAGGATTCAGAAGGGTGGACATCAGGGGGTCCGGCATGCAGCAGTGTGTTGTCTTTCAGTGTGTTAATGGAGCGGTGAGTGATATGATTATGAATATGTTTCCGGAGGCTGGTATTTGGTGGTTGTGGAGGAAGAGAAGAGAGTATCTGTGCGTAATAAAGGTCTTTGGGTGTAGTTTTAATGTTTCTTGGTGTGTGTGGGTGCTCTGCTATGTAGTGTAGCGGGTGTGATGTGTTTGTGGTGGCTGCAGCAAGTGTTTGTGTGCCTCTCATGTCGAGGTGGTCCTTGACTTTGAGGACTTTTGTTTCATGGTGTAAATGGTCTATAGGTGATGTATTTGTGCAGCCTGTAATTGTTTTTAGGGCTTTGTTTTGTATGATTTGAAGGGTGTTGTGGTGTGTCTCACTGAGATTAGGAGCCCATGCAGGACTCGCATAATTCATCACTGAGCGTATGCATTGTTTGTATATTGTTATATTAGTTTCTTTGTTTTGTCCAAATGTTGTTCCAGTGATTGACTTAAGTGCGTTAAGTCTAGGTGTGCATTTGTTTTTTATGTTTGTGAGGTGTTGTTTGAAAGACATGGATGTATCGTATGTTACACCAAGAATTTTCGGTGTGTTTGTGTGTGGTATTAGAGTGTTGTTGATGTAGAGACGATGTATGTATTTGTGTTCTTTTGTCCAGTTGGTGAGAAGTGCTGCTGTAGATTTGGTTGGAGCTACCCTGAGTCTGCCTGTGATGAACCATGTGTTGAGTGTGTCAAGGCAAGGCTGGATCATTTCCGCAGCTCCGTCTGCGTTACGATGTGTGCATGCGATTGCTATGTCGTCTGCGTAGGAAGAGATTTGTATTTCTGAGGTGTCTGGCATGGGCAAGTCATGCATGTATAGATTAAATAATGTGGGGGGACAGAACCGAGCCCTGTGGCACTCCGTTCTTAATGCCTCTGATGTGCGATGATTGGCCATTATATGACACATGAGCATTCCTGCCTGCCAGATAATTGGCCAGCCATCCTTTGGCGTTATTGTGCATGTCTGTGTTATATATTTCATTTGTTAGGTTGTGGCGGGGGATAGCATCAAAAGCTTTACTAATGTCCAATGCTATAAGAAGTGTTCTGTGGTGGGGCCCATCTGAATTGATGCCATCCAAAATTCTTTGTGCGAGGTTTGTCAGAAGAGTGTTTGTGGAGTGTAGTGGCCTAAAACCGTGTTGTGAGTCAGCAAGGGGAATATATGGTGTGACAAGTTTAAGCACTAGGCGTTCAATGACTCTAGAGGGGGTGCAGAGAAGTGCGATTGGGCGGCGTGATGTTGGGATTGTTGGGTCTTTGTTGGGTTCTGGAATGGTGATTACTTTACCATGCTTCCAGATGTCGGGTATAG
The DNA here is from genome assembly GCF_046742065.1 of Oratosquilla oratoria. NCBI lineage: Eukaryota > Metazoa > Arthropoda > Malacostraca > Stomatopoda > Squillidae > Oratosquilla > Oratosquilla oratoria. Next base: position 50,236,188 of record NC_134795.1, read on the forward strand.
TGTTGTGCGAATAGCTGTAGTTTGCAATGTTTGTGAGTGCGTGTATACCTTGTGGTCCAATGTGTTTTAGGTGGATGTTGCTTATGTTATCAGGGCCACAGGCAGATGAGTGCTTGAGATTATGCATTATGAGTTTTGTCTGACTGTCTATGAAGGGTGTATAGTCTGAGTCTGTGGGGAAGTCTTTCTTACGTCGAATGGTGCGTCGGTCGTCAGGGTGAGATGTAAGATGGCTCGTCTGTGCAAAATGACGTATGAGTGCGTTTGCTTGTTGTCTGTTTGAGGGTAGATTATCTGTTGTTGTGATTATTGCTGCGTGAGAGCGTGTTCTGGGTGGGGCTTAGTGACGTCACGTGTTCTGGGTGGGGCTTAGTGACGTCAATGCATATTATCTATAGCTACCATAAACATTCTTTATGATGACGCTTTCCTGTGGAATCCTTCCAGCACTTGTTAGGTGGTGCTTGTGAGCAGCATGCTGATGAGTGGTCCTCTTTGAATTTAAGTTGCTTTGGGGAAGTGGGTAGTTGTGCTTCTTTTGCTGTTAATTTTTTCCATCATTTGAATATGGTGGATAGTAGAGGGACTGGTCTGTAGGATCCAGGGTTTTCAGGTGGTTTGATTTTAATACACAGTAGCTATTATGTGGTTCCTTTCTCCAGATTGTAGGAATTTTATTGTACAACCAGAAGTACAACCACTCCTCGTTTAACGACGACAATTGGGACCAGCGCGCCGTCGTTAACCGAATTGGTCGTTAAGCGAAAGTGTATACATATACGTACATGTACTGTATGTACAATGTCCAGCAATACATGTATCTTTATTTTTGTGTATTTTCCCTCTTTTATACAGTACATTAAAGCTTTATTTACTGTTTATTTACGGTGGTTAGGTTCCTGAAATTACCGTATATGACCAAATCCGCTTATGCTGACATTCCATATTGAATACCGGGGTATTTTTTTAGTTTCGACCATGGGCACAATATAGCAATAGAAAATTAATTATTAATTTTGTAAATTTAAATGTATCAATGCAATATGCAATTTTGTGGGCAGAAATGAAAGTAAAAAATACCATGCTACAAGAAAATATGCTAATGAACGAAGTCGGTAGCATAGGGTTGGGACGCCATCTTGTCGTCTGCCAACGTCTCTCACGACGACGACAACGATGACGAGCCGGATGACATTTAATTTGCAGGTAATGATTTATCAAACACAGGTTAGGTTAGTTTAGTTTAGGTTAGACGAATTCATCATCCTTTCATTTCTTCGACATCGGCATCTATCATAACAAACATGATGTACCATTCGTCCGATATGACTTCGTTACTTACGAAATTTGTTTTAGCACCTTTTTTTTTCGCTCACAAAATTGCATATTACTTTGATACATTATAATTTACAAAATTAATAATTAATTTTCTATTGCTATATTGCGCCCATGGTCGAAACTAAAAATTTACCACTACCGGTATATACTGTACCCCAGGTAGTTTTTGCAGCTTGCAGGATGGTAATGTAGACCTAAGCTTCAGAACACTTTACCTCACAGCTAATATCCACCGTACAAGTTCAATTATAACATCATACAAATTTGCCTCAGCCAACTTAATTATCGTACACGACGTCGTAACTTCGGGAGATTTAAGTTAAACGTCTGTCATAAAGCCCGTCGTAACTCCGCGTCGTCCCTAACCGAGTAGGTCGTTAAACGAGGAGTACCTGTAGTTGAAAATATCAAAGCTTTTATTGCTTTTGGACCAAGGTTTTTGAAATGTTTGAAATCTTATCTGGGCCTTCACCATGGAAGATTTTCAGTTTCATTATTGCTCTTTCTACATTTTTGTTGGAGAGAAGGGTGGCACCTGTATCTAGTTTGATTTTTCATATTTCTTTTCTTATTTTCCCATTTCCTGGAGTAATGAGTCTGAAACTTTTTTTGAAAAGTGTTAATCATATGGTATTGCTTTTTTGGTGATGGTATCTTTTTTTGTAGGAGTTACAAGGTTGGATAGAGTGAGAAATGAGGAGGCGTGGGTAGGGAGCTGGCAGATAGGGCTTATGAAAGATTATCAGAATGGTTTGACTACATGGAAAGAATGAGTGAAGATTAGCAAAAGAGGGGTGGAAAGTAGAAGTGGATGAAATGAACTTGAGGAGTTGACTGAGGATGTGACAGATTGATGGGGTGAAAAAGGCTTTGAACAAGAGGGGAATGTCTGTTGAAGAAAGAAGGGAGTGAGCAGAGGGCAGGGTTGAGTGGAGGATGGCTGTGTAAGGATGATATTTTGAAGCAGCCCACAGGGGATTTCTCCCTATCTTCTCTGTTTTCTGCATGAAGGCAGTGAAGAGGCCCTGCTGTGGATGAGCTGTTTTGCTGCATTGCTTCTGACCCATGTAGTGGGGAGGAAATGAATGACCATTCATCCATGAGGAGCTAAGGTAAGAGGAAAACAGGGGTGGTGGATGGGAGTGGGTGCATGCCTTTGACTTGGCTACCTCACTTATGAGGGTGAAAAAGTCCATAAATTTTAATAGCTATTTTCTCAATTTGCTTCAACTCCTTCACGGGTTGGGGTGGTTGTAATTTTGAGGTGTATAAGTTTTTTATAGCTCTCCACATTTATAAATTGTGTTCCGTTATTGTATTTCACCCTCAGTTTTCCATGTTTATTAGCTTTCTGGTGTCCTTAATTGTTGGAATTGATTTTCCTTCTTCAGTTGCATTTTCTTTATCTTTTTTTAAAGCCTCTTGAAATGTGTTATTTACTTACCTTTCTCTGACTGGTTACTGCTACCTCATCCACTGACCTAACTACAGACCAATCTTGTCTATCATATCCAAGCTGAAGGAAAGATTAATTGCAGAGAGAAATGCATTGAACAGCCTACCTCCCCAAACCAACTGGCTTTAAGGAAGGCCACTCCACCAGCATACTTCTCACAAACATTACACAAAAAGTGTTGGAGGGATTTAACAAGAAAGCACCACCAGAAAGAAGTGCTATTGTGGCAGCAGACAAAGCATTTGATAAAGTTCCCAGACACATACTTACATATACCCAAAATCTATTTTTCCTTATATGGGGGGGTGTATATGTGACTATGTCAAAGCATACATCCACTTATCCAAATACCTGTTCATTATTCCTTCCATCTCAGTACCTCATGGATAACATGTTATCCCTGTCCCTCATTACAGGGGGTCAACAGCAATGCAGGAAGACTACACCTCTATAGCATGGCATAACAGCTAGAGCTGGTGTACCCCCACTGATTCATTATAGGGTGACCCTATTCCCTCATCCACTTGAGGAATATAAATAACAGACAAAAAAGAACATCCTATTAGACCACCTGTCCCTGTCCCTCACTGTACTGCTTGGGTCAGATGCAATACATCTTTTGCAGTTTGTTTCTGTGGTCAGACCTATTCTGCATTGGTATTATTTTAGTGCTGGAAGGAGACCTGAAAGTAATGCTATCAAAATGTTCTTGCAAATGGCAGCACCACTATCCTGGAGAGGACAGAAAATCACTATAGGAATCAACCTCCCCATTGACCTAGATATTCCCTAGGTTGCCACACCCCCACTTCCACACGGTGCAGTAAGTGGTCTCCAAATCAGGCTCAGTAACAATTTAATAGGTTGTAACTATTTGATGCATTAAAAAAGACAAAATTTGTTCAAAGATTTGGGGTTATCTTGAAAGAATTTAATTAAACATCCTTCATAAACAAAATATGATTAAATTAGGATTGGATCAACACAGAATAAACATCCTATTCCTTTCACCCATGTTTATCACATATTGTCAGATTTCCTTATGTCTGTACAAAGTTTACTAATCAGAACTATCATACAAAGTCACACCGATTCCCAAAATCATGCAGCATATCACTTAAATCCTTTTGACTACTGGTTGTGACAATTCTGTAGGTAGAAATAGAAGTACATGGTACTGTTTACATTAATAAGCTATCCAAAGGTGATATTACAGCAATAAAATTATTGTGACAATAATATACCACTGCTTAAAGCTTCTTTACATCCTTTAATAAAACTCTATATCTTATATTATGGTTCTTACATCAAGTGTATATTCCTTTATATACATTATCATTATTTGTGTTGTCTTTTGTTTGTATGCTTTAAACTTGACAAAATTCTTCTATGAAAAAATAATTCACACAATGATTTTTATTTTCTTTGCATTACTGGTAGACTACTTCACAATTATTCCCATCAATCTGGTACACTTTTTTACTCAATTTATCTAACAACCAACACTCAACACACACAATCAATGAAGCATAAGCATTAAAAATATATTTACAGGTAAGCTTACAGTTAATAGTCATTCTCCACTATGCACTGTTCAACAATCTTCAAAAGGTTTGGGTTTTCCAAGGCTGCTGCAACTCTTTCCTTATCATTTATTTGTTTGTTAACTGAAAAAGAAAAAGAAATTACAAAGAAGCTGGAAAAATATCTTGAGGATCAAAACTTTTCCCTCTTATCAAGTTAATTACTGATGACCCATCATCCAGGAACCAAGAAAATAGGGAGGGGTGGTAAATGGGAGTGACTTTATGCCCTTGACTTTGGCTACTCCCTTGACAGGGGGAAAAAGCCCTTGGTATATGAATGTATCAATTGAGTAAAATTATTATTAAAAAATTATAAACCTATAAAGAATGCCTACTTATTTCATCTAAACAAGTTGGTAACAGCAATCTTAAGTTGTATGTTTATGGTCCAACAGTAAATATTTTCCATGCACATTATGGCCACAGTAGGCAATATACAATGTGTTTCGACTGCCATACTGAATCCACAACCCTTGGCCCTTGCTAGAGCCTCTTCCAGCCAATCTTATGTGAGAATCCTTGAGTAGGGGGGAAAGGGGGTTTGAGATGAACACTGTTGTTAACTGGTTAGGTTAGGTGCAATGGCAAATGTTATAAGAACATAAGAATGAAGGAGACTGCAAGAGACCAAAAGGCCTACACTAGGCAGTTCCATGTCCATTACCATTTGTCATCCCCATCCATAAAGTTGTCTGACCATTTCTTAAAATTATTGATAGTTTCAGCACTCACTACATGGTTACTCTTTCCATTCGTTGACCACCCTATTAATAAACCAATTCTTGCCTATTTCCTTCTTAAATATAAATTTGTCCAGTTTAAATCTATTACTGCGAGTCCTGCCCTGTTGTCTTAATATGATGACCTTGTTTGCATCACCCTTGTTAAAGCCTTTGATCCACTTAAACACCTCTATTAGATCATCCCACACTCTGTGTCTTCCCTGAGACTGTAAGTTAAGGTACCTAAGCCTCTCTTCATGAGGTAAATTTCTGAGACCATGTATCATTTTGGTCATTCTCCTCTGTACTGATTCTAGTGAATTGATGTCCATTCTATAAGATGGAGACTGCATAGTCAAGGATGGGTCTAACTAATGCTAGATAGAGTTTGATAATTATCTCTGCACTTCTATTCGTAACCGCCCTAGCAATGAAACCTAATGCTCTGTTAGCTTTATTCCTGGTGCTAATGCATTGTTTCCTGGATTTAAGGTCAGGACTCACTAGAACTCCCAAGTCTCTCCTGCACTCAGTTTTTTCTAAAAATGTGTTATCTAAGGTATATTCATTTATGTTTAACATGCTACACTTTGAGATATTAAAGTTCATTTCCCATTTCACCAACCATGTGAACAATTTGTTAAGATCATCCTAAAGAATCTTGGCATTGTCTCCATGTTCAAAGCCATGTTCATCATGAGAAGGGTATGGTAGAAAAAAATATTACTACAGAGTAATATTAATTTTGAGACTTAACCTTGTTCTTTATGAAAATAGAAGCAATATTGAACCCATAATCAAAGAGGTTTCACTCTAAATGACAGAAGCCACTTCTATAGATAACAAGTCCACAACAATCGGTTCTGTGCAGTAAAGCTCCAGTTCAAAATGGCTTAAACATGTAACAAAATCAGTATCAACCAATACTATGGCTTTTTAACATATTTCTGATATTTCTCAAAATTCTGATACTGTAAGTACTGAGGTGGTTTGGATATATGGAAAGAATAAGTGAGGCCAGATTGGTCAAAATAATATGGAAACCAGAAGTGAGTGCACTTCAGGGAAAGACCAAAAATGGGGTGCCTGGATGAACTGAAGGGATCACTGGATGCATGAGCAAGCAATAGAGATTGCAAAAGATAGGAATGAATGGAGAGTGTGTGAATGGATAAAGAAATAAATGTGGCCAGAAAGGTTGTTCTTGTTGTCAGGTGTCTTATTATAATCATTTTACACTTATCCAGTGATGTGATTAAAAAAAATTAACAACAGGTTCTCTCACTACTGTAGCCCAGTAGCATGCAGATATTATTTAGGTTGTATCATGCCCTGTATAAGCCAATTTTTTAATAACCAGTTCATGTAACTCATGAAATTCCCCTAAAAAGTTTCGTAAGAACCAATAAGAACCGGTTGAATCCTACCACTGCACTTACCTGACTTTAATAAATTATAATCACATTTCACTACTGTCCCTACTGGAATGTCCGTATGAATTCTTACCCTCATCTTCTGTATCATGACTTCCAGGTGCTAGTTTTATATCCACCTTATAAGGATATGGTAGTGATCTTCGCAATTTCTCTCTTACACAAAGTCCAATAAGAGTTGCCAATGAACAATGGGACACCGTAGGTACAAACTTGATGGCAATAAAATACTTGTCATTATTAATCCGGGAGACCTGTGTGATGAATGTAAGCCTTCATAAAAAATTAAAGTTGCTGCATTTGTACACTATAATTCAGTATGCTCATCACTATGAGACAACATGGGAAATACATATACATTATTTCTCTCTTTATGCCTATCACATTCCTCTTTATTTTTTCTATGCAACCATTTGTCATGTATATACCTAATTTTTTCCAAAAGTATTTCACTTATATCTTCTTTCCACCACTAACTACCTTTCCTTCTGTTCTCACCCTTTTTCATCTCACACACCATTTTTGGACATGTTAATACTTCTTTCTTCAAACACATATTCTTTTTCTATCCCAACTTCCTCTCTATCTTTCATTGCATGGGACTAATAATGAGTACATGCAAATGATGGTTTTGCAGGATGAACATCAGAGAGAATCAATCTCCTGCTCATCATCACAACATGTCAACAACCTCACCTTCATCTGCAGATACAGCCGAGGGGCTGACACTTGGTCTCTGGACTGAGTCCGAGATCTCTACCATCTTCAGTTATATTCCCTCCACTTTTTTCTTTTATCATAAGGAGAGCTGACAACTGGCAAATACTCTCCTCCTACTACTATAAATTGATATAGAAACTGTCACACACTAATATAACACAGACAACTCTCCAAAATTTCTTCCTAGAGATTTATAGGACTGCCTGAGGACCATTCCCTCCCACTGTGGGGCACCAGATTCCTAATCAGTGAAAATCAAGAAGATTTAATATCATCATTGTTATGTATTTTTCTTCCATGTAAAGTTGGGGCCAAAAAGCATGATTTGACTGTCATTCCCCCTTATAAGGGGAGTTATGCCCACTGTGTACTATGTGGTTTGGGTTATGAAAAGAATGATTACTTCATCTACTGGTGACATCCCACTTCAGCATTTAAATCCCCAACACAACTGCATTTCCATTCAATTCTCCACACACTCTTAAATAAGCTTAACCAATCAGCCTAAAAAAAATCTCATAACCCAGCAACTAACTTGAATTTCATCTTCACGAATAACAGCTAGATCTTCTAGAGTTGCATCTTTTTCAGGATCCCGAATAAGACGAAGAACATCTGCAACCAAGAAAACAAATATGTCAAGGGCACATACAAATTTTATGTAAATTCAACCTTAATTGCTTATCACCATTAAAGCTTCCATTTGCTTACAATCTGTACCTCTTAAATACATATACCAAAGACTTTTTCCCCCTTACAAGGGAGGTAGCCAAAAAACAAAGGCATAAAATCCACTCCCACCCATTCCATCCCCACATACACTCCCATTCACCCTACTCCCTCCCTCTCATCTTGGCTCCTCCTGAATGACAGGTCATCCCTGCATCTCATCCACTGCCCTGGGTCAGAAGCAGTGTTGCAAGACACAACACATCCATAGCAAGGCCACTTTGTTTAATTGTCATACCCCCCTCTCTGTCCCCTCATGCAGAAAAAGAGAAGACAGGGCAAAATCCCTTTGGACAGTGTCAAATTATTTTTCACACCTACTCCCTCACCCCCCATCCCCCACCCACTCCCTTTCATGCATCACAGCATCATCCATGCACAACCATTCTCCATTCACCTGTCTTCTGTCTTCTCCCATCCTTCCTCAACAGACATTCCCCTCTTTCTCAACATCACGTTTACCCCATCCATCTCATCCTTGGTTGCCCCCTCATGTTCATTCCTTCCACCTCTGCTTTCCACACCTCTTTTACTAATTTTTTTTCACTCATTCTTTCCATGTGTCCAAACCATCCCAATACTCTTTCATCAACCCTATCTCCCAACTCCCTTTCTATCCCCATTCTCCTCCTCACCTCATTTCTCACTCTATCCAGCCTAGTAACCCCTATCATACTTCTCAGACACCTCATCTCAAGACTCATTCAAACTCCTCCCTTCTTCCTCTCTTATGTTCCATGTTTCCGGCCCATACAGTGCTGTCGGCACAATCACCCCTTCGTACAATCTCCTTTTATCATCCATTCCCAAATGTCTATTTGTCATTACATATTTGCACCCAAGTATCTAAAACTATCTACTTTTATCAATCTCTCTCGCTTAATACTTCCAGTCTGCTACCACTTTCTCCCCTTGTAAATCTTATCACCTCACTTTTACTCACCTTTATCTTCAGCTTCCTTCTTTCACACACCTTCCCAAACTGTCACTAACTTCCTCAATTCCTCCTCTGATTCTGCCACAACTGCAGTGTTGTCAGCAAACATCAACTGGCTTGTCTCCCATTTTTCTTCATTTTCTTTAACCATCTTCAATCCCTGACCCATTACCCTTGCGTTTACCTCTCACACCACCCCATCCATGTATAAACTCAACAGCCAAAGTGACATAACACATCCCTGGCAAAGTCCCACCCCTACCTCAAACCACTCAATCTCTCCATTTCCGATTCTAACACAGCCTTTACTACTCTTGTAAAAACTCTTGACTGTTCTTAACATCTTTCCTCCTATCCCATATATCTTAAATACCTCCCACAGTGCCTTCTTATCTACCCTGTCATAAGCCTTTTCCAAATCCATAAAGGCCCAAAAAACATCCTTACCTTTTCCTAAAGCTTCCTCACATATCTGTCTTATCACAAAAATCTGATCCACACAACCCCTACCTGTCCTAAACCCATACTGTTCCTCACCAATTACTCCCTCTCTTCCTCTCTTAATCCTCTCAATCAAAACCCTCCCATAAACCTTCCCAAGTACACTTAACAAACTGATCCCTCTGAAAATACTACACTCCCTCTTGCCCTTGTAAAGTGGAAATATACATTAAATAACCTCACCAGCCAGTCCACCATCACTGTACCTCCCTTTTTTAGATATTCTGTTCAGAGCCCTTACATGCCTAAGTGCCACCCCAGAGCAGTTCTCAGTGACACCCCCTCCTTCTTCCCCCATCACCACTTCCCATTTCCACCATTCCTTACTGCCTATTATAGCTATCAGCTTGTGAAATAATTAGACAGGTTTTACAAATGTTATTTCATGTCCCTATTGCAGAAGGGATAAGGGAAAAATATTTCATATTCTGTTGACTCTAATGCAAAATTCGTATATTGTGGTAAAATATTCAGGGCTTCTTGGACATTTTTTTTTATTATTATAATTATTTTGTCAGCCTTGTGGGCAGCATGTCCAGACTAGAATTGCTGCCCTCCTAAATGTGCCACCCCAGGGCATATGCACCCCCGCCCCTACATGTAGGCCCTGGTTCTGCATGACACCCATCCAACCCAGATGCCTTACTTGCTCTCATCATCTTAACAACTGCCTTCACCTCATCTTTCCTTATTTCTCCTTCATTTTCCTCACTCATCACTGTCATTTTTTAGCACTTCCCACTGCAACTACCTTTCCCTCCCTATCCTCATTCACATTTATCAATTCCCTAAAATACTCCACCCATCTTCCTTTTACTGCCGTCTCTTCCATTATCATATCTCCATCTGCACCTTTTACCTTTTCTTCTCTACTTGATTTACCTCCTCTTCCTCTCTTAATTTCTATCCAAAACATCTTTTTATTTAAAAAATTTCTGTCATACTCTTACCTCATTTCACATCTGCTCTCCTCTTTGCCTCCTTTACCTTATGCTTTTACTTCTCTTTTCTTTTCTTTATACCTTTCATATGATTTCTTGTCCTATTTTGTAACCAATCTGTGAAAGCTCATTTCTTCTCTTCTACAACCTTTTTGCTTCATCCTACCACTCACTAACCTTCCTTCCATTTCCTCCTATTCTCCTTGTTTCATACACCATCTTTGCACACCTTGTGACTCCCTCCTTTAACCATCCCCATGCCTCCTCCACTCCTAGTTCTGCTCTATCCTTCACTACCACTCCTCTCTCAGCTTCTTCTTGTATTCCTTCTCCTTTTCTTTCTCATTTAAGCAGTTTACTTTAAGTACCTCCTTACCTTCTGTCCTTTTCCTCTTTCTCCATCTATCCTCCACTCTCAACTTACCTTCCACCAAAAAAATTAGCTGATATTACCCTACTCTCTCCCCTTAGAACATGTACATCCTCAACTCTTCCTACTATTTTCCTGGTTACCACTACATAGTCCATTAACACCCTTCCATCCACCATCCTCTCCCATATGTACTTATGCTTGACTTTCTTCCTAAACACTGTATTTGCCATCATCAGCTCTCTTTCTAGACACATCTCCACCATCAACTCTCCATTACAATTTTTGCCTAGAACTCCACACTTCCCAACCACTCCTTCTATTGGTTCATTTCTTACCCTAGCATTTAGGTCTCCCAATACCACTACATTGACATTTCTCCCTAAACCCATGCACTCTTTTAAATCTATCTAAAAAGCCTCCTTTCCTCTACACTTTTCTCACTACCAGGCCCATATGCACTTATAAAAATCCACATCTCCCTTCCCAGTTTCACTTTCATCCACATTAATCTTGAAGAAACCTCCTTCCACATTAACCTTGAAGAAACCTCCTTCCACTCTACCACATGTCCTATCTTCACTCTACACCCCCCCCAACTACACTCTCAAACTTTTACATCCTGGGCAGCTGTTCACAATGCGGTCATCCAGCCTCTTCTGGTAGCTTAGAAGTGCTGGGTGCTGCCCAGGATGTAACACTTCACCCCATACCATACAACACATAATGGAAGACTGCATTATACACAATCATGCACGCAAACAACACAACATACACTCTATAAAGGATTTGTGGGAAAACCCAGTTTCTGCTGTAGCATTCCTTGGGGAGACGGGACTGCTCGGACAGACAGTCTAGGGAACGACAACAACAACAACAACAACAACACTCTCAAACTCAAACTTGCCCCTCCCTTTCAACTTAGTTTCACTCAATGTCAACATATCCATCTTTCTTCTCACAAACATATCGCCTCTCTCTTCCCTTTTACTCTCACCTATACCACACCCACACACATTAAAAGACCCAAACCTTAGGGTTCTGGATGGAAAACTCATCCCAGACCCTCTTATGCCTTTGCTTGTTTTAGGAATGTCCCCTTTGGGGCTATAGGGAGAAGGATGCTTAGTCCTACCTCCATCCCATTTTTGTTGCCTTTTACAACTCAAGTGAAAGCAGTTGGTGGTAGTATTCTTTTCCACCACAACAGGGTTCGGCAAAATAAGAAAATTAATATTCAGAGAAATGGTACATGACAGTAACAAGAGTTCGGGGGGACAGTATAATGGAAGGACTGTCTCAGTACAATAAAGTATCATAATTTCTCTATGAATAGAGATTTCATTTACCACAGACAAAATGATGTGTGGCTCTGATCTGTAGGGGGCGCCCCATGTAGACCCTAAAGTATTAGCTGCATGCTACTGAGCAGCTTTTAACCCCACAATAACATGCAGCCAATATCCCAGATGGGGGGTGGGGGGTTAGAAATAAAAATAAAAAAAATAATTATAATAAAAATTAAGACAAATACATAGATGAATAAAAATAAATAAAATCAAATACATAATAAATAATAAAAAATAAGATAATAATGATAATATATAATAAAAATAATATCGTTATATGCATGCAACATCGAGACAGAATGTGTATACGAGTAACGTGTATTAACCATAAAATTTACACTATGAGCTATGATTTTTCACCTGAAAGGGTAATAGCTGTAAGTTACGAGTCCAACACAAGACCAACAATAAATAACCGCATTACTAACCATATACTGTAGAAGCAACGTCTTGTAGCTCTTCATCTTCCTTTTGGTTTGACATTCTGTTTGATTAAAATAAATAAATAAACAAGTAAACAATACTATAATTATATATATATGGGATGTGTACCTTAGCCTGTGGCGGGGAGGGAGGGTTGCAATCTCTATACCCCCCCCCCCCCCATTCAACCCAGTGAAGTGTACACTTCCGTTCAGATTCGGAATATCTTCGGACGATGTATTTTCTCATTACACACGTCATTTATCTATAAGTAACTTACAGATACAGTTCCGTAAAAAGTGAAGTCAAAAACGAAACTGACATTTCTAGATGTTTGTTTCATGATCTACGTCATACACTTTAACATTTTTTTTTTATCTCAAAGTTCTTTTCAATATATAGTATACATCATATTTCTAAATGCGTGACATTGTTTCAAATTTTAAATAGCTTGTCATTATTTGTCTGGGGCAGTTTTGATACGAGAAGAAAATATAAAAATACTAGCCTACAACTCAGAACTACGAAACCACGCCAAGAAATAGTACATTGAAAATATATATATTGAAAACCCAGCCAATAACTTGTCACAATTATGTACTGCAAACATAATGACGTAAAAAGTAAAGAATGTATAACTATTGAAAATATGTAACAAATTTGAGACATGCTGTCTACAATTTGGAGCGCGAAGACAATCGCATGAGCAGTCCGTTTCATGATGTGTGAATGTGCAAATGCACGTATTGTCGATGGTTAGACATTGATAGGATCATACAAGTCTATTTATTTAATTTATATTTTTTCAATGGCTCAAGAGGAAATATCTCGATTTTGTAGGTATTTATTGAAAAAAAAAGTATAAAGAATGCCCCTTTATTTCATCCAAACAAGTTGGAAACAGCAATCTAAAGATGTTTTGCTCTTGGCCCAACAATATTCTCCACGCAAGTTATGGCCACAGTCGGCAATACACAATGTGTTTCGAATGCCATATTGGACCCATAACCCTCGTCTCTTACTAGGGCCTCTTCCAGGGAATCTTATGTATCTCTAAGTAGGGGGAAAGGGGGTTCGAGAAGACTGTTGTTAAGTGATTAGGTTAGGTGCGATGGCGATTATGTTCGAAGTCGTGCTCACCATGTGAACGTTATGGCAGGGAAGATATTATAATGTAATATTCTTTTTGAGGTTTAAACCCTTTAATTTAAACTATGTAGGATATTTACCCCCCCCACCAAAAAAAAAAAAAAATACCCACAAACGTATCAAACCGAAGGCCGTAACTTGTGGAGTTGTGTCTTGTTCAAATAATAACCCTTTGAATGATTTGAATATTTCCCTAAGCTGAACAGAATAGTCTGGGGAAAAAACGAAAAAAAAAAATAAAGGCTTATGATTAAGGATGTCAAAAAAAAAAAAAAATCCCCTTCAAACGTAGATTAGAAGTTTCTGTTGCTCGATTTTTTTCCCACAGGTTTTAATTGTTTTTCCCTCACGTAAGTCCTTTTCAAATATGAAGATATGCAACCTTTACATAGTGACACACATAATCACTCTATTAATTAAAATGTGGGTTTTCAGAATGTTGACGTCCACTGAAACAAACGAAGATCAAGATGTGAAATGTTAAGGGACCAAACTTAACTTTTTTATTAAAAGATGACGAATCTACCTTAGATATGTTCTACATGAAAGAACAGTCACACATGAGTTCTACGACGAAAACGAGAGAAGAAATAAAAACTGAACGTCACAGAATACACTTTACTGTGCAACAAACAGGAATTTGTACTACGTTTGTGCCAACCTACCTATCAGTTAATCAACACTCTTTGGATCAGGCATTGCCGTTGTATTCTGACCTGTGAATTGCAAAAAATAAGATATCCGGAACTAATTAAACATTCACCTCAAACAGCAAGTAGTTATAGTACAGTGTTACGTGTATACATAGTTGTACGCAGTTGCAATATTTCCATGATAATATTAATGATAATATTCATCCTATCCATTTCATCTTAATTTATCACCCTATACAGTCACATTCAGTTCATAATCATCTCTCCTTTCAACACATTAAAACCTATCACTGAGGATGCACCGAAGGCATGACCATGCGTACAAAGTAATAACAAAAAACTGCCACCCCTTTACCCTATCGTAGATTTCTGATGTTTACAATACTCAGCTGGTATGAGGAAATCAGTGACAGAAAACGGTCACATTTCGAAGAAAGTTGCAACTTGTGAAAGACTGACTATAAAAGAAGAGGGAAGAGCTGGAGGTATTATATAGTGTTGGAAGGAAAATTGAAGTGCACGCAGGAGAGGAAGACGTAGAAGTAATGAAAGTGAGCGAATTGAATGAGGAAAAAGAAAAAGTAAGGATGCAGTGAAAAAAGAGAACGTGAGAGTAGAATGATGATAATTATGTTTTAAGGAGAAAACGTCAGATTGTGCAAAGACAGTGTATGAGATGGGGGGTGGTTAGGTGGAAACATAATGCAGTGCAGTGAATGGTAAAATGGAGAGGTGAATGGGGTGGTAACAGAAAGAAAAAAATACATATGGAAAATGGTTGCAAAGTGGAAATGCAGGAGGTATAAAAAAGTACGGGGACCAAAATAGAAGCACATGTACGAGTAAAGTGAGGTATAGGTATTTGTTTGCGAAAAAAAACGAAACTAGTGTGGAAAGGAAAATATGGCAAAGAAAAGGTAAAATGAGTAGATGGGCAGTTGTTAATCAAATAAGTCGAAGTCAGTACATTTTCCAGCTAACGGAATACCATCGATCCATCCCTCCTTGGCCCCTCTTCTCCCCATCAGTCAATCGATTGGTTACGTGAATTATAAACCAGTGATAAGTTTCAGCAGACAGAAAAGGGGACAGACATGGCCCGGGCTGGGAGGGCGGGCGTCGGTGTTCGGCTAGCTACAAAGTGTACTGACTTGGACTATTTTGTGGTGGTGAGAGGAATTCTACGTGGTTGTGTATAGCCTACATTCTAGTAAATTTTGCATTCCAAGTAACTTCAACAGGTTCCGGGGTGACCAGTATGGTAGTGATATTGCCTCAGGCGTAGGCCTGGGCATAGGGTATGGCACAGCTTTGCTGATTTGAAAACATTATAATTATTGTTATTACTATTATCATTATTATTATTATTATTAGTAGTAGTAGTAGTAGTAGTACTATTATTATTATTATTATCATTATTATTATTATTGTTGTTGTTATTATCATCATTATTATTATCATTATTATTATTATTATTATTATTATCATTATTATTATTATTATTATTATTATTATTATTATTATTATTATTATTATTATTATTATTATTATTATTATTATTATTATTATTATCATGTTTATTTGGCATTGAATCAATATACATGAAGTGCAAATAATGAAAAGAACACATAGTTTGAAATAAATACAAATGCCAAGGATAACACAAAAAAACATTTAAGCTTATTTCCATTGTTGTCCTCATTAGACTGATTTTCTATACTAAGTTACACAGACAACATACGGGGTAAAGCGGACCATAGACACTCATGAGTACTACCAATCAGTACACATATGACACATAAACATTATTATAGATTTGCTAATACTACTAAAATGTTCGTAACACGTAGGATTTTGAGACCAAAACTTGAGCACCATCACAACAAGGAACATTGCATTATGCATCAGGAACAACAAAATATTGCTAAAAGGTACCAAAACAGTATGAGTGAGTACCAGATCACTGTAGTATCATTAATTATATACTTCATTATTCTACAGCTGTGTCAGCAAGTGTTGGACAATAAAGGGGGAGTCCATCCCAGGGTAAGAGTAAATATTAAATATCACGGGATAGAAGGTAGTAGGCCATCGACAATTTCAACATGTTGTTATAGTGAATGCTACATTGCAGCTAAGGTCACCTATTAATTAATTCCAAAATTTACCTGTACCTCAGGACGGAGTGGGTGTAGTAGTTTTAGTTTGGAACAACGGCAGGACAAATGAAAATCAACACAAAATATCTAATCTCTTTCTTTTGGGAATTAGCCACAAGGTGCGACACTAGAAGTGTCACATGAGAAATATAGGTGAAGCTCGGACCAAGGCCACAGCTTAGTGGAGCTTATGGTTGTAGCTGGACGTGGAGCCTAACGTCAGCGAGGCGGTAGCAGATGACGACGGCGAGGCTCGATGGGACAGCTAGAAGACTGGACGAGGAGATGTAGTTTGTGCGCTGGTCGGTCTGGTCGGTACTGTTCTGCCCATCTCGGCGAAACGCCGACCTTTTAAAGGAGGCTGGCGGGAATGTGAGGAGCTTTCCAAGTTCCTGATTGGCTCACCGCTGGCTGGCAGGGACACCCTTGCGAACTACGCTTGCCAACTACAGGAACTTGGAAAGGCTAGCTCCGAAGATTTCTTTGATTAGTGTGTGACGGGTCGTAGGATGCATCACGTCACTACACAACTCCCCCCGCTCTTCAAAAGCGGGCGTCGAGGAGGATAGGGAGCGACGCGCGCGACGTATTTGAACCTGTCTGGCCTTCGGATCAATCGCCCCGAACGAGTGGTCATGCCGTCAGGGGGCATGTCTGGCGAGGAGGGCCTTGATGGGGGGGGGGGGGGATCGAGTGCAGGGTGGTGTTGTCGAGGTCGGAGGCCTGGCGATGAGAGGTCGGTTGAGTATGGAGCTGTGGAGACATCAGGTTGGGTGAGAATTGTTGCATTGCATGGTAGAGCGGGGGCGTGGAGTGGGGAGGATCTTGGGGGGTGCCAGGAACAGTTGTAGAAGGGTGTGGTTGTGGGATAGGAGAAGGATAAGGGTTCGCCGTCGCGTACGCGTGATCTGTGTGAGTTTGGTTGGGGGGGGGGGCTGCTGCAGGTGCTGTGGTGGTGGGGAGTTAGGGGCAGGAAGGGAGTATTGGTTTGGAGGGGAGAGTTTTTCGGGGGGTGGGGAATGACTTGGTTCGGTGGTGAGGATTGGGTTAGGACCATGTTGTAAGAGGTATTGTGGTGGCCCTGGAGTTTTGGTAGGGGGAGTGGTGGGGAGGTGGGCCGGCTTGAGCCTGTCGATGGAGACGCGATCCGGTTTGGCATCTCGGTTGATCACGAAGTGTTTTGTTGATCTGGTGAGGACTCGGAAGGGGCCATCGTATGGGCGTTGAAGAGGAGTTCGTTTGGAGTCTCGCCTGAGGAAGACGTAGTCACTTGTAGACAGGGCTGGGGGAAGGTGCTCCGGTTGAGGTTGTGGTGGGCGAGGGGGGGTTGGACGGGTGTTGGCGAATGTCTCCTTGATAAGTTGGAGGAGGGCGTGACGGTCAGGATCGCCGACGGCAGGCGTGGCAATTTCCCCAGGGAGGCGAAGGTTCTCAGCGTAAATTAGCTGAGATGGGGAAATGTCGTTGTCGACCTTTGGTGTGACGCGGATCGTGAGAAGCACCAGGGGAAGAGCGTCGATCCAGTCGCATGAAGGTTGTGCCTTAAGCGACTCCTTCAGTTGGCGGTGGAACCGTTCCACGAGTCCATTGGCTTGGGGGTGGTAAGCGGTAGTCCGGTTGCGTTTGGTGCCAAGGAACCTGAGGAGGCTGGACCATAGGTCAGATTCGAACTGAGGGCCCCTATCGGTGGCAATGATGTGAGGTGCGCCGAATCTGGATACCCAACCGGAGAGGAAAGCACGGGCGCTCGTCTCGGCGGATATATTCGGAAGGGGGATCGCTTCTGGCCACCTGGTGTACCTGTCGATACACGTAAGGAGGTAACGCATGCCACAAGAAGGCGGAAGGGGGCCCACAATGTCCACATGGACTGACTGGAAACGTGCCGTGGGTGTAGGAAAACGCTGGAGTGGTGCGTGGACGTGGCGCGTAACCTTGGCCGTCTGGCAGGGGAGGCAGGTCCGGGTCCATTGTCTGACATCCTTGTTGATGCCTGGCCAGACGACTCGATCCGTGATGAGGCGTTGTGTCGCACGGATGCCCGGATGACTGTGTTCATGGAAGGAGGAGAAGACGTCCTTACGGTGGCAGGCGGGGATGTACGGGCGGGGTTTGCCTGTGGAGACGTCACACCACAATGGTACGGGGTTGTTAGGAAGCTGTCTTAGCTGTAAGGATGAGGTGTCGTGCATACGTAGGAGGCGGAGTTCACTGTCGTTATTCTGAGATGCGGCGATGCGTGAGTAGTCTATGTTGTGGTCAGGGAGGATGCTGGAGGTGATTCTAGACAAGGCGTCGGCCACCTGGTTATCCTCTCCCTTGATATACTCAATTCGAGTATCAAATTGGGAGAGGAATGACAGCTGCCGGGAGACTCTTGGGGAGTGATGGTCGGAGACCCTGTCTAGGGCATGGACGAGTGGCTTGTGTCTGTAAGGATGACGAAAGGCCGGCCTTCAAGGAAGTAAAGGAAGTGCTTGACGGCCGAGACTATGGCTAGCAGTTCCCTGTCAAAGGCGCTGTAGCGAATTTGAGGAGGGTCCAGACGTTTGGAGAAAAAGGCGATAGGCTGGAGCTGGCCGTTGATCTTCTGTTGGAGGACGGCGCCAATTGCTGAGGAGGAGGCATCGTTGGTAAGGAATGTGGGGGCGTGAGCTACCGGGTAGGACAAGCGGGCGGCCTCAGCGATTGCCGCCTTGACCTGCCCGAATGCTTGGGTCGCTTCGGAAGACCACTTCACAGGTTTGACCGACCGTATGGAATGGTTCTTGGTGAGGTCGTTCAAGGGAGCGAGTTTTGCAGCTGCGTCGGGGACGAATCTATGGTAATAATTGACGATTCCTAGGAATCGTCGGAGCATTTTGATGGATGTTGGCTGTGAGAATTTTTTATGGTGTCGATTTTTTGAGGGAGAGGATACAGGCCTGCCGTTGAGATACGGTGTCCGAGGAAATCGAGAGATGAAACTCCGAGGAGACACTTGGACGGGTGTACCCGGAGGCCATAATCTTGGAGGCGGCGGAAGAGGAGGCGGAGGTGTTGGTTGTGCTGGTCGTGAGTATCGGAGGCTACGAGGATGTCGTCGAGGGATGGGGTAGCGGTCGGGCTTCGTGATGCGGTTAAGTTCACGGTAGTCACCGCAAGCCCGCCATTGGTTGGGCGGTGGGGGTGGCTTGGGAACCATGTGGAGTGGTGATGCCCAAGCACTCTCCGATGGTTGGATGATGTCCTGGTCTAGGAGTTCTTGGAACTCCTGTTTGGCAGCGGCCAACTTTTCTGGGGAAAGTCGTCGAGGCTTGATGTATACTGGGGGTCCAGATGTCTGGACGTGGTGCATGATGTTGTGAGGGGTGGTGGTGGTGTTGGTCTTGTCTGGCGATGTTAGCTGGGGAAACTCCTGTAGAATGCGTGCATAATCGCCATCGGGCTGGAGTGACGATATCTGGAGGGAAGTTGCGTTAGTGGTGGTTCCTGGTATGCTTGTTGTGCCGTGGTACAAGCAGTTATCCTGGGCGCTAACTACCATATTGTAGTGCTGGAGGAAGTCGTAGCCAAGAATGGGTTGCTGTACCGCTGCTATGACGAATGTCGAAGGGAACTTGACATCGTGGAGTTCCAGGACGCTGTGGTGGCTGCCGTACGTTGCGATGGGCGTACCGTTGGCTGCAAGCAGGTCGTAGGATGGCCAACGTGTACCGTGGTTGGGTTCTTCCGTCGGGGGTATGATGCTGACGGCTGAACCTGTGTCTACCAGGAAGGATAGGCCAGAATGGCGATCATGTACTGAGAGGAGGGTGTGGGTATGGTTAGCGGGGGTAGGGGTGGTTACCGACCCCCGCGTTTGGCGTTCCCCTGCGACCAGCTGCATGGTTGTGTGCATCTGAGCGCCTTGGCTCCGAAGCGGGTATGGTACCAGCAGGAGGTAGTATCCTGTCGTGGAGCGGGGCTACGTGGTAGTTGGTGGCTTCCCCTCTCGGCTAAAAACTGGTTAAGCAAAGTCTTCATGTCGGCCACTTCCTGTCGTAGCTGCTGCACACTTTGGTCACTGGCACTATATGACACGGAAATGTTTTCACTCACAGCACTATTGTCACTAACACCTGGGTCGTCACTACACTGAACACTTTGCACTGGTTTGTCACTGGGGTGTAAGCTGCTGGCTGACCGGACTTGTACCGAGATATGACGTTGGGACAATCTATCTGCTATTTCGCAGTATTGTTCGTCGTCCTTATCGCCGGCTAGAGCTTCCAGGTGTAAGTGGAGGGCGTCCGGTATCTTGGAGAGGTGAATGGAGCGGAGGAGTTCCTTGGGCAAAGACACCTTTGCCCGGGTGTTGAGGGCGGCCATACGGGTGTATAATTGTGACGGGGTGATGTCGCCGAGTTCACTATGCTGGATATCTCGGTAGAGCTGGTCGTCGGGCTTGGTGTAAAGCTTTCGTAAGGCAGTCTTGAGGGCGGAACACTTGCTTTCTTGCGGAGGAGAGGAGACGACGTTACGGACAAGGGCGATGACGTCCGTTGGTAGAGCGGCGATGTACGCGCCGAAGGCTTGGAGGTCCGGCACGTTACCTTGAGTGGCTAAATAGGCCTCTGTGTGAACTAGCCAGCTCTCCAAGTCACGGGAGAAACTGGGAAGTTTCACTCGTGTGTTTTACATAATCCTGGTTGTCCTTCACCAGGGTCACCACTTTGTAGTAGTTTTAGTTCGGAACAACGGCAGGACAAATGAAAATCAACACAAAATATCTAATCTCTTTCTTTTGGGAATTAGCCACAAGGTGCGACACTAGAAGTGTCACATGAGAAATATAGGTGAAGCTCGGACCAAGGCCACAGCTTAGTGGAGCTTATGGTTGTAGCTGGACGTGGAGCCTAACGTCAGCGAGGCGGTAGCAGATGACGACGGCGAGGCTCGATGGGACAGCTAGAAGACTGGACGAGGAGATGTAGTTTGTGCGCTGGTCGGTCTGGTCGGTACTTTTCTGCCCATCTCGGCGAAACGCCGACCTTTTAAAGGGGGCTGGCGGGAACGTGAGGAGCTTTCCAAGTTTCTGATTGGCTCACCGCTGGCTGGCAGGGACACCCTTGCGAACTACGCTTGCCAACTACAGGAACTTGGAAAGGCTAGCTCCGAAGATTTCTTTGATTAGTGTGTGACGGGTCGTAGGATGCATCACGTCACTACATGGGCAATTACACATTAATATGAGCACTAGGAAGTAGTACATTATAACCTGAAGCACCGGAAGTAGGATACAGGGGACCAGTACTCGTATGAGTAAAACAACAAGGAGATCGAGGGAAAGGTCCAATTACCTTGTTGCCTGGTGCCCTGATTCACCAGGCTTGTATTATGATCAGATTAGAGAAAGTAGTCTATCTAATATCAGCATTAGTAAAGAAGAAGTAGTCCAGCAGATTGAAAGACTTAAAGCTACAAAATCTCCGGGTCCAGACGAACTTTTTCTAAGAATGTTTAAGGAGCGTAAATTTGAAATCTGCGGCCAGTTAACTGAAATATTCAATAAATCGGTAGACACTGGTTTTGTGCCAACTGCTTGGAGGCAGGCAAACGTTGTTCCTGTTTTTAAGAAGGGAGATAGATCGTCTATATGCAACTACAGGCCAATCAGTTTGACATCGGTTATAGGAAAAATGCTTGAATCAATAATAGTAAATAGACTCAGAGAACACATCGAAGGACATAATTTAATTCGTGATTCACAGCATGGTTTCTCCAAGGGTAAGTCATGTGTGACTAATCTTCTATCCTTTTACACTAAAGTATATAAGGCGTCAGATAACAATGATAATTACGATGTTATTTACCTTGACTTTAGCAAAGCGTTCGACAAGGTACCACACCAGAGACTATTAAATAAAATCAAAGCCCATGGCATAGGAGAAAAAGTGTTAGAATGGATTAGAGCTTGGATTAGTAACAGAAAACAGCGGGTCACCATAAGTGGAATAAAATCTAGGTGGGGCAATGTTACTAGCGGGGTCCCCCAGGGCTCGGTTTTGGGTCCCTTGTTGTTCATTATGTACATCAACAACTTAGACGATGAGATAAATAGTGATGTTAGTAAGTTTGTGGACGACACTAAAATAGGACGCCTAATTAGGTCAGGAGACGACGCAGAGATTCTGCAGGATGATCTTAATAAACTGTTAATATGGTCGGTGAAATGGCAAATGAACTTCAATATCTCTAAGTGTAGCGTGTTAAACATAGGGCTACACAACTCCGAAAATAGATACAGCCTAGATAACACGTTTTTTAGAAAAAATCTGAGTGAGAGAAGGACTTGGGAGTTCTAGTGAGTCCGGACCTTAAAACCAGGAAGCAATGTATTAGCGCCAGAAATAAAGCTAACAGAGCATTAGGTTTCATTGCTAGGACGGTAACGAATAGACGTGCAGAGGTAATTATTAAACTCTATCTAGCGATAGACCCATCCTTGATTATGCGGTACAGTTTTGGTCTCCGTCCTACAGAATGGCTTAGACACCTAAACTTACACTCTGGAAAGACGCAGAGTGCGGGGTGATCTAATAGAAGTGTTCAAGTGGATCAAAGGTTATAACAAGGGTGATACAAACAAAGTCATCATAATAAAACAACAGGGCAGGACTCACAGTAATGGGTAACTGGACAAATTTAGATTTAAGAAGGAAATAGGCAAGGGTTGGTTTACTAATTGGGTGGTCGATGAATGGAATAAACTTAGTAACCATGTAGTGAGCGCTGAAACTATCAGTTGTTTTAAAAAACGATTAGACAACTTTATGGATGGGGATGACAGGTGATGGATACGGAGCTGCCTAGTGTAGGCCTTATGGTCTCTTGCAGTCTCCTTTATTCTTATGTTCTTATGTTATGTTCTTATGATTATAACTGTTCTCGGACCATACCTGAGACATATACCATACTATGACAAGCAAAACAAAGGTGGAAACCAGTTTTGAACATCAAACATAGTTATACTAAGCTAAACCTCTGAAGGACAAAAGGGAAGGTCAGAACAGTTAAGAGTGAACGCAGATTTGGATGGTATTACTCATGGAGTCTGGTACCCCTCACTAGGCTAGTAGTACATAAAATCAAGACTGTTCTCGGTCCATAGCTGAGACATCTAGTAGTCCTTGACTTTTTTTTTTAAAGTAACCTTGCTATTTGACTGCTTAATGGACACATGTAGTGCGTTCCATAATTGAACACCTATGAAGTGAAAGCTGTTTTTGGTGAAGGAACCTGCATGAATTACAATAAAAGACCCTTGACTATTCCGGGTTCGGTTCTCAGCAGATAACGTAAAATTACAGCTCACATTTGAAGGAGCAGAATTATGAACGACATTGTAAACATGATTTATTTTCAGCTGCTAGACACGATATTTTACAGGTAACATTCCTAATTTGTTAAATTCTTCTATACCAATATGACTACGTTGAGGTAAATTGAGCATGAATCTAATTATCTTATTTTGTGCAACCTATAGCCGAGACTGTTTTTTTTTTTTCTGATCAGACTATTGTACCAAGAGCTACAAGCGTAATCAAAGTGATGCTGTATCAAAGCTGAGACCAGAAGCTTCGTTTCCATATCAATTTTTCTGGCTTTCCTGTACAAAAATTTGGCTTTATGTGAACACTTGGATACAATCTTATCCGTTAAAGCCTTCCCTGAGAGGGACTGATCTAAGGGTATTCCAAGATAAGTTACCTCTTGTTTTGACTCCAAGACATTATCCTCACATCTGACCTGTACACAGCGGTGTTTCCTGAGGTTTGGTTTTGATGTGAAGACAATACTTTTCGTTTCACCAAGGTGTAAAGACAGTTTGTTATCTATGAGCCAGTCCTGGGCTGATGACAGTTCAACACTCAGGGCATCCTCTACTTCAACTGAGTCCCTACCTGAGACAATTAGTGCGGAGTCGTCTGCATAGAGTAGTAACTTACAGTTCACAGCACCTGGCATGTCGTTAATATATACCAGGAACAGAAGCAGTCCGAGAATTGAACCTTGTGGTACACCACACGTTATCTCTCTGTCACCTGCACAGGCTCCATTTACCTGTACAAGTTGTTTGCGACCTGCGAGGTAGGATTTGAACCAACCATTGTTCGCCACTCCTAATGCCTGAATTTTTTTTTTAATAAAATATCATGATCCACTGTGCCAAATGCCTTTTGTAGATCCAACAAAACTAAACCCGTGTAGTTACCTCAGTCGTATTCCTGTTTTATCAGATCGTAAAAGTATATTAAGCTGGTGTCTGTCAAGTAATTCGATCTAAAACCAGATTGCATGGTGTATACCAGATTACGTTCCCTGAGTTATATTTAACTGATTGTATACGATACGTTCCAAAACTTTGGAAATGATACCGAGAATTGAAACAGGCCTGTAGTTTCCTGCCTCAGTTTTTGCGCTTTTCTTATAAAGAGGTGTTACCCGAGTCATTTTCATGTCGCTTGGGATAAATCCTGAAATGATAGACAAATCTATTATGTGAGTTATTGGAGGAGTTATAATTGTGGCCACATCCTTATCAAACCTCGTAGGAATATCGTCTAACCCTGTAGCCTTATTGGCACTTATGTTACCCAGTAATTTAAACACTTCTTCTTGAGTGGTCTTATGTAGTTGGAAACACTTTGTGGACTTATCTTTATAGTACTCCTGAACGTACCCCAGCCCAAACTTCCCAGAACCCGTTGGGAGGGATCTTACTAGTTTAGTGGCTATCGTTGTGAAAAAGGAGTTGAAGTGGTTAGAAATGGTGTTCTTATCAGAGTTAAGCTCGCCGTTTATCATGAGTCCTACCCTGTCTGCTTTGTTACTAGGCTTAGTGTGAACTTCTAGGGTCTTCAGAGTTTGCCAAAGCTTCTTTGGATCATATTTGTTCACCATGTTAGTACAATAATCAGCTTTGACATTTTCCTTCCAATATTTCACCTGATTCCTATGGTATAGATAGCCATTATAGTCCTGTTTTCTACTTTTCCAAAATCTTGTAATAAATCTGTCTTTATCTCTAATCAAACCTAGTACTTCGTTTGTCTTTGAGAGGCGCTAATCTGTCAATAATAGTAAGAAATGTGTACTTAAAATTAGACCAAGCCTCTTAAACACCAAAACAATTTAGTACTGGCAACCAATCTGTCCTACCCAGTTCATCTACAAAATGTTCCCGTGAGTAATGCTTCATGGAACGAAGCTTCACTGTGTTGTGCTTATTGTAAATCGTCTTCCTAGCTTTCCTAGTACAATATATGAGCTTGTGGTCACTAAGACTATAATCACAAGCACCAGCCTGCGTTATCTTATTACAATCGGATACCAGGATAAGATCTACGATGGACCTGGATGTTCCTGTTATTCTAGTAGGCTCGCCAATCAGTTGTGTCAGTCCATGAGATTTTAGCAAGTCCCTCATTGCCTTAACAAGGTTATTGTTTGTACTTGCCAGATTCGTATTAAAATCACCTAGGATAATAATTTCTTGGTCATGCATATTGTCCCGATTGAAACAGGTAGATTCTAAAGCGTTATATAGAAAGACATCTCTCGGTGGTCTGTAACAGACCCCACATAAGATGGGATGCGATTTAGGTATTACTATTATTATTATTATTAATTATTGAGAATATTATGACTTCAGACAGATTTCCCATCCCTTTTAATAGGTAATGCTGACGGTGTAAGTTTAATCTCGGTGACCGCCCCACCGAGTGAATTCTGGGGTACTATATGACTTATATACAAAGTTCAGCGGCAGAAACCTACATACCTGTGATCGGCAGGGACTCATCGAACCCAGAAAAGTACAATGACATCACAAAGCGTCACGTATCTTTGGATATTCCATTAAAACATCGCATTTTAACTTACCGTGGGCTTGAGGCCACTTGGTGATTTTCTCCGTCTTTGCTCTGGCGGTGGTGATGTGTGCGTCGACTCCGGGCGTGGCATAGGGATAGAATGGGAATGGGGGGAAGGATGAAGGTATGCCTTGAGGGGAAATCGGCTCTTTCAAAGAACACGTCCCCTCGCTTTGATTTGGCACACGCTTAGTTACATTTATACTTCACACTATTGGGTTTATATGATGTCTATGATTGGGGGTAAATTTCATATCACTCCCCAATCGTGTTCTGGTTACTATCAACTCTTGTCTCGGACCGCGTAACAGGGGTCCGACGTCGCGCCGAACGCCTAGTGACCTTCGGCCTCTCGTTGCCAAAGGTCTATGGGAGGTACAACTTCACCTTAGCTGAAGTGAAAATGTTGCACAATACATATAATAGATAATCCCCATACATGAGAATTAGAGATGGGTAATATACCAATACTCAAGACAGAAAAGCCACCAGGTGATAAATAAAAATATTAGTAATAAAAATTATAGATCGGTAAATCGACATTCCTTGAGAGGGTAGTCAACCATGCTTAGTCTCTGACATAATGTTTTATATAATATCTTCGTATATATAAACAAAAATTATAAACCACTCTATCTAAATGCAAAAAGTAAACTTGTGTAATTTGTTCTGCATACTTTCATGTATTTAAGCATTCTAGAATACAGATTTCATGCAGTTTGATATACTTTGTAGTGTTCTGGTATAAAGAACAACCAAATAAGGAAATCAACGCAGTGATCTTTATCTCTTTATTCACCGAGTCAAGCGAGAATGTGGCGAGCCTGAGATCTGGGGCTGGAGGTCCTCGATTCGGAGCTGGGAAAGAGAGAAGGTCTTGGATCTTGTAGATCCTCGATCCGATGCTAGGAGAGAGAAAGTCTTTGAGCTAGTCGAGTTCTGCCCTCCGTTGGCAATAAGCCGTCTTTTAAATCCTGGTAGGTGCTCACAGTCAGGTCTCGGTTTCTGCCTAGTCCTCTGATTGGTCGCCTTCCCTTTGGCTATGAGCCAATTGCGAGCCCTGGTGAGTGCGCGCGCTTCCGCTCGCGTTGGTGACGTCATAAGTCCCGGCTCTGTCTGCATGGGAGGCGGATGTCTCAGCCGCGGTCGGTGTTGGCGGATAGAGTACTACCACTACCCCCCACCCCACCCCCACACACACTCTTTGGAAGCGAGCATCATGGAGGGTAAGGAGTCGCCCGAGCGGGATGGGAGTAGCGGGTAGGCCTTTTGACCAGGCGGCCGGAGCGGGTGCTTGTACCATCGAACGAGATCTCTGAAGAAGATGGGCTGGATGATGGAGAAGGTAGCAGCCGGCTGTAGGAGTGGTCGTGGGTTTGACGAGAGGGTCCTGGCTGAGCATGGAGTTGTGGAGATAGACGGTTAGATGAGTGGGGTAAAGGTGAAAGCGGAAGTGAATTGGGGGGGTTAGGTAACGTGCTGATGGGTGGGTGGAACAATGGTGGGGGTATGAAGAGGTGGGCTGGCGTGGTCATGATATTGAGGAGAGGATGCTGGCTGGATATAGAGCTGTGGAGATGGCCGGGTAGGTGAGTGGGGTAAAGGTAAAGGAGAAAGTGAGTCGGGAGAAGAAATGTGTTGAGGAGTAGGGGGAACAATTGTGGTGGTATGAGGGGGTGGGCTGGTTTATTGTGGGCTAGTGGCAGGGATGTTTTCTAAGAGGGAGTGGAGGTGGAAAGGAGGATAGGAATTGAAGGGTGGAGGGAGGTGAGGAAGTGCTTCGCCGACTTATTGATGACCCTGTAGGGACCATCATACGGGCGCTGGAGAGGGGCTCGTCTGGAGTCCCGCCTGACGAAGACATGATCCGCTGGTTCGAGGGATGGGGGAACATAAACTGGGTTTGTGTGTGTCGCCCGTGGTGGTGGGGGGCGGTTGTTGGCAAAAGTGTTCCATAGTAGTTGAAGGAGGGCGTGTCGGTCGGGAAGGCGAAGGTCCTCTGCATACACTAGCTGGGACGGACACACGTCGCTGTCGACCTTGAAAGTACTACGGATGGAGAGGAGCACAAAAGGAAGGGAAACGGCCCAACCATAAGATGGTTGCTGTGGTTTGAGTGAGTCTTTCAGCTGGCGGTGGAACCTTTCCACGAGTCCGTTGGCCTGTGGGTGGTATGTCGTGGTCCGGTTGCGGTGAGTGCCCAGGAACTGGAGGCGTCTGGAACAGAGATCAGATTCAAACTGGGTGCCTCTGTCAGTGATGGTGACGTGAGGGGCACCGAATCTGGATACCCAACCTGAGAAGAAGGCAGGGGCGGTCGTCTCAGTAGAGATGTCAGGGAGGTAGGGGGTCCACAATGTCCACATGGACAGACTAGAAACGTTTTGTGGGTGCGGGGAAGCGATGGAGTGGAGCATGTACATGGCGCGTCATCTTTGATGACTGGCAGCTAAGGCAGGTATCCGCCCATTCCCTGACGTCTTTGTTAATGCCAGGCCAGACGACGCGATTCGTGAGGATGACTGCGGTCGTGGAACATTGAGAAGACATCCTTGCGATGACAGGCCGGGATGAATGGTCGGGGTTTGCCTGTAGATATGTCGCACCACACTGGTGCGGGAGTATTGGGAAGCTGTCGGAGCTGCAGGGAGGATATGTTGTCCAGGCGGAGGCGATGGAGTTCTTCGTCGTTAGTCTGGGATGCTGCGATGAGTGCGTAGTCGATGCATCAGTGGTCAGGGATGACGCTACAGGTAATTCTAGACAAGGCATCGGCTACATGGTTATCTTCTCCCTTGATATATTCGATGTGAGTATCGAATTGGGACAAGAATGACAGCTGCCGAGACTCTCGGTGAGTGGTGGTCCGATACCATATCCAGTGCGTTTGGTGAGAGGCCTGTGGTCGGTAAGGATAGTGAATGGACGTCTTTCTAGAAGGTAGAGAAAGTGCTTGACGGCCGAGGCAATGGCCAGGAGCTCTCTATCAGAGGCACTGTAGCGCATTTGAGAAGTTTCCAACCGTTTCGAGAAAAAACAAAACAAAAAACGATCGGCTGGAGCTATCTGTTGGAGTACAGCGCCTATGGCTGTAGAGGAGGCGTCAGCGGTGAGAGTGGTTGGAGCATTAGCCACCGGGTAAGACAGCCGGGTGACGCTTGGCAATTCAGCCTTAATCTGTCTGAATGCTTGAATTGATTCAGGAGACCACCTAACAGGTACTACCGACCGCTTGGAACGGTTCTTGGTCAGGTCGTTCAGAGGTGCAAGTTTGGCGGTTGCACTGGGGATGAATCGATGATAATAATTGACGATCCCTAGGGATTGACGCAGTATATTGATGGATGATGGTTGCGGGAAGTCGATAATGGTGTCGACTTTTTGAGGGAGTGGGAGAGCCCCTCTGTTGATATGCGGTGTCCGAGGAAGTCGAGTAATGGTACTCCTAGAGTGGTGCCGTCGATTGATTAGTGTTTAACCAAGAGCACCTCCAATGGGAGTGATCAGAGATACCCACATAAGAACGATTTGGGAAATAAGAAATCAAGGTATACGCTGCCACCACCCAATCGTCTATATGGATATATCTGACCATAAATGGAAACTGCTCCTTGTTATTCACATCTGACTCCGTCCCCTTTCCTCAGGTCGTTCGGGGTTGGTTCTGGGTAGCGAAAAGGCCTATGCCCAAGTGGGGGGGTAGTAAAAGAATATAAGTGAAGGTCTGCTATGTGTTAATTATTACACTGAAGCAAAAATATAGTAAGGAAATACAAAAGTATATTGTGGTTTTCTCCAACTAGACAATCTATTGATCCTTACAATATGAAAAATATATGGGTATGCGAGACATTTAATAACACAGTTTTTTTTGCTTATGGGCATCATAAGTAAGGTCACAGGCACGTGGAAAAACGTAGTTATTTACGCTCCAACCTTCCGGTCACTGTATACGTCTACTTACAATATTGTGTCTACCTTCAACCCCGTATTCTTATTAGAGAACGATCACAGACAGAATTGTACTCTAAGGATTACACTCTCATAGCTAATGTATATATGCGTGACACCGTCTAACTCCTTCCACTCAAAGTGTTTGTGGAGTACACTCCCTTAAACCCTTTTTTTTTTCCTGTTATCGGAATAGTTTTTGGCATCAGATTCAAAACTTAATAATAATAATAATAACTATCTACCTACTATATCTGCACTATATCATTTAACTCACATATTGACATTTATTTTCATTAATCTTACAGAACGTATCCATACCTGTTATCGGAATAGTTTTTGGCATCAGATTAAAATTTTAGCTGCGCACAAAAAGAACGAGACGGCTATGTGTTCGTATCTATGGGTAAACTACTAACCTCCCTGTTGTATTATTTCGTAAAACTTCATTTCGCTTCTCAACACAGCCCCTAGCTGCTACAATCTCTCCCTAAACTATTTCTCTAGTGGAATCCTGAACTGAAAGTTGGGAATTTTTCCTATTACTCTTAAAATTAATGGCCTTAGTTTACGCCTCTGTCCGAACGTGTTAGTGACGTCACGGGTGGGCGGAGCTACGGTGCGCCCGCTATGTTCGAGAACATTCTAATGTCGTCTCGAAGCTTTAGTTGAACCAAAATCAGCTGAAATATATTTGTAGCTATCTCCTATTGTATGTTTTTCTTCAATGATTATAGTAAGGCTCTTTTCCAACACATCTTGATAGGCAGACATAGAATAGAATAAATTCATGGTCTATTAAGGCTCTATTTTCTACTTTGCTTCTTGGTTGAGTAAAACCGTCTCTCAAGTCAACACTCAAATAAATAAACAGATAAATAAAACGAAATTCCAAAAATAATATCCCTTCAAAATTCCTGTCCTTACACTAGAAAGCACTTTGATGGATGTATCCTGAGGCCGTAATCCTGCAGTCGGCGGAAGAGGAGGCGGAGATGGTGGCGGTGTTGGCCGTGATCGTCAAAGGCCACAATTATGTCATCGATGTAGACGGTGACAAAGTGGAAGTCTCTGAGGGCGTGATCCATAAACCGCTGGAAAATTTGGGCTGCATTGCGGAGGCTAAACGACATCACCCTCCACTCAAAAAAGGCCGAAGGGAGTGATAATGGATGTTTTCTGAACATTCTTTGGTGCTAAAGGAATCTGGTGGAATACCCTTACGAGGTCGATTGTGGAGAACACCCGCTTCCCGTGGACCTTGAAATGGAAATCTTGGGAATGTGGAATGGGGTAGCGGTCGGCCTTGGTGATGCGGTTAAGTTGGCGATAATCACCACAGGCCCGACACTGGTTGGGTGGTGGAGGTGTCTTGGGAACCATATAGAGTGGCGATGCCCATTCACTCTCAGAGGGGCGGATGATGTCCTGGGCGAGAAGTTCTTAAAATTCTTGCTTGACAGCTGCCAACTTCTCTGGGGAAAGACGTCGAGGCTTGCTGTAGACCGGCGGGCCAGTTATTTGGATATGGTGCACTATGTTGTGGGGCGTGTAGTGGTGGCCTTATATGGAGACGTCAGTTGAGGGAAGTCTTGCAGGATTCGTGCGTATTCGCCGGCTGGCTGAAGGAAGGATACCTTGGAAGAAGTGTCGTTGGTGATCGCTCCCTGCATGCGGCTTGTTGCATGATACAGGCAGTTATCCTTTGTGCTGACTGCCATTTTGTAGCGCTGTAAAAAGTCATAGCCTTAGATGGGTTGATGGACGTCTGCAACAAAAAAAGGTCCAGGGGAACTTGACATTCTGGAGATCCAGGACAACTTAGTGGCTGCTGTATATGACGATTGGTGGTGTGCCGTTGGTTGCGAGCAGGTCTTTCCCTTGTCTTGGGTCTGCTGCAGGAGGCATGATGCTGACGGCTGAGCCCGTGTCCACCAGGAAGGCGAATCCAGAATGATCATCACGCACCGAGAGGAAGGGTGGAGGCGTGGTTGGCGGGGGAGGTGGTGCCTACAGCCCCCCGCGTCTGGCGTTTCCCGACCAACTGCAGAGCTCTGTAAATCTGACTGCTCTCTCATTAAAGCGGGTATGGTACCAGCAGGTACCACTATTCCTAGCTGGAACGACACTTCGTGGCATGTCAATTAACCGATTCAGCAATTTTCTAATTTCGTTAATTTCCTCCCGTAGCTGCAGCACACTTTGGTTCTTGGCACTGTTCGGCGAATGAACGGTCCTGCCCACTGTACTTTTGACAGGTTTGGCTGGTCGAGGGGTGGTAATTAGCAGGCGTAATGTCACTACATTCTGTGTTCACTGCACTGTTGCTCTTTTCTGAGAGCATTGTGTTTATCGGCAGCCCACGATCGTTATCACTTATGTCACCGCGCACGCTGTTCACTGCAGTGTTGCTCCTTCCCGAGAGCGTGGTTTATGTCGACGCTTGCAGAGACCTATAGCGCTGGAGCAGTAGGCATCGTCGTCCTTGTCAGCAGTTAATGCTTCCAGATTTAACTGCATGTCAACCGGCATTTTGGAAAGGTGTATTGATCGAAGGAGTGCGTCGGGAAGGTGCCCTTTCGCCCGAGCGTTGAGAGTCGTCATTCTCCTGAAAAGAGCTGAGGGCCGGTCATCTACGGGTTGGGTTTGCTGGATTTCCTTGTAAAGTTCCTCATCAGAACTGGCGTAGTGGTTCCCCAAGGCGCTGAAGGTCCTCGATCCGATGCTAGGAGAGAAAAGGTCTTGGAGCTAGTCGAGTTATTGCTGTTGCGATCGAAGAGGCTGTTCTGCTCTCCGTTGGCAAGAGGCCGTCTTTTAAATCCTGGTAGAGCTAACAGTTAGGTCTCGGTTTCTGACTAATCTTCTGATTGGCCGCCTTCCCTTTGGCTATGAGCCAAGTGCGAGCCCTGGTGAGTGCGCGCGCTTCCGCTCGCGTTGGTGACGTCATAAGTCCCGGCTCCGTCTGCATGGGAGACGGTTTTCCTAGCTGCAGTCGGTGTTGGCGGACAGAGTACCGCCACTACAGCTTAATTCCTGTATTTCAGTCTTAATCCTACTTCTACAGCTATCAATTCACTAAATTAACTGAGGTCGTAACCATAGATATCAATATTAATTTGTAATGATAATTTATTTACTCAAAAAAATGCCTCTATCGGGATTTATTCCCGACAATTATTATTATTGTTACTATTACTGTTGTTACTAAAATTTTTACTTTAAAACATCACGATTTTATCTTTAGTATAAAATGGATTTGTTCTTCAATGGGGAGAGGGACTTATTGTCAAATTTATCGGTGATATTCGAATACATGATGTATAGCACGATTTCATCGAAGAGTGTGATGTATGAATTTTCATTTACTAATGTGCACAGAACATTTTTCCGTACAGATACTAGTGCGATAACGATGTCCAATCATAACCATAAATGAATGCTCCAAGTTCACTCAATGAATGAAAAGACATATATATATATTTCTGTATATTACAATTATACAATTGGGTATTTTCATCTCTTTGTTCTATTTGACAAGAATGCTAATTTTACTCAGTGAACAATTATATTTTTTGGATATCTTCTTTCTGTATAATACAAATAATACAACTGGGTAACTAACTACATCTTTCTGTTGTATTTGATAAGCATTCGATAATGAAAAATGTGTAAACATGTCGATGGAAATTTATTTACAAATTATATATAGAAATTTATAAAGCTCAAACTAATAGATTTTTTTGCTTGAAAAATTATCAGACCACATAAAACGTTGACGGTATAATAAAAAAAAAATTATGTCAGTCGTATTATGCAGTGTAGGAATGTCGTAACAGGCATGTCCTTTCTTTTATGAATATAAATCCTTCAAGTGCATTATTTCAAAACTAGGGTAAATTGATTCTGATGTGGAGTCACTGTGCAAATTGTTTTTGTTCATAATTTTGTACATCAGTGCAAATGTCGTAGTGGACTCGACCTAATGGTTGCTTGTCAATAGAAGCGTGCATGAAATTTGGAACGGACTTTTGGTAACGTAAAGGTTTTATTTGGAATTGTCGTAGTTTCATAAAAATGCTGGTGGGTGATAATTTGATGTGCACCAATCATAAATGATTTTTATTTTTTAAGAACCAGTTTGAGATGAAGAAATTGTTCTTCAAAGGGAGGAAATTAACGAGGGAATTTTCGTAAGAAGCCGAAAATGCGTTTGTATTTTTCTTTCTCTCGTTAAGTGCCCTCGAGTTTATATCATGCATTCATATCCTTAGGGAAAGTCAAATTATAGAAAGAAGCGGAGTGATATGTTGGTAAAGATGGTTCCTTTGAAGGCATTACTATTTACTCGCAGTAGACATCCCAAGATTAGGCCTGTATCAGGCCCGTACATTGTAACATTCAGATCGGAACTCGGCTACTATTGTGGCAGCAGTAGCGTCGGCATATGCAAAAATTAGTTCATATTGCATCTTTGCCCTATAATTGAAATATAGCTCCTGACCCTTCCATGCTTTGTCTAAGTTGTGTTCAAATTCTTTAACTGTTTCAAATGTTATTGCACTAGTGACAGTGACTGGCATTGGACTGTCACAGTCCAATGAGCAGATTCCAATTATTGACCACCCTGTTACAGGAGTTATTATTTTTTTTTAACCTCTAATTATTCTTAATTTTTTTTTTGCTGTGTTCCCATGTTTGCTGGTCTTTGTGGAACACAAAGATGTCCCGACAAACATTTTCATAAAATATACCACTGAGGATGTATGTTTCTGTTATGTTTCCCTTTGCTCTTCTATATGGAAGTGTTGGTAGTCCTAGTTTCCTTAGCCTTTCTTAATAGTTTAAGCCCTTCAACGTAGGAACCTGTTTACTCCCTCTCCTATGTACGTTTTCAATGGCTTCCACATCCTTGACAAGGTAGGGCACCCACACCTGATTTGCATTATTCTTAATGTTTAATGTGGTCTGACCAGTGCCACCCAAAGACATCTGAAGATCTCCTCATCCACTGCTATAAATGTTCATTGTATGAACCCCACTATCCTATTTGCCTTGTTTATTTTTTCAGCCGGGTCCGAGAAGCTTAACTTATCAATAATGACCCCAATGTCCCTTCCGGATGTTACTTCTTCCAGCGGCTCACCCGTATCATAACCATCATGTCTGCTCTCATAGTTCCCAATTCTCACGAATTTATATTTCTTAGGATGAGACAACATTAACCATGTCTCAGACCATTTCCTCATACAACTAATGTCCTTCTGAAGTTGCTCCATGTAAATGACATTTAATGTGCCTATACACCTTGGTGTCATCTGTATATAGATACACCTCACTTCAACTACTTAGTTCTTCTGACAAATCATTTATATATAGGATAAACAGTAGTGATCTCAGTGCCAACCCCAGCAGACAGGGACATATCTGGGGTGGGTGGGGAAGGGGGGCCAGGAGGGTATGCCCCCCCCCGCCCCCAAATTTCCTTCCTTGAAATGAAATGCATTAACCGCTCATTGTCTGGTGTGCGCTTAATGAATTGGTTTTACGTCACTTCATATCTTTATATAGCACTAAGTACATTAATGTATATCACTATGTCACTTTGATACATATATAATATATATAAAAAAAAATATATATATATATATATATATATATATATATATTAGGATTAGAAATGGAGAGAGTGAATGGTTTGGGGTAAAGGTGGGACTTCATCAGGGATGTGTTATGTCACCCTGGCTGTTCAATTTATACATGGATGAGGTGGTGTGAGAGGTAAATGCAAGTGTGGTGGGTCAGGGAGTGGAGATGGTTAAAGAAAATGGAGAAAAGTGGGAGGTAATCCAGCTGTTGTTTGCGGATGACACTGCGCTTGTAGCAGGATCAGAGGAGGGATTGAGGAAGTTAGTGACAGAGTTTGGGAAAGTGTGTGAAAGGAGGAACTTGAAGATAAATATGGGTAAAAGTAAGGTGATGAGATGTACAAGGGGTGAAAGTGGCAGCAGACTGGAAGTGGGTATTAAGGGAGAGAGACTGGAGGAAGTGTATAGTTTTTTATACTTAGGTGCAAATGTGGCAGGAAAGGGTGGAGTGAAGGTAGAGGTAGAATGTAGATTGAGAGAAGCGAGTAAATGCCTTGGTGGATTTAAAAGTGTAATGAGAAATAGAAATTTGGGAATGGATGTTAAGAGGAGATTGTATGAAGGAGTGATTGTACTGACAGCAATGTATGGGGCAGAAACATGGACTATAAGAGAGGAAGAGAGAAGGAGTTTGAATGTATTTGAGATGAGGTGTCTTGAGAAGTGTGATGGGGATTACTAGGCTGGATAGAGTGAGAAATGAGGAGATGAGGAGGAGAATGGGGATGGAAAGGGAGTTGGAAGATAGGGTGGATGAAAGAGTATTAGGATGGTTTGGACACATGGAAAGAATGAGTGAAGAAAAACTAGTAAAAGAGGTGTGGAAGGCAGATGTGGAACGAGTGAACATGAGGGGGCAACCTAGGATGAGATGGGTGGATGGGGTAACTAGTAAAAGAGGTGTGGAAAGCAGATGTGGAAGGAGTGAACATGAGGGGGCGACCTAGGATGAGATGGATGGATGGGGTAAAAGGGGCTTTGGGGAAGAAGGGTATGTCTGTTGAGGAAGGATGGGAGAGGACAGAAGACATGGGTGAATGGAGAAGGGTTGTATATGGATGATGATGTGATGCATGAGGTGGAATGGATGGGGGATGAGGGAGTATGTGTGAGAAAACTTGACGCAGCCTGAAGGGATTTCTTCCCTTCTCCTTTTCTGCACTAGGAGATGGAGAGAGGGGGTTGCCGATTTAATAAAGCGGCCTTGCTGTGGATGTGCTGTGTCTTGTAACACTGCTTCTGACCCAGGGCAGTGGACAAGATGCAGGGATGACCCATCATCCAGGAGGTGCCAAGATAAGAGGGTGTAGGGGAGTGGAGTATGATAGGGATGGAATGGGTGGGAGTGGTTTTTATGCCTTGTTTTTTTTTGCTATCTCCTTTATAAGGGCCAAAAAAAGCCTTTGGTATATATATATATATATATATATATATATATATATATACACATAGTCATTCAATTGAATTGAATATGTACAGTCGGTCCTGGGCATGACATGAAACTGCATCCAGTGATGGAGCCATAAATTGGGAGATATACGGTTTTGGAGAGAGTGGAACTGTTCCTTATTCTCTGTAAAAGATCAGCTAGTAGCCCTTCTTGTAAAATTTGTAGAAATGAAGGGAAATATTCATGAGGACTTCCTTGGATTTGAGGAGGCCACTGATGGAGCTGGCAAAACAATAGCAGAGCTGATTGTTTCTAAACCTACGGAATATAGTTTGGATCTCAGCCTTCTGAGAGGTCAGGCGTATGATGGATGTGCAGCAAAGAAGGGAGATACGAACGGTACCCAAGCACACAGTAGACAAATCTGCAAAAAGGCAATTTTCACCCACTGCAGCAGTCATGTCTTCAGTCTGGTAGTGTGTCAAGCTGCAAAGGTGCAGAATGTCATTAACTGTGTGGGAACAGTAGGAAATCATGAACTTCATGAGCGCCAGTGCCAAGAGGAGGAGAGAATTTGACACAAAAATGTTTGAACAGAAGCAGTCTTCTGCATATGGGCAATTTCACAAGACATTGTTGTCTCTCTGAAGCCAGATGGTCTGAACGCCTCTCGTGTGAGTCATCATCTGATCATTTAAGCAAATACACACAATTTATAAGTTTGTATTACATATTACCTCCACCAAAGCAATTATTGGTTTGACGGTTGGCAAGTTACCATACAGTATTTTTAGAGAATTTATAAGTTGATGTTTGGAACTTCTTTATTGAATGGATTTTAATATTTGAAAACCTTGTGCACACACATTTTTTCTTTATATGCGCTAGTTGTAAAACATGTGCATGCGCACATGCACACAGCTGAGGGAATGTTGCTCAGCAGTAGGGATGGGTACTTGCCTCTAATATTTTCCACATGTAAATGATGGCATATCTCTCACCTCTGCACTGTGCACTGAATGGTCTACCGGCTGCGGCGAATTTGTTCAAATTTTTTGCTGTTAAATTTCATATTGTTTTCTCTTGCCCAGTCAGTTATGGAATTAAGGTCTTGTTTTAGGTTTGCTGTACCTACGGGAGATTTTATATTGCAACAGATATGGGTGTCATCAGCAAAGGATGACATTGATGAATACCTAATATCTTTATCTATATCTCCAGTCATCATTAAAAATAATAAGGGTCAAAGTACCCCTGGGGGACCCCACTTGCAATATAGCTATTAGACATTGCATCATTGATGTGGATCACTTGCTTCCTGTTGTGTAAGAAACTGTGCAACCATATACTTATTTTTCCTCAGATTCCTAATTCTTTAGCCTCTCTTAGGAGGATATCATGGTCTACAATATTGAATGCTTTGGCAAAATAAAAGTATATAATATCTACATTGATACTATTATTGACAGTCTCAAGTAGTTGTGATGCACACAACAACCACTACAAAAACTGTGTTGCCCCTCCTTGACTTTGATATTGTACTCATACAGACCACTGGTCTATAGTTTTTTGGCTCACCTCATGAGACTCCCTTGTAGATTGGGGCAGCTATACCTTCTTTTAGTTGATCAGGAATTTCCCCTGTGTCTAATGACTTTCTATATATTTTGTGTAATGGTGGGGCAAGTGCTTTACATAATTTCTTCAACAAAATTGCTGGTATATTATCTGGCCTGAAAACGGAGATTGGTCTCAATTCTTTCATAGCATCCTCAACATCTTGTACTATAAAAGTGATATATTAATCTTGTAATAATAATTATAATAATATATTGAATATAATATAATTATAATAATAATAATCTCATATATTCCCCTGTGTTTGCCACCTGATATGCCATAATGTCGATCTCAAAATAAATCTATGACATAGCTGGAAACCATCGCAAGTCTAAGAGTATTTTTCATAATATTCTCTGGTTTCCTTTATTGACACTTGAGCAAGTTATGGACCATGTTACAATAACCTCATGACATAGTTGTGGATCAGCATTGCCTGTGTCTGCTCATGTGACTATGTACTAATATTCCTCAGAAGATACCTGGCCATTTTTAAGATCTGATTGATCTGTTCATTAAATATCAGATTGCTATCAAATCTCTTGCAGTTCTTGTTTTGGTAATTGAGTTGTGAATGATTCTTATGAACTAAATATCTTAGATTTCATTATATCCTCCTGTTTCCTACTGCCAAATGTTCCATGTTTTCATATCTTAAAATGCCACAGATAGAATATCACAAATCTTCAACAGCGTTGTTATTCAGTGTTATAAAATTGTACATTGTGTGCAATATGGAACTTGTTTGCTCTTTCCATAGTATATGAGACAGCTTAGTGGTAAAAATTAAAAACAATATCTGACCCAAAACACTGCCCTGTAGAACCTCGTGTTCAAAGACTTCCTAAAGTATGTCCTAGCCTTAAGATAAGCTTTGATAAGTTCCAACATATCACTATCAATATATACACATGTACATATGTACATACATCCATACATACATTCATATGTTAGTAAGTGCTGAAACAATTGTTTGCTTTAGGAGGTTAGATAACTTTATGGATGGGTACGACAAGTGGTAATGAACAATGGACATGGAACTACCTAGTGGCTAGTGTAGGTGTTATAGTCTCTTGTAGTGTCCTTCATTCATATGTTCATACATCATTATGTCTCTCAGTCCATCAGGAGGCCTCCAGACCAGATCCAAGATCTCGCTTAATAACTTCAACTGTGTTTTCTCAAACCTTTTCGCACAGGGAAAGCTGAGAACTGGCAGCTGCTCCTCTCCTTCTCCTACTATGGGGTAGCGACATGGATGTTTGCCATATATACAAATGACATGGATGAAGGTGTGGAATATTATATGAACTTCTTTGCAGACGATGTGAAACTACTAAAGAGAGTAAGTACAGAGGAAGATTGCAAATCATTACTAGAAAACCTGGACAAATTCTGGAAATGGAGTCAGAAGAGTGAAGTGAATTTCAACTAAAAGAAATGTAGTATAATGGAATTTGGAAAAGACAAAAACAGAGTATCAGGACCATACAAAATTGGTGCAAAGGAAATAAAAAAATCAACTTGGAAAGGGACCTAGGAGTAACTATCACCAATGACATGACACCAGACAAAAATGTCAACAAATTAGTTGGAGAAACTTTCAATTTATGAAGATCAGTGAAAGTGGCTTTTGACTACATGGATGAAGGAGTGGTAAAGAAAATATTAGTTACATTGATAAGACCAAAATTGGAGTACGCTGCGACACTATGGACACCTAGTACTAAAAAAACAAAGAAATTAGAAAGAATTCAAAGACCAACGACAAGATGGCACCAACGCTCTCCAGTTTGACATACAAACAAAGATTGGACAAACTTGAACTACCTACCCTGGACAAAGAAGAGAATGAGGAGACCTGCTAACCATATACAGAATTATGAAAGGGATGGAAGTCCTTGATAGAGATGAATTACTAAAGTGGGTCAGGAGAAAAACAAGAGGACACAAAAAGAAACTTAAAAAGGATAGTTACAGGAGAGATCTAAAAAAGAATAGCTTCCCACACAGAGTGATAGATATCTGGAACAAACTGAATGAAGAAACAGTGAGTGCAAAAACTATACAAGAATTTAAGATCAAACTGGATGCTGAAAGATACAAAAGTGGGTCACTATGAGCATAGCTCTCTTCCTGTAAAATACAACTAGGTAAATACATCATTGACACTGGTCAAATGTTTCTTCCTAGAGTTTTCTATGGAAGGGCTTGGGGATTGTTGCCAGCTTCAATGGGGACGTAGGCTTTCCAGTTTGTGAAACTTGAGGCAACAATTGTTACAGTTTTCACTTCCTGTGTTAGTGAATTTGGGTGGGAGTGATGGGACAGTGTTATGTATTGCATTATAGTTATAGGATGCAATGAATATTGGAGTGTATTTGAGTATTTTATTGGGAATAGCTAGTAATTTGGGGACAATATCATTCCAAAGAGGCATCTTTAGGTGGTGAATGAGAGGTTTGAAGAGAGCAAATAAAATATGGGATTTCGAAAGCTAAAAGTGAACTATTATGTAGTAGTGGGTGCTGTAGGTTTTGTTTAGCAGAAGCTATGTTCTGTATTTCCCTGATCATGATATATAGGAAAAGGGTCATACATATGAGGCCCTGGATCTTTTTTCTCCTGTTATCATACCTAGTTTTTAATTTATAATGGTTTCAGCTTAGGCTGTATTAACTTTATAAGCAATTCCAGGAGTTGCTGCATAAATATGAAAATTTGTCTTTTTTTATTTGATTGATTAATTTATTTATTTTTTCTCTCTGCCTCCAGTTTATTTCCATGACCATATGACGACTGTCACTTTGTTTTGTCTCCTTTGATAATCTTAATATTAATAACAAGTCACCTCTTTCTCTTCTGTCTTTCAATAGAATATGGTCCATTGCTTTGTGCCACTTCTGTTGAGATGATTGTGTAAATTTAAAACTCTGGTTTTTGTGTGTAAGTGGTCAGTGGGTACTCTTAAGTGTGCAACCTGTGATGATTCACCGTGTCTTGTTTTGTGTGACATTTAGTCTGTGATGTCATGTACTTATGGGTGCTGTGATATCATTCTGTTGCCCCAGGTTTCTCTTGTTGGAGACCTTTGGCTCTGGGGTAGCCATAGTTAACTTGGGAAGAATTATTATTGTGTTGTTATCTAGGGATTGTTAGTATGGGTTTGCATAGAATGTGCTCAATGTATGATATAAATGAATAGGAGACTTTGGTTATTGTAAATAGCTTTCATCAAATCTACATTTTAATTTATTCATATATTTATTTTTTCCAGGAATGTTAATATGGTTGAAAAGAATCAACAAGAGGGCACCAGCTCAGTATGCAGTGATTACTCCTATTCTACTGTTACTTCTGAAGTGGGCACCGATGAATCTTCGAGGTCCTTTACCTTGTTGTCAAATTGTGGGTCCTCTTCAACAGATTTAGAAGCATCCTTTTGTTATCCATTTTCTCCAACTAATGTATGTAATGAATGTATTGCATGTAAAACTTGTACACAAAGTTGCCATGAGTGTACAATGTCTTGTTCGCAGTATAGTGGTGGGGTATGTACATACGACCCTTCCAATTGTCCTGAGAAAACCATTAATGATTCTCATCCTTGTCATGGGGTTCAGTTAGTATGGGTAATGGATGTGGATAAAGATTGTCATCATGGAAGCTCTCCTCAAAGTTCATTGTCACCAGATGGCTCATATTCATCACCAGATTACCATACTGTCAAAACTGCCTTTGTATATCCTGGATATCCTTCACACCATACTTTTGAAAAAGATGATGGTGTAAGTAAGAGATGCTTTGAAAAGAGCAACCAGAATTATCCTGCTTCACCTCCAACAGATAGCATGGTTTGCTCTAGTGAACCCGAGAGTTTCCCTCCATGCTTCAATTCATTGGGTTTCTATGGACCTGATGGTTGTTGGTATCCATTGCAAGACTTGGCAGCATGCCATGAACCATATGCTATGTCACATAGTTCTTCACAGTATGGGCAAAATTGTTCGGAGCAATCTGACGTGCCAGATAGAGTGTCTTCATCTCCAGTTGTTTATCAAGGACATCCTCTTGCTCACCATTTCCCCCAAGCTCTTTACTGGAGTTACAGTAAGCCTTGCACATACCCATCTGTGACTGATAACAAGGATGTATGTAACAGTTCAGATAATCCTGAAACAGAGAAGGAATTGGATGATAAAAATCTCAACAAATGTTGTATAGCAGAAAATGGAACATCACAGGGAACAGTACAGTCTTCTTCCATAGATGGATATGCTACAGCTTTCTTTAACAAAAATGATGACAAAAGGTCAAGAATCCAAGGAAAATCAGACTCGAATATGTCAGGAAAAAACTCGTATCCAGTGTACAATCTCTATCAACGACTTGATCTTCCGCATGATTTTTTAGGACGTCCAAAACTTCTGTGTTCCGTGCCTGCAGAAGGGAAACTGTGAGTATTGTGTAACTTTAATATTTTGTTATGGTAATGGAGAGGGAGTGTTGCTGATTAAGTGAAATGGGCTTGTTGTGGATGTACTGTGTCTTGCTGCATTGCTTCTGACCTGAGCAGTGGGCTGGAGACAGGGATGACCCTTGATCCTTGAGGAGCTAAGATGAGAGGGAAACAAGGGTAATGGATGGGAGTGGGTATGTGTCTTTGACTTGGCTACCTCTCTTGTAAGGGGGAAAAAACCCTTGATATATAGATAGATAATTATGGTAAACTCATAGTGAAACAAATCATCAAGAAGAATTTTTTATGTATGCAGTCCTCTTCATTTAAAAAAAATTGTGTTATATGATGGGATTGAGGTATCTTGCATAGATTTGTGTGGCAGTCATTTTCATTTAGTCGTCAATAGGTAAATGAAAGCTAGATATGAGTGATTATGTGTGTGTGGATGGTAGTATTCAGTGTAATGTTTAAAATATTAATGTTTAATATTTTTACATATCTTAGGTCTGTGGAGGAGGTGTGGGTGTATCATATGCAACTGTTGTTCAAGAACCTTCCACATACTTGGACTATTCATTATTCAGAAGAAGGAACAAGGTTCCTTGGAAACTGGGGAATGTTTAAGGATCATGCAAAAGTTCGGTTCTACTGTAAGGTAAATGATATTAACATTTGTTATTGTCACATGGGTACAGTACTTGTATGTTTTTATGTGTGTAAATTTTTAGTGAGGTGTATTTCATCTGAATGACTTTCAATCAGTCAGTCTATTACTCCAGGTCTCTCAAATAGTTTTATGGACTAGAAATCCACAGCCCTAGGCTGGCAAGGCCCCTCAGGCCCATAGTGTAATACACCTCTAAATTTGAATCATTCCTTTATTCCATGCTGCTGTCACAGATGCCATCCTGAACTAAAGATACAGAGGTATTAGTATTTTTGCCCTCCCCTTTTCTTTCCCCATTAATGGTGAGGGATTATCCTCATCAGAATGAAAAGTTTGGCAACAGTAATGAAATATATGTAAAAAGAGTCACCTATGTGCATGTGTATATCAGTTTGGATTTTGTGTTAAATGGTGGTCTTTTCCACTCATCTTTAAAAAAAAAAAAAAAATTAGAGACATTGAGAAAATATATACTTTATTTGAGTAATCACCACCATCCATGTACTAATTCTGGTAGAATTTTTGCCTGAATTAATTTCTGTTTACT
Organism: Oratosquilla oratoria; assembly: GCF_046742065.1. Classification (NCBI taxonomy): domain Eukaryota; kingdom Metazoa; phylum Arthropoda; class Malacostraca; order Stomatopoda; family Squillidae; genus Oratosquilla; species Oratosquilla oratoria. Next base: position 50,280,832 of record NC_134795.1, read on the forward strand.
CCCCATTATCTCTGATTGGGGTATCCATTCTTTCTGTCTCTTGCAGGAATGTAACGATGGCTGGACAAGCATGTATGGAATTGTAATGTTTATGTATCGCCAAAACTTTGAGTATGGAGAAATTCAGTACCAAGTTGTTGGTCAGAAATGCTCCCAGTGTCACCCTAGTACATTTGAGATGCCTTTATGGTATCCAGAAGAAGCACAAAAGGTAATTCAATGACTTTGTATGATTTAGTAACTGTTCAGATAGTTTCTTTAATCAAGTTGTAGCACAAAGGCTTAATCAGACTGTGTACAACAAGGAGAGAGTGCTTTAGTACCAGTCTCTCAAAGTACTAGTTCTTCAGGGTATGTTATAGTAGATTTAGTAAACAGAGATCAGATTGGTCCATCTGATTCCTTGAGAGTCTTCTTAAAGGCTTTGTGTTGTGATGTTCAGTCTGGAGATTTGAGTGTCAACACCTTGAGGTTGCATCATCTCCATGTGGAGGTGAGAAGGTTGACAGGTTTTTGAAGATGGGTGGGCAGGAGGGAGATGATCCACACAGATGGTCCTCTCACAAGAACCCCTTTTGCGTATACCCATCATTGCCCTTGATTTTCTTGTTTAAATGTTAAGTATGATACTTTCTTTTCAGGTTATTACCAATTTATATTATGAAATTAGCTCAAAGATCTATGGCCTTCATACTCCGAGGACCATTCGAACACGCAGATTGGGTCAACCGCATACTCAACACAACCATCAACTTTGCCAAGGCTGTTGCAGCGGCGTCTGTCGTCTGGCCTACAAGACATTGTTATTTGAGGCTTAAGGACATTGGAGGGATTTCTGCATACTGAGCAATTAAACATTTTTGTAAAGTAACTTCACTAAAGCTGTGTACCATTTAAGCATATGCATAGATTTACAAATCAAATTCCTAAACTTCCTGCAAAGTGTGTCAGGTAAATATTTTATGTTGAGACTGAAAGGAAATTGTCTTATATTTTTATGTTTAGTTGATATTATTTACCATCATATTGAATACTAATTAATATATGCATTGTTGATTTTAATACAAGCAATCATTCTTTGATATTTTAGCATTAAGTAGAAGTCACATTTTATACAATGAGCACACCGTTTTGCTTTTACTTAAATTCTAGTAATGGTAAAGTGCAAGTGTGTATTACTATGCATGATATGAAATTAGTAGGGTAAACAAAAAATCTTCAGAAGTAATCCAGTGCAAAGAAATTTGCTATGGAATACACAAGATGTTTACATAAAAAAGTAATATAGAAATGAATCTGTAAATTTTACTTCATTTTTACATGTATGAATGCAGCTATCTGATGTCTTTGGAAATACCATGTTAGGGTAATGCCTTTATTAGTAATACCTTTGTTGGCCACTGCTCCTTATATGGGGGAAAATGCCTTTTGGCATGTACAACCTTTGAGCTCTTTCAAGTGTATATTCATTTTCTGCTGTATAACTTTTGCATTATTTTCAAATTCAAAATACTTTAGGAAGGGAGTGAAAAATACCACAAGTTAATAATTTGACCTCACATGGTGTTTCCTCTGCCATATTTGTAGGTAGTTAACATTTGCAAACATGTAATCTCTATTGTAATTGGGAGTTAGGACTCGTTTCCTGGTTTCCTGTTGTTTCTGAAAAGTGTGGTAATAGAATATGTACATGCTCTATTTCTAAAATTACATATGGTTGGTACTAGTACAGTAAATATGTAACTCTCTCTCTCACATTCCTCTCTCACTTCCTCTCTCACATTCCTCTCTCACTCCATCTCACTTTCTCTCTCCCTCCCTCTCACTATCTTTCTCCCTCCCTCTCTATCTTGCTCCCTCTCTCTCTCTCTCTCACTCCCTCCCTCCCTCCCTACCTCTCTTTCTCACTCCCTCCCTCTCTCTCACTCCTTCCCTCCCTCTCTCTCTTCCTCCCTCCCTCCCTCTCTCTCTTCCTCCCTCTCTCTCTTCCTCCCTCCCTCTCTTCCTCCCTCCCTCTCTTCCTCCCTCCCTCTCTTCCTCCCTCCCTCTCTTCCTCCCTCCCTCTCTTCCTCCCTCCTTCTCTCTCCCTCTCTCTCTTCCTCCCTCTCTCTCTCCCTGCTTCCTCCCTCTCCCCTCTCTCTCTCTCTCTCTCTCTCTCTCTCTCTCTCTCTCTCTCTCTCTCTCTCTCTCTCTCTCTCTCTCTCTCTCTCTCTCTCTCTCTCTCTCTCTCTCTCTCTCTCTCTCTCTCTCTCTCTCTCTCTCTCTCTCTCTCTCTCTCTCTCTCTCTCTCTCTCTCTCTCTCTCTCTCTCTCTCTCTCTCTCTCTCTCTCTCTCTCTCTCTCTCTCTCTCATTCCCCCCTCTCTTCTTTCTCTTGCTCTTTCCTTCTTTCATATCTAATTTATCTTCTCACAGCATGTATGACAGATCTGAGACTCCTAGGAGCCCCAGATCCAGTCATCATCTGTAGGTCTACCCAGTATCCAAAATTAAAAGAAAAAGGGGCAAGGTGGGTTCATTTTTTGAGACTCATGTAAAGTATTAACCAATAGTCAGGATTAACTTTCGTTCCTGTTGTTCTCATGTAAAATGTTAACCAAAAGTTGGGATTAACTTTCATTCCTGTTGTTCTCTCCCCTTTGAGACTTAAATTTTCCCTTTTTTTTTTTGTTCTTATAATTTTTTTCTCATCCCTCAACTTGCACCAATATGTTCTTGAAATGCTTATTTAATTCTTCCATCCCATTCTCAACGTCCTTCAGTTTTCACATGCCCATACCACCTCAAATGTGCAATGCTCATCTGCCTTCATGATCTAGCAACATTCGAGTTGCATCTTCTCCTTTTCCTTTTCCTCCGTCACTTTTATTATGTCATTCATTTGTCCTCTGCCACACATCAGCATGTCAATTTCTTCACTGATATTTATTTATTTATTTATTTATTTGTGTATTTATTTTTGGCTACCTCCCCTTATAAGGGGGGGAAAGGCCCTTGGTATATAGATAGTATTTATTTTTATTAGTCTAATGTAGTTCTCTTATGTGTGCCCATACGACTTTAAAAAGCCCTGTTTCATCTTTCATTCTATGCTTATCCTCTCCCTGACACTATTTTATTATTTTTACATTCAGAATGTGGTCAGTCTTCAGTTTCAGAGTAGTTGAAATAGTCTTTATATTTTTTCAAATATTCTTAAGGAAAGAAGTGTTTTATTGTTTGAACTCTGAGCATGTAGGCCAGGGGAGGATGACATGTTTCATGTTTTTAGTACAGTGTGAGTGCCTGGGGCTTGTATTGTTTGAATGGTGAGCCAGGAGGTCCTGGTCACTTTCTTTTAGGCCATAGATCTTCAACAAGAGAGATCAGGGGCAGTGGATTGATTGGTAAACCAAACAAATGCATGGATGATCTACTCATATATATATGCTCTCCTCAAACAGTCTGTAAGACTGTAATCCTGTGTCATAAAATCATCTACAGTTCTCATCTGCACAGCAGCATGGTTTTCATTTTAGTTTCATCTCAATTGACATTTTCTTTTTACCCACCTGGACTATTTATTATTATTATTATTTTCCCCAGTTGTTCCCGCATCCTGGATTCCTTACTACCCCATCTGCTGCTTGTACTTGTATGCTTTAGTATACCATAAACTGAGATAGTTTTACATTTAGTGATTTATTACAATACTTCTGTTTGCATTTTTTAGTAGTAGTAGTAGTAACAACAACAACTTAAACTCTCATTCTGGCTGTTACCTGGTCCTTGTATTCAGATGAAGGAAACATATCAAAGGGTTAAGATATATCTTGTACCTTTTCACTGCTGGAGGCTCACTGATCAAGTGGATCAGAGTTGCCACTTGCAGCAGAGGTTGAGGTGATGGGTTTGAACCCAACTACCAACAAGTTAGATCAAGGTCTTGGTTAAACTGCATCAGTCATCAATCATCTTTTCACTGCTGATGCTGACCATGGCTTGTATTATGCTTGTTTCCAGGCACTTTTATTTGGCCGAAGGAAACCAACAGATTGAGGGTTAATATCAAGGAGTGTGCAATTTATTTATTTTTTATTTTGATTAATTTGTATATTTATTTACATGTATATTTGTGCACATATTTATTCACTTACCTTTACTTATTTACATATTTATTTGTTTATCTATTTATTCTCTTACCTTGTACCAAGTAGTGATGCAACCAGTCCAGCATTCCCAGTTATGGGTCCATGTGCAATAAATATCCTTATTTGTTGCTCGTCCTGGCTTTACCAAGCACACTGGGATTGTAGCTAAACATCTGGGATAAACAAGTCACTTGGTTGCTCTTTTATCTGTTTGTATTTTTTAACATTTATTTTGAGATGCTTTTTGGCATACTGTGCAATATGAATAGATAAATTGAATGATGGTTTAGTGTTGGGCATAAACCCTCTCTGGATGTCCCTCTTGTTCAAGTGCATTGTCTTGCTGCATTGACTTTGACCTGGGCATTGTAACAGGGAACAGGGATGACCCTTTAACCATGAGGTGCTAAGATGTGTGGTGATGAATGGGCACTTGCTTTTTTACTTGGCCACCCATTTTGTAAGAGGGAAATACTATTTTGGTATTTATATATGTATGTTTGAGTATGGGGCAGAAACGTGGAGCAGATTGAGAGAAGCAAGTAAATGCCTTGGGGCATTAGAAAGTATAATAAGAAATAGACATCTGGGAATGGGTGCTCAGAGGAGGTTGTATGAAGGGGTGATTGTACGAGGCAGAAACATGGAACATAAGAGGAAGAGTTTAAATGTGTTTGAGATGAAATGCTTGAGAAGTATGGTAGGGGTTACTAGGCTGGATAGAGTGAGGAACAAGGAGGTGAGGAGGAGAGTGGAAGTGGAAAGGGAGTTGGGAGATAGGATGGATGAAAGAGTATTGGGATAGTTTGGACACATGGAAAGAATGAGTGAAGAAAGATTAGTAAAAGATATGTGGAAGGTAGAGGTGGAGTGAGTAAACATGAGGGAATGACCAGGGATGAGATGGATGGATGGGGTAAAAGGGACATGGGGTAAGAGGGGAATGTCTGTTGAGGAAGGAAGGGAAAAGATAGGAGTGAGTGGAGAATGGTTGTGTATGGATGATGCTGTGATGCATGGAAGGGAGTGGGTTGGGAATGGGGGGTGAGGGAGTGTGTGAATTATATTTTTGCTTAAAAGTGGCAGTCTGCCGACAAGATTGACTAGATAAACACCATATGAGGACGGAGCCTTTATTTGTACGACGTTTCGCTTATTACAGCTTTTTCAAGTACAAGTTGAGATACAAATGCTTGAGATTAAATAAGGGGAAAGGAGGGAACGGGGAGAGAAAAAGGAAGAGGAGGAGGAGGAGGAGGAGGAGGAGGAGGTTGGGGGGATTGGACACTGGGAAAGGATGAGAATGCTGGCCCAAACGTCCGTGAGCGAAATGTCCACAAAGGGTGGTTTAAGTATTTAATATTTTGCTGGCCATGGGTATTAGGGGAATAATGTGAGGAGATATGTTAAACATGCCCCTGTTTTGTTCAATAGTGTTCGTTCCTTGAATGATTGCTGCTTCTAAACACTTCCTGCGGATTTTGTCTGGTTCCCGCATCAGCAGCTCTGCATTCTTCCAGTCCATAAGATGGTTTTCCTTGTTTCTATGTGTCACACATGCATTGGTGGTGACATCATGCCTGACGTCGTAACGGTGTTCACGTATTCGTGTATTCAGGTCGCGTGACGTTTCTCCGATGTAAACTTTATCACATCCTGAACACGGAATACGATAAACACCGGCTTTGGAAACACACAACAACCAGACACCGAGCACCAAAGCCGGTGTTTATCGTATTCCGTGTTCAGGATGTGATAAAGTTTACATCGGAGAAACGTCACGCGACCTGAATACACGAATACGTGAACACCGTTACGACGTCAGGCATGATGTCACCACCAATGCATGTGTGACACATAGAAACAAGGAAAACCATCTTATGGACTGGAAGAATGCAGAGCTGCTGATGCGGGAACCAGACAAAATCCGCAGGAAGTGTTTAGAAGCAGCAATCATTCAAGGAACGAACACTATTGAACAAAACAGGGGCATGTTTAACATATCTCCTCACATTATTCCCCTAATACCCATGGCCAGCAAAATATTAAATACTTAAACCACCCTTTGTGGACATTTCGCTCACGGACGTTTGGGCCAGCATTCTCATCCTTTCCCAGTGTCCAATCCCCCCAACCTCCTCCTCCTCCTCCTCCTCCTCCTCCTCCTCCTCTTCCTTCCCCCCCCCCCCCTTTTTCTCTCCCCGTTCCCTCCTTTCCCCTTATTTAATCTCAAGCATTTGTATCTCAACTTGTACTTGAAAAAGCTGTAATAAGCGAAACGTCGTACAAATAAAGGCTCCGTCCTCATATGGTGTTTATCTAGTCAAAGTATATTTTTATGCAGCCCAAAGGGACTTCTCCCTGTCTTCTTTTTCTGCATGAGGGGATGGCTACTTCCCTTGTAAGGGGGAAAAAGCCCTTGGTATATGTATGTATGAACTGTATTTCCGTACTCCATTTCCACCCCTGCTCTCCTCCTCAATTTCTTATTTCTCACTCTATCCAGCCAAGTAATCCCTATCATACTTCTCAGACATTTCATCTCAAACACATTTAAATTCTTTCTGTCTTATGTTCCAAGTTTCTATCCCATACAGTGATGTCAAAACAATCACTCCTTCGTGGCGCAGTGGTTAGAGTTCTCGCCTGCCACTACAGCGGTCTGGGTTCGACTCCTGCCCAGGGTTGAAATAATTTCAGTATTGCTTTGCTGCGGGGTGTTACTCCAACTCTCGTGGGTGGAGAATTGAGGGTGTGCGTGTAAGGTCACAGTGTTACCCATAGATCAGTCACATGAGTTCTGAGCACTCATGCGGGAGGTTAATAACTGTCGATCATGAGTCCAACATGTGATCCAAGATCATGGTGAATATAATCTCCTTTAAGCATCCATTCCCAAATGTCTATTTCTCATTACACTTCTTAATCCCCCAAATGATTTACTTGCTTCTCAGTACAGTAATACTTGTAATTTATTTGTCATGAAAGGATGAGATTATTGGAATTACTTTTCATTTTTATACATTGTCCATACTAGTATGTCTTGTGTAACAGATTATATAGATGATTCAGTGGAAAGCAGGATCATAAATTTGTTGTACAATCGCTCTTTTGTTTATGCATGTGTATCACATGGGTGTGTGTGCATCTTGAGTGTTTATGAGAATTTTTCAAATTAAGGTTCATTTTTTGATAGGCTGAATTTGATAACTTAAGCTTGAAGCCTTATTTCTGGCACTGGAACAATGATGGTTTAAGTTAGTAATGGTAGATTAGTGTTAACTAAATATCTCTCTCATTCACTCTCCCTCCCTCCCATCCTCCCTCTAGAAAACTAAAGGCAGCCATGAATGCACTATCACAGTGATCATGTGAATTTTAGTCTCAATTTTTCATTACATTCTTTGTGCAAGAAAGCTGATTGTTCAATTAATTTACTGATCTTATGGAGATGATTTTATGTATGCTTTCTGCTGCTCATTTCCATCTGTTGCTGCATGTGTATTGATCATGTCTTTCTTTTTGTTAATTTTTTGTAACAACTAGATGGAATGTAAACATATTATTTTGCATGTTTTTAAATGGAATTACAATTTTTTTGTAGTGATGGAGCTGCTATCAGCGAAGGTGAAGAACATACACTGATGTGTATGGTTTTAATGGAAATGCCTTTCAAGTATCTATTAAAAATACTTACAATGTAACTAGATTATTTATTACCCAAGTTTCATTTACATTTCAGAGGTACATGGTATTTTCTCAACAAAAGCCAGTTTGTGAAAAGGAATTAGGTTCCTTACATTTGTATTCTCGTAGTCATGGATTCAAGGCCCATACACCTTTCTGATTCATAGTACTGATTGTTACTTGTGAACAGCCCAAACGGCAAAGATGACAATTTCTAATGTAGTGATGCACCTTCTGGCATATGCAATTGACCACCACAGCATCACCATATTAATCCAACAGAAAAATCTTTTAACAAGATACATGAAATTTCTATCTATCTACCAAGAGCTTTTTCCCACTTATAAGGGAGGTAGCTAAAGTCGGAGGCACAAACCTACTCCCAGCCACTCCACTCCCATCCACCACCCTTTCTCCATCTTAGCTCCTCATGGATGACAGGTCATCCCCGTGTCCTGCCCACTGCCCAAGGTCAGAAGCAATGTAGCAGGACAGAGTACATCCATAGCAAGGCCACTTCACTTAATCAATGACACCCCTCTCCATTCCTTCATGCAGAAAAAGAGAAGATGGAGAAATATCCCTTCAGCCTGAATCAAAATATCATTCACACATAAGCACCCTCACCCCTCCCTTGCATAACAGAGTCATCTATACACAGTTACTCTCCACTCATCCCTATCTACTGCCTTTTCTCTTCCTTGGTCAACAGACATTCCCCTCTTTCTCAGTGCCCCAAGAAACATTCTCCCTTACAGGGGAGGTAGCCAAATCAAAAGGCATATGCTCACTCCCACCCACTCCACTCCCACCCACTCCACTCCCATCCACCACCCTTTCCTCATCATCTTAGCTCCACATGGATGCTAGGTCATCCCTGTATCCCACCCACTCTTGGGTTAGAAGCAATGCAGCAAGACACAGCACATCCACAGCAAGGCCATTTCACTTAATCACCAATCCCCCTCGCTGTCCCCTCATGCAGAAAAAGAGAAGACAGGGAGAAATCCCTTTGGGCTGTGTTGTTGTTGTTGTCGTTCCCTAGACTGTCTGTCCGAGCAGTCCCGTCTCCCCAAGGAAGGCCACAGCCGAAACTGGGTTTTCCCACAAATCCTTTATAGAGTGTATGTTGTGTTGTTTGCGTGCATGATTGTGTATAATGCAGTCTTCCATTATGTGTTGTATGGTATGGGGTGAAGTGTTACATCCTGGGCAGCTGTTCACAACACGGTCGTCCAGCCTCTTCTGGTAGCTTAGAAGTGCTGGGTGGTGACCGCATCGCAGTCTGGCCAAGTGGACTCTGTCCCTACGTGGGAGAGAAGATTCAGAAGGGTGGATATCAGGGGGTCTGGCATGCAGCAGTGTGTTGTCTTTCAGTGTGTTAATGGAGCGGTGAGTGATATGATTATGAATATGTTTCCGGAGGCTGGTATTTGGTGGTTGTGGAGGAAGAGAAGAGAGTATCTGTGTGTAATAAAGGTCTTTGGGTGTAGTTTTAATGTTTCTTGGTGTGTGTGGGTGTTCTGCTATGTAGTGTAGCGGGTGTGATGTGTTTGTGGTGGCTGCAGCAAGTGTTTGTGTGCCTCTCATGTCGAGGTGGTCCTTGACTTTGAGGACTTTTGTTTCATGGTGTAAATGGTCTGTAGGTGATGTATTTGTGCAGCCTGTAATTGTTTTTAGGGCTTTGTTTTGTATGATTTGAAGGGTGTTGTGGTGTGTCTCACTGAGATTAGGAGCCCATGCAGGACTCGCATAATTCATCACTGAGCGTATGCATTGTTTGTATATTGTTATATTAGTTTCTTTGTTTTGTCCAAATGTTGTTCCAGTGATTGACTTAAGTGCGTTAAGTCTAGGTGTGCATTTGTTTTTTATGTTTGTGAGGTGTTGTTTGAAAGACATGGATGTATTGTATGTTACGCCAAGAATTTTCGGTGTGTTTGTGTGTGGTATTAGAGTGTTGTTGATGTAGAGATGAGGTATGTATTTGTGTTCTTTTGTCCAGTTGGTGAGAAGTGTTGCTGTAGATTTGGTTGGAGCTATTTTGAGTCTGTTTGTGATGAACCATGTGTTGAGTGTGTCAAGGTAAGGCTGGATTATTTCTGCAGCTTTGTCTGTGTTACGATGTGTGCATGTGATTGTTATGTCGTCTGCGTAGGAAGAGATTTGTATTTCTGAGGTGTCTGGCGTGGGTAAGTCATGCATGTATAGATTAAATAATGTGGGGGATAGAACCGAGCCCTGTGGTACTCCGTTCTTAATGTTTCTGATGTGCGATGATTGGCCATTATATGACACATGAGCATTCCTGCCTGCCAGATAATTGGCCAGCCATCTTTTGGGGCCAAACAGCAGCAACTACCCCTGGCCATCAGCTCTACGCAGATGGCACCGATCCCCAAGGAGGAGCTTTGGGCTGTGTTATCACCATCACTAAAACAAAATTTACTCGTGTGTTCCAAACATTCCATGTGGAAAGAAGATGGCTGAGCCAAAGTACACACACACATCAAGAGGGGCTCGGAGTTAGACATTTCTATTTGGAGGAAGACCTTTTGTCGCCTCGCCATCTTGTGGTGCCCCCTGGAATTGAGTCTCACAAAGGAAGTCTGTACTAAGGGTAGGGTAGTGACAGACATATTTGGTCACTGTCAAAACTTCCTTCCAATTATTTAACAATATCTAAATTTTTTGCATTGCTAACCTAGTCCTTCAGCAATGGTGTGTGATGGTGGTGATCCCCAGAAGTTCGCAGTCATGGTCCATGTGACAGGTAGTGATGGGCCAGTGGTTGCCCTGTACTAGGACTGAGGAGTTTCAATTCAGAAGAGGCCTGTGTAACTGAGCAGCCCTTTTTAGGATCCATTCTGCTTGTCCCACATGGGGAGGAGGATAGGAAAGGTGTCTCAAACACAGGCCTATATAGACAAATATAGGGTGTTTGTCAAACCCTTGGAAAAGAGGATCAAAGTATGAAATAGTTAAGTTGGGGAGGATCTTGATGCAAAAGAGACAATTTTGTGGTGTCAAAGAATGATCGGTGACTAAAGGGGTGAATAAATTTTCTGTGTATAAGCTTTTCACTGGGTGGATTGTGAAAGGCCAAGAATACATGGGGTCATATTGGGAGGACTTGGGTGAGGTAAAGGAGCTGGCTTGCTATCTGTGATTGATTTTTCTTGATATGAGGATTAAGGCAAGAAGTGTAGGCTAGGAGGCAGTGAGTAGCTGCAGTGAAAACCGTCACCTTTGCCATACGATGCACTCTAGGGACTATTGGGGCAGGTAACAGTCACTGTGGAAGATCTTAGAAGAGTATGGGATTTGAATCCACAACTAAATGAATGTGGGACCATCACTCTAATGATTGATTATTACATCACCGTCATGAGGAGTAAGTTAGGGATTTGTAAACAATTTTGGTTTTTATGAAGGTTTGGGAGAGATTCCAAAGGGATTGTCTTTTCCTCAGTTTATGTGAAAGATATATTTGGAGGCAGAAGGACACTCTTTTAAGTGCTTAAAGGGGTTATCACACTGGGCTATATTTACCTCTCATCTTACCTCCAACCTCAATTTCAATAACTAGACTTCGCTTACAGAAATCTAGACTTCTCCAAGAACATTTCAACAGTATGTCCAACATTCGTATAAGTTTACAATCTCTTAGTTCATCATTCAGCTGTGCTGTATATGACGGAAAAATAATTTGATATTTGGAGATTTGAAAAATTGCATATATGGTTGAGCATGTCAAGGAATCATGTCTATTCAACAAATGACAGAATGTTACCTCATGTTAATGGAATACCCTTGCAGAAATGCATGGTGACTTTTTTTTTTCTTTTTCTTGGTTTCCTGTGCTAATACAGTTCATACATGGAGTTTGTTGTCCATGCGATACTACTATTAATAGTGGCAGTGCCCTGAGATTAGGGAGAGTGAGAGCACTTCTGAACTGCAATATGGTGACTGAGTTTGGAGCAAAAAATGAATGAAAAATGGAATCTGTGGTCTTTGGTCCAATAGACCACGCAGGATGAAACTTTTTGGAGAAAGATGTGAAAGTGGTTATCACACTGGGCTATTTTCCCTCCAACCTCTGATTAATTGGCAGTACCACCCACTTCCAGAACTTTTTCTTCCATAAAATCACTACAGCAAACTATTATGTTTTCTCAACAATTTACATAGAATCTCATTTGAGATGCTAGAGGAAAAGAATTCTCCAGCATATTGGATTCCCTCTTGAAAGCTGTGGGCTACAAATCCGCTCCAACTGTTGGAGGAAAAATATCCCAGTGTATTGATAACACCTTTTTGTATGCAAGATGAGTTCCAATACAAAGGGGCTTGAGCCTTGAAGTTGGCTGGTGGTCGTTTTTCAGGGAATACATCGAGGGGGGTCGCCGATTTAATGAAGCGCCCTTGCTGTGTCTTGTGACACTGTTTCTGACCCAGGGCAGTGGACATGATACAGGGATGACCCGTCATCCAGGAGGTGCCAAGATGAGAGGGAGGGTGGAGGGTAGTGGAGTGTATTGGGGAAGGAATGGGTGGGAATGGTTTTTATGCCTTTGTTTTTTTTGGCTACCTCCCTTGTAAGCAGGAAAAGCCTTTGGTATATGTATGTACAGTATGTATATTGTTGATTGCTAAAATGAGAAGAATGCTAAAATGCCATAAACACTTACATTGGTCTCGATGCCATGTTGGATATGTGGGGAGTGTAGGTTTAGAGTCATCCCACCGCTGCCACCAGAATGTAGGTTGTGGTACTCTACATTCTGGTGGGCAGTGGTGGGACGACGACACTACACCTACAAGAGGGACATTGTAAAGATCCACAACCTCAGAGTACCTGAGGGTTGTTTATCTTTACAAACTAATATTTGGAGTGGCTGATCTTAACAAGCATATTCTGAAGTCCGGTTAGATAATCCTTAATTAAATTATCACCGTTGGGGCGATTTATACTTACAATTTCATGCCGGGTTGCTATTTACAATATAATATGTGGGGTAGCTAATCTTTACATGGATACTCTGGAGTTATTGATTTTTACAACGTCTGTGGAGAGATAGGAATTTTCCTATATGTGCTCGGAAGGTTCGATGGATAAGGAACTGGGATATAAAGATAGACAAAATTCCATAAAAGACTGAGGGTTGTGGTGGGGTTGGTTACGCTGGATCCGCCATTTCCAGACTATAACATATGCCTTTTCCAGATCTAAAAATACATCAGGCATGTTGGGTCATGGGTGAATACAGTGTGAATTATTGTTTCTGTTTGTACCAGGATATCTGTGGTGATATAACCTGTATGGAAGTTTGTTAAGCCGGGTCCACACTTTTTGCATTTCCACGTATCGTATCATCGTTGCGTACCACCTAATGATACGATACGGTGCAACAGGCTATTGTACCCACTTGTTGCGTATCCGTATACAGCAGGTGGATACACAACAAGTGGTACAATACCCTGTTGCACCATATCATATCACTAGGTAGTACGCAAAAATGATATGATACGTGGAAATGCAACAAGTGTGGACCCGGCTTTAGTAGAGATCATATAAGAGAATGATACTCTAATTAGCTAGAATGAGATTTTTTCCAAGAGTTTATACAGTTTGAGAAACCAATGAGCTATAGTTGTTTGGTAAAGTTCTGTTCTTCCTGGGCATAAGCAGAAGTAGGATGGCAACTCCTCTCCACGTGGTTGGTATGGTGTCCACTTATGATATGGAGTTGGATGCATGCATCATATCGTATAGTGCAGGAGTTGGGAACCTTCTTAAGCCTGGGTGACAAAATTGTCCAAATCTTTGATACAAAATGTTCTCGCGTGCCAACGGAGTCGAATGATAGACCAACCTATGAATATGGCCTCCCTCCCTCCTTTCACATCGTAGGGCACCAAACCGCCGCTCAGCGGAATATTCGATTACCAATGGTCATACAAAATAAGATGGAGACTTATAACCTTGAAAGTGAGCTCTGGGTTTCACGTACTGGATAAATGTCGTTCAATGTGTCAGGATTTGCATGCGTGCCAAGGGTTGCCTATCCCTGATATGATGACTGGACCTGGGGCTGTAGGTCCTATTGGGAGGAATGAGATGTAAAGTTTGATGGTGGTTTTGGTTCAAAGCAGATATTTTGGGATATGAATTTGGATTCATAGTATGGAGGTCGAGCGATGTAATTCACCACGGTCTTGGATCACGTGTTGGGCTCGTTATCGGCAGCTTTCGAATGAGAGCTGAGGGTTGCCTCGGAAGGGGAGACAGCGATGCGCCGCGGCAAGTGGCGGGCCGAGTCCTAGGCAAAGAATGGTATGGCAAAATGTGCTCTCCAGTAGTAACGCTATATATATATACATATATATATATATATATATATATATATATATATATATATATATATATATATTGCGGTATTTCACATGACACGTGTATATATATATATATATATATATATATATATATATATATATATATATATATATATATATATATATATATCATATATCAAGGATTACTATTACACAGGACGTGCGCACCCAGATCCCTGGGTCCGCTAGCGGAGGCCATTGCTTTCTTTGTAACCTAACATTTATATTGGACAAACATATAAAAACTAGAAACCTAACATTATATATAGGACAAATATATCAACTATTGACTTATTCAATGTGGTATAAGTTAATATAAACTTTTATAGTGAAATAAGAAACTATTTTTAAGGCACTGTTATGCTTTGAAATGCCAATCTTAGCCGGACTTAACAGGTATTGCAGCAAATGTCACCAAGATGAGAAAACTCTTGGAGGAATCGAGTGAACCTGAGCATACCGTCCTCACATACGGCTTAGGGACTGTGGGAAGTGCTTATAGGTGAACGTGTCATAAAAGTTCTTCAATTTCTTTGGTGAACTTATGTATAATTACTCTATCGGAAAGAGTATTATTGCATACTAAATTGTTTCAGTAACATGTATATATTACGTGTAGTTAATTTTTTTTTTTTTTATGATAGTATCTGTAATCATTGAAGTATCCATAGGCATAGGTAATCAGCCTACTATGTAGGAAATGAAAGATTAGAGTCTTGGGAACAACTTCATTAAGTTAGATTTTTTCCTACTCTCTTTTATTTTTTTTATGATTTTTTTATTTTGAATAGTAGAAACTTCAGTGAAAATCTGCTATGATAAATTAAACAAAAAAATTACGTTACAGTTTCCTTTATTTTTTTCTAATAAAATCAAAGAATTACTCTTTCTCTTTACAAATTCGAAAGAATGAATGAAATCGGACAAAAAGAAACAGAAATATGGCTATTTAAATATAAAAAACATAAACTTTTCAGGAGAGGCATTTCAAGTTTAAAGGAGCGCACCGGTATTTAAAATCCTCCGGTCGCGTACTCACTCGTGACATTGTCTATTTTTTTTACGTTTCCGTTTAAAACTTTAAACAAAACTGAACTGGCTATCAAAAATTTGACTTTATTTCAATATACAGAATGTTTTTTCATGCAATGGGGTTGCCAGATGTCGCCAATAATTTATCTATTTCATTTTATATATAAGAACAGAAACGGAATTGAGCTGTAATATTTTGTCGAAGTGTTACAACCATCATAGAGAATCTTTTGAATACCTGTTGGTAGAAAAAAAGATAATACGATCGCATGCATGACTGGTAGGCTAACAGATACGCGACAGGGCGACATCCTTTCTCCTTTAGCTTTGAAGAGATACTGAGATCCTTGTGGTGAATGGTGATTGACGATTAGTGTTGGGCAAGTTGCCAGATATCTCCATATATATTAATTATAGTAAACAAAACAGAACTGGGTATTAAAATTTTGACTTTATTTCAATATACAGAATGTTTTTTCATGCAATGGGGTTGCCAGAGGTTGCCAAAAATTTATCTATTTTATTCTATATATAAGAAAAGAAACGGAATTGAGCTGTAATATTTGGCCAAAGTGTTACCACCATCATAGAGAATCTTTTGAAATGTTTACCTAAAATTCGTTAATTTTCCAGAATTTTTCGTGTTTTCGCGCCCTACAGTCCCTTATACCGTTCCTTGTATACTTGTGGCAAGTCTATATAACACTGCTCCTTATATTGATATGCTAAAAATATCCTTTAGCAATCAGATAGCAATCCCACAATATTTAAAATCTATAAAAATAATGTATTTGAATCAAATAAATCTGATTAAAAAAAAAAAAAAAGATTTTTTATATTTTTTAAAAAGATAAAGAAAGAAAGAAAAAATCGCCAACCCTGGTGTCCACTAACCTCATACAATAATACCTGTTAAGTCCGGTTAAGATTGACATTTCAAAGCATAACAGTGCCTTAAAAATAGTTTCTTCTTTCACTATAAAAGTTTATATTAACTTATACTGCATTGAATAAATTAATAGTTGATATATTTGTCCTATATACAATGTTAGCTTTCTAGTTTTTATATATATGTCCAATATAAAATGTTAGGTTACAAAGAAAGCAATGGCCTCCGCTAGCGGACCCAGGGATCTGGGTGCGCACTTCCTGTGTGATAGTAGTCCTTGATATATGTATAATATACATATATATATATATATATATATATATATATATATACATATATAATTATATATATAAGTATATATATATACATATAAGTGTATATATATATATATATATATATATGCATATATTTTTGCAGAAACCACCGGGAAATTGAAAAAAAGAAACCGAACGTTTTCGTCTATTTAGACATTTTCAAAGGTACCTTTGAAATTGTCTAAATAGACGAAAACGTTCTGTTTCTGTTTTTTCAATTTCCCGGTGGTTTCTGCAAAAAAAGTTTATCACGTGTGTTTTGTGATTTCTTTGCATATACATATATACAGTATACATATATATATATATAATTATATATATATCATATATATATTATATATAATATATATATCATATATATACATATATGTATATATTATATACATTATATATATGTATATTATATATATATATATGTTATATATACATACATATATATATATACATATATTATATATACATATATACTATATATATATACATATGTATATATATATACACACATTATATATATATATATATATATATATATATATAAACATACATATACATATATATATATATAAAAATATATATATATGTATATATATATATTTAAATAAACATTTGTATATATAAAAACATACATATACAGTATATATATATATATATATATATATATACACACACATATATATATATATGTATATATATGGATATATATAAATATATATATATATGTATATATATTTAATATATATATATATATATATATATATATATATATGTATATATATATATATATGTATATATATACCGTACCGGGGTGCCGTATCGACTTGGACGTTGGCCACCATGGTGCTCCATTCCTGTGGCTTTTCTTAACAAGATGGCTTTTAACAAGGCTCTTCTTAACAAAATGGCATTTGTTATTTCTTCTACAGACGTCCTTAATCCGTCTACATATTTTCTGCGTGGTCTTCCTCTTGCCCTCTTTCCTTCTATTTTTCCTGTTAGGCACGTATGTTCTAATTGTTGTTTTCTCATGACGTGTCCTACAAAGTGTAACTGTCTTTTCCTGATAGTTGTTATTATTTCCCTCCGTATTCCTATTTGCTGCAGTATTTCTTCGTTTGTTTTAAATTCTGTCCATGAAATTTTCAGCATCCTTCTCCAAATCCACATTTCTACTGCTTTTATCCTGTCCTGCATTTGTTTACTAATTGTCCAAGTTTCACATCCATATAATAATACTGACCAAGTGTAACATTTTACAAATCTTTTTCTTGTTCTCATGTTAATTTTATTGTTAGTTACTAAGTGTTTAATTTTGTTGAAATTCTTTTTCGTTATGGCTATCCTTCTCTTTATCTCTTCGGCGCTTTTCCCATCCCAAGTTAACATGATTCCCAGGTAATTGAAATGGTCCACCAGTGTCAATATTCTTCCTGTGTGTGTATACGAGTATGTATGCACACACATGTATACTCTACACAACTCGATGGCGCAGTGGTAGCGATCGCGGCCGCCATTACGGAGATCCGAGTTTGAATCCCGCCCAGAGCTGAAATAACTTCAGCATCGCTGCGAGTCGTTACTCCAACTCTCGTGGGGGGAGTTGGTGTGTGTGCGTATGAAGTCACAGCATTACCCATAGATCGGTCTTATATGCTCTGAGCTCTCTTTCGGGAAGGAAATAACTGACGATCACGAGTCCAACACGTGATCCAAGACCATGGTGAATCACATGTGTACCTGCATAATGCCCAAAGGAATGTAGAGAAATTGTGTATTGCATTTGTTTAGATATGCGTCTTTTTTATTTTGCATTTGCGAAAATCCTTGTAGTCATGTCCCCTTATGCTCACCCAAAGCATGAAATATAGAGTACACGCTAGACTGCCAAGAATCTCAAGCACGCGTGAGGGCGAAATGCGCGCGCGCACTGTATATTTTTTTCACACCTTGTCCAATAAACACTCTTCTCGGTCGAAGGCTAAAAAACGCACACATACACTCCTTGCATCCCCCCTCTCTCAAATTCAAGTGATGGAAACAGGGAAAGCAACGAAATAAATGTTGTAAAATGTCTGAGGCATTACTGTACAATTGTTGGGCGATGGAGTCGCGAAATATTGCGGTAAAAATAAAAGAGGGATGCATTGCGAATGTCGCTTCCCTTATGGATCACTCATGCAAGCCTTTTACGCCGCTCTTGGCGCCAAACTGGCCCGCGCGGTCCCAGGCAGGGAGACATCGCCCTTCCTGCCTCCCAATATCGCCAAATACAGCGCTGTTTGCACAGACCCGAGGGATCTCCAGTAAGGGACCTAGGATGCGTTCTGAGAGGTCAGGTCACCATAAGCTGATGGTTTTGTCTCGCTTGAACCCTGGGTGATGATGCTTGAGAGAACAAGAAACCAACCTGTATGGCAGTCGCCCCTCCTCCCAACACACCATGCTTTCAATACGCCCTCAATTAGGTAGAGTAATATCAATAAAAAATAATCACAGTTGTAATAATAACCAATATTATTATTATTGGTGGTCACAAACATACGTAAGAATAATTGCGGGAGTCGAACTCCCGACTAGGAATAGGCGAGACCTGCACGCATCCGTTATACGCCACCATTGCACCAAGTTCAGTAAGGGAGCAAGAATATTAAGAAAATGAATGATAAATTATTGTTATTATAAATTATTGCAAATGGAAATTAATGACCATCCAAGACAAGTGATGAATTAGATTGCATATACAATCACTCCAAGCTTCCCTTATTGTTCAAGGACATTCTGCATATAGAGCCGACAGGGTCGGGGTCAGTTTATTTAGTAAATGGCCCGGAGTGACGTGTTGTTTGTATCCAGAATATAAGCATAGAAAAAATGGATTATTAAGATGTCCATTTCAAGTCTTTTGTAATTATTGGTAAATCGAAGATTATACAAACTGATCCAGGAATTACTAAAAGGATGATACATGCCCACTACCCCACGCCCGCCGCTATGCCATCCCTGCAACGGCCTTTTAAAAAAGATGGCCATATCTGCTCGCCAACCACAACGTTACAAGAGCAAGATAAAGTAACAAGGGTGTTATATTTCCAGGGATTCAATAAACACTGTTGAATATATTATTATATACATATATTTTTTCAATAGCAATGGTGTACATTCCAGACACTTTTAGAGAACGCATATTTAAACAAGGTTGGCGTTCCATGACGCACGGGTGACGTCAGTAGTGACGTCATCCTGGGAAAAAATTCGACAGCGTCTCGTAATCACAAGCATATTCGTGCAAGTAATGATACACTCAAGATTCATTATTGACACACGACAAGCAAAACCACAATATGTTTTTAACAGTAGGTAGATGGGGTGAATTGGGCCGTGATAGCAAGTGGTCAGGTTGTTAATCAAGCGAAAATGTGCGTCATAGCCAATAGGAAGTTGGGCAAGAATGAAGACTGTGTTGGTGATGGTCTGTGTTATGAGGCTAATGGCGTGTTGAACACGTACATGCATATACATTCATACATACATAAAATACACCCACCCATCCATACATACATGCATGCATACATACACATACACATACTGTACATATACATACAAACATGCATACATACATATATACATATATTACAAAGGAAGAACATGTCGACATAACTAGGTCGGATGCGAAAAATAATAATATAAACAAATAAACAGATAATGATAAGAATGAATAGATAATAGAAATAGATGAACACGTAACTAATAATAATACATACGTGCACACATCCATCCATACATACATATATACATACATGCATACATACGTATACACATGCATAACCTATATACATACTGTATATGCATCCTTCCACATATACACATAACTGTGGCGTGGTTGGTAGAGTCCCCGGCTGTCACTACGGCGGTCCGGGTACGAATCCTGCCCAGAGCTGAAATAATTTCTGTATCGCTGCTCTTCGAGTCGTTACTCCAACTCTCGTGGGCGGGGAGTTCGGTGTGTGTGTGCGTATAAGGTCACACCATTACCCATAGATTGGTCATACGAGCTCTGAGCTCTCTTCCGTGAGGGAAATAGCTGTCGATCACGAGACTAGTCCAACATGCATGCAAACATATACGCATACTAGGAAGGTTTAATACATACATAAATGCATACACACTCCAAGCCCGGCAGTAGTTGAGTACAGACCTACTCTGAACAGAGGCGAGGAACAAACGAATTGTCTACTGCCTTGCTGTTAAGGACGTATTTGTCTGGAACTTGGAACAATCAACCACACGACTTGTCTACTGCTCAGCGGCCAATTTGCTACGGTTGGCGAGACGGCGAATGATGTGGAATCGTTGTCACCAGTGTAGAGCAACATATATCATGAAACCAAAGACAAATTGGCGTTCCAAGTTACTTCCCAGGATGAGCAACAGTACTGATCATGAGTGATGATGACGACGACGAGAATAACTAGATAGCAACAGGAAAAAGGAAACATAACGATTACAATAGGCCAAGTGGATCTCGGAACGGACTACACGAAGTGACCAGTCCCATGGGTAAGAAACGGCGAACAACATCGGAATATCAGGAAAAGTACATACAGCACAAGCGGCAAGAACAATGAAAACGGTGAAAAAAGACCAAAACTATATTTCCCTACACCCGACGTAGGACTACTGTAATTCTGGAAAAGAAAATCAAGAGGACCCTAAGATTATTCAAAAGACATCCTCAATTTGAAGTGTGTAGTGGAACATTAAACAACCGGTTTGAAAATATAAAGATGGTGGTTCCAGACACAACAGAAGAAATTGCAAAATTTATAATTTTCAATTTTCATGTTTATGTAGATCATAATGATTATTTGGATGATGAGAAATTTGTATGGGTTAAATGTAGGATCGTTAGAATTGAAGGGGAATTGGTGGAATTGAATTGAATTGAAAAATTTATTGATAATTTACATCAGAAGGAGGTAGACAGTATACATATGTTAAAGGCGAAAAACTTGATTATGCTCTCTTTTTAATATGGAAGAAGTAAAAGCGGATTTGGTTAAAATCGATACACTTCTAAGTGACCATTTTGCTATACTAGCGACCATATCCGTAATTAGATTAAACACACTAGTAAAAGTAAAAGATATGTATTGAAAGAACAACAACAAAGATGGCTCATTGCTTAAAATAGAAAACTGGTATAGAGAGTATAAAAAACTCAATGTAACGGATGAGAACTTTTTTTATGAGGATTTACTTTCCTAATCTCGTATGAAAAATTGTCAAATGAAGAATCAGAATACTATAATAATGATCTAGTAAAGGGTTAGAACAGATTACTGAAACCTATCACAGTAAGGCAGAAAACAAGGAAAAAGTATTGGGATTCCTTTCTAGAAAGTATATCGACATCCAAAACACTGAAAGAAATATATAATAATGTATATAAAGATGTGTACGGAAAAAGCAATTAGCCCATCCCAACCTGAAAGAAAGAGCTAACAATCTTACAAATGATTGGGCAGAAATATCCAAAACAGGAAACCTACGGGAAGATATATATGATAATAAGAAATAAAAGTGACACGATGCAGCGACTCGTTTTCAAAGATGTATAACTGCTGGCACTTGCATTTCTGTCACAAAAGATGACCTGTTAAATAGCGTTAAGAATGGTAAATCCACTGCACCTGACGAAGATGGGTTGACTTACAATATAGTAAATTGTCTCGTCAGTATGGAAAATAATCCGGTTTTAAATTTCTTCAATCTATCATTTTCAAACGGAAGGTTGCCTGTAAAATGGAAAACTGCCCTAATCATACCAATACCTAAAGGTCAAACAAATTGTGATTATAGGCCGGTGTCGTTGACATCTTGCCTAAGTAAAACAATGAAACGAGTAGTGCTAAGCAGAATAATGTATATGATAGAGAAATCGATATCTAAAAATCTATATGGATATATGGAAGGTAAAAGCACTGCAGATTGTGTTATTAAGTTTATGAGTAATGCAGAAATTAATTATAGACTTTTCGTTCATCTAAAAGGTGAATTTGATAGAGCATATAGAAATGTTATTTTGAAAGGATTAGCAAACAAAGGAATTAAGGGTAAACTTTTATCTTGGATAGCTATCTTACAGAAGAAAAGCATGACTTTTATTCCAAGGGAACGAGTCAGAAGAGAAGATGGAATTGGGCACCCCACAAGGAGGAGTGTTAAACCCAATGCTTTTTAATGTTCTCGTGGATCAAATTACAAGTTTCAATTTTTCCTACGGAACTGAAATAGTAATTTATGCTGATGATATCCTTATACAATGCAAAACTAGATTTATGTTTTAAGTGACCTACAACATCTGTGTAAAATATTAGGATTAGATACAAATGAACATAAACTTGTGTGGAAGGTTGTGATCCACAATTTTGAAGGCGATGTAAGTAGCAGAATTGTCCAGAGCCAGTCATGATCTGCGCTATAAAGCAAGGAAACTGACCACGGAGGCTGTGACGGTTGCCACTACATAATTTTTTGTCGCACAGTAATATTTACAGCGTGGCAGAAGTAGGTATTTGCATGGTTGAGTGATACACTCAATATTAAACAAAAATATATACAATAGAAGGACATGGCATATTTGATTAATACATAGTAAAAAAAAATAAAATATACGGATAATTGTTTCTGTGGACGTACACTTCTCAACGGTCGTCTCTTGTGCGGACCAGGTGTCTCAAGAGGTCAAGATCAGGTCGGCCTACTTCCATTGTTAAGTGGGACTCGGGGTTCTGGTTAGACCTGACACTCAACAGCCGTTTGGTGCTGCTGCTGCGACGTACGCGATGTCATATGACTTGATATCTATCTTCTCATAGTGTGACGTCCTGTGCCGTGTAGTTTTGCCGTCCTGTGACGTGTACTTGTGACGTCCTGTGTCGTGTGATATATCTTCCAACACTAGATATCAAACAAGAATAACAACGAAGAGTTCTGGTTAAATGGAGTGAAATTAGAAAAGGTGAATACTTATCAATATCTTGGTATGTATACATCATTTAGTAATACCAAAAACCAAATATCACATGTTAAAAACATGTGTATGTCCAGACTCAAACCTTTGAAAACTCTAGCTAACAAAGGTGAAGGCATTAGCATATCTGTATGATCAGTCTATCTCACCACGTTAAGATCTATCATTGACTATTCTACCCCTATACTGTATTAGTGTCTTATCCTGCATCTTGTATGAAATCATTAGAATTAGTACAAAACGAGGGCATGGGAATAATATTAGGATGTCTGAGAAGTACGAGAACAGAAATAATGAAAATGGAACTAAATCTAGGGGGTGCTAAGATGGGAGGGAGGGTGGAGGGGTGTGGAGTGTTTTCGGGGATGAAATGGGTGGGAATGTTTTTGTGCCTTGTCCTTTTTGGCTACCCCCCTGGTAAGGGGGAAAAAAGCCTTGGTATATGTATGTATGTATGTTTACGATAAAACCAGAGAGCAACCAATACTGTTATAAGACCAATCAGACGTCGAGATGATCATCTTAAAAAATTGTAGTCAAGATAAATAATGGTGAAAAAACCGTATTTCAATAAACTCTTACGCCAAAAACATATGCAGAATTATAAAGAATTATGATGTAAGAAACTATTGTGTCCCCGATTTGACAAAAGAGCTCGTCGTCTACCCTTGGAATAATGAACTTCTTGATATTGAAATAGAACAGATTAAAAGAAATGTGAATATGATAGCTCACAATTACGACAGATATTCCTTTGTAAAATTTCAATGTACCCAAAATGTGTAATACATTTTTACTGTGATGGATCTGTTGTCGGTGAAAAAGACAGATGTAACATTGTGTTTAGGGAATTCTATGAATATTGTATAAGTAATGAAGAGCGATGTTCCAAAAGAATAGAAGATATAAACTCCAGCACCAATACAGAATTACATGCAATGCATGAAAGTTTAAAACTAACATCAAACAGAGGAAAATAATTATATTTATTTATAGACAGAGAGCATTTCTTCCACTTAATTCAAAATTCCTTAGTGATAACAACCTTGTTTTTAAGTGTAAAGAGTTAATCAAGGATATGACATCCATTAAAATCATTGTAGCTTTTGTATGGATACCTTCACAATATGGAATGTATCTGAATGATGTAGCTGATGATTTAGCTAAACAAGGAACAGAGAAAGGCATCGTTGATATCATAAGTGACCTAATTACGAAAGAAATAAAACTGAAAATGAGAAAACAAAGAGACACTTAGGACCTAGTAAAAAAATAAATCGTAGGAAAAGGAGGTGAGAGGGTTACTATAGCGTAAGTTCTACTGCCACATGTCGCCTACCCAGGTGTGTGACCCGCGTTATTCCGAGACGCTCCCCGCACCTGTCCATTAAACATGTGACCTTCCCAAATATATAAAAAACGTGACCTGTCCACGTGACCTGACCTACCCTAACATATTTGTCATTCTTAGAAGATGTACGAAGTATCACTAGAATAAATGTATGGAAATATATGATAACATGTTTATTTTTACCTTGATTCCTTTAATATGAATGTAATTAGAAATCCAATTATCTATCTACGTCATTTCTAGGATATGTACAATTTATGTGTTTATCGCTAAAATAAATGTATGGAAATGGTAGACCTCACGCTGTAGTACTAACGAGAGGTAGATCTCACGCTATAGTGTGATACACCGGTGAAAGTATGTTACACTATATGAATGTAATTGAGATTAAGGTTAGGATACATATATTACTGGGAATATAATAAGAATATTGATGCGATTGCATGCAAACTGTCATGAAAATAAATGCCACTCGTTACAACATTACGCCATGGGATGGACAGAACTATGTGAACTTAGAAATGATAACATAAAAGAATGTTCCTTACAAGTATCTTATATAATAACAAAAGAAAAGATTAAAACTATCTTAGACAAAACCAAGTTATGAGACATTGTGTATTGACAACAAATGTATTGTTTTGAAAGATGCATTGTGCCGTTTTTGTTGAGTGGGTGCACTAGCAAGCTGTGCATCGAGTTTCATAGTTGCCTAGCGGAAACAGACACCATTTCCCGGAAAGATTCTTTGGATGGAGAATAATTTCCGGTCGTGAGAATTCGTCTCAGTTGTCGGAAATCTCTCTGTCCGAAAATTATTATTTTGTACCTATCAGTTCCGCCAACGGGGAAATTGCAATATTTCAAATTTTCATGTAAATTAATTTGTAGTGTTGAACCTGGATTGTAGTACCATTGTATTCTATTTTTTCTTATAAATACTATGATGACGCAGAGCATGCCCAACTTATTTTTATATTTATCAAATGCTCTTACCGCAATGGCAACGTCGCAGGCCGTCGTTTACAATGGTGTACATTTGTCACATAATTTTCTTTGTTGTCTGATTTTCCCTCTATATTTTCCCAGGTCATGCCTTTTTGCAGGATGAATGCCTTAGTTAATATTTGTAATTATTCTTGTTTAATTTATCAGTTTAAGTGCTTGATTTTTTTTTTTTTAGATCACAGATATCTATGTTGTAAACGCATTCTTGATATGACAATCGACGCGAAGGGCTATCGCTGGTGTTTTGTCAAGGACGTCTTGCTGTTGCTGTAGTTTCAGATATTCGTTATTGTAGAAAAAGTAATTGAAAAAAATACCATAAAATAGGAATGAGAACACGCAGCACTTGTCACTGTTATGCCGTTCCATATTTTTTTTTTTGTTCAATCTATTCACGTTTTACCATTGATGGAAACACTTTTGAAAATACTATTGCAGTCTTTTCACCCATAAAGCGTTCCACAAATGTTTTTTTCTTTTCTTTTTAATCATTGCTAAGGTTACGTTACGAGTACTATACTCACACATGTAACGGCAACCGCTAAACTTGTCGGAGTGTTCCGGGATACGGCATTCAATTTTTCAGTAAATGTTTACAGAACAGACAATATCTTTGAAAACTATAATTTCCGTGTTTTGTTGATGGAAAATACGTTATTTATACAAGGAATTATTGTTAAAAGAATACCGTTGACGTTTTGTTATCAGTTGCTTCTGGATTGACAATTCATTTTTACATGAAGGACTATAATAAATACATTTTGTAAGATATCCATCAAGAATAATACTTACTTTATTTTTATTTTAAATAAATTATAGAATTATTTTAATCTACAAAATAAGTTTCAGACTAGAAAAAATGAATAATTATACATATAATAAATTATTGACATAAACATCTCATTTGAATGTTTTGTTCTGGCAAAGCGGGTTAGAAGCAAAATACAACAATTTGACTGTGAGGCCGTCGAAAATGCTGTATGATTATAAGAATTAACGTTGAAGAATTTAGAACAGACTATATAGTGCAAAATATCAAGACATTCAAAAGTGGAGTCTACAGAATTCTATATATGTTAAGGTAAGTTTTGATATGCCTTTGATAATGGGTTTTAAAAATGCTGCAGCAATTTTTATTTTCTGTTGATGTCAAAATTGGAAGAATCGCACGACATATACTAAAAATACAATATATTTGGTGTCTTCGTGTTGTGTTTGTATGATTCCCACATTTTGGGAAATGCTATATGTATTGGAAAATGTATTTTGAGTTACAGATTGGTTGGAATAGCGCAATTCAATAACATTATTGATTCTAAATGTATTTTTTCATTCACGGTACGAATATTGCCGTCTCGTTGCCAGATAGCACTGCTATGAAATTAGTGAAACTTTATTTCCCTTGACGGTACATGAATAGACGAGCGTGGAGAGAGAGATGGGTCGGAAACTGTTCTATTTATAAGCAATCAAATCAGCAGTTCAGATTTTAACTGTTGGCTACCATCTAAATATGAATGACCAATGTTTTCATGAAGTTGTCTGAGCTCTGTGAAGAGAATGCAGCCTGTTGAACACAATGTCAATAGTTTATTTTCCTGTTTGCTTAAATACACGTGGAAATCGCGTCCTGCTGTGTAGAAGCGTAGAGTAGATTTGCACAATCACTCACGCATGCGCGAACGAGACAGCTGGGCTGCGCAAATTGGTGGTTTATGATTACAGGGAATAGGCAATGTGTCACTTTTAGCTTAAATTGCGTTATGGGATGTGCTCGCTGCTTCCGTATAGGCAAAGGTGAGGACGTGCGTGCCATTATGTCCTTCAACCCCTCCACACACACACTCTCAGATGAGGGCCATGTTTGATTATCTTAATAACATCACATGAGGATAACTAGAACATTCTATGGCGACATCTCCACCCCTGCTGTCGCCCCGCGCAGCAGCAGCAGCAGCAGCAGCAAGGGGTTGGGGGTGGGAGAGGGAGGGGGTTCCCCGGAAATGGCGATATGCAGCAGTCCCCCCCCTCCCCCCAAGTCATGGTGACGTATGCGCTCGTGTTCATCGGTGCGTGGGTATATGTATGTAACACACACACACACACACACACACACACACACACACACACACACACACACACACACACTGAGCTGCCACGAAAGTGGCCCGCAGCTCCTGGTTCGAATCCTGCCCAGGGCCGAAATTATTTCGGTACTGCTGCGCTTCGGGTCGTTACTCTGACTCTCGTGGGCGGGGAGTTGGGGGTGTGTGTGTGTGAAAGGTCATAGCATTACCCATAGATCGGACCTACGAGCTCTGAGCTCTCTTCCGGGAGGGAAATAGCTGTCGATCACGAGTCCAACACGTGATCCAAAGACCAAGTGAATACACACACACACACACACACACACACACACACACACACACACACACACACACACACACACACACACACACACACACACACACAACTCGTGGCTCAGTTGGTAGAGTTCCTGGCTGACCTACGGAGGTCCGAGTTCGAATCTCGCCCAGGGCTGAAGTAATTTCAGTATCGCTGCGCTGCTAGTCATTATTCTAACTCTCGTGGGCGGGGAGTTGGGTGTGTGTGTGTGTGCGTGTAAGGTCATAGCATAACCCATAGATCGGTCATATATTAGCGGTGAGCTCTCTTTCGGGAGGGAAATAGCTGTCGATCACGAGTCCAGCACATGATCCAAGACCATGGTGAATCACACAAATATAGATACACACCAGGTAGAGAAATACGCACGCTACACATGTACACACAAACTGTTACACACGCACGCACGAAGAGTGTTAGTGCAGGTGCAGACTAGGGGGTAGGCGGGCGGGGGGGGAGAGGGGGAGGGGAGTTATGCATGAGTAAGGCCAAGGTCGGGGGGAAGGGGGAGGGGGAGGGGAGTGAGGTGGGGGGGGGAGACTACAACGAGACGCACCACCTGTCACCCTGCCACCTGTTAGGACCTAAGATGACACATATGGTGTCGTCTTTTGTGTGTTGTGACTGTGAGGGTCTCTCTCTCTCTCTCTCTCTCTCTCTCTCTCTCTCTCTCTCTCTCTCACACACACACACACACACACACACACACACATGGCATTTGTCAGAGCATTTGACAAATGGAAGGGGTGGAACTGTTGGGTGTGAGGCAATTGGTACAGGTGTGAGACAAAAGCGACTCGCGAGGATGACGACATGCGCGACACACGCAACCAGTTGCATGATACCGATCGCACGGATTTTATTATTATTATTATTATTATTATTAGTATTATTAGTATTATTATTATTGTTGTTATTATTATTATTATTATTATTATTATTATTATTATTATTATTATTATTATTATCATTGTTGTTGCTGCTGTTCTTTTACTGTCTAGTATAAGGGTCTTTTTAGTGTCACACTCGGCGGGATACGTTTACAAGGATATAAGACATGCAACTGGTTGCGGCGTTATAAGCAACTGGTTTCATGCAACTGGTTGCGTCGGTGTGCGAGCTGCCTGCGCCTTGGAACAAGACCTCTTGAAAGGACGAGTGGAACGGGATCTTGGGCGACTCGGTTCTTCTGTGGGATCTTCCTTAAAGGGTTCCTTTGCAATTTATTTACACACACACACACACACACACACACACACACGCACACACACACACACACACACACACACACACACACACACACACACACACACATATATATAACTTGCTCGTTGACACTAGGTACTGACCGTTCTAGAATAGTATTATACACACATACACACATACGCACACGCACACATAGATCGATCATACGAACTCTGAGCTCTCTTCCGAAAGGGAAATAGCTGTCGATCACGAGTCCAGCACGTGATCCAAAGACCAAGGTAGATACACACACACACGCGCGCATATATATGTATATATATATATATATATATATATATATATATACAGTATATATACATATATATATATATATATATGTATGTATATACATGTATATATATATATATATATATGAGGCGTCCGGAGGTAAAGGGGCGACATCGCCAATACCTGATTTTGAGTAAAACGCGTTCAAAGTTGAACTATCGATACTGGACATTTCTCTTGACTTATGACATCCATGTTTATATGTATTTTACTCGTCTTGAAAACAATAATGTGTTGGAAAAGAAAATCATAACACACCAAAATTTGCATACCCCGGTATGCAAAACAGTTATGAATATAGGAAAACCCAATGTTTTTTTACATTTTAAAAAACTTATTTTTTCACCATAAATACACTATGAACCATTTCATTGTAAGCCTAAAAACAATTTTTTTTTATGAGTTTTTATAGATTGGCAGTTTTAACATACCACATATTTACAGTATTTTTCCCTCGGTTCCCAATGCAAATGGTTAATAGATTATTGTCAGATAATGACTACAAACACTTACATACTCATTTGTGCAGAGTAAGCGTCAGTGGAAGTGTTGGGGGGGGGGGGTTAATTATAATCGATGATGTCGTTATCCGGGTTGTCCTCTTGCTCCCCGGTGGTGGCGACGTCATCTTCCAAGAAGGACTCTTGTCCCCGACGAAGGTCATCGTAGAAATCCTTAAATGATGGCTGACCATAGTGACTTAGATCCATCACATCTCTAAACTTCTCTTTAGTCAGCTTGGTTGGCTTCTTATACAGTTGCTGAAGAGGTACACCATGTAGGACAAACTTTTGAGCATCATACTCGTTCTGCTTCCCCTTTTGCAGCTTCACAAAGGTGGGCTCACAAGTCCCATAACCATTCTTGATTTTGAACCCTGCCTTGTTGTCAGAGTTGACAACAAATATCTTGGCATCTTTGAAGTCAGACCCTTGCACCCTGGCTTTAGTTACATGCGCCTGTTGTGCACCAAAGTCAAAAAAGTTTTCTTGTGTCATCTTGACACAAGATATTGCTTGGCCAGTATGTGGAAATCATAGAAAATGGATTTCTCAATAATTTTCTGGGGCTAACTCCAAATTGTTGATTTGGCGATGTCGACCCTTTACCGCCTCACACACACACACACACACACACACACACACACACACACACACACACACACACACACACACACACACACACACACACACACACACACACACACACACACACACATATATATATATATATATATATGATATATATATATATATATATATTATATATATATATATATATATATATATATACATATATAATATATATATATATCAAGGACTACTATTACACAGGACAAGCACCCAGATCCCTGGGTCCGCTAGCGGAGGCCATTGCTTTCTTTGTAACCTAACATTTTATATTGGACAAATATATCAAAACTAGAAACCTAACATTGTATATAGGACAAATATATCAACTTTTGACTTATTCAATGCAGTATAAGTGAATATAAACTTTTATATTGAAATAAGAAACTATTTTTAAGGCACTGTTATGCTTTGAAATGCCAATTTTAGCCGGACTTAGGTATTATTGTATGAGGTTAGTGGACACCAGGGTTGGCGATTTTTTTTTATAATAAAAAAAATATATATATTTTTTTTACTTAAATCAGATTTATTTGATTTAAATAGATTTTTTTTTATAGATTTTAAATATTGTGGTATTGCTATCTGATATGCGATCTGATTGCTAAAGAACATTTTTAGCATATCAATATAAGGAGCAGTGTTATATAGACTTGCCACAAGTATACAAGGAACGGTATAAGCCGTATGTGAGGACGGTATGCTCAGGTTCACTCGATTCCTCCAATATTTTTCTAATTTTGGTGACATTTGCTGCATTGTCTGTCATAACACTTCCAATGTGACAACCAAAATCTTGTTCAGCCTTCTTGATCAAATTTTGTACAAGTTGTAGAAGATATTCAGCAGGGTGAGGTTTCCCTGATTTGTCTATTGTTTCAACTAAATAAATCTGACCAGCAGATATTGTTAGAGTGACACATATTATGGGCTCATTATGGATGTTAGAGCACCCATTAATTGAAAGACATACGGTTTCATTATTCAGGTCATCTGCACACTTTTTATATTCCTTTTCATACACAAGATCCAAGTACTTATCAGCAACATCTTTTCTGGATGGAGGAATATAACCTGGCCTCAGGTTGTGAATCATCTCGAGAAACTGAGGATGCTGAACAAGACGAAATGGTGAATTTGTAGCAAATATAATTCTTGCAACTTCTTTGTCGAGATTTCCCTTTTGAGAAGCTGAAGTTTTTATGTTAAATCTGTCCAGAGATGTTGATGACTTTCCTTTAGAGGAAAATTATTTAGCAGAAGTGGCGCCTGTGGAGGAGTCTGATAGTGACCTTTTTAATGATGGAGTCAGGTTTGCAGATAATTCAAGTGGAGCCGATGATGAAGAGATTGAAGCTGTTGATACAGATCCTGAAATGGAAACAGAAAATTTTAGCATACTGCATAATTTATAAATGAATAAATAGATGAATGAATACAGTGTGATTTAGGCTACTTTTGCGTAAAGTAGTTATTTTTTTAGATAATGATCCTATTCACACAAGCCACTAAATTATTTGGAAATAATTAACAGAATATGAAATAGGTGGGCTTCGAATTCAGCCCACACAGGATTCAGTCCACTTTTAAATTCACTAAAAATAATGGGTTAGTTGGGTTAGGTTAGGCTAAATTCCTTTGGGCTGAATCCCATGTGGGCTGAATTCCAATGGAACCTATGAAATATATTACACAATGTCGAATGAAATGAATAACAATCATCTAGGCCCCAAAGTTGAGTGGATACAGTATATTATAGTGATATAGTCATTACCCAAATTTAGAAGTAATGAAGTTGAAGTATCATCTCTTTAAGCCTTCACATTTTTATTGCACATGCTCTCCATTGTTCACCAAATTTATATAGTTGCGTATGAAAAGGAAGAAATGCACACAATATAAGTAAAATGATTTACCTGGGTCATCAATTTCTTCTGTATGCTGTGGCTGACCTTGGCATTTATCTCTGTGAGATTTTAATCTTGACACAATGCCCTGTAGTTCCTGGTTACAGTCTTTGCATTTAGCTCGGTGCCCTTTGGCAGAAGTTGGTAGTTTTTCAAAATAATTCCAGACAGGATATTTTTTTCTGCCTGAAGGAACCACTCTGCCAGGTCCAGAAGACATCCTTCCTGGTTGATTCCAAAGCAGCAACTGACTCAGTGAGAAGCTGCTTACCTAGAACAAATTTCAACAAGAATCTTGTTGAAAGTTGTTGTGGGCTGCACAATGATATATACTACATGTAGGCTTATATCGTTCCTTGTATACTTGTGGCAAGTCTATATAACACTGCTCCTTATATTGATATGCTAAAAATGTCCAATAACAATCAGATCGCATATCAGATAGCAATCCCACAATATCTAAAATTTATAAAAAATCTATTTAAATCAAATCTGATTTAAATAAAAAAAATCGATTTATTTTTTATTTTTTAAAATGATAACAAAATCGCCAAGCCTGGTGTCCACTAACCTCATACAATAATACCTGTTAAGTCCGGCTAAAATTGGCATTTCAAAGCATAACAGTGCCTTAAAAATAGTTTCTTATTTCACTATAAAATTTTATATTAACTTATACTGCATTGAATAAGTCAATAGTTGATAGGTATATATATATATATATATATATATATATATATATATATATATATATACATATATACATATATACAGTATATATATATTATATACATATATACTCACACAAACACACACACACACACACACACACACACACACACACACACACACACACACACACACACACACACACACACACACACACACACACGAACATACAAAGGGGTATTTCCTCTTTTTCCTCTCCACTTAGTTTACTCTCTTTCATATTTCCTTCTCTCTTCACTGCTCTCTTAAGCTCTCGTTAACTTTTATTTACCTTCCCTGCAGTAAATGGGTTCCTACCGTATCATACAGCTTTTCTAGATCAATGAACGCCATTCTTATATTCTCTACTCCCTCCCTCCCTCCCTCCCTCCCACGCGATACTCCTCCCTTATGCCTAATGCTGTGCATAATTGACCTGGATAGAAACGTTAGCGAAGTTTAGACGATGATGATAATAACAACACTAATAGTGACGATATTGATGATGATGATAATAATAATAATAATAATAATAATAATAATAATAATAATAATGATAATAATAATAATAATAATAATAATAATAATAATAATAATAATAATAATAATAATAATAATAATAATAATAATAATAATAATAATAATAATAATGATAATAATAATAATACATACATACACATACATATACCAAGGCTTTTTCCCCCTTCCAAGGGAGGTAGCCAAAAAGGGAAAGGCATAAAAACACTCCCACCCATTTCATCCCTAAATACACTCCACACCCCTCCCACCCTCCCTCTCATCTGAGCACCTCCTGGATGACGGGTCATCCCTGCACCCTGCCCACCGCCCTGGGTCAGAAGCAGTGTCGCAAGACACAGCACATCCACAGCAAGGCCGCTTCATTTAATCGGCGACCCCCCCTCTCCGTCCCCCCTTGCATATAAGGAGAGGACGGGGAGAAATCCCTTCGGGCTGCGTCAAAATTTACTCACACATACTACCCCACCCCCACCCCCCCGCCCATTCCTCCTCATGCAATCACAACATCATCCATATACAACCATTCTCCACTCACCTCTGTTTTCCGTCCTCTCCCTTCCTTCCTCTACAGACAGTCCTCTCTTCCCCTAAGCCCCATCACCCCATTCATCCATCTCATCCTCGGTCGCCCCCTCCTGTTTACTCCATCCACCTCTGCCTTCTACACGTTTTTTACTTATCGGTCTTCACTCACTCTTTCCATGTGTCTTAACCATCGTAATACTCTTTCATCAACCCTATCTCCCAGCTCCTTTTCCACCCCCGTTCTCCTCCTCACCTCCTCGTTCCTCACTCTATCCACCTCAGTAACCCCCACCATACTTCTCAGACACCTCATCTCAAACACATTCAAACTCCTTCTCTCTTCTTCTCTTATGTTCCACGTTTCTGCCCCATACAGTGCTGTTGGCACAATCACTCCTTCATACAGTCTCCTCTTAGCATCCATTCCCAAATGTCTATTCCAAGGCATTTACTCGCTTCTGTCAATCTCCATTCTACCTCCTCCTTCACTCCACCTTTCCCTGCTACACTTGCACCCAAGTATCTAAAACTATCCACTTCCTCCAGTCGCTCTCCCTTAATGCTCACTTCCAGTCTACTGCCACTTTCACCCCTTGTACATCTCATCACCTTACTTTTACCCACATTTATCTTTAGCTTTCTTCTATCACATACTCTCCCAAACTCTGCCACCAGCTTCCTCAATCCCTCCTCTGACCCTGCCACAAGCGCAGTGTCGTCCGCAAACAACAGCTGGTTCACCTCCCACTTTTCTCCATTTTCTTTAACCATCTCCAATCCCTGACCCACTACCCTAGCATTCACCTCTCGCACCACCCCATCCATGTATAAGATGAACAGCCAGGGCGACATAACGCATCCTTGACGAAGTCCCACCTTTACTTCAAACCACTCACTCTCTCCATTTCTAATCCTGACACAAGCTCTACTACTCTCATAAAAACTCTTGACAGCTCCCAAAAGCTTTCCTCCTATCCCATATATCTGCATAACCTCCCACAGTGCCTTTCTGTCTACCCTATCATAAGCCTTTTCCAGATCCATAAAAGCCCAAAAAACATCCTTCCCCTTTCCTATAGCTTTCTCACATATCTGTCTTACCACAAAGATCTGATCTACACAACCTCTACCTGTCCTAAAACCACACTGTTCCTCACCAATTACTCCTGTTCCTCTCCTAATCCTCTCAATTAAGATCCTCCCATAAGCCTTCCCTACTACACTTAACAGGCTAATCCCTCTGAAACTACTACATTCACACTTGTCCCCTTTTCCCTTGTAAAGAGGAACTATACAGGCACTTCTCCAGTCCTCCGGCACTCTACCCTCTCTCCAACAAACATTAAATAACCTCACCAACCAGTCCACCATCACTGAACCTCCCTTTTTCAGACATTCTGCATGGCATCCATCCAGACCAGGTGCCTTACCTGCTTTCATCATCTTTACAACTGCCTTCACCTCATCCTTCCCTATTTCTCCTCCATTCTCCTCACTCATCACTCTCATTTTCTTCGCATTTCCCACTGCAGCCACCCTTCCCTCCCCATCCTCCTTCACATTTAGCAACTCCCTAAAATATTCTGCCCATCTTCCCCTTACTGCCATCTCTTCCATTATCATCTCTCCATCTGTACCTTTTACCTTTTCTTCTCTACTTGATTCGCCTCCTCTTCCTCTCTTAATTTCCTTCCAAAATATCTTTTTATTACTTTCAAAATTTACTGTCATACTCCTACCCCATTTCACATCTGCTCTCCTCTTTGCCTCCTTTACCTTTTGCTTTACTTCTCTTTTCTTTTCTTTGTACGTCTCATATGACTCCCCCGTCCTCTTTTGTAACCAATCTGTGAATGCTCGCTTCTTCTCTTCTACAACCTTTTTTGTTTCCTCATCCCACCATTCACTACCCTTTCTTCTATTTCCCCCTGTCCTTCTTGTTCCACACACCATCCTTGCACACTTTATGACTCCCTCCTTGAACCATCCCCATTCCTCCTCCACACCCATCTCTGCTCCATCCTTTACTCCCTCCCACTCCTCCTTTAGCTTCTTTTCGTACTCCTTCTCCTTTTCCTTTTCATTCAAGGAGTTCACTCTAAGAACCTCCCTACCTTTTGTCCCTTTCCTCTTTCTCCATCTATCCTCCACTCTCAGCTTACCTTCCACCAAAAAATGATCTGATATTCCCCCACCCTCTCCCCTTAGCACATGTACATCCTTAACTCTTCCTATCATAATCCTATTTACCACTACATAATCAATTAGCGCTCTATCTACCACCCTTCCCTCCACCACCCTCTCCCATGTGTACTTATGCTTGACTTTCTTCCGAAACACTGTATTTGCTATCATCAACTCTCTAGACACATTTCCACCATCAACTCTCCACTACGATTCTTTCCTGGAACTCCACACTTCCCAACCACTCCATCGATTGGACCATTTCCCACCCTAGCATTAAGGTCTCCCAGTACTATTACATTGACATTTCTTCCTAAACCCTCTATGCACTCATTTAAATCTATCCAAAATGCCTCCCTTTCTTCCACGCTCTTCTCACTGCCAGGCCCATATGCACTTACAAAGACCCACACCCACATCTCCTTTCCCAGTTTCAATAATAATAATAATAATAATAATAATAATAATAACAATAATAATAATAATAAACATATATATATATATAAATATATATATATATACCTGTATATATATATACACACACACACACACACACACACACACACACACACACACACACACACACACACATATATATATATATATATATATATATATGTATGTATATATATATATATACTAAGGCTTTTTCCCCCTTACAAGGGAGGTAGCCAAAAAGGAAAAGGCATAAAATCATTTCCACCCATTCCATCCCTGCATACACTCCACACCCCTTCACCCTCCCTCTTATCTTAGCACCTCCTGGATGACGGGTCATCCCTGCACCTTGTCCACTGCCCTGGGTCAGAAGCAGTGTCGCAAGACACAGCACATCCACAGCAAGGCCGCTTCATTAAATCGTCGACCCCTCCCTCTCCGTCTCCCCATGCATAAAAGGAGAAGACGGGGAGAAATTCCTTCGGGCTGTGTCAAATTTTGCTCACACATCCCCCCGCCCATTCCACATGCATCACAGCATCATCCATATACAACCATTTTCCATTCACCCCTGTCTTCTGTCCTCTCCCGTCCTTCCTCAACAGACATTCCTCTCTTCCCCAAAGCCCCCTTCACCCCATCCATCCACCTCATCCTAGGACGTCCCCTCATGTTCACTCCCTCCACATCTGCCTTCCATACCTCTTTTACTAGTCTGTCTTCACTCATTCTTTCCATGTATCCAAACCATCCTAATACTCTTTCATCAACCCTATCTCCCAACTCCCTCTCCACCCCTGTTCTCCTCCTCACCTCCTCATTTCTCACTCTATCTAGCCCAGTAACCCCCATCATACTTCTCAGACACCTCATCTCAAACACATTCAAACTCCTTCTTTCTTCCTATCTTATGTTCCATGTTTCTGCCCCATACAGTGCTGTTGGCACAATCTCTCCTTCATACAGTCTTCTCTTAGCATCCATTCCCAAATGTTTATTCCTCATTACACTCTGTAATCCACCAAGGCATTTACTCGCTTCTGTCAATCTACATTCTACCTCCACCTTCACTCCACCTTTTCCTGCCACATTTGCACCCAAGTATCTAAAACTATCCACTTCCTCCAGTCGCTCTCCCTTAATGCTCACTTCCAGTCTACTGCCACTTTCACCCCTTGTACATCTTATCACCTTACATTTACCCACATAAATCTTTAGCTTTCTTCTATCACATACTCTCCCAAACTCTGTCACCAACTTTCTTAGTCCCTCTTCCGATCCTCCCACAAGCGCAGTGTCGTCCGCAAACAACAGCTGGCTCACCTCCCACTTTTCTCCATTTTCTTTAACCATCTCCAATCCCTGACCCACTACCCTTGCATTTACCTCTCGCACTACCCCATACATGTATAAGTTGAACAGCCAGGGCGACATAACGCATCCTTGACCAAGTCCCACCTTTACCTCGAACCACTCACTCTCTCCATTTCTAATCCTGACACAAGCTTTACTACTCTCATAAAAACTCTTGACAGCTCCCAGAAGCTTTTCTCCTATCCCATATATCTGCATAACCTCCTACAGTGCCTCTCTGTCTACCCTATCGTAAGCCTTTTCCAGATCCATAAAAAAAACAAAAAACATCCTTCCCCTTTCCTATAGCTTTCTCACATATCTGTCTTACCACAAAGATCTGATCTACACAACCTCTACCCGTCTTAAATCCACACTGTTCCTCACCAATTACTCTGTTCCTCTCCTAATCCTTTCAATCAAGATCCTTCCATGAGCCTTCCCAACTACACTTAACAAGCTAATCCTTCTGAAACTACTACATTTACACTTGTCCCCCTTTCCCTTGTAAAGAGGAACTATACAGGCACTCCTCCAGTCCTCCGGCACTCTACCCTCTCTCCAGCAAACATTAAATAACCTCACCAGCCAGTCCACCATCACTGTACCTCCTTTTTTTTAGACATTCTGCATGGCATCCATCCAGACCAGGTGCCTTACCTGCTTTCATCATCTTAACAACTGCCTTCACTTCATCCTTCCTTATTTCTCCTCCATTTTCCTCACTCATCACGGTCATTTTCGTAGCACTTCCCACTGCAACTATCTTTCCCTCCCTATCCTCCTTCACATTTAGCAACTCCCTAAAATATTCTGCCCATCTTCCCCTTACTGCCTTCTCTTCCATTATCATCTCTCCATCTGCACCTTTTACCTTTTCTTCTCTACTTGATTCGCCTCCTCTTCCTCTTAATTTCTTTCCAAAACATCTTTTTATTACTTTCAAAATTTTCTGTCACACTTGTACCCCATTTCACATCTGCTCTCCTCTTTGCCTCCTTTACCTTTTTCTTTACTTCTCTTTTCTTTTCTTTGTACCTCTCATATGACTCCCTCGTCCTATTTTGTAACCAATCTGTGAAAGCTCGCTTCTTCTCTTCTACAACCTTTTTTGTTTCCTCATCCCACCATTCACTACCCTTCCTTCTATTTCCTCCTGTCCTTCTTGTTCCACACACCATCCTTGCACACTTTGTGACTCCCTCCTTGAACCATCCCCATTCCTCCTCCACACCCATATATATACATATATGCAAAATAGATTGTTTGAACGCATAATTCTAATAATGAAAAAAAAACACACACAAAGAAAATAATAGAAATAAGACCGAACACTTTCGTCATGGTGAAAATATCTGAATAGACGAAAGGCTCGGTCTCATTTCTGTTATTTTCCTTGTTTTTTCTTTGGTATACACACACACACACACACACACACACACACACACACACACACACACACACACACACACACACACACACACACGTATATATATATATATATATATACATGTATATACAATATATACATGCATACATAACTATACACAAACACACATATATATAATAAAGATACGTTTGGGTGTACTAATGGATTTGTTTATATATTAGAGATGAGGATTTGAAAGTGACGTGGTTCCTGATTTTCCGACCCCATATCTGAGTCAGACGATTGTTGGATTAATTTTGATGCTTTTCGCACCCGCTCTCTCTCAGAATTTGTCAAGAAGATAATGAACTTGAAGCAACACCACGCCGTGAGGATTCTGCTCCCAGCAGCCTGGGCAGCTATCTTCTTGCTCTTCATTGCTGGCCAAGGATCTTTCTGGCAGATTCTACCAAGGCCCACGTGACAGCCACTGCTCAGAGTGTGGCGTGTGTATAAGAGAGAAGGACCATCATTGCCCTGTGCTGGGTGTCTGCGTCGGGGGTCGCAACTACCCGCACTACTTCGGCATGCTCTGGTCCGCCACCCTCTTCCACGCCCTGAGCAACATTGCAACCGTGGCTAATCTACTTTTGACCTAGGGCAGCGGGGGCGACATCGGATGGCAGGTGGGACTTTTCCTCGTGTCCCTGTATCCCATGGCCCTCATTACCTACTACACGTGGGACAACACCCAGAGGTTCTTTACACCCCCCCGGGAGTCCTGTGGCAGCCGTTTCCGAAGGAAGGTGCTCTCCCAACCCTTCCCGGATCTGCACAGGATCTTCATCGTGCACAGAACCTCTGGAGACAACGAC
The DNA here is from genome assembly GCF_046742065.1 of Oratosquilla oratoria. Taxonomy (NCBI): domain Eukaryota; kingdom Metazoa; phylum Arthropoda; class Malacostraca; order Stomatopoda; family Squillidae; genus Oratosquilla; species Oratosquilla oratoria. Next base: position 50,321,638 of record NC_134795.1, read on the forward strand.
GCCCCCATCGACGTTACAGTCATATGAAAGGACACTATTATACCTCCACCTGGAGACATTACAGGAATAGCCCTCAGACAAGGACGCACAGGCAGACACCTGCAAGGATCAGTGCTTACGATGTCAAGTCGTCCACAACATTAAAGGTCTCACTAAAGACTTCGACTAGGAGAAGCTGCACTCGAAGTTTCTTTAGCCTTAGGAGTCAACGATGGTCCCACACACACACACACACACACACACACACACACACACACACACACACACACACACACACACACACACACACACACACACACACACATACGCACACAAACACACACAAACACACACACACACACACACACACACACACACACACACACACACACACACACACACACACACACACATATATATATATATACATATATAATATATATATATATATATATATATATATATATATATATAAATATATACACCAAGGACTACTATTAAACAGGACGTGCACACCCAGATTCTTAGCTCCGCTAGCGGAGGCCATTGCATTCTTTGTAACCTAACATTTTATATTGGACAAATATATCAAAACTAGAAACCTAACATTATATATAGGACATATATATCAACTATTGACTTTTTCAATGCAGTATAAGTTAATATAAACATTTATAGTGAAATAAGAAATTATTTTTAAGGCACTGTTATGCTTTGAAATACCAATTTTAGCCAGATTTAACATGTATTATTGTATGAGGTTAGTGGACACTTTAAAGGAACCCAAGTTGCTGTTGTTTTACATTTTACAAAATGGATTATAGTTAAACCTTTGTGATTGCAAACAAACAAACATTCACACAAATAAACAGACATAGAAGCAAAAGCTTACCAGACTGCAGCGATTAATCAGCGAGCCGGGCCTTCTTTACAGAGGTCTGGAGAAGGACTGCATTCTTCTGCTGGTCTTTCTCTAGGTTGTGGAGTCCATTCAGAAGAACATTTGCCAGACGACGGAACATCTTGGGACAGTCAATGTCAATCCCACTGAAGCTGGCCTGTGTCGACAAGATCTCCATCAGTCTTTTCTGGCAGCAGGAACGGTGACGGGCTTCCTTGATGAAACACAGTCCACATCTGACAAGATCAAAAGTGCACACATGTGGAGTTGTCAGGGAACCTCTGGACGCTGTCTCGATAAAGTCCTTAACGTCACTGGTCACAAGAGGTTCCTCGGCGCTGAAGACCACATCGTCCGTGCACTTCGTTTCAAGCCACCCCGCCACATAGGCCGCACTGCACTCTTCATTCACAGTCAGTGTCATATCTGTAGTGCACCTCTCAATAGAGGCTGCATCCTCTAGGTCAATTACAGTCCCCAAGCAGGTATGCTCCTTCGACACAGGGTGGACATCGATGGACTGGAGGTTTACGGCAGCATATCTCGTGAGCCGCGTCTTGCATGCGGAGAACACATCCCCAGTGGTCATGAAAGAGTTTTCACCAGTTGATTGAGGGTAGACTGAGAACTTCCCCTCAAGCCGGTCACTCTGGATCTCACGCAGCAGGACATAATGGAAGTCAGCGTTTCTGAACAAGTAGCGGCAAACGGTAGTCAGTCCCTGCATAGTCTGCACTAGTTCATTCTTGGTGTCATGGTTGAAACACTTGATTCGATTTGCTCCATGTCCTGAAGAAGCCTCTTGGAAAATCAACAGGAAAGTCTGCAGTCTGGTTGACTGGGGATCCTGAACAGCTCGATATGGATCGTTCATGCACTGATCTTGCCCCTTCCCAGATACATTCACTAAATTCCACCAGTTGAGGATGATTTGGATGAACTTAGCAGTGTCATGACATCCTCTGAGCTTCAATGAAGCCACAACCTTTTCATTGAAGAACTTCAAGACAGGCTGCACATTTTGTAGTAGTCGTGAGGGGTTGACAGCAAATTTAGTGAGGGGAGTAGTCTTCAGAATACTGCCTTTCTCTGACTCGTACAGTTCCTTGACGTCAGCAAATGATGCTGTTGTTTTATTGTCAAGACTGATGTTCTGGCACTTCTCACTGATCCAGTTGTTGCGGATGCACTTCAGAAGATGCACTTTGTCAAAAAGGAGAAACCAGACACGATCTTTGTCAAGAGGATGCTTGGCTGTGGCACGGCAATCACCCGGAAAATCAAACAGCTTACAGTACTGCTGGTTTATCTTGTGGTTGTCTGTGATAGACCCGATGACACGCCCACCTGCCCTCTCAACAGCAGCTGCCGCCTCCTTCACACGCTCAAGCTGGTATGCTGCTGTGAGCTTGTGGACGGGTGTCACAGAAATCATAATACTAGGTCCTCTGTGCAGCGACTTCATCATAATACATAGCATAGAAGTGGCCTTGCAGTCTGGCTTGTTCACTGCCATGCCACTCAGAACCCCACCAGAAAAATGCAACAGTTAGCCGAATCTATACTGCATCTATCAAGAGAAATACATTCTTCTGCTGCAGTGTCTTCACTTTGGCAAATGTTTCCCTCATCACCTGATCCTTGTCACTAGATGAAGTGATGTATTGCAGCTTGCGTTTGCTTGGCAGCACCAAAAAG
>NC_134795.1:50334215-50336715 GCF_046742065.1 Oratosquilla oratoria
AACCTAACGTATCTAACCTAACCAAACCTAACCAAACCTAACCTAACTTAATCTAACCAAACCTAACCAAACCTAACCTAATCTAACCTAACTTAACCTAACCTAACCTAACCTAATCTAACCAAACCTAACCTAACTTAATCTAACCAAACCTAACCAAACCTAACCTAATCTAACCTAACTTAACCTAACCTAACCTAACCTAATCTAACCTAACCGAACCTATCCAAAGCAAACCTAAATAATCCTAACCTAACCTAACCAAACCTAACTTAGCCAAACATAGCCTAACCTAATCTAACCTAACCAAACCTATCCTAGCCTAACCTAACCTCAAATGATCGTCAGAGTTGGGGCGAGTTATATTCACGAGCTCATTTCCGGGGTTGCTGGCCTGTACAGGATATGTATATATATGTATATATATATGTGTGTGTATATATATATACATATATATATATATATATATATATATATATATATATATAGCTATATATATATATCAAATCTTTACACGGGTACTCTGATCACCACAACTTTCGTAATGTCAACTGGTAATGATCGCCTGAGATCACCATTACTGTACTAAAAAAAAAAAAAAAAAAACACTGCAGGAGGTATATTTGAAATGAATAGAATTGCCTGGTGATAGAGAAATAAGTAAGTGCATGAAAGAGATAAACATATAAATAGGCAAATAAGTGTTCTTTTTTTTGTGGGAACGCGTGGTGGTAATGGAAATGGTATGAAGGTGGATGTGTCCGTCCCATGCCTAGCCACCGCGCTTTGCCAGATTGGTCGGAAAAAAGGAAAGAAAAATAATTGGTTCTTGGATTTCAGGTGTCCCCAATCTGATCGATAAAACAACACAAGCAACCACACCACCAACAACAACAATATCAACGTCAACAACAACAATAACATCAACAATGCCAAGCACACCTCCATCAACAACAACAATACCAACGCCACCACCAGCCACACTACCACCATCACCAGCACAACCAACAACAACAATTACAACAACAATGACAATACCAATAACAACAGCAGCAGCAACACCACCAACTACACCAACAGTACTACCATCACCACCATCACCACCACCAACAACAACGACAACACCAACAACGCCAAGAACCACACCACCAACAACATCAACAATACCACCAGCAATACCACCACCACCAACAACAACAACGACAGTGCCACCAACAACAACACCAGCGCCACCACCAGCCACACTACCGCCATCACCAACACCAGCACCAACAACAACAACAACGACAATATCACCAACAACACCACCAACGTCACCACCAGCCACACTACCGCCATCACCAGCACCAACAACAACAACGGTAAGTGATAAGGTTCACTTGTTGGGTGTGACCGGATATGGCGTTATCACACTGGGCTATTTTTTCCTCCAACTGTTGGAGCAGACTGACATCCCGCAGCTTTCGGGAAGGAATCTGATAATGCTGGAGGAAAATAATTATCCTCCAGCATATCAAATGGTATTCTATGACAATTGTTGAGGAAACAAAATAGTTTGCCAGAGAGTGATTTTACTGCAGAAAAAGTGTTGGAGGTTGGCGGTACCGCCGATTAATCGGAGGTCGGAGGAAAATTGCCCAGTGTGATAACGCTTTTACATGTACTGCGAGACTTTTGGGAAACGCTGTCACAGCGTTAAGGCAAAAATAATTCTTAATGTATATTACCTGAAGGGCTATTATACAGTACATTTCTTTCACCGATTCTCCTTTGTACCTTTGAATTCTATTAATTAGAAAAAAAAACTCGATTGATATATTTTGATATAAAAAAAGCCTACAGAATTAGGAAGAAAAATGAACATATCACATAGATTGATGTATCTTGGAAATACAATATTATACAAAGTGTTATACTATGTAATGTGTTATGCAGTGTGTTATACTATAATTGCTCATTATAAAATGAAATATTGATCAAATAATTAAACAACTAGAATAATTATGAAAATGATTATAGAACAATTAAATAAGATTACTATAAAATATATAATTATAGATAAATTAAATAATTTTGAAATTATAAAAAAATATTGTTTTATAACAAATAATTATATATATACACTTTTTCTCGCTAGAAATTTACATAAAATAATAAATTTCCAACTCCAAAATAGTTTGCAAGGCACTATTTTGATGGTTTTGGGGGGAAATGTACATAGTGTCTGTTTAGATTTGTAATATTTATATTATTTTTTATTTTGTCTGTTTATTTTTGTAATTTGTAACTTAGGCATCTGGGCCAGATTTCGTTGAATCAAAAGGTTTTTAGTGCCTTTTTCCAAAAGATATTTTGTTTTTTGTTAAAAAAAAGAAATGTTTTTCGAATCTGGGAGCAGCAACGGCCGAGCGCTCAAACCACCGGTCCTGCGCAAATCACGGCTCTCTCTCCTCCCTCTCTCTCTCTTTCTCTCTCTTTCTATTTCTTCTCTCTTCCTCCC
>NC_134795.1:50351715-50356715 GCF_046742065.1 Oratosquilla oratoria
AAGGCAGTTGTTAAGATGATGAAAGCAGGTAAGGCACCTGGACTGGATGGATGCCATGTAGAATGTCTGAAAAAGGGAGGTACAGTGATGGTGGACTGGTTGGTGAGGTTATTTAATATTTGCTGGAGAGAGGGTAGAGTACCGGAGGACTGGAGGAGTGCCTGTATAGTTCCTCTTTACAAGGGAAAAGGGGACAAGTGTGAATGTAGTAGTTTCAGAGGGATTAGCTTGTTAAGTGTAGTTGGGAAGGCTTATGGGAGGATCTTGATTGAGAGGATTAGGAGAGGAACAGAAGGAGTAATTGGTGAGGAACAGTGTGGATTTAGGACAGGTAGAGGTTGTGTAGATCAGATCTTTGTGGTAAGATAGATATGTGAGAAAGCTATAGGAAAGGGGAAGGATGTTTTTTGGGCTTTTATGGATCTGGAAAAGGCTTATGATAGGGTAGACAGAAAGGCACTGTGGGAGGTTATGCAGATATATGGGATAGGAGGAAAGCTTTTGGGAGCTGTCAAGAGTTTTTATGAGAGTAGTAGAGCTTGTGTCAGGATTGGAAATGGAGAGAGTGAGTGGTTTGAGGTAAAGGTGGGACTTCGTCAAGGATGCGTTATGTCGCCCTGGCTGTTCAACTTATACATGGATGGGGTGGTGCGAGAGGTGAATGCAAGGGTAGTGGGTCAGGGATTGGAGATGGTTAAAGAAAATGGAGAAAAGTGGGAGGTGAGCCAGCTGTTGTTTGCGGACGACACTGCGCTTGTGGCAGGATCGGAGGAGGGATTGAGGAAGTTGGTGGCAGAGTTTGGGAGAGTATGTGATAGAAGAATGCTAAAGATAAATGTGGGTAAAAGTAAGGTGATGAGATGTACAAGGGGTGAAAGTGGCAGTAGACTGGAAGTGAACATTAAGGGAGAGCGACTGGAGGAAGTGGATAGTTTTAGATACTTGGGTGCAAATGTAGCAGGAAAAGGTGGAGTGAAGGTGGAGGTAGAATGTAGATTGAGAGAAGCGAGTAAATGCCTTGGTGGATTAAAGAGTGTAATGAGGAATAGACATTTGGGAATGGATGCGAAGAGGAGACTGTATGAAGGAGTGATTGTGCCAACAGCACTGTATGGGGCAGAAACATGGAACATAAGAGAAGAAGAGAGAAGGAGTTTGAATGTGTTTGAGATGAGGTGTCTGAGAAGTATGGTGGGGGTTACTAGGCTAGATAGAGTGAGAAATGAGGAGGTGAGGAGGAGAACAGGGGTGGAAAAGGAGCTGGGAGATAGGGTTGATGAAAGAATATTAGGATGGTTTGGACACATGGAAAGAATGAGTGAAGAAAAACTAGTAAAAGAGGTATGGAAGGCAGATGTGGAGGGAGTGAACATGAGGGGACGTCCTAGGATGAGGTGGATGGATGGGGTGAAGGGGGCTTTGGGGAAGAGGGGAATGTCTGTTGAGGAAGGACGGGAGAGGACGGAAGACAGAGGTGAGTGGAGAATGGTTGTATATGGATGATGTTGTGATTGCATGAGGAGGAATGGGCGGGGGGATGGGGGGTGAGGTAGTATGTGTGAGCAAAATTTGACGCAGCCCGAAGGGATTTCTCCCCGTCCTTTCCTCTTATGCAGTGGGGGACGGAGAGGGGGGGTCGCCGATTAAATGAAGCGGCCTTGCTGTGGATGTGCTGTGTCTTGCGACACTGCTTCTGACCCAGGGCGGTGGGCAAAGTGCAGGGATGACCCGTCATTCAGGAGGTGCTCAGATGAGAGGGAGGGTGGGAGGGATGTGGAGTGTATTTAGGGATGAAATGGGTGGGAGTGATTTTATGCCTTTCCCTTTTTGGCTACCTCCCTTGAAAGGGGGAAAAATCCTTGGTATATGTATGTGTATATATATATATATATATATATATAGATGTATATATATATGAATATATATAAATATATATATATATATATAAAGTGTGTCAACAACCCCACTCCTTCAAGGACCTTTTTTTCTTAAGGAGATATTAGAGGAATATCTTGTTCAGCCTCAACCCTTCTGTCCGTTGATTTCATTCAAGCGAAGGGCTCGCCATATTCTCCTTTCCTCGTCTTTCCCCATCTTTCTCCCATTTTCTCAAAATCCTCATCATTTCTTTTCCTTTTCCTTTGTCGTCCTCTTCCTGTCCTCCTCTTCTCTTTCTCTTCCTATTACCTAACACCATCTCCCACGCCTTCCTCATCTCCCTCTTTTCTTAGTCTTTTCCCTCACATCCTCCTCCCACACTCCCTCACCTCACTCCTCCTCCCACACTCCTCCTCCCTCAATCCTCCCTCACTCTTCCCTCATTCTTCCCGCACACTCCTCTCTCACTCCTCTCCCACACTCCTCCCTCCTCTCAACCTCCTCCTTCACTCCTCCCACACTCTCTTCCCATCTTCCTCCCACCTACCTCCCACTCTCCTCCGTCACTCGTGCCTTCCTCCTCCTTCCACATTCCTCCAGTACTCCCCCCCACCCCCCACCCCCACCCCGTTTTTTGTATAATTTTGGAACCGCATCTGCCAAGCTGGGACCGGGAACTCTTCGACCACAGCGATATAATTACTTCGACTTTAGGTCTTTCCTTTGGGGTCTCTCTTCTCCTCGACATCTCGAATAATATAATCAATGCTGCTGCTGCTGCTGCTACATGGTGGTTTTTGTCTGTGGGCAAGACTGATAGGTCCCCATTAGCCGAACCCTTCCTTGTGTCAGGAAGAATGATCACGATGATTCGGTTTAACGTCGCGAACTCTTTCCTATCAGGAGGCTAGGACGGTGCCCCTTACAGAGGACTTCGTAGCGTTGAATTGAATGAACCATACCTTTAGTCCAACTACTCGCAGGCGGCAGGGTTCGAACTACCATCACCTTGACCTTGGTCGCAAGTTTCGACGTTCTAGCCCGCTTGGCCAACGAACATACAAAGGAAGAATGATGGGTCAGGGAGAACGCCCTGTGAGGACGAAGTTTATATTAGTGAAGCATTTCCTTCATTTGAGTTTTATGAAGCACATTTGACAATTCTTTTTTTTTTTTTTTTTTTTTTTTTTTTTAGGCTATCGACTCATAAAGTGGTCATCAAGTCTGGTTTGAATTTGTACAGTCTCGACGTTGTTATGACAAAGCTTAAATAAAGATCGTATTAATAAAAGGTGCGTCCTCTCGTAGTTGGGTTTCCTGGCTCGCTTGTGGCCAGATGCCTCTCTCTCTCTCTCTTTTCGAGAATGGTGGCTCTCTCTCTCTCTCTCTTTTCAAGATTGGTGGAGAGTAGAAAAACCAGATTAGATGGGAATGACACATCTCTGGTGCTTTCATTTTGACAGTTATGGTCCCAAATATTTCTACCGTTAATGACAGTTACCAGATTCGCCATTATCATTTATTCATTTATTTATCCAATTTATTTAATTTTGAGATCGTTAGACCTTTTTTGATTATTTAATTCTAAATTATTGTTATTATTATTATTATTTTTTTGCGAGGAAGTTGTCTTCAGTGACAAATCATCGTAAATTGATAACATACATACATACATATACCAAGCCTTTTTCCCCCTTACAAGGGAGGTAGCCAAAAAGGAAAAGGCATAAAATCATTTCCACCCATTCCATCCCTGAATACACTCCACATCCCTCCACCCTCCATCTTATCTTAGCACCTCCTGGATGACGGGTCATCCCTGCACCTTATCCACTGCCCTGGGTCAGAAGCAGTGTCGCAAGACACAGCACATCCACAGCAAGGCCGCTTCATTAAATCGGCGACCCCCCCCCCTCTCCGTCCCCCCATTGCATAAAAGGAGAAGACGGGGAGAAATCCCTTCGGGCTGCGTCAAATTTTGCTCACACATACTACCTCACCCTCCATCCCCCCGCCCATTCCACCTCATGCAATCACAACATCATCCATATACTCGTACAACCATTCTCCATTCACCCCTGTCTTCTGTCCTCTCCCGTCCTTCCTCAACAGACATTCCCCTCTTCCCCAAAGCCCCCTTCACCCCATCCATCCACCTCATCCTAGGACATCCCCTCATGTTCACTCCCTCCACATCTGCCTTCCATACCTCTTTTACTAGTCTTTCTTCACTCATTCTTTCCATGTGTCCAAACCATCCTAATATTCTTTCATCAACCCTATCTCCCAACTCCCTTTCCACCCCTGTTCTCCTCCTCACCTCCTCATTTCTCACTCTATCTAGCCTAGTAACCCCCATCATACTTCTCAGACACCTCATCTCAAACACATTCAAACTCCTTCTCTCTTCTTCTCTTATGTTCCATGTTTCTGCCCCATACAGTGCTGTTGGCACAATCACTCCTTCATACAGTCTCCTCTTAGCATCCATTCCCAAATGTCTATTCCTCATTACACTCTTTAATCCACCAAGGCATTTACTCGCTTCTCTCAATCTACATTCTACCTCCACCTTCACTCCACCTTTTCCTGCCACATTTGCACCCAAGTATCTAAAACTATCCACTTCCTCCAGTCGCTCTCCCCTAATGCTCACTTCCAGTCTACTGCCACTTTCACCCCTTGTACATCTCATCACCTTACTTTTACCCACATTTGTCTTTAGCTTTCTTCTATCACATACTCTCCCAAACTCTGCCACCAACTTCCTCAATCCCTCCTCCGATCCTGCCACAAGCGCAGTGTCGTCCGCAAACAACAGCTGGCTCACCTCCCACTTTTCTCCATTTTCTTTAACCATCTCCAATCCCTGACCCACTACCCTTGCATTCACCTCTCGCACCACCCCATCCATGTATAAGTTGAACAGCCAGGGCGACATAACGCATCCTTGACGAAGTCCCACCTTTACCTCGAACCACTCACTCTCTCCATTTCTAATCCTGACACAAGCTCTACTACTCTCATAAAAACTCTTGACAGCTCCTAGAAGCTTTCCTCCTATCCCATATATCTGCATAACCTCCCACAGTGCCTTTCTGTCTACCCTATCATAAGCCTTT
>NC_134795.1:50366715-50379215 GCF_046742065.1 Oratosquilla oratoria
CTAGGCAATAGAAGATGAACTAACACTACTGCTACCACTATCCTATCAAATTACAATTAAATGTCGGGCTGTCAGATCTTTTATTGCAAAGGGTAATATTTTATTTGCGGATTAGAGTCCAAATATTTATCTAAGCGATTTTTAAATGTTGTTATTGTGTTACTTTCAACGACGGTGGAAAGTAACGAATTCCACACATTAACACCCCGGTTAAAGAAGAAGTGCTTTCATTCGAAGAAAATATTTTACCAATTACTTTAAAATCGTGAAGTCTTCTTGTATTTGATTGGTCTAATGAGAAGTAATCTTCGACATTGATGTTGTCAAAGCCTTTGAACATTTCAAAAACCTTGATCAAATCTTTTCGCATTCTCCTTTTTGAAAGTGAGAATAAGTTTAAGCTTTTAAGTCTTTCTTCATACGGCAGATTTCTCAGCCTTGGTATCATTTTAGTCGTTCTCCGTTGCACTCTTTCTAGTTTACTAATATCTCTCTGGTAGTATGGGGACCAAAATTGTACACGGTATTCGAGTTGGGGACGGACTAAGGAATTATAAAGTTTTAGCAATATTTTTTTTCCGATTTATTTTCGAAGACTCTTCCGATAAAGCCAACCAATTTATTTGCTGTTTTAACAACTGAGCAATGTTGGCTTGGCTTCAAATCATTTGATACTAAAACTCCTAGATCTTTTTCTTTAGTTACTGAATCTAGTATTTCGCCATTGATTTGGTATTGGATGTGATCATAGTTACTTCCAATATACATGACTTTACATTTGTTAATGTTAAAGTTCATTTGCCACTTGCTAGCCTAGCTTGAAAATCTGTCTAGATCGGATTACTGAGTTTCTCTTTGGTGGTTGTTACTTTACCGGTAATTTTTGTGTCATCAGCAAATTTTGATACTTTACAGAGGAGGCCGTCGTCTAGATCATTTACATATATTAAGAACAAAACGGGTCCCAAAAATGATCCTTGCGGCACGCCACTTTTAACGTCGAGCCAGCGAGATGAGTCCCCGTTAATTACAACTCTCTGTTTTCGCTCAGAGAGCCAATCTTTAATCTAGTTGTGGATACTACCAGATCTACATTTCTCGTATTTGTTAAAGACGTCATGAAAGAAGTCTATAAAATTAGTAACATGAGCGTTTGCTCCGGAAGCCATGTTGCGAATCTTTCATGATTTTATTTTCTTCTAGAAATTTTACCACACAATCGCGAATGATGGTCTCTAGCAATTTACATACAATAGAAGTCAGGCTAATCGGTCTGTAGTTGCTTGGTTGTGATTTGTCCCCTTTCTTGAATATTGGTGTCACGTTAGCACATTTCCAATCTGATGGGACTTTACCAAATGTTAAAGATTTGTTGAAAAGGATGCACAAGGGTTTGCTGATTTGATTTTTGACTTCTCGCAAATTCTAGGTGGAATTTTGTCAGGGCCCGGGGGTTTATTTATTTATAGGAGAAGAAGAGGAGGAGGAGGAAGGGGAAATTGAAGAGAGGAAAGAGAAGGAAAAAGAGGAGGAAGAGGAAGAAGTGAAGGAAAAAGAAGAGGAAGAAGGAAAGGAAAAAGAGGATGAAGAGGAAAAAGAAGAGGAGGAAGAGGAAAAAGAAAAAGAGGAGGGGAAGAAAAAAGAGGAGGAGAAAGAAGAAGAGAAGGAGGAGGAAAAGAGGAGGAAGAAGAGAAGAAAAAAGAAGAGAGGGGAGAGAAGGAAAAATAGGAGAAAGAGGGAGAAGAAGAGAAAGAAGAGAAGGAAAAGAGAATGAAGAGGAAGAAGAGGAGGAAAAAGAGGAGGAAGATGAAAAAGATGAGGAAAAAGAAGGAGAGGAGGAAGAAGAGGAAAATATGAGCAGGAAGAAGAAGAGGAGGGGAAGGAAAAAGAGGAGGAGGATGAAGAAGAGGAGGAGGAAGAAGAAGAGGAGGAGGGAGAAAAAGCGGAGAAGGGAAGGGAAAAAAGAAGAGAGGGAAGAGAAGGAAAAAGATGAGGAAGAGGAAGAATAGGAAAAAGAAGAGAAATAAGAGAAGGAAAGAGAGGAAAAAGAGGAGAAAGAGGAAGAAAAAGAGGAGGGGAAGGAAAAAAAGAAGAAAGAAGAAGAAGAGGAGGAGGAAAAAGAGGAGAAGGGGAGGGAAAAGAGGAGGAAGAAGAGAAGGAAGGGGAAAAAGAAGGGAGGGAAGAGAAGGAAAAAGAGGAGGGAGAGGAAAAAGATTAGTTGGAAGAAGAAGAGGGGAAGGAAAAACAGGTGGAGGAAGAAGAGGAGGAGGAGGGAAAAGGGGAGAAGGGGGAGGGAAAAGAGGAGGAGTGAAAAAAGGGAGGGAAGTGAAGGAAAAAGAGGAGGAAGGGGAAGAAGAGGAAAGAGAAAATGAGGAATAAGAGGGGAGGAAGAAGGGGAGGAAAAAGAGGAGAAGGAAGAAGAGGAGGGGGAGGAAAAGAGGAGGAGGAAGAAGAGAAGGGGGAGGAAAAGAGGAGGAGGAAGAAGAGGCGGGGAGGAAAGATGAGGAGGAAGAAGAAGAGGAAAAAGATGAACTACTACTACTTCGACCCATCATAGGCAAATGGACAAATCTCAAGATTTTCGAGTCTTACGTTTATATGGATGGTACTGATAGAAAGGCAAAGATGATGTGTATCTTTAAAACAAAATATTCTTAATATCAGCTTTTGTGGTTAAGCCTAAGTTAACCTAATACTAACCTAACCTAACCCAACACTAAGCCCAACCTAACTTAACGTAATCTAAACCTAGCCTAACCTAATCCAACACTAACCTAGCCCAACCTAACCTAACGTAATCTAGACCTAGCCTAGCCTAAACCCACACTAACTTAGCCTAACCTAACTTAACCTTACATAATCAGAACTTAGCCTAACCTAATCTAATACTAACCTACCCTAACTTAACCTAGCCTAACCTAACTTAACCTAGCCTAACCTAACTGAACCTAACTTAACCTAACCTAACCTAACCTAAAACTATCTATATTTATCTATATGCCAAGAGTTTTCCCCGTTATAAGGGGGGTAGCTAAGTCAGAGGCACGTACCTATTCCCGCCCATTCCACTCCCCTCCACCACCCTTTCGACTCCTCCTATCTGAGCTCCTCATGGATGACGGGTCATCCCTGCATCCGCCAAATGCCCTGGGTTAAACGCAATTCAGCAAAACACTGTACATTCACAGCAAGGCCGCTTCACTTAATCGGCGACCCACCCCCTCTCCTTCCCCTCATGCAGAAAAAGATAAGACGGGGAAAAATTCCCTCGGGCTGCGTCAAAATATCATTCACACATAAGCACCCCCTATCCCCCACCCCCAGCCCACCCATCCTTGCAGAACAGTATCATCTATACAGTCATTCTCCACTCAGCCCTATCTCCTCCCTGCTCCCTTCCTTCCTCCCTGCTCCTTTTACCCCATCCATCCATCTCATCCTCGGTAGTCCCTTCAAGTTCACTCCCTCCACCTCTGCCTTCCACACCTCTTTTGCTAATCTTTCTTCACTCATTCTTTCCATGTGTCCAAACGATCCCAATAATCTTTCATCGGCCCTGTCTGCCATCTCCTTTTCCAATCCCGCTCTCCTCCTCACCTCCTCATTTCTGACTCTATCCAACTTTGTAACCCCTACCATGCTTCTCAGACATTTCATCTCAAACAAATTTAAACTTTTCCTCTCTGCCTCTCTTAAATTCCAAGTCTCTCATACAATCTCCTCTTTGCATCCATTCTAAAACTAGCCTAACCTAATCTAATTCAACCTAGATTATCTTCATATAACCTAACGAAAACCAACCAAACCTAATGTAAAACTAGCCTAACTTAACCTAACTTAATCTGACCAAATATACCCATGTCTAACTATGCGTAACCATGCCTAGCCTTTCCTAGCCATGTCTAGCCTTTCCTAACCGTACTCAGCTATGCCTAACTTTGTTCAGCCAATTTCCTCCAAGGAATCCCTCCCATGTGGATTATGTTTTGTTATATAAAGTTAATCTAGGTTAAGTTAGATTAGGTTAGGTTATTTTTAGATTACGTTAGGTTTGGTCAGGCTAGGTTAGTGTTGGATTGGGTTAGGCTAGGTGTGGTTAGTGTTGGATTTGGTTAAACTAAGTTTAGATTATGTTAGGTTAAGTTTAGATTATGTTAGGTTAAGTTAGGCAAGTTTAGTGTTAGACTAAGGTAGGCTAGTATCATGTTAACTTAACCAGCAGGATTTTCGCCGAGACTGGTGACTCGTATATCTGTGACTCGCATATTTTCTGAGTGACTCGAATGTTTTCTTTGCGACTCGTATACGAGTATATATTTTTTACTTTCCTATCTACCTCGCTACTGATATATCTACCTCATTACTCGTATCTGGCTCATGACTCACATTTATCTTGTGACTCGTCTCTACCTTGTGACTCTCATATCTTCCTCATGAATCTCGTATTTTTCGTATGACTCGTATCTACCTTGTGACTCTCATATTTCTTTTCGTGACTCGCGAATCATCCTTCTCTTCGAAGGAAGGAAGTTTCATCATCATCAGTTAGGGTCGTGCGCCAGGGATCTCGTTGCTTCACTCATCCAGGCGCCAGTCGCCACGGAATCCTCGAGCAATCCCCCATGCAGACACCCGACTTTCCCATCCCAAATGTCTCCCGACGGGTTCGAACAACTTGCCCCTCCAGTCATGAATTCTTTGGGCGTCGTCCCCTTCTTCGTCTCCTCCTCCTCCTCCTCCATCGGGGGCGGTCTCTTGTCGAAACTTCTCCGGAGGACAAATGACAAGAAACGCAACGGCATAATTCGAGATGCGATCCAAAGGAAATGGTTCTCAACTTAGACCAATAAGGAAAATTATTATTATTATTATTATTATTATTATTATTATTATCATTATTATCATTATTATTATTATTATCATTATTATTATTATTATTATTATTATTATTATTATTATTATTATTATTATTATTATTATTATTATTATTATTATTATTGTTATTATTATCATCATCATCATCATCATCATCATCATCATCATCATCATCATCATCATCATCATCATCATCATCATCATCATCATCATCATCATCATCATCATCATCACCACCATCATCATCATCATCATCATTATTATTATTATTAATATTATCATTACTATTATTATTATTATCATTATTATTATTATTATTATTATTATTATTATTATCATTACTATTATTATTATTAATATTATCATCACTATTACTATTATTATCATTATTATTATTATTATTATTATTATTATTATTATTATTATTATTATTATTATTATTATTATTATTATTATTATTATTATTATTATTATTATTATTATTATTATTATTATCATCAGATTTTTGTGGTAAGGCAAATATGTGAGAAATCTTTAAGAAAAGGTAAGGATGGTTTGAGGTAAAGGTGGGACTTATCCAGGGATGTGTTATGTCGCCTTGTTCAATTTATACATGGATGGGGTGATACGAGAGGTAAATACAAGGGTAATGGGTCGGGGATTGGAGATGGTTAAAGAAAATGGAGAAAGGTGAGAGATATGCCAGTTGTTGTTTGCTGACGACACTGCGCTTGTGGCAGGATCAGAGGAGGGATTGAGGAAGTCGGTGACAGAGTTTGGGAAGGTGTGCGAAAGAAGGAAGTTAAAGATAAATGTGGGTAAAAGAAAGGTGATGAGATGTACAAGGGGAGAAAGTGGCAGCAGACTGGAAGTGAGTATTAAGGGAGAGAGATTGGAGGAGGTGGATAATTTTAGATACTTGGGTGCGAATATGGCGGGAAAGGGAGGAGTGGAGGTGGAGGTAGAATGTCGATTGAGAGAAGCCTTGGGGTATTAAAAAGTGTAATGAGAAATAGACATTTGGGAATGGATGCAAAGAGGAGATTGTATTCACATGGGTCTTTAGATCACGTGTTGGGCTCGTGAACGACAGCTATTTCCCTCCCGGAAGAGAGCTCAGAGCTCGTATGACCGATCTATGGGTAATGCTGTGACCTTACAAGCATACACACCCTCAACTCCCCGGCCACGAGAGTTGGAGAAACGACTCGAAGCGTAGCGATACTGAAATTATTTCAGCCCTGGGCAGGATTCAAACCCGGACCGCCGTAGCGACAGTCGGGGACTCTACCAACCGCGCCACCGAGTCGTGTGAAGGAGTGTGCCGACAGCACTGTATGGGGCGGAAACATAGAACACAAGAGAGGAAGATAGGAGAAGTTTGAAGGTGTTTGAGATGAGGTGTCTGAGAAGTATGATAGGGGTTACTAGGCTGGATAGAGTGAGAAACGAGGAGGTGCCGAGGAGAACGGGGGTGGAAAAGGAGTTGGGAGATAGGGTTGATGAAAGAGTATTGGGATGGTTTGGACACAGGGAAAGAATGAGTGATGGAATATTAGTAAAAAGTGTGTGGAAAGCAGATGTGGAAGGAGTGAACATGAGGGGCGAACAAGGATAAGATGGATGGATGGGGTAAAAGGGGTATTGGGAAAAAGGGGAATGTTTGTTGAGGAAGGACGGTAGATGACAGAAGATAGGGGTGAATGGAGAATGGTTGTGAATGGATAAGGCTCTGATACATGGAAAGGAGTGGGTGGGGGATGGTGGGTGAGGGAGTATGTGTGAAAAATAAATTGACGCACCCCAAAGGGATTTCTCCCCGTCTTCTCCTTTTCTGCATGAAGGGACGGAGAGTAGGGGTCGCCGATTTAATGAAGCGACCTTGCTGTGGATGTACTGCGTCTGGCGACACTGCTTCTGATCCAGGGCAGAGGGCGAGATGCAGGGATGACCCGTCATCCAAGAGGTGTGCCAAAATAAGAGGGGGGGGGGTGAATCGGAGTGGAGTATGTGGGGATGGAATGGGGAGTGGATTTTATGCCTTTGATTTTTTGCTACCTCCCTTGAAAGGGGGAAAAAGCCTTTGGTATATGTATCATAATTGATATTATTATAATTATTATTATTGTTATTATTATTATTATTGTTATTATTATTATTATTATTATTATTATTATTATTATTATTATTATTATTATTATTATTATTATTATTATTATTATTATTATTATTATTATTATTATTATTATTATCATTATTACCATTATTATTATTATTATCACCATCATCATCATTATCATTATTGATATTATTACTAATAGTTTCGAGCTGTTGAAGAGCGGGGAGTGGTTTCCTGTTCTGGTGAAGGGGGTGGGGGGTTATCCGCCCTTTAACCCCCACCCACCCCCACCCCGGACACCCGCTGCTATCGTCAACACATCCGTACCAAGGGCCCTGTATGTTTTCATTCTGTCTGCCGATAGGCTGCTCCATGTGCCTTTCAAGGCGCTCCCTTCGGGACGCGGGGGGGTGGGGGGGAAGACAAGCGGACAGGCAGGCGAGGCGGGATACAGGCTACCTGCCTGCCTGCATGCATGCCCATCAGTTGGCTTGTATGCTTGCATGCATTCCTGTTTGCCTGCATACCTGTATTTCTGCCAGCCTGCCTGTCTACATGCAATGTGTGTCCGCTTGCATGACTCTTGCCTGACCGTCTTCCGCCCCTCGCATACGCCTGTCCGGTTGCATTCTTGTCCACAGACCTGCCTGCCTGCCTGCCTGGCTTCACCCGGAGGAGTCTCTCATGCGTGCATAATAGAGGCCGATCAGCAAGGTGGAGGATCCGTGCCGGGGCAGGGGCCGCGCGGCCCGGGAGGTGGAGCCATTGTGGAGGGACCGCCGCGCCGTCGCCGTCAATACGCCACCCGGCTTTGGCTCCGTCGGCCATTTTGTTTAGCCGCTGAGAGAGTGCCGGTGGGGGAGGGGGGAGGGGGAGTCTGTTGCCGAGGCCGGGAAGGAGGTGGGAAGAGGGGCGAGAGGAGCGGGGATGTGGGAGGGGGCAGGGAAATGGAGAGGTGGTTCCGTGCGTGGGCTGGATGTGTAGGCAAGCGCCTTCGTTAAGGTTACGTGGATTTTTATGAGTTTTATTTCGGCCAAGGAGGGTCCGTCATACACATGAAGGGGGCGGGGTCGGGGTGGACAGGGACCCCCGACGATAGGCACCCCTAATTTCTGGCCCTCTGATCCTTCGGCTGCCTGAAATCGCGTCAACTTTGCCAGAACAAAAATCAGGCAGGAGTGCCACAGAGTTGAAAGAGAAGCTTTGGAAGGGATGCTGGGTTGTGGCTGCATGACTTGATGGGCGGGGGGTGGGGTGGGGGGCGATACATTTTCTTCATGTACAATTTGCGTGCGCGTGCGTGAGTTTGTATGCGTGCGCACGAGCGTGAGTGCCAGCATTTGCTTGTGCGCTTGCGTGAGTATGCATGCGCGCGCGTGAGTGCGTCTGAGTGTCTGCATAAGCGTGTGTATGTGTGTGTGTGTGTATCGTATGTGTACGTGCATATAGAAAGTAGGTGTGTATTCGTGCTTGTGTGTGTCCGTATCAATATATACATGTGTGTATATGTGTTTGTGCATGTACAGTATGCATATGTGAATATTTGCGTATGTACATTTTGTTTGTTTGTGTGTGTGTGTGTGTGTGTGTGTGTGTGTGTGTGCATGCATGCATGCATGCCTTTGCGTATGTATATGTACAATATGTATGTGTGTATTACAGGCATGTAGGCAGTGAACAGATCCAAGCAAGCTCAGTATGCATGACCATGCATGGAAAAATACTTATTGTCATGAGACGGGACAGAAATCGCAAATTCCTGAATGCATGAGATGAATCGAATGTATGGCTGGGCATAGGAGAGGAGACCATGACTGTGGGAATATGTATTAGATATAGGCACGAGGTTGTTGTGCATTGGGGAAAGTAAATATTGAGATGGTTTTCGATAATTTTGTTAAGAGTTACGGTTGTGTGGTCGTGGCGGGGTGGAGCAGAGGAGGTCATGACTGTGGGAATATGTATTAGTAATAGGCACAAGGTCGTTGTGCCTTGGAGCAAGTAAATATACTCCTAGGTTGAGACGATTTTCGATTATTTTGTTGTTTAGAGTTACGATTCTGTCGTGGCGGGGTGGGACAAAGGAGACCATGACTGTGGGAATATGCATTGGTAATAGGAACAAGGTCATTGTGCATTGGAGGAAGTAAATACAAATTCAGGCGTTTTTCGATTATTTTGCTGTTTAGAGATACGGTTTTGTCGTAACAATATAAGGAATTCAAGAGGAGTTTGAACGGAATAATCCTGTTGTGTTTTACTTTATATAGTTTATTCTGGTTGACGTCACATACTCTTACTCCAATGAAAAAACACGTGGGGAGGGCAAAACTAGATAAAGAAACAAGATAGAAAGGAATGGACAGAAATAGATGAATAGATAGATAAATAAAAATACAAAAACAAAATCTGCATTAACTCTGTTACGGGATAAAATCTAACCCGTTTCTTTACTTGGTTTAGTTAGGTTAAGTTAGCAATTGGGTTAAGTTTATCTAGTAACCCGCTTCCATGTTTGTGGGTACCTTACCATTCCAGTTTACCTCCCGCCAGGCGATTTTATTCAACAGTGTGAGTCCCATTTAATTAAGTCGCACTTAGATGTGTATTTAAGCGACGATAAGTGACGAACATGATCAATCTGTGTTTACATTTGTCGCTGGCATGTCACGTGCGAGTGTAAACCAAGCCAGTTGGATGTGATGTTTATGTATGCGAGTATATTTTTGTATTTAATCTAGGAGATCATGTGTGTGTGTGTGTGTGTGTGTACGCGCACCAAATTTTAATGAGTGAATTTCAGATCTTATCATGATTGTCCATGGTAATTACCTCTGTTTCTTGTACCTCTATTTTGACTTGTTTCTTCTGTTATTCAAACTATTTACTTATCTATCTAGTGATTGTTCTATATATTCATTATCTTATTAGTTTATTTGGTTATGAGCATTATTCTTTTAAAAGTAACTTTTAGAGATGATGTATCTTATGATTTTGTAAGCTCCTTGTGTAGCTCAAATGATTTAGTTCATGTTGAGCAGTTTGAACAAAATTGTTTTACCTATGCGGTCAATGTCACAAGGGTAAAGGCATGTCGATAGGAGACCTTTTGGTTCGTAAGAAGGACAAATGTCGGCTGGAGAGAATATTCTGTCTTCATCGTTATCATCATCATCATCATCATCATCATCATCATCATCATCATCATCATCATCGTCGTCGTCGTCGTTATCATCGTCATCATCATCGTCCTCATCGTTATCATTGTTGTTATCATCATCACCATCGTCATCTTTATTATCATCGTTCATCGTTGTCGTCGTTATCATCGTTATCATCGTTGTTATCATCATCATCATCATCACCATCACCATCGTCATCTTTATGATCATCGTCGTTGTCGTCATCATCGTCATCATCGTCGTCATCGTCAGGATCGTCATCATTGTCATAATCATCATCATCATCATCATCATCATCATCATCATCATCATCATCATCATCATCATCGTCATCATCATCATCATCATCATCGTCGTCGTCGTCGTCTTCAGCATCTTCGTCGCCGTCGTCATCATCATCATCATCACCGTCGTCGTTGTCGACGACCTCATTGTCATCGTCATCATCGTCATCCTGTTTACCCCCTCGTCACTTTCTTCCCCTAAAGCATTTTTCCTTCTCACATATAAAGAGAAGACCTTTCCCACTCCTACTGACGATCCTCTGCTCAATGGACATAAGAACACAAGAATGGAGGAGACTACAAGAGACCATAAGGCCTACACTAAGCAGTTCCATGTCCCTTACCATCTGTCATCCTTATCCATAAATCTGTCCAATCATCTCCTAAAACCATTCTGTTGGTATACCAGTTATTGCCTATTTCCTTCATAAACCTATGTCCTCACCTCTCTCCAAAATTCTTGAGCGCTATCAATCAATTTATTGCCTTGTAGTGGACAGTAATGAGCAGCTGCAGATGCAGAAACACGGCCAGAAGTTAATACAGATCATAGCGTATCATCGTAAGCAGACCACGCCAATGGACGTGAAAGCATCTTGATGAAGACATCTTGATGAAGACATCTGGAGCACGGTGGAGGAATTTGTGAGGTTTTGAAATCGTGCAAATATAGTCAAGGACTTAACTGATTCTCTCTCTCTTTCTCTGTCTCTCTCTCTCTTCCTCTCTCTCTCTTTCTCTCTGTCTTTCACTCTCTCCCTCCCCATCTCTTCCTCTCTCTTCCTCTCTTCCTATCTCTTCCTCTCTCTTTCCATCTCTTCCTCTCTCCCCATCTCTTTCCCTCTTCCTCTCCCCCATCTCTTCCTCCCTCCCCATGTCTTCCTCTCTCCCCATCTCTTCTTCTCTCTCCACCTCTTCCTCTCTCTCCCCATCTCTTCCTCTCTTTCTCCCAATTTTCCCCTCTCTCTCACATTCTCTTCCTCTCTCTCTCTCTCTCTCTCAATCTCTCTCTCTCTCTCTCTCTCTCTCTCTCTCTCTCTCTCTCTCTCTCTCTCTCTCTCTCTGTCAATCTCTCTCTCTCTCTCTGTCAATCTCTCTCTCTCTCTCTCTCAATCTGTCTCTCTCTCTCTCTCTCTCTCTCTCTCTCTCTCTCTCTCTCTCTCTCTCTCTCTCTCTCTCTCTCTCTCTCTCTCTCTCTGTCTCTCTCTCCCCATCTCTCTCCCTCCCTCCCTCTCTCTCCCCATCTCTCTCCTTCCCCCCCTCTCTCTCCCGCTCTCTCTCTCGCTGTCTGTCTGTCTCTCCCCATCTCTCTTTCTCTCTGTCTCACAGCCTGTTTCTCTCTCTCTCTCCCCATAACTCTGTCTCTCACTCTTTCTTTCTCTCTCTGTCTGTCTCTCAGTCTTTGTCTCTCCTCCCATCTCCCTATGTCTTTCTCTCTCCCCATCTCTCTCTTTCTCTCTCTCTCTCTGTCTCAGTCTGTCTCTCTCTCTCCATCTTTGTCTGTCTCTCCCCATTTCTGTCTGTCTCTCTGTCTCAGTCTCTCTCTCTCTCTTGCCATTTTTCCCTTCCTGTCTCTCTCTCTCCCCATCTCTCTCTCTCTGTCTCGCAGTCTGTCTCTCTCTCTCTCTCCATCTCTCTGTCTCTCACTCTTTCTCTCTCTGTCTCTCTCTTCCCATCTCTCTATCTCTCTTTCTCTCCCCACCTCTCTCTCTCTCTCTCTCTCTCTCTCTCTCTCTCTCTCTCTCTCTCTCTCTCTCTCTCTCTCTCTCTCTCTCTCTCTCTCTCTCTCTCTCTCTCTCTCTCTCTTTATGTCTCTCTCAGTCTGTCTCTCTCTAACCATCTCTCTCTGTTTCTTGCTCTCTCTCTCTTTCCATCTTTCTCTCAATCTTTCTCTCTATCTTTCTCTGTGTCTCTCGGTCTCTCTCTTTTTCTCTCTCTCTCTCCCCTAAGTTCGTAAGTGCTCAAATCGTCTCCGGTACGTTTTTGAGCACGTTTGAGCACGTTTGAGCAGCCTCACCCATTCTGTCTTCAGTGTTCCCA
>NC_134795.1:50384215-50386715 GCF_046742065.1 Oratosquilla oratoria
TTACAGAGGACTTTGTAGCGTGATGGCAGGGTTCGAACTGCCGTCATCTTCACCTCCGCCGCAAGTAGCGACGCTCTAACCCACCCGGCCAATGTCCTTGAACTTGAATGGAATCACCTACCGGCAGGGACTGAACCGTGATCTGTTGTATATGCCTTAGCGGACACTACACGATCAGTATTATTGCGCAATATTTCGTATTGTGCAATGTTATTGATGACGTTGGGATGGTAATGACATGTGCAATAAAATATTTTTGTAATAATAATGATAATAATAATAATAATAATAATAATAATAATAATTGATTAATAATAATAATAATAATAGTAATAATAATAATGATAATAATTATTAATAATGATAATTATTATTAAT
The DNA here is from genome assembly GCF_046742065.1 of Oratosquilla oratoria. Classification (NCBI taxonomy): domain Eukaryota; kingdom Metazoa; phylum Arthropoda; class Malacostraca; order Stomatopoda; family Squillidae; genus Oratosquilla; species Oratosquilla oratoria. Next base: position 50,384,594 of record NC_134795.1, read on the forward strand.
AATGATAATAATAATAATAATGATAATAATAATAATAATAGTAATAATGATAATAATGATAATAATAATAATAATAGTAATAATGATAATAATAATAATAATAATAATAATAATTGATAATAATAATAATTAATAATAATAATAATGATAATAATAATAATAGTAATAATAATAATAATGATAATAATAATAATAATAATAATAATAATAGTAATAATAATAATAATAATAATAATAATAATAATAATAATGATAATGATAATTCTTATAATAGTAATAAGCTCTTTTTGACGTCTTCTTCAATACTATCCCTACACCGTCAGTAATATTGCACACTACGGAATATTGCGCAATAATACTGATCGTGTGGGACCCGCTTTAGTCTGTTCCTGCCAGGGTATTTCATTCGGTGGAGGGAAGCACCATCGCACAAACCACTTAAATATATTCAATAAACAATTCAGAAAGTAGTTTTTTATTACACATTTCTCAGAATGTGTCAGTTGTGGTCCTTTACTTTGAATTCATTCAGGTGTTTCGGGATTTTGTTGCCGACTCTGTTTAATTCTTTATTAGGCAACAATGTTCTTATTTTTAGGAATTCTCGCTGGCTGTGCTGGAGACTCGCTTCTTCGGGGCGAGAGGTTCAGAAGCTTGGGCGGGGTTTCGATGCTGTCTGGCGGTGGGGTGAGTTCGTAGTGTGGGCAGGCTACATTAAAAAAAAAAAAAAATGAGGCACCGTCCTTGGTACTCTCTGAGGGAGTCAGTTCATGACGTTCAATCGAATCGATATTCTCGTTTATTCCTCTCGACAGACGGTTTCATTCATAAGTTGGGTTGACCGTGAGAGGTTTAGTTTGACGTTGACCCAAGGTAAGGCGGAGGGAGGGAAGGAGAGCGGTTGCATTGTCCTTTCCAGGGTCATTCCAAGGACATTTGGTGAGTTGGTTTAAGCTGTCGCCAGACGATTTTATTCATCTTTGTTTGGGGGGAACTTTCGCTCCAGACCTCTCCTCGGAAAGAGGTTAATGAAAATCCTCTGGGGACCCTGGTTCTCTCTTGCCCCCTCTGTCGCAACTACTCGACTTAAGTGAGTTCGTTCGAGTGGAGCTCACTTCGTTGACAATCTTTAATTTTTCGAGTCTCCAAATGTCAAATTACCTTTGCGTCGTATATTGAGAAGGTGAATTACGAATTAAGAGAAGTTAGACTTATACGAATATTAGATATATTGTTGCTTTTCCCTTAGTGAAGTCGAGAATACTGTAAGCGAAGCCGTTTTGTAGATTTTCAAATTCGCATAATTTGGCAAGTCTTGAATGTTTAACGAGGGAATCCGCGGCCCCTAGGTAACCGGCACGGGTTGTCTGTCATTGGGAGAAGATGCCATTGCCCACAGCTCAATCGAATCCCCTGCCATTGACCCAAATGACGTCACTGATTTCAGGAGGTTGCCTGAAATGATTCTCACTCTGATGGAGCCATCTTTAGCTGAATGAAATCCCCTGTAAATCAACTAAATAAAGACTTTGACGTGTCTGACCTGTTAGCATGACTGTTCATGCTGAGGCACCTTACCTTATACTATCTGGTAAGACGAAGATTGTGGGGGTGATCTAATAGTGGTATTCAAATGGGTCAAGGATTTTAACAAGGGTGATACAGGTAAGGTCATCATATTAAGATATCAGGGCAGGACTCGTGGTAATGGATTCAAATTGGACAAATTCAGGTGAAGGAAATAGGCAAGAATGATATACGGAAAGAATAGATTTAGTAACAAGGTAGAGAGTGCTGAAGCAGTTACTTTATGAAAAAAATTATGATTGGCGATGAAATGTAATGGACATGGAAGTGCCTAGTGTAGTCCTCATGGTCTCTTGCAGTCTACTTCATTCTTATGTTCTACTTGTTAACATAAAGATGTAAAGATGATCGATAGTGTTTCGTACTATTGGCAATTCACTCAAAGAATCTCAGTCGATCCTGCGTTTTCGGTTGGCAGCCCTGCTCTCTCTTCGCTACGATGCAATTCACGAACTTTTTCATATCTACATATTTCAATTTCCGATCTGAGTGTCACTCTTCCGACCATATACGTTGGTACAACCGTATTCAAAGA
>NC_134795.1:50396715-50401715 GCF_046742065.1 Oratosquilla oratoria
TTGGCACCCACAATTAAATAGGTTGCCCACCCGTGCTCTAGCGCCGGCGCCAATCGCCACGGTCCCTCCGAGCACGATCACACAGGCACGCACCCTTCCCATCCCAAACAAGGCTCGGTAGGGTTGGTTGACTTGTCCCAGGTTTGTAGATGTCCGATTGTCTCTTCCATCTGAGGAGGACTTTCTGACGTCTTTCAAGAGAAGGTATTAAAGTTCTCATATTTCGATAAAGTAATTAATTAGTCATGGTAGGTTAGAGGCGGGGGGAAGGAATATGCAATATTATGTTATCTTTAATTTATACTGTAAGTGATTAGTTTGACTTTCCATTTTCATATTTAATTTTCATGAAAGAGAATGACAGTTCAACTTCTTGGCAAAGGTTTGTGAATTACCGACAGATTTACGTTTTTTATTTAATTTATTTTTATTTCTTTTCTTTTCTGTCGTACGATTTTAGTCACTTAAAGGCAGATTTCATCTATTTATTTATTTATTTTTATTGTTTTATTGATTTAATTTATCATTATTATCATTACTATTTCTTTTTGCCTTGTTATAGGCCGAAGATTACTTTCTCGGCTCTTTTTATTATTGGATTTACATATTTTATTTATACCGACACCACACTGTTTTATATTTTATTTCATTTATCTATTTTATTTACATTAATTATTCATCTGTTTATTTAATTATTTGATAACTTACGTTTATATATATTTTTAGTTGATGAGAGTAGAAACACGCTCTAGTGTGAGTTTCTTAAGGGTATATTTGAGACTACTGTGACATCTTTTATTGACAATGTTCAAGTTCATTAAGGTTGATTTTATGTAGTTGAAAGTGCCTAACTTCGGCCTTAAGGTTTTGCTCGCTTCGATTATCGCTCAATGACGATCGTTCACGGTTCAACGATGATCGTCAAACGATTGTCTAGAGCACTAGAGACTCAAGCGGCAGTCGCTCGGAGCAAAAGCGGCCCATCATTCGAAAAACCAAGAACTATAGATCCAGAAAATCGTTTGACAATCATCGTTGAGCCATGAACGATCATCGTTGTGCAATGATAGCACCGAGCAGAACTCTTTAATGTATCTCGATCCCATTTAGTTGAAGCTAGTCGTTCTCTTGAGGGTGTCAAAACCCTAAAGCGGCCAATACTCTGAATTGACAATTAAATTGACCGTGTGTGGGCGATATATCGCCCATACACGGTCAATTCAATTGTCAATTCAGAGTATTGACAATGAAATTGCGCAATATAATTGATCGTGTATGGGGCGCTTAAGAATCGTTCCACACCTATCGACTTTTCGCCGTGCGCCGTCCAAGACACGACGTCGTGCTCTCAAATAACCATGGGAGGACGCTTACACTCGTCACGACCACGACCATGGGTAAAAGCGTCTATAGACACCCATGTATATATATATATATATATATATATATATATATATATATATATATATGTATATATATATATATATATATATATATATGTATGTATAGGTCTATATGTATATGTGTGTGTGGGTATATATATATATATATATCTATATATATATATATATATATATATATATATATTTATATATATACACACTGTGTATACATATATATATATATATATATATATATATACACTGTGTATACATACATATATATGTATATATATATATACATGTATATATATATATACATACATATGTATGTATATATACATATATATATATATACATATATATATATACAGACATATATATACATTTATATGTATATATATGTATATATATAATATATACATAATATATGTGTATATTATATATATATATATATATATATATTACTTTATATATATATATACTTTATATATATATACATATATATACACACATATATATATATATATATATATATATATATATATATGTATATATATACACTGTGGGTTCGAATCCCACCACTACCACCACTTTCACCCCCATCACTTTCAGTTCCCGTCTCTCCGTAATTACTGGTTTAATTCTGTTAACTGTTCCCTTCTATACTATTATATTTCTTCATTCACTTTCAACTTTACTTCACTTAAGTATATCGTTCATAATATCTTTCTGTGTTAAGCAAGTAATGTTTCTCAATGGGGTGAATTAAACGTATGTATACTTTTCTATTTTATCCCCGAATAATTTACACTTGGCTTGTCAATTTACACCAAGGGACTCCCGCCTGGGATCCTCAATCCACTCACTAAGCCATCTCTATTCCGACGTCAATACTTTATTCATCCAATGATCTTTACTGTTACAAATAAGTGCCTCCGCCAAGGCGTGACTTTTCTTCCATGTACCAAATTTTTTTTTCTCCTCCACCCTTCTGCAATCAGAAACTGTTGCAACGTCTTAAGCAATACTGCTTACACAAGCAATCTCGATATCGAAGGCAAGAATGGCTTAGTTTACATATTGTCACATTGGGATTAAAATATGTTCCCTAGCGGTTGTTTACAAACTTTAGACGGGGAGCTAGATTATGCAGCTTCTTCGCGGCTTATGTATGGAAAACATCCTATACATAAAATGAAATTCCCGCCACCTATCCCTCTACCTTACTTGTCTACCTTTATCTACCTGCCTCTTACACACACACATACATACACACACACACACACCCACACCCACACACACACACACACACACACACACACACCCATATGTATATACATATAGCAGACGTGTTTTTTTTATTTTCTAGCAGTTTTGATAGGTGTACTCTCTAGCTGGTTTCTGAGCACAAAGCACGTACAGATGTATTCTTCGTGGGGCCAGGCCGAAGTTAACAGACGGTAACTCAACACCACCGTTGACCTTGAAACGCTTCACCCAGGTTCTCACATATCGCTCACTCACACCAACATTCGCCGCTATTTCTCTTGTCTGGAGCCCAGCTGTTCAAAATTTCCGGCTGGATGGTCCTACGGGAGTTGAAGGGTACGAGAGGGAGGGATGGGGTGGGTTAAGGAAGGAGCGTGGAATGATGCGAGGTATAAACTGTTGATTTTCTGATCATGTTTGTACACTCTCAAGAAGCTCTGTTAAGAGCGAAACGTCAGTAATTAAAACTTCAACGATTCTCGGTGTTTATCTCACCACCCTACCAAATATGTATGTATATATATATATATATATATATATATATATATATATATATATGTATGTATATATATATATATATATATATATATATATAATCAGCCATACTGAGTCCTCTGCTGAACAAAGACCTCCTGCATGATTCACACGACCGCGCCATCCTCTGCCACGTCACTCCTGCAAACTTTTCGATCTCGTCTCTCCACCTTCCATATGGTCTCCTTCTTCCACGCGTCCCATCTCGCAGCGTCCAGTCAGTAACACACTTGCTCCATCACTCATCAGTCGTTCGCACTAACTTATCTACCCAATTCAACTTCCTCTCTTTTACTGCTTCCACAATATCTTTCACTCTAGTCTGCTCTCTCACCCAACTTGCTCTCTTTTGATCTCTCATCGTTATTCCCATAATTGGTCTCTCCATTCTCCTTTGTGCTGTCCTTAGTTTTTTTTTCATTGCCTTTGTTAGTTTCCAAGTCTTACACCCGTAGATTATTGCTGGTAGAATGCACTGATTGTAAAATTTACGTTTCACACATAAAGGTAGAGAGCCTCTCAAGATCTTATTATACTTACCAAACTTTTCCCAACCAATTGTAATGCGTCTTTTTATTTCATCATGATCTTTCGTCACTTTCACCATCTGCCCTAAATAATTATACTTCCCAACTTCTTCGAGACTCACACTATCACTTACAATCTCTTTACTTTGAACTTTCGTGTTGAACATTACTTTGGTTTTACTTTTAATCGTTTTTAAACCTACTTTGAGACTTTCCTTGTTAAAATCACTCAGCATATCTTGCAAGTCCTCTACTCTTTTTGAAATAAGAATAATGTCATCCTTAAATCTTAGGTGGTTCAAATATTCGCCATTAATATTGAAACCTTTCTTTTCCCAACTCAATCTTCTGAAAATATCTTCCAAGCAAGCTGTAAATAGTTTGGGTGAAATTGTATTGCCTTGCCGTACTCCTTTCTTGATCTTGATCTTTTTTGTATATCTATGTAGTCGAATTATAGCGGTACCTTTCGCATAAATATTTTCTAAAACTTTTACGATTTGTTCGTTTGTATCTTGCTTGCGTAGCGAGTTTAGTATTGCTATTTGTTCTACCGAGTCAAAAGCCTTCTCGTAATCTACAAAAGCTAAACACAGAGGTATATTGTATTCTGTCGTTTTCTCGATTAGTTGGTTTATCGCCTGCAAATGGTCTAGGGTCGAATATCCGCTCCTAAAGCCTGCCTCTTCTCTCGGTTTCCATCTAAAACTTGACTTAGTCTATTTGTAAGGATCTTGGAGAATACTTTATATACCTTTGATAGCAAGCTAATCGGTTGATAGTTACTAAGGTCCTTCTGTTGCACGGTGTGCAACTGAGCTAATTTAATATGAACTGATTTACCTGCGTCTTTCAAGAGATCTATCGATATACCATCTTCCCCAGGTGCTTTTCCTCGTTTCATAGTTTTTAGAGCAAATCCTACTTCTTCCTTTGTAAACTCTGGTACACTATTAACGTCTACACATGACTTTACCGACTCAACTAGGTCTTCGACGAGTAAAGCTCTTGGTAAAATTCTTCTACTCTTTTTACCATTCTGTCCCTGGATTTAATGATTTCTTCATTTCTATCTTTCAAACATATCATTTGCTGTCTTCCTAAGGCATGTCTGCGCTCGGTCCCTTTAATACTTTTACCTTTCCGAATAGTTTCCTCTATTTCATCCATGCTTCTCTTTCTTTTCTCTAATCTCTGCCTTTTGTTGATAAGCTTGTTTAGTTCTACTATTTTTATTTCGTCTCTCCTGCTTTTAATCTGCATGGTCCTTCTTCTTTTAATTAGGTCA
>NC_134795.1:50409215-50411715 GCF_046742065.1 Oratosquilla oratoria
ATAATAATAATAATGATAATAATAATAATAATTATGATAATAATAATAGTAATAGGTTTATTAAGTTAACAGAGATACGCTGACAATAGACAATTTGTGTAAATTTTAGAACTAGTCTAATTTGAGTACATAATGTGCTAGGTGTCGTTGTCCTCAAATGATGGTGTGTGTGTGTGTGTGTGTGTGTGTGTATGTGTGTGTGTGTGTGTGTGTGTGTGTGTGTATACCATCATATAGCAGATCACTCAGATTTGTAAGAAGTCGAAGAATCACAGAATAACATTAGCTTTTTACATTTAATCATTGTTCCATTATGAATTCCAAATCATATGCTAAAACAACGCACTGCATTTCAGTGCCTATAAATCGGCAGCTCCACAGCAGTCTGCAACGGTCCTCCCATATATGGCTCTTAAAAATAGTAATGATGATAATATGTGTTGAATTGCATTTCAGTGGCCCCTTACCCTCCCATACATGTCTATAGGAATAAACTTTGGACTCTTGTAGGTGCTGTATTCTTGGGGTTCTGTCTATGTGTGGTAGAGTGGTAGGAGAAGGAAAAGGCGGAGGAGGAGGTAGATGAAGAGTCGCCGGTTGTTAGTTGTGAAGTGAAGTTAATAGTAATATTGACTCCTGTCCACTGACTTAACCTAACTTAACCTAACCTGACCTACTCTAACTTAACCTAACCTGACCTGATCTGACCTGACCTGGACTAACCTAATCTAACCGAACCTGAATTAACCTGACCTAACATGAACTAACCTAACCTAACCTAACCTGAACTAACATAACCCAACCTAACCTAACCTAAGCCAAACGTAACATAACCTGACCCAGCCTGACCTCAACAATTACTAAGGGGTTCCCACACAAACGAACAAAATCGCCTGCTGGCAAGGGTGGATTAAAGAGGAAATTATCACCCATTTATGAGGAGACTAATTGAACTTATCAAAGAAAAAGAAAGAAAGAAAGAAAAAAAGAGCGTATCTTTTTCTTGACCAAAAAATACCGCAATGCATTATTTGGAAAAGGGGAGGTCGGGGAGGGAGGGAGGGAAGGGAGGGAGGGAGGCTCCCAAAATATGGACCACGGGCGAACTGTCCCGTTGATGAGCGGGTTGACCAATCACGAGATGAAAGCGCGTCCAAATTCCGACACAGCGGGACTAATTACCAATTTGACCCGTTTTGACCTGAGTACGATTACCTTTCCCATTTCCCTTCTTTTTCGACTCTGTTGTTATTTATTATTCATATTATAATTTTCGTTTTTTTTTTAATTCGCTTATTTGTTGCTTTTTATTTATTTATTTATTTTTTGCTGTGTTGGTTTCAGGGTTGATGCTGGTGTAAATGGGGTGTGTTTAGTGTTCTGTGTTTTGTGTGTTTGTGAATAACATTGGGTTTATTCGTATGCAAATGGTGGTCCTGCGGAGACAGACGTTGGAGAGGATTGTCTCCCTACCGCTCGTTTACAAATTGCAATAATAATCTACCCTCTCGCTCTCTATTACACACACACACACACACACACACACACACACACACACACACACACACACACACACACACACACACACACACACAGTTGGCAGAGTTCCCGGCCGCCACTACGGCGAGCCAGGTTCGAATCCCGCCCGGGGCTGAAATAATTTCAGTATCACTGCGCTGCGAGTCGTTACTCCAACTGTCGTGGGCGGGGAGTTAGGGGTGTGTGTGCGTGTAAGGTCACAGCATTACCCATAGATCGGACATATATGAGCTCTGAGCTCTCTTCCGGGAGGGAAATAGCTGTCGATCACGAGTCCAAAACGTGATCCAAAATCATGGTGAATCACACACACACACACACACACACACACACACACACACACACACACACACACACACACACACACACACACACACACACACACGCACGCGCACACACACACACACACACACACACACACACACACACACACACACACACACACACACACACACACACATACGTGATCCAAGATCGTTTATAAGCATATGACTCGAAAATTTTACTGCATATCATAAGCCATTTAAAGATTTCCAGGGCTGTCGGGAATCGACATAAGAAGCCCTCACTGGGTCACGGGATCGAACTCACGACCACCTGTTCGCGAGGTCGACACGGTACCCACTGGGCTACACCGTGGACCATCTGTCTTCTCATTTTGGATAAAAATCGTTAGACGGCAGGATGAACGAAATCACTCGAGTGCAAACTGTTTTAGGTAATTGGCCGCTTGTTAGTGTGGCAGTCGGGGGTAATTAGAGATGACGTCATAACTTACGTCACAAGCGCCTGGGCAGAGATCAGAACGTTGATACTCGCGTTATCACACTGGGCTAATTTTCCTTCGACTGTTGGAGCAGATTTGCAGCCCGTAGCTTTCGGGAAGGAACCTGATTATATGCCGGAGGAATTTTTTTTTTCCTTCGGCACCTCAAATGACATTCTACGTAAATCATTGAGA
>NC_134795.1:50421715-50426715 GCF_046742065.1 Oratosquilla oratoria
GACAGTCACTGGTTGCTTGCAGTTGCCAGAGACTTTCACACTAGGCAACTAGTGACCGCCACTAGTGACGGTCACTAGTTACGGTCACTAGTTGCCTAGTGTGAAAGGGGCCTTAAGGCATTATTACACTGTGTCATTTTCCCTCCAACCTCTGATTATCCGGCGGCACTTCCCACCCCCAGCACTTTTTCCGCCGTAAGATCACCATGGCAAACTGTTTCGTTTTCTCAAAAAAAATTCCATAGAATGTCATTTGATAAGCTGGAGGAAAGAAGTCTTCCTCCAGCATATAAAATCCTTTCCCAAGAGCTGCGGGCTGCAACAGTCGAAGGAAAAATAGCCCAGTGTGATAACGCCTCTACCCAACGGATCCATTACTTTATGGATGAGTATGATAGGAGGTAAGGGACTTGCGGTCTCTTGCAGTCTCCTCCATTCTTATGTTCTTCTGTTTCTTGTAACCTTTACATAATGTGCGGATCTTGTGTTTTCTTGTGCCTTGTGTCTTGTGTCTTGTATCAATAGTTTGTTGTCTCTCACCAGCGCTTCAATCCCTGGAAACAATATCGCGCCAAAGAGGTGAAGGAGGTAGGAAAGTGATAGGAATGAAGAAAACTAGGACAAAAGATGAATTATTATTATATTTATTCATTTATTCATATTATAATTATTGTTTTTTCATTATTCATCTTATATATATAAGTATGGAAGACAAATGAGTGGAAGGGTCGTGAGGTAAACACAGAGGACAGTTGGTGTTTTTATTCACTGACGTTTCGACCAGAACATTCCATTCATATACATACACACATACGTACATACATACATACATACATACATACATACATACATACATACATACATACATACATACATACATACATACATACATACATGCATATATATATATATATATATATATATACACATACATATATACATACATACATAAATACATGTATACATATATATATTTATATATGTATATATATATATATACATACATACAAACATATATATATATTTATACATATGCATAAATGTATATATACATGTATATTATATATATATATGAGTGACTGGCCAATAGGGGTATCATGGTCACTAAAATATGTATACAGACCGCAGGTAATACCATCGTGTCGCACAAAATTTGAAGGATACTCCCTTTATATTGGATGCTCGCTGGCCGAGCGGGTTAGAGCGTCGCCACCTGCGGCGGAGGTCGAGGTGACCGCAGTTCGAACCCCTCCGCCAGCGAGATGTACCAAGGGCATGGTTCATTGAATTCCACGCTACAAAGTCCTCTGTAAGGGGCACCGTCCTGGCCTCCTTATATGGGGTAGTTCGCGACATCAAACCAGGCGATTGTATTTGGCCGAGGGTAGTCCCCATGCACCCTTCACGACCCAAAGGGTTGAGGAAAAATCAACTCGACGAGAAAATCGTCAATTTTTCGTCTGTTTCGTATCTCGTCTGAGCTGCCACTCTTTGCCCCTGGGCGCGACGGGCCGCGAATAGATTCTCCTTCGGGAAAAACGGGGCGGCTACAGCTTCCTGGGTCTCGATTTTTGGCGTCAAGGGCTTGGTGGGCGCGCCGACCCCTCGGGGACGTCGCTTCAGAGAAAAGCCCCCCCCCCCACCTCCTCTCCCTTTTTGGGGGGGAGGGGGGGGTGCCTGTTATTGGCTTCGCTCTCTCCACCTTCTGCCTCTATGGTCTCACCAGGTCATCCTCCCATTCCACTGGACTTTCGTCAGTTAATGAAAATAATTTCCTCACTAGCTTCTTGTGTGCAGTCCAGGGGTCTGGTAGCTGAGGCTGTTGTAAATCGTCTTTAATGAGCAAACGTAGTCTTTTATTTACTCGGGGGGGGGGGAGTTCTTGGACCCTCCCCCCCTTTCTTTAGTTTTTGATACTACTGTAGGAGTGAAAATTGAGACCTCATTTTTAGGCTTTATTCAGTTATGTGTCAAGGGCTTTAACAAGGGTGATGCAGGCAAGGTCATCATATCAAGACAGCACGGAAGGATTCATAGTAATGGATTTAGATTGGAGAAATTTAGATTTAAGAAGGACACAGGCAAGAACTGGATTACCAATAAAGTGGTTAACGATTTGAATAGACTTAGTAATCATGTAGTGAGTGTTGGAACTATTGGTTGTTTTAAGAGAAGGCTGGGTAAATTTATGGATGGGGATGACAGGTGGTAATGGACATGGAACTGCCTAGTGAAGAGATCATGGTCCTTTGCAGTGTCCTCCAATCTTATGTTCTTAACAAAACATCACAATATTCTGAAAGAAAGAACAGAGAACTCTGATTAGAACCAATAAAGCCAATGTATCTTTATAATAGTCGGGTGAACGTTGAGTACAAAGAAAAATACAATAATACATACATAATAAATTACATAATAAATACAAAAATAAATACAACTTCGTCTAACAAGTTATATTGTATCGATCATCAGTGTATACAGTTCACATCCGTATGAATATATATATATATATATATATATATATATATATATATATATATATATATATATATATATATATATATATATATATAGCTACATTTCTATGCAAATCACAACAGGTACCAAGACGTTTTGCGTAAAGCTACGATTACACTTGTCAACGGAATGGTTGGAGTCCAACGATTCATTTGGATTTCGTCCAAGGCTAGAGGATTTGGTTGTAACTGTAGCTTAAAGCTATAGTTAGACTAACCAAATTCCAATGATTCAGTTGGATTTCGTTCAACGTTGGAGGATATGATTAATGTAACTGTTGGTGAAAGCTATGGTTACACAAATCAAATCTTCCAGCCTTGGACGAAATCCAGCTGAATTGTTGGATTGCAACCATTCCGTTAACTAGTGTAATCGTACCTTAAACCTATGGTTACACTAACCAAATCTTCCAACCTTGGACGAAATCCAACTGAAACGTTGGGTTACAACCAAATAAAGAATTGTTTCTCTAGATGTACGAAACATGACGACTCGTTGATTCACTCTTCGCTTTTTTTTTATTTTTTTTTTATTTTTTTTTTTAGGGTGCATCGTTGAAGTATGTCAGTGTTTGATATCAATATCACTAAATACCACGACATAAACGAAAGGAGCATTAGATACAACTAAAAATCCTAAATAAAAGAGAATATATAATGTGGGGTCCTGCAGAGGGCTGCGTGGACACGTTATCACACTGGGCTATTTTTTCTCCGACCTGCAATTGATCGGTGGTACCGCCAACCTGCAACACATTTTTTCACCCTAAAATCATTATAGCAACTGTTTTATTCTCTCAATAAAAATACATAGAATGTCATTTGCGTTATCAAACTGTGCTATTTTTCATCCAACCTCCAGCATTTTTTCCGCCGTAAAATCACTATTGCAAACAATTTGGTCTGCTCAACAATTGACACAGAATGTCACTGGATTCCTTTCCGAAAGCTGTCGGCTGCAAATCTACTCCAGTATGATAGCGCCTTCACTTCAAGTAACAAATATCAAAAGAGAGTGACGAGAGATTGTTCACAAGGACCTAGTTATGGACCAAAAGGTCTCCCGTCGGCATATTATGCTCTTCCTTTGTAATCCTTTGATAGAAGCACCGGTGAACTAGGCAGTTTTTGCTCGAGTTTGATACTTTTCTGCTCTCTCCCTCTCTCTCTCTCTCTCTCTCTCTCTCTCTCTCTCTCTCTCTCTCTCTCTCTCTCTCTCTCTCTCTCTCTCTCTCTCTCTCTCTCTCTCTCTCTCTCTCTCTCTCTCTCCCTCTCTCCCTCCCTCTCTCCCTCTCTCCCTCTCTCTCCCTCCCTCTCTCTCTCTCTCTCTCTCTCTCTCTCTCTCTCTCTCTCTCTCTCTCTCTCTCTCTCTCCCCTCTCTCTCTCTCTCTCTCTCTCTCTCTCTCTCTCTCTCTCTCCCTCCCTCTCCCTCTCTTTCTCTCCCTTTCCCTCTCCCTCCCTCTCTCTCTTTCTCTCTCTCTATCTATCTATCTTGCTCCCTATTTCTCTTTATCTCTCTCTCTCTCTCTCTCTCTCTCTCTCTCTTTCTATCTCGCTCGCTCTTTCTCTTTATCTCTCTATCTCACTTTAATTATTCCTTTCTCTTTTTCTTTCTCTCTCTATCCCGCTCGCTCTCTCGCTCTCTTTTTATCTCACTTTCCCTCTCACTCTCTAGGTTTACTCTCCCCTAATCTCCCCCTACTCTCTCTCTCTCTAATTTACCAGAAGATTATATTAGGGATAAGGAAACAGAATTAGGAGAACCAACAGAAAAAAATCGGGAAAGAAAAAAGAGAATAAATATCTGAGATCGTGTGTGTGTGTGTGTGTGTGTGTGTGTGTGTGTGTGTGTGTGTGTGTGTGTGTGTGTGTGTGTGTAGGTGTGGACCATTATGTTTACAAAAGTAGACCGCTGAAATATGATGTATATAAATATATATATATACATATATATATATAAAGCTTGCATTACTTTGCAAACAGCGAGCAAAGCGTATAAAAGCAGCCGTGTACACAAAAAAAAGATTACAATATTTTCCGTATCAGAGGTACTATGAAAGCAACAAACTTTTTAAAACTTTTCCTCCCCTGGTCTTCTTCACCTTGAGTTGTTTATATATTGCATCACCGGAATTTGGTGTATATGTATTTGTACGGTGTAGGCCCGCGCTGCAGCCCAGTAGATACCGTGTTGAGCTCGTGAACAGGTGGTCGTGAGTTTGATTCTCGAGACCCGCTGTGGGCTATGTCGCGTTGGTTCCCGACCACCCTGGCCAGGAGGGGAGGAGACCCTAATATCGGCATAAAAAAAAATGCTGCTTGCTGCAACTGACAGGGCTTGCCCTGGCAGGGGTTTCTCACTTCCCACTGCGTGGGAGTGGGATGGTAAATGTATGTGTGTACGGTAGTCTCTTGGGTGGTTGGATGATGCTGAGGGCGGGGATTTTCGTATTTGCCAATACATGCAATGTGTCGACTGCCGTT
>NC_134795.1:50431715-50454215 GCF_046742065.1 Oratosquilla oratoria
ATAAGCAAATGAATAAATAGACAAATAAATGATAACAAAGGTTTCCTATATCAACAGAGTTACCACCCAACAACAGACTTCGTCATGCATTGAATGCATTACGTCAGATTTTCGCTCAACAACAATAACAGTAATAACAACATTCAACAACGCGAGATAGAATCATGGAGGATCAGCATTGTGTTTCATCATCAGCAACGACAATAACAACAACAATGTATCCTTAAAACGCATCTCTTGATTAACTAAATCAAGTGTAATACCAATAACAATGGATTTATTAGGAGCAAATTATCGCATACGACAATTTTCTCATCAAAAAACGCCTGAGTAATAACGACACGACAACAGCCATACCAGCAATGACCACAACGATAATAACAACAACGAAAACAACAATAATGGCAACGCCAATAATGACAAAAACAACAACAACAACGCCAGAAACACAAACAACGAAAACAGCAACGACGTCAACAACAGCAACAACAACGATAAAAAACAATGCATGCATTGCCTCTGCCACTCAGCAGTGCATTGTCTGGTTCCTCTTTCGTCCATATACGAACAATAACAACGGCAATAACAACAACAGCAACGACGAATACCAACGAATGTTGAAATACGCCAAATGGAAAAAAGCTAAATATGAAAGATTTGCATATAAACGAATGTGTTCACTTGTTAATGCAATGGAATATATATATATATATATATATATATATATATATATATATATGTATGTATATATATATGTATATATATATGTATATATATATATGAATATATATGTATGTATATATATATATATATATATATGTATATATATATGTATATATATACATATATATATATATATATATATGTATACATGTATATATATATGTATACATGTATATATATATATATACATATATATTATATATAATATATATATATATGTATATATATATATACATATATATAATATGTGTATATATATATGTGTATGTGTATATATATGTATATATATATGTATGTGTGTGTGTAATATATATAAATGTATATATATATATATATATACATATAAACATATATATATGTGTGTATGTATATATATATATGTATATATATATATATATATATGTGTGTGTGTGTGTGTGTGTGTGTGTATACATATTACGTTAAAAACCACTGTTGGAGTAGAAAAGACTGGAGACGGGGAATCTATATATTTCGATTGCAAACTGCAATCCTCTTGAGGATTGCAGTTTGCAATCGAAATATATAGATTCCCCGTCTCCTGTCTTTTCTACTCCAACAGTGGTTTTAATGTGATTGACAAATGTGTGATTACATTTTTCACCTGTAATATATACAGTATATGTGTATACACACACATGTATATATATATATATATATATATATATATTGTATATATATATATATATGTATATATATATACATATGTATATATATGATATGTATATATATGTATATATATATATGATATATATGTATATATATGTATATATATATATATATATATATATATATATATATATATATATATATATATATATATATATATATGACCAAAGAAGTGTGCGTCATCTGAAAATTGGAGTGAATGTAAAAACAGTTCAAATGATTGAAAAAAGGAAAATCAGAGAAGCTCGAATTCAGGAAAAAGAGAAAAAGAGTTGCAAATAGAGGAGAGGGAAAAGAAAACTACAATTTAAGACGAAGCCTTGGATGAAGAAATCTCATCATCTGACATTTCTGGTGATGAATGGAAGAAAATCTTTGCGAGGACAGAAAACAACATATCAATACCAACAATTGTCAAATAGGGCTGCCCCTGCTATTAGTAGTGCAGCCCTATTCAACTACGGCATTATAAATTCAGAAAAAAATTCCCATGTAATTGATCGTCATAAAGTCTTGAGGGCACGACAGAAGTTAAGGATGAATTTGACGTAATCTGAATGTTTGGGAGATAAGAAAATTAGTTTTGTATTTTGATGGGAGGAGAGACACAGGATTAATAAAGAAAAAGGGTATGGATCCAAAGAAATTGAAGATTATTATGTGTTTTTAGGAGAACCTAGTACTTTCTATTTAGATCGTCTTACTGTTGAACGAGGAACAAGTCCGGGTACTGCAGATGGAGTGATGAAATTGCATCTAATACTGGATACAAGACTGGAGCCATAAGAGAGCTGGAGTGTCGATTACATCGTTCTTTGCAGTGGATCATCTGCAGCTTGCATCTACAGTATATGAGCTTCCTTTGAGCAGTTTGAGGCACCGGTGGAGGGAATATATTGGTCCAACAGAAAGTAGAACTAATTGGAAAGGACCACTTGATAAAGACTTATCCACCGGTGAGACTCCACCAGTACCACCAAATGGCTTTCGATGTACTGCTAAAGGAGCTCCACTTCCAGATGTAGATGTGAATGAGCTTAGCCGACAGCAAGCTTACTTGTACATAATTATCAGTGCTATTAGAAGTGTTATAATTGACGATGATCTCACCACTGCCAGCAGAATATGTCGATTTATGTGGATACAAAAAATCTGATAATGTCCTCACAGAATTTGTTGTGTGTCATTATGGGCCCATCTGGTTTTTATATAAAATTCTCCGAAATGCACGGAGGGATCTAAACATCTCTAGGAATGGATCAATCTTCTGCCCGTCCTGAGAACGTCCTTTTGGTAATTCTGGCAGACGTTGATCACAAGAACAGGATATTAGCTATTAGCAGAATCAAGAAGATCGGAGAAGCTACTGTGTATGAGGAAAGGAAACGTGATTTCGGGCCAGCAAAATAGATAAGAATGGTAAGAACCTAACAGATCTACTTACAAAGGATTACAAAGGCGGAGTACGCCGACAGGAGACCTTCTGGTCCATATGTAGGTCGGATGCGAAAAAATCATAATAATGATAAAATAATAAATAAAAGATTATAATGATGTAAATAAGAAATAAAATACATAAATAAATGCATAGGTATAGTTGAATAATAAACAAACAGGTAAATAGTAAATAATAATAAATTGACATATAACTAATAATAAATGAAAATCAAACAGACAAATGATAACAAAACAAAAACAAATAATATAAAATAAATTATAATCATTACAGCATCTTGCTTAGGTGTTCATCCAAATGATTCTTAAAGCTTCGAACTGAACTACATTGCACTACCTGTGCAGGAAGTTTATTCCATTCATTAACTACATTCATTAACCTCCACTTCTCCCTGAGGAGGAATGGAGGTTTGAGCCACCACTTCCAATGCATCTATCTAATACGAACCTGCAAAATATTGTCGACGAGCCACTCTCTATTGACATTCCATGTCACTCCCAAGGTGTGGAGCGGTGTGAGGGAATGGTGACAGAAACGTAGAATGTCGACAATATATCTGTCGATTTCAGGGAGTATTTATATGGGGTGTATGGGGTGTTGATACTATTAAGTTGCTTGGCAAGTCTTGTGTGTTTTTTTATATAGCTGTAAATATATCCAAGAGAGAATTCGCCGGAGATGAGAGGTACAGTATATACAGGTGGTCCGAGACTGCGTTGTTAGCTGCCTCATACACTGGTGTTACCACGACCTCTGTGAGCAGGAGACTGACAGTGCATGCTCGTGAAGGTAACATACGCAAACGCATGACACAACCACACAACAAAACTCCTATCAGGCAAGATCTAATCAACAACACAAAAGTGCTCACACAGTGCAACAATCACAAGAAACTACATACTTTAGAAAAGGTTTACGTCTCACAATACACCCCAATCATCAAAAATACAGACTGAGACATCTACTTCTTTACAGCTACACAACTAGACTGCATGGTAACAGCGAACGTCCTTCTGTAACCAAATGTCCTGCTACCACCCGCCAATGCAAAGCCCCCCCCACCCCCACCCTCCTTGACCTGACGTCCACCATCAACCTAGTATCTTCATATATCTACATTTAAATATTGATCTGTATGTTTATTTTTGCTTACCTAAATATGGTTGTATGAGTCAACCGAAAGTTTGTATTTTATATTTTTGTGTAATGTTTATATATATATATACTGTATATATTTTCATATATATTAAATATATGTCTATATATATATATCTATATATATATACATTATATATACACATATACTGCCTCTATATTCATCTATAATAAATATATGTATATATATATATATATATATATATACATTATATATACACAAATATTTAGTTTATATAAATATATATCCAGTGTATATATATATATATATATATATATATATATATATATATATATATTATATACATTTATATATAATATATATGTATATATATATATATGTGTGTGTGTGCGTGTGTGTGTGTTTGTGTGTGTGTGTGTGTGTGTGTGTGTGTGTGTGTGTGTGTGTGTGTGTGTGTGTGTGTGTGTGTGTGTGTGTGTGTGTGTGTGTGTGAGCGGAGGTTCGAGTCCTTCGCTTGACCACGAATCAATTTCTACATGTATGCCTCCACCGAGATCCTCGACGGTGATGGCTTAGAATTAAAGTGAATTTTGGTTGATATTATATATATATATATGTATATATATATATATATATATATATATATATATATGCATATATATATGTATATGTATATATATGTATATATATATATAATGTATATGTATATATATATATATATATATATATATATATATACTTGTATATATTTGGTGTATATGTTAGTCTATGCGTATATACATATATATACCGTACGTGCATATATAAACACGTATGCGTGTAGAATATGTTAAATACCTATAAATGTAAATGTACTTATATATATGTATAATATAAAATATGAATGGGAATATGTAAATACACGCGCGCCACACATGCACACATTATATATATATATATATATATATATATAATATATATATATATATATATATATATATATATATATATATATATATATATATATGTACATTGCCGTTCTGGAGCACTGACTTCATGGCAACATACAGTCGTTATCTTAGGGTGGCCCTACGGACTGGAGGCACACATCAGTCGTCTGCTGTAGTTTGAAAAGCTCTACTTATAGGGGAATGATGATACCTTTGTATTGCTGCTGTACTTTATGCTTTACCCCTGAACTTGTCCTGTACCATTTCTGTGCATCTACCTCTTCATGATTTTGTTATGGTTGGGGGCTGGTGAAGAATGCAGCTACAGCGTTCTTATGGGTGTTGTAGGAGGCTAACTTGGTCGAGTGACGGGGATTAGGGATCTTGTATATAATTTTATTTTTTATTGTTACTTTTTTATAATTACTATTATTATTATTATATATCTATCTTTTTCTTTATACTAAAAGTAAAATAATAAGCAGGTATAGAAGGATTTCAACCAGAACACTAGAAATTGGGTAATTAAATGTTCATTGATACAGTGCAATAAAAGAAAGATTATGGTTATATATGTGAAAAGAAAGAAGTGTATATTAACGTTGAGTGAAATGAAGTTGAAATTTAGGGGTGAATTTGAGCTTGAGAGTGTGATGAGTAGCGTGTCAGGAGTAACATCGTGAGTTAGCGCTTGGCTGGGGTTTATACCTCCGTGCACGCCACACGGTACCAGCCCGCCAAGCCACATTGGCCTTGTCCCTCAGTTTCCCCACGCTTGGCACAGCGCCCGCCAAACAGCCGCGTGCCCAAGCCAGGTTGGCCCCGCCCCACGCTACCCGGGCTGGATCACGTGATTGTTGCTCTGGGAGATGATTGGCTGGGCGCCCAGGCAGTCCGGGCAGCCCAGCAAGCAAGCAGGGTCTCGTGGGCTGGAGGTGCCGGTCAGTTAGGCGATGACCACGGGCTCGACAAGACGCACACCACGAACGCAGCGCGCCCTTGCCCACAAGTAAGGTATTTCTTTTTCCCTGTTTTCCCTTTAGTTATAAACAGCCATTTGCTCCACCACAACTATTAGTTACAAATAAAGGAGCCACAGGGCCCTCTGTGTTTGTATTAAGCCTTACCCTCGGTACCACTGTTACCATAGTGGCGGTGGTTAGAGGCGATACGCACGCTTTATACACGTACCCGTTTTTAATTCAGTGCACATATTTACAAGAACAAACCACACTGTAAGGACCACTCAATGAACGCAAAAAGGAGCTATAGCGAACATTCCGTTGTTCATTACGACGGGGGTAACTCACCACCCGACGAGTGGGCAGCCAGCATGTTACGATGTTCAAACTTGGCTCAGTCTTTTGAAAGAGCAAAGGACCACAGAGGTGAGCGACACCGACAAGATTGGTGTCGTCCAGCAAAAATCGGCGGGCGATGCAGCGATTTCAGCTAGGTTAGCTCGGACGGGGTAAGCACCGCAATAATTAAGACGATCTTCACTAACTTAATCTATTCACCCGCTTCCGGTGATAGTATCAGCAGCCGTTTGGACGCTGCCAAGATAAAGGATTCCGAGAAGCTCACCTCGTACCTACTGTGCTTGGTTGACATAATCGCGTCGTACGCGGTTTACCGGCCCGACATGGAAGAGAATGTCGTTTATGTTGCCAAAAACAAATTGAAGGCAACCATGCCCAAGCAGTCCGCGAGTCTTCACTCGCGAACAGGAGGCAGCCATCCTCCGGGTCCTCCGCGCCGCCATAGACTATGCACACCAACATAACTTATCCATAAAGACCGAAGATTCCGTCGAAGGTTACTTGGCCTTGACACTATACCCTGCCATGAGCAATATCTCACAACCACCTCTTACACCGCCAACCCATTCCATCTCTACGCTCAACAGGCATACAGATTTTTCTTCGCCTTTGCCATTCGCGAGAGACAGAGACGATTCTTCAAGAGGAAGACACATACATTCCTCACAGGGCCGGGGGGACACAGAAACACGTGGAAATGGAACCGCAGGCGTGGTATTCAAAACAGGTGCCGTCCCTACTGCACCTATTGTAGGAGACTGGGCGCTCTACCGAGGCATGCTATTTTCGCTCACGTGGCCAGACAAGCACGCCTTGCCATACCTGCGGCGGCGCAGATCATGCGATAAATGGAGACCAGTCTAGATTCTCTGACAATAGCCAGTCAAAAAACTTCTCGCGCAGAGGGAGGCCTGCCTCAAGGTAACTGCCGAACCTAGAAAACACGTTGAAATTGTCTAGTAGATTTTCCTAGCGTTCATATTGCTGGAGGTAGGTTGGCCATAATGGCAGTTCAGTTGTTTGTGTCAAACGCCACCCAGTCAGTTTGCGCTCTCCTCGACACGGGGGCAGCGGTATCTCTAATTCATAAGAGTCTCCTGCCCGTTGACGCGGAAGGTATACAGGCGGGCACCACCAGAATCATAGTGGTGGAGTGTTCGGAGATGTCTAACCTTGGCAAATTTACTGTGAGTTTTGGTCTAGCGGGTTTCCAGTTTACACACACATTCTTTGTCATCCCTGCAGAGGGTCTTCCCGCTAGATTGATTTTAGGCTTCGATTTCCTATCAGCCCACAGGGTGAGTTTAACATTCCGTCCTTTAACATTCAAAGTTGAAAGCAAGGATATTTCAGTAATCCTTGCAGGGACGAGTGCTTCAACAACACCAATGCTCACCTTGTGCGAGGAGAGACAGAGTCATCAGGGGGTAAGCAAGGCAGCCACGTTCCCAGTTAAAACCATCGAGGCTCAATGGGTACCGGTTTTCTCAGTCGGAACACTAGGATTGGTCTTAGAGAGAGTAGACAAGCTCACTTCTACAGGTCAGGCCATCTCGGCGTTGTTCACGGCACGTGCATACGCTGAGGGTGCCAGCCTGTTCAGCCAGGGAGTAGTGGAGCTGCACAGAACGGAAGAAGGAAAGATCTGGTGCAAAGTCCCGTTCCTGAACTTGGGACCTGATGCCCTTGAGATCCAGAAAGACCACGTGGTTGGGGAACTTACCCTCCTAGGGGAGATCATGTTGGTATCAGTGGAAACGATGCAGGTGACCGAGGAAGTGGATACATTACGAGGTGATAAGCTACGACGGGAAGTAAAGAAATGTCCTCCATCCCAAATAACAAGGAGAATCTAGCGTTGGCTGCTTCAGTGTTCAAATACGGCAATGTTTTTTGCTTACCGGCGGATCCACTTACCGTGCCTGAGAAATTCCGAAAGGAAATCCGGGACTTGATTGGAGACATGCTTCATAAGGGGATCATCCACCCATCCCGATCATCCACCCATCCCGATCCAGTCGTCCCCGTTGTAAAGAAGGACAAAACGATTTGGCTCAGCCTCGACTTTCGAGCGCTAAACAAAAACGTGGTAGATGATAGGTTCCCACTTCCCCATATCGACCCGATGTTACGGAGTTTCGGCCCCAGCGTCATATTTTCTCTATTAGATCTGAAACAAGGGTATCTCCAGATCCCGCTGGTGGAGAGCAGTTGCGAAAGAAAAAAAAAATACGTTCTCGACGCCCGAGGGTCACTATGAGTTCACATCTTTTCCCTTTGGGTTGAAAGACGCCCCATCATGCTTTCAGCGAGTGATGCATCAGGTACGACGGGGCTGTTAGATATTAGCGCGATGGTGTACATGGACGATATGATTGATCTGGGAACCACTTGGGACGACCACCTCAAGAACCTTGAGGATGTCCTTCGGAGGTTACAGGAGGCAGGCCTCTCTGTGAGGCTGGAGAAATGTCACTTCTCCCAGAAAGAAGTAGCCTACCTAGGGCATGTAATATCCCAGGATGGGATCAATCCTCAACCAAATAAGGTTCGAGCCATCAAGGCTTTCCCACAGTCATCGCGTCAGAAAGAACTCTCTTTCCTGGGATTAGCGGGGTACTATAGGAAATTCACCCCAAATTTGACCGATATTTCACGACCTCTAGTAGATCTGACGAAGGATGACTTAGCTAGGAAACACAATGATCGCGAGCTTGGCCCATGGACATCTGCTCAGGTGCACGTGTTTGAGTTCCTCAAAACCCACTTGTCCAGCACGGTGGTCCTCCCCTACCTCAAATTTGTAAAAACCTTTCTTACTACTGACGCCAGTGCTTCGGTGATTGGGGTCGTGGTTCAGCAGGAGGACGAGGGAGGTAGGAGACGGCCACTTTTCTATTTCAGTCGCACTCTAAATGAGCACGAGAGACGGTATAGTACCGTCGAAAGAGAAGTGTTAACGGCGGTTAACTATCTCACCGTAAATCGCCCTCTAATCATGGGATACTCGGTCAGACTACTGAGCGATCACAGGCCTTTGGTCTGGCTATTCACTGCTAAGGGCACAAACACTCGGATTATCCGGTGACGATTAAACATCGTCGCTGACGCGCTCTCTAGAATACGGGGAGCTGACCACCCTACGGACGCTTTCATAGTGTCGGCCATAACCACGGGTAGCCAAGGAAACTCGAACACTGAAGAGAACTCTGTCAAATGGGACCAACTAGCAATCCGAAAGGAACAGGATGAACCTGCTGATTGGGGTCAAATAAAGAATTATCTCATGGGAGCCACGACAGTAGAGCTCAGGGTTTCTCGCTTAAGAGTACCAATCAAGGAGTTTCGGCTTCTCTCGGACGGACTTATATACCACTCGCGCACAAACGCATACTAGTTGTAGAAACTTTGCCTGGTAATCCCTGAAGGAGCAAAGACAGCGGTATTGCGTATTGCCAATTGTATCCCAATGGCAAGTCATGGTGGAGTCCATGTTACTCATGACCGGCTGCAAAAGTTCGCCTTTTGGCCAAAGATGTCGGAGGATATAAAGGCATTTATAAAGAATTGCAAAACTTGCACCACATGCAAGCCCTCATATGATCTCCCAGCTCCATTCAGACAGTTTCCTGACGTGACAAGTCCGTTCGAGAGAGTGCACGTTGATCTCATAGGACCATTAACCACCACTTTAGATGGTGCGAAGTACATACAGTGGTCGATGTCCTAATCTGTTTCTTGGTTGCTGTGCCCATAAGTTCCAAAGAAGCACGGATGGTAGCTCGGGCTTTCATCACCCATGTACTATCCATACATGGCGCCCCTAGGCAAGTGATCTCAGACGGGGGAGGGGAGTTCATGAACGAAATGTTCAAGGCGGTGTTGGAAATGGCAAATATCAAACACCACACTATAACGCCGTATCACCCGTCGAGCAACGGAATAGTTGAGAGGGTAAATGGGACCATCATTAAAATCCTACGGTCCCTTGTCCAGGACAACCAGACAGGTTGGGATCAAATGCTCCCTCTGGCGGTATTGGCCTACAACTCGGCTTACCACAGAGTCCTGCGAGATTCCCCGCATTTTCTTCTTTTTCACCGTGACCCTGTTCTGCCCGTTACTGAGTTCACAAAGGCAAGAACCCCTTGGTACAATGTCTACAATATGTCAGCCGTTTTGGCTGCCATATTTAATACCTGCTTCGAGCGTTGTCAAAAGTTCCTCGAAGCAGCGACAGTAGACAGATACACAAGGAGACCAAGGGCAAGAATAAAGCAGATCACCTTAGATGACAGAGTGTACGTCATCGCCAGGCTCAGACAAGGGGTGGAGAAGAAGCTTCAGCATTTGCAACAGGGCCCTTATAGGGTGATTAAAAGGGTTAGCGACGTCGTCTACTTCATTAAGCATATCCGCTCAGCCCGAGAGTTCTGTGTCCACACAGAAAGGATCGAACAAGAGGGAAATCTCTCAGTGTGCGAATATAAAAACGTAAAGTGAGCATTCCCCACACGTGAGAAGGAACTGATTTATAGACTTATAATTTACCTACCTCATGGGTAGCGATTCTAAGTGTACCATTAATATAAATCATAAGTTAAGTAACATCTTCGTGTGCAAAAATACGAACGCAAGAAGGGCGTTCCTCACACGTGAGAAGGAACTCAAACCTACCGTCACTAGTAGAGACCTTCAAACCTACCATCATTGGTAGCGACCTGGTAGCTTCTTTGACATTTCTAACTCTACCCTCGTAGTTGCTGTTGATGCCACCAACTTCTTCACTTCCCTATGCGCAAGGATTCTGTCGCTGTTGATTTTTACAAGTCCGCGAGGAGCAGGCCACTAGCGCGAAGCACTGTGACAAGCTGAGAGCTGGAGTACCGGTGTGGAGCACCGCGGCAAGTGGAGAGAGGAGAATGTTTTTTTGTTTTTGTTTTGTTTTTAAGTTCAATACAATGACATTATTGAGAATAACGACAGTAAACCTATTTTCCTTAAATCCACGGGACGGATTATATAGAAAGTTTTTTTTTCTCAACAATCACAACCAGATATTCTGCCGCTATTTCATTTCCCACCTAAATTATTGTAGGACGGCCCGGAACAGCATGGAGAAACGGACCAAAGGCATGCAGCTGGTCCCTGCATCACCAACGAGGAAGACAGAACCGAGCACCAGCTGAGTGCAGAACATCAAATACCCTCGAGGGGGATGAGTAAGCGTCGTCAACTCCCCCTCCCCCCCTATCATAAATTGCATTTTGTCTCTGTTCCGGGCGAATTTTTTTCTTTCTTTTTTCCATCAGGGTGATTGCTGTCCTCAGGGGGCTACTCGAGTTGTCATCTTTCGACACGTACGCACCAATTTTTCCCTCTCGTAATTTTTTCTTTTATTTGTTTGTGGGGGCATTGGCTGTTTATTAACAGGGGGAGGGGTTGTGGTGAGTTGGCTCCTGGCTGGGCTTTGTCCTTCTGTGTACGCCACACGGTGCCAGCCCGCCAAACCGTGTGGGCTTTGTACTTTAGTTTCCCCGCGCTTGGCACCGCTCCCGCCAAGCAGCCGCGTGGCCAAGCCACGTTGGCTCCGCCCCACGCTACCCGGGCTGGGTCACGTAATTGTTATTTTGGGAGATGATTGGCTGGAGGTGCCGGTCAGTTATGCGATGACCACGGGCTCGTTAAGAGGCACACCACAAGCGTAGTGCACCCTTGCCCACAAGTAAGGTATTCCGTTTTCCCCGTTTTCCCTTTAGCTATAAACAGCCATTTGCTCCACTACAACTATTAGTTACAAATAAAGGAGCCACAGAGCCCTCTGTATTTGTATTCAGCTTCACCCTCGGTACCACTGTTACCATGACATGGGTACAGATGAGAGTAAAAGGGAAGAGAAAGGCAGTATGTTTGTGAGAAGGAAGATGGGTGTGTTAGCATTAAGTGAAACTAAGTTGAAAGGGAGTGGTAATTTTAAATTTGGGAGTGTGATAAGTAGGGTGTCAGGAGTGACAGGGGTATAAATGAGACTAAATGGGAAGAGATAGGTAGTATGCTTGTAAGAAAGAAGATGGATGTGTTAGCATTAAGTGAAACTAAGTTGAAAGGGTGAGGTGATTTTGGGTTGGGAGTGTGGTAGGGAGTGTCGGGAATGATAGGGGAACAGATAAACCTAAAAAGAAAGAGATAGGTAGTGTGTTTGCAAGAAGGAAGATGGATGTGTTAGCATTAAGTGAAACTATGTTGCAAGGGTGAGGTGATTTTGGGGTCGGGAGTGTGTCAGGAGTGACAAAGGGGGAGAGGGAGGCAAGGAGTGGCACTACTGGTAAATGACGAGGTAGAACAATATATGGAGTGGAATGAGAGTTGTCTTCAAGGATAACGTGGGCAAAGATGAAACTGGGATGAAAAATACAACCTTGCTTGAGTGTATAGCTTCTGGAAATGTGGAAAACGAAGAGGAGAGAGAGGCTTTTCTGTTTCGTTTAAACCTGTGTGTTTAGAGTTTTGAAAGAAATATTAATATAGTAGTGTTGGGGTATCTCAGTGTAAGAGAAAAAGACGAGGTAAATGTGATGGTGGAAGAAAAGAAGCGAGCTTTTATGGATTGATTGCAAAGAAGAAGCAGAGAAATACTGAAATTAGAGATGAGAAGCAGGATGAAGGAGGACATATTCATAACTTGCATGTACTTTTCCATTCTCTCCATTTCTCAATATTTTTTCTAAAGAAGGCTCCTTGATTTTTTCCTCTTCCTTATACTTTTCTCTTGTTCCTCCGTTATAGAATCCTATCCCTCCTCCTAAGTTTAACAATTATTTCATCGTAAACATTAAGCTTAGGTTTAAGAAGGCAGTAGGCAAGAATTGGTTTACCAACAGAATGGTTAACGAATGGAATAGACTTAATAATCATGTAATGAGCGCTGAAACCATTGGTTGTTGGGAAGATGAGAGCTTTATGGATATGGATGGCAGGTGGTGAGGGACATGGAACTGGCTAGTGTAGGCCTTATGATCTCGTGCAGTCTCTTATATTCTTATGTATTTTTATGTTACCCAAGAGTCCAGAATTTGCTTTTATGCAAAAACTCCACTGGACTCCTGGACTCCAACTGAAGTTTGTCCTTAAACATATCAGTGCTTCAACCGCTATGGCTTTATTTGATTTGTTTATTCATTATCATTATTGTTGTTATTATTTTTTAATATTACTATTATTATTATTATTATTATTATCATTATTATTATTATTATTATTATTATTATTATTATTATTATTATTATTATTATTATTATTATTATTATTATTATTATTATTATTATTATTATTATTATTATTATTATTATTATTATTATTATTATTATTATTATTATTATTATTATTATCATTATCATTGTTATTATTATTATTATTATTATTGTTATTATTATTATTATTATTATTATTATTAATATTATTACTTTTATAATTATCATTATTATTGTTGTTGAATTTGTTGTTGTCGTTATTGTCATTGTCGTTGTCGTTATTACTTTGCATTCATTGGTGTAATTGTGTTTTATCCTGACGTCATTGTCGCTGTCGTTATTACTTTTCATTCATTAGTGTAATTGTGTTTTATCCTGACGCTCTTTCTCGGTCCTCTTCCAACCAACGCTAGACGATTTTATCCATCCCAGAGGCGTCCCTCTGACTGAAGGGGGGGTTTAACCTGCCGTATCCCTCCCAGCGACGGCACCACATCAAGTAATATATTTGATTTAAAGCTAAAATGGCAAAACGTGGGAGTCTGTCCTCTTGAAAACAAAGAGGTGGAAAGGTTACCGTCAGCGGACAGTGATCCCTATCTCATCCCCTTCATTCCACGGACCGCTGTTCAACAAATTCTTCTGACGTTAGTTTGGATAATGTGCGTAAATTTATTTTTCACCTTTAATTTAGGGTATTTTTTCCTCTTCTTTCTCTTCTTTTCTTCTCCTCCTTCTTCTCCTCCTCCTTCTCCTCCTCGTCTTAATCGTCCTTATTACTTAGCTGAGCCAAGTTATCAGAGAGTGACAGACATCTTTGTGGTGTATAGTTTACCTGGTTGAGTGAAATTGCTATCTAGGACATAGGCAGTGGACGTTGTGCGAAGGAGTGTCTATCTGTGCGCCAGAAACGGCCCAACATATCCATCATAATTGGCCCGCAAGGGAATTGCCGAAAGCGGAACACAGAGTGAATGGATTGCAAGTATATTTGCTGTAATTACTACGTCGAGGCAAAGTGCTTTCAACTGCTATGGAAATAAATGTAATGGGCGAAGTGTACAAGAGTTTTGAAAGTGCATAGATTGTATACGTGTGAGTTCAACAGGCTCCCGAGGCATGAAGTCTAGACCAGTCTTTCGTCACGTATCCCAGATTTATGCATTGCTGTTCCTTGTACAAGAGTTTTGAGAGTACATAGATCGTATACATGTGAGTTCAACAGGCTCCCAAGGCATGAAGTCTAGACCAGTCTTTCGTCACGTACCTTATGCGTTGCTGTTCCTTGTACAAGAGTTTTGAGAGTACATAGATTGTATGCATGTGAATTCAACAGTTTCTTAGGCATAGAGCCTCAACTAGTCTTTCGTCATGATTTATGTGTTGAGACTTATTGCTCTCCAGGAGAATTACCAGGCATCCACTAACTCCCTCTAGTTTGTGGTTTGTGGGTCCCCTTGTGAAACTGTCACCTCAGGTTGAGGTGGGCACCAGGCTGAAGACCGCCAGTGTTTCCGTAAGCAAATAAGTCAGCAAGAGTGAATTCACTACAGAATGTTGGGTTATTTTCTTGAATCTTTTATTCGTAATGACATCCAGGTATCCTTAAGCTTAGTGATCTATGTATCTCTCTCTCTCTCTCTATCTATCTATCTCTCTCTCTCTCTCACACACACACACACACACACACACACACACACACACACACACACACACACACACACACACACACACACACACACAAACATTTATTCGATTGTAGTTGTAGGTATCATAGTGACGTGTAAGTAATATGTATTCCTAGATCATGTGGCCTAAAACACACACAATTGACCTGTGAAGTACACGAATCAGGTCAAGTGTTTTGATGTCATCTGCGCTTACAAATTTAAGCACAGTGGTTCCTTGAGTCGTGAGTTTGCATACGCAAGTGTGCGAGTGAAGCCTACGCCAGGAGGCGCTGAGTAGCTGTTGCCGAAGCCCAATGCGTTTTAAGAATTGTTGGGGCAGGTAAGAAACGGTTTCTGCTGGTAATCTGAGAGTAGTCTGGGATTCGAACCCACAATTAAGCGAATGCAAGACAAGCACGCTTCCGGTGACGCCACCTGTGCATGTGGACATTTGTGTAAATCTTTTTTAATTATATGTATAAGGAGAAATACGAGGTAATATCGAAGAGTAGAAATTTGCAGAATGAATAAAGAAAGAAGAATGTAGCTGCAGAATTCTTTGGGATTTTTTTTTTTCTTTTTTTTTTTTTACTTTCTTTTCCGTTTTTTTTTTCAAATCCCTCTGGGTCGTTAGATAATTTTGATAGTCATGAAAACTATTTTTAATTTTTCAATACTTATATTCTATTACTTTTGTCTTCAATATTTTTCTCTGTATCTGAATAGGTAGGGTATACAAAAAAGATGTTGATGAAAGGAAAAAGGAAAGTCTTAAGGATTCAACTCCGATGACAAGATGTCGTGTCATTGTGGTCAAATAAAACAAAAAATCATAAAACACCAAAATGTTTGATCAAACACCAGAAAAATATGACGTCAATCCTCGCTTCGCTCGCAGCGAAGCGAGGACTGACGTCATATTTTTCTGGTGTTTGATCAAACATTTTGGTGTTTTATGATTTTTTGTTTTATTTGAACAAATGACAAGACATCTTGTCATCGGAGTTTAATGGGGAAATGTTTTTCTCTGTCGTGCCATTGTGGCCGAAATTGATTTGGAGGTCGCCCTTCCATCATCAGTCTTAAGATAGGTTTTGCTCGATCCGATTATCGCTCAACGATGGTCGTTCATAGCTCGACGATGATCGTTCATGGCTCAACGATAATCATTAATCGATTGTTTAGAACACTGATTATTTGTTTTTAGCGACTAGCGGCAGTCAATCGAAGTAAAATAGCCCCATCATTCAAAAACAAAGAATTAGTGCTCTAGACAATCGTTTGACGATCATCGTTGAACCATGAACGATCATCGTTGAGCGATAATCGCACTGAACAAAACGTACCTTTATTCATGCGAGATTCTTGGTCTTTGTAGATTTCTTCAAGATAAATTAAATTCCAGGCCTGTGATCTCTCACCCTCTTCCCCCCCCCCCGGGGGTGGGGTGGGGGGGAAGAGTTTGGGGGTGGGTGGAGTGTGCAAGGTACTCGAAGGCCGCGTCGGCGGTTAGTGTCCTATCCCTCCCATTCGTCGAAAGGTATGGTAGAAATGCTTTGTGTGTGTGTGTGTATTTTTTTTTTCTTTTTTTTTTTTTTTTTAAGGAAATGTCATCCATCCAGACCTCCACCTTGCCGCTGTATGGAGGGTTGTGTCGGGTCGAAGGTCCCTTTCTGGAAACAGCTGGAAGTCTGGCAAGGAATCTTCGGCTCGAATAACAATGAAGAACTTGATCTAGGAGGGAGGATGTGTTCTTCGTATATACATTTGTGCCGTGGTCTCTCTCTCTCTCTCTCTCTCTCTCTCTCTCTCTCTCTCTCTCTCTCTCTCTCTCTCTCTCTCTCTCTCTCTCTCTCTCTCTCTCTCTCTCTTTCTCTCTCTCTCTCTCTCTATCTATCTATCTCTCCTTCTCTCTTTCAAATCTTCAGCCGTATTATCTCATTTGGTGTCAACAGTGACGACACTAATCCAACGCTTCTAGTATGTTCCCACAAAAGTATACAAGGGTGACCGATTCGAATGAAAATGTAATCGTCTCTTTGCGTAAGCTCCCTTAACGACGTCCATGTCTCCAGGTCCTTCTCGGTGTGATGGCTCCTCTACGCCAATGTGACCCTTCAACCCATTCATCATCTTACATATTATCCATCGCCTCTTTTTCTTCTTTCCTCCTTCTCTCCCTCCCTCCTCCTCCTCCTCCTCCTTTCTCACTCATCTCCATCATCCTTCTCCCCTCTCATCCTCCTACCCTCCCTCTTCCTCCTCCTCCGCCTCCCCTACTCCTCCTCCTCCCCTTCCTCCCCTCCTCCTTCCTCCTCTTCCCCTCCTCCTCTCCTCCCTCCTCCTCCCCTCCTCCTCCTCCTCCCTCCTCTTCCTCCTCCTCCTCCTCCTCCTCCTCCTCTCCCCTCCTCTCTCCCCCCCTCCCCCTCCGCCCTCCCCTCCCCCTCCCCTCCTCCTCCACTTCCTCCTCCTCCCCTTCCTCCTCCCCTTTCTCCTCCCCTTCCTCCTACGCCACCTCCCCTTCTTCCTCCTTCTCTTCTGTTCCTCCTACTCCTCCTACTCTTCCTCCTCTCTACCCTCTTCCTCTGACTCCTTCCTTTCCCTCCTCTTCCTCTTTCTCCTCCTCTTTCTCCTTCTCTCCTTTCTCCTCCTCCTTTTCCTCTTCCTCTTCCCCTTCCTCCTCCTCCTACTCCTCCCCTTCCTTCTCCCCTTCCACATCCCCCTCCTCCTCCTCTTCCTCCTCCTTCTCCTCTTCTTCCTCTTTCTCCTCACGTTCCTCCTCTCCTTCCTCCTCTCCTTCCTCCTCTCCTTCCTCCTCTCGTTCCTCTTCTTCCTCCTTCCTTCCCTCCTCCTCTTCCTCTTTCTCCTCCTCTTTCCCCTTCTGTTCCTCCTCCTTCTCCTCCTCTTCCTCTTCCTCCTCCCCTTTCTCCTGCTCCTCCCCTTCCTCCTCCTCTTCCTCCTCCTCTTCTTCCTCCTCCGCCTCCCCTTCCTCCTCCTTCTCCTTTTCTTCCTCCTACTCCTCCTCCCTTTTCTCCTCACCTTCCTCCTTCCCTTCCTCCTCTCCTTCCTCCTCTTTTTCCTCCTCCTCTTCCTCCTTCATTTCCTCCTCCTCTTCCTCTTTCTCTTCCTCTTTCTCCTTCTGTCCTTCCTCCTCCTCCTCCTCCTTTTCCTCTTCCTATTCCTCCTCCAGTTTACCCTCCTCCTCCCCTTCCTCCTCCTGTTCCTCCTCTCCTCCTCTCCTCCTCTCCTCCTCTCCTTCCTCCTCCCCTTCCTCTCCCTTTTCCTCTTCCTCTTCCTCCTTCTCCGCCTCCCCTTCCTCCTCCTTCTCCTCTTCCTCCTACTCCTCCTCCCCTTTCTCCTCGCCTTCCTCCTCCCCTTGCTCCTCTCCTTCCTCTCTTTCCTCCTCCTCTTCCTCTTTCCTTCCCTCCTTCTCTTCCTCTTTCTCCTCCTCTTTCTCCTTCTGTCCGTCCTCCTCCTCCACCTCTTCCTCTACCAACTCCCTTTCCTCTTCCTCCCCTTCACCTCCTCTTCCTCCTATTCCTCCCCTTTCTCCTGCCCCCTCCTCCTCTTCTTCCTCCTCTTCCTCCTTCTCCGCCTCCCATTCCTCCTCCTTTTCCTCCTCTTCCACCTACTCCTCCTCCCTTTTCTCCTCACCTTCCTTCTCTCCTTCCTCCTCTCCTTCCTCCTCTCCTTCCTGCTCTCTTTCCTCCTCTTCCTTCTTCCTTCCCTCCTCCTCTTCCTCTCTCTTCTTTCTCCTGTTCTTCCTCCTCCTCCTCCTACTTTTTCTCTTCTTCCTCCCTTTCCCCTGTTCCTCCCCTTCCGCCTCCTCTTCCTCCTATTCCTCCTCCCCTTTCTCCTCCTCTTCCTCCTCCTTTTCCTCCTCCTCCGCCTCCCCTTCCTTCTCTTTCTCCTCCTCATAAGTTCTTAAAACAGCAAATAAATTGGTTGGCTTTATCGGAAAAGTCTTCGAAAATAAATCAGAAAAAATATTGCTAAACCTTTATAATTCCTCGGTCCGTCCCCATCTCGAATACTGTGTACAATTTTTGTCCCCATACTAAAAGAAAGATATTAGTAAACTAGAAAGAGTGCAACGGAGAATGAATAAAATCATACCGAGGCTGAGAAATCTGCCGTATGAAGTAAGACTTAAAAGTCTAAACTTATTCTCACTTTCAAAAAGAAGAATGCGAGGAGATCTAATTGAGGTTTTTAAAATGTTCAAAGGTTTTGACAACATCAATGTAGAAGATTACGTCTTATTAGACCAATCAAATACAAGATGTCACGATTTTAAAGTAATTGGTAAAATTATTTTCTTCGAATGAAAGTAAGCACTTCTTCTTTAACCGGGTTGTTAATGTGTGGAATTCATTACCTTCCACTGTCGTTGAAAGTAACACAATAGCAACATTTAGAAATTGCTTACATAAATAATTGTACACTAATCCGCAAATAAAATATTATCCCTTACAATAAAAGATCTGACAACCTGGCATTTAATTGTAATTGGATAGGATAGTGGTAGCAGTAGTGTAAGTTTATCTTCTATCGCCTAATTGCCCCGTTTTCTTAACTGTAGCTTAGTTTAGTAATCGCAAACAGCCTCGTTAGGGCCAGTAGGCCGGCTGTTGTTTGTTCTTCCTTTGTGTTCCTTTGTGTTCCTCCTCCCCTTTCTCCTCACCTTTCTCTTCCCCTTCCTCCTCTCCTTCCTCCCCTCTTTCCTCCTCCTCTTCCTCCTTCCTTCTTCACTCCTCTTCCTCTTTCTCCTCCTCTTTCTCCTGCCCTTCCTCCTCCTCCTCCTCCTCTTCCTCCCCTTTCTCTCCTCCTCCCCTCCTCCTCTTTCTCCTCCCCTTCCTCCTCCCCTTCCTCCTTCCTTTCCTCCACATCCTCCTCCTCTCCTACCTCCTCCTCCTCTTCCTTCTCCTCTCCTCCTTATCATTCAAAATGAAAATGGAAGCTAGTTTATCTAATATCACCAAGGAAAAATTACCCGACTTCCGTAGAGGCAATTTTAATAGACTCCGATCATTACTAGAAAACTCAGGCTGGAGCACAACTTCGAACGAGATTGATATTGATAAAGCGTGGGAAAACTTCACCACGGAGCTAAACAATGCTGTAAATCTCTGTGTTCCCTATCGTGAGAGACGTCCGGCAACAAATAAACCAAAGTGGTGGAATAGGGAAATTAGTAACAACCTCTCTCGTAAAAAGCGTGCGTACAAAAAGTATTTATCAACTAAAAGACAGAATTCGCCGCGAAACCAAAACACTGATAAAGCGTAGTAAGAAAAATCTTGAAGAGTATATTGCTGAGGCAAGCAAATCGAACCCTAAAGAATTCTATAGTTATGCGAATAAGAAGAAAACGCTTACCTGCGGCATTGGACCACTAAATGACGATGAAGGTAAACATATGGATGATGAAAATGAGATGGCCTCAATCCTTAATAAATTTTTTGCATCCGTCTTCACACACGAGGATGACTCAGTGTATCGGCCATCAGAACATAAAATGTCCCAAAACGTTTTAAGTAAACTTATAGTTACCGAAAGTGATGTCGTACAAGTAATTGATAAGCTAAAAATAGATAAAGCCCCGGGACCTGACAAAATTTCACCTAGAATTCTGCGAGAAGTCAAAAATCAAATCAGTAAACCCTTGTGCATCTTTTTCAACAAATCTTTAACACTTGGTAAAGTCCCATCAGATTGGAAATGTGCTAACGTAACACCAATATTCAAGAAAGGGGCAAATCACAACCAGGCAACTACAGACCGATTAGCTTGACTTTGATTGTGTTTAAACTGCTAGAGACCATCAATCGCGACAGTGTAGTGAATTTTTTTTAGAAGAAAATAAAATTATGAAAGATTGGCAATATGGCTTCCGTTGCAAACTCTAATGTTTAACTAATCCCCTTGACTTTTTTCATGACGTCTTTAACAAATTCGAATAATGTAGATCTGTTAATATAATTTATCTAGATTTTCAGAAGGCATTCGATAAAGTTCCCCATAAACGATTGCTTGGCAAATTAAAAACGTACAGTATTTCTGGCAGTATCCACAAATGTATTAAAGATTGGCTCTGAGCAAAAACAGAGAGTTGTAATTAACGGGGCCTCATCTAGCTGGCTCGACGTTAAAAGTGGCGTACCGCAAGGATCAGTTTTGGGACACGTTTTGTTCTTGATATATGTAAATGATCAGCAGAGTATCAAAATTTGCTGACGACACAAAAATAACCGGTAAAGTAACAACCACCAAAGAGAAAGAACCCCTGCAATCCGATATAGACAGATTATCAAGCTGGGCTAGCAAGTGGCAAATGAAATTTAACATTAACAAATGTAAAGTCATGCACATTGGAAGTAACAATGATCACATCCAATACCAAATGAATGGCGAAATACTGGATTCAGTAACTAAAGAAAAAGATCTAGGAGTTTTAATATCAAATGACTTGAAGCCAAGTCAACATTGCTCAGAAGTTGTTAAAACAGCAAATAAATTGGTTGGCTTTATCGGAAGAGTCTTCGAAAATAAATCAGAAAAAAATATTGCTAAACCTTTATAATTCCTTGGTCCGTCCCCATCTCGAATACTGTGTACAATTTTGGTCCCCATACTACCAGAAAGATATTAGTAAACTAGAAAGAGTGCAACGGAGAATGACTAAAATGATACCAAGGCTGAGAAATCTGCCGTATGAAGAAAGACTTAAAAGTCTAAACTTATTCTCACTTTCAAAAAGAAGAATGCGAGGAGATTTAATTGAGGTTTTTAAAATGTTCAAAGGCTTTGACAACATCAATGTCGAAGATTACTTCTTATTAGACCCATCAAATACAAGATGTCATGATTTTAAAGTAATTGGTAAGATTATTTTCTTCTAATAAAAGTAAGCTCTTCTTTAACCGGGTTGTTAATGTGTGGAATTCGTTACCTTCCACTGTCGTTGAAAGTAACGCAATAACAACGTTTAAAAATCGCTTAGATAAATAATTGGACTCTAATCCGCAAATAAAATATTATCCCTTACAATAAAAGATCTGACAACCCGGCATTTAATTGTAATTGGATAGGATAGTGGTAGCAGTAGTGTTAGTTCATCTTCTACCCTGTTTTCTTAACTGTAGCTTAGTTTAGTAAACATAAACAGCCTCGTTAGGGCCAGTAGGCCTACTGTTGTTTGTTCTTTCTTTGTGTTCCTTTGTGTTTTTACCCTCCTCTATCTCTTCCTCCTTCTCCCCTTTCTCCTTCCCTTCATCCTCCCCCTCCTCCCCCTCTTCCCCTTCCTCCTCCTCTTCCTCCTTTTTTTCACCCTCTTTCTCTTTCTC
>NC_134795.1:50459215-50469215 GCF_046742065.1 Oratosquilla oratoria
AAAGAAGAAAAGCGGTTAATTGAGGAAAAATTGGCTCTAGAGAAAAAAATCGTCTAAAAGAAAAGCGGATGGCTGCTGAATTGGCTTTAGAAACGAAAAAAAAGATAAGGGAATATATATATATATATATATATATATATATACTGTATATATATATATATATACATACATACTGTATATATATATATATATAAATACTGTATATATATATATATATATTTAATGATATATATATGTGTGTGTGTGTGTGTGTGTGTGTGTGTGTGTGGAAGAAGACTATATGCGAGCGCAGGCCAAACACCCGTGGCGGAGCCACGGCCGGCGTCAGCCGTGTGCTTGTTCATCATAAAAAGAAATAGATGACATAAGATGAAAAATAAGATTGTGATGATAAAATGATAAAAAATGAAATGCGGTATATTGATGATGATTATAAATTAATAATAATAGAAATAAGATAAAAGAAAATAAATAATATTTTTTTTTCCAACACGGAGGGAATATGAAAAGACATTTGTTCATTTTGAATTGCGTACGAGTAAATGCAAATGTGCATAGGCGTTGGGACTGAAAAAGGCCATATGGCCTACACTAGGGAGTTCTATGTCCATTACTACCTGTCATCCCTATCTTATCTAACTGTCTTTAAACAACCGATAGTTTCAGCGCTCACTACATAGTTGCAAAGTTTATTCCATTCATTAACTACTCTATGGGTAATCCATTTCTTGCCCATTTCCTTTTTAAACCTAATTATTGAAGATGATGACGGTGTCCATGGAAATATTGATGGAAAGGTGATGAGGTGCCAATCTTTAGCATGGTTTGATCAGGAAAGCGTTAAAAGGGCTCTAAGTATGATTGGGTGATGATGAGAACGCTACCCGGCCATCATGTTTAACCACCCCGCTTCTTCGGGTAATGGCCGACGGGTTAAAAAATATAAGATATGAAGATCTAGATGGTATTTACTACCACCCTCAGGCTTGTTTTACACGTATCGACTTTTCGCCGTGCGTCGTCCACAGCACGACGTCGTGTTCTCAAGTAACCATGGTTGTCTATGAACGCTTTCACACGACCACTGCCACGTGTGAAAGCGTCCATAGACACCCATGGTTACTTGAGAGTACGACGTCGTGTCGTGGACGACGAAAAGTCAATACGTGCGAAACGAGCCCAATGTGTCTTATGTAAGGTTAAGGCACCTGAGACTCATGGAGGAGGAGGAGGACAGAGGAGAGGCAACACGGGGGGGGGGGGAGCTAGATTAGTAGCCGCTTGTGCTAAAAGCCACCTGTAAACTACCTCTACACTTGCCCAATGACAACGGAAAGTTCGTATACTTGCCTCCAAACTATCCTAGTGTCAACACCTACTTGCCGGTTAAGTTAACTTGCAGCAGTAGCTAGCACTATCGGCCACTAAACTAGCCCCCCCCCCCCTCCAGCTTTGGATCGAAATAGATCTGCCACTGACAGAAAAAAAAACAATAGATAAAGAAAAAAATATGCTCTGTCTGTTCTAACCTATGTCTATTTCAAGTTGTTAATTGCAAAGGTAGATTATGATACAATTAATGTATCGTTTGAATGAGAAAGAAATGAAGACATTAAGGCTTTGACCCAAACGTATACAGTTAATTGTTTGCCAAATATTCTCTGAAATTTCGCACATATATCTTGGAGAGTGGGAGGAGGAGGGGGAGGGGTAGGGGGAGGGGGAGGAAGGGTAGAATTGGTACTAAAATCAAAAGGGAATTGTGCGTTGGCGCGAAAAATCACACTGATAAACGTGGAAGAGGAGAGAAAGGAAATAGAATTAAAACCATACCGTTTTGTGGCCGAGTGTCACACTAGGGAACAGAGGGTGAGTATATTTTTGCCTTAACATTGGACTTTCCCCCACCCCCCCTCTCCCTTCCCTCTACCCCCTTTGAATGGTTCTATATCAGACGGGAAGCGAAAACCCAACTCCCAGTACGGGGGAAAATTGCGCCCCGTTAGATAGAAAAATATTAAGTGTTTGATCAAAGGCAAACTGTGAACGATATTTTGGTATTTCATATGCAATACGCATAATATTCTAAAAGTTACACAAATAACAGGTGACTGTCTCTTTTCAGCGGTTCGACCATCATTTATGGATACAAGTTAACAGCTCTATGAAGGGAGAGGGATGTGGGGTTTCACATATAAACAAAACCGTACATATGTGATTGCGTCATGTATTCAAGCATGAAGGCATATAGACGTACACCTTGTATGTACGTATGTGCACACGTGTACGTACGTGTACGTGTGTGTGTGTGCACGTATGAAAGACGTTGCACCTGTTTCAGAAGCCTTATGGCTCATGGGAACGATGTGAAAAAGATTATATGCATGTTATATTCTCTCGCTTTCCTCAATCTCTCTTTTATATATATATATATATATATATATATATATATATATATATTGTATATATACATATATATATATATACATATACATATATATATTGTATGTATATATATTAAATATGTATATATATATATATATATGTATATTATATATATATATATATATATATATATATATACATATGTACATATATATATTATATATGGTGGGGGGAAAGAATACTGCCACCAAGTATTCCCACTTGGATCGTAAGAGGCGAGAAAAACGGGACGGGGATTGGGACCAGGCATCCTTCTCCCTGTAGCCCCACAGGGGACATTCCTAAAAAATGTAAAGGCATAAGAGGGTCTAGGAGTTTTCCAACCAGCACCCTAAGGTTTGGGTCTTTTAATGTGCGTGGATGTGGTACAGATGAGAGTAAAAGGGAAGAGATAGGTAGTATGTTTGTGAGAAGAAAGATGGATGTGTTGGCTTTGAGTGAAACTAAGTTGAGAGGGAAGGGCGAGTGTGAGTTTGGGAGTGTAATTGGGAGGTTCTCAGGAGTGAAGAGAGGGCGAGGGAGAGAAGGGGTGGCTATACTAGTAAGTGAAGAGATAGGTAAACGTGTAGTGGAGTGGAAGGAGGTTTCTTCAAGGATAATGTGGATGAAGGTGAAACTGGGAAAGGAGATGTGGGTTTTTGTAAGTGCATATGGGCCTGGTAGTGAGAAGAGTGTAGAAGAAAGGGAGGCTTTTTGGATAGATTTAAATGAGTGCATAGAGGGATTAGGGAGGAACGTCAATGTAGTAGTATTGGGAGACCTTAATGCTAGGGTAGGAAATGAACCAATTGACGGAGTGGTTGGGAAATGTGGAGTTCCAGGAAAGAATCGTAGTGGAGAGTTGATGGTGGAGATGTGTCTAGAAAGAGAGTTGATGATAGCAAATACAGTGTTTCGGAAGAAAATCAAGCATAAGTACACATGGGAGAGGGTGGTGGATGGAAGGGTGGTAGATAGAGCATTAATGGACTATGTAGTGGTGGATAGGAGTATAATAGGAAGAGTTAAGAATGGACATGTGCTAAGGGGAGAGAGTGGGGGAATATCAGATCATTTCCTGGTGGAAGGTAAGTTGAGAGTGGAGGATAGATGGATAAAGAGGAAAAGTACAAAAGGTAGGAAGTTGCTTAGAGTGAACTCTTTAAATGAAAAAGAAAAGGAGAAGGAGTACAAGAAGAAGCTGAGACAGGAGTGGGAGGGGAGGGAATGAAGGATAGAGTAGAGCTAGGAGTGTAGGAGGAATGGGGATGGTTCAAGGAGGGAGTCACAAAGTGTGCAAAGATGGTGTGTGGAACAAGAAGGACGAGGGAAATAGAAGGAAGGGTAGTGAATGGTGGGATGAGGAAACAAAGAAGGTTGTAGAAAAGAAGAAGCGAGCTTTCACAGATTGGTTACAAAACAGGACGAGGGAGTCATATGAGAGGTACAAAGAAAAAAGAGAAATACAGCACAAGGTAAAGGAAGCAAAGAGGAGAGCAGATGCGAAATGAGGTTAGAGTATGACAATATTTTGAAAGTAATAAAAAGATGTTTTGGAAAGAAATTAAGAGAGGAAGAGGAGGCGAATCAAGTAGGGAAGAAAAGGTAAAAGGTGCAGATAGAGAGATGATAATGGAAGAGAAGGCAGTAAGGGGAAGATGGGAGTTTAGGGAGTTGCTAAATGTGAGAAAGCTATAGGAAAAGGTAAGGATGTTTTTTGGGCCTTTATGGATCTGGAAAAGGCTTATGACAGGGTAGACAGGAAGGCACTGTGGGAGGTTTTGCAGATATACGGGATAGGAGGAAGCTTCTAGGCGCTGTCAAGAGTTTTTATGAGAGTAGTAGAGCATATGTCAGGATTAAAAATGGAGAGAGTGAGTGGTTCGAGGTAAAGGTGAGACTTCGTCAGGGATGTGGTATGTCGCCCTGGATGTTCAACTTATACATGGATGGGGTGGTGCGAGAGGTAAATGCAAAGGTGGTGGGTCAGGGATTGGAGATGTTTAAAGAAAATGGAGAAAAGTGGGAGGTGAGCCAGCTGTTGTTTGCGGACGACACTGCGCTTGTAGCAGGATCAGAGGAGGGATTGAGGAAGTTGGTGACAGAGTTTGGGAGAGTGTGTGAAAGAAGAAAGTTGAAGATAAATATGGGTAAAAGTAAGGTGATGAGATGTACAAGGGTGAAAGTAGCAGCAGACTGGAAGTGAGCATTAAGGGAGAGCGACTGGAGGAAGTGGATAGTTTTAGATACTTGGGTGCGAATGTGGCAGGAAAGGGTGGAGTGGAGGTGGAGGTAGAATGTAGATTGAGAGAAGCGAGTAAATGCCTTGGTGGATTAAAAAGTGTAATGAGGAATAGACATTTGGAAATGGAGGATAAGAGAAGATTGTATGAAGGAGTGATTGTGCCAACAGCACTGTACGGGGCAGAACACGGAACATAAGAGAGGAAGAGAGAAGGAGTTTGAATGTGTTTGAGTTGAGGTGTCTGAGAAGCATGATGGGGGATGCTAGGCTGGATAGAGTGATAAATGAGGAGGTGAGGAGGAGAACAGGGGTGGAAAGGGAGTTGGGAGATAGGGTGGATGAAAGAGTATTGGGATGGTTTGGACGCATGGAAAGAATGAGTGAAGAAAGACTAGTAAAAGAGGTATGGAAGGCAGATGTGGAGGGAGTGAACATGAGGGGGCGACCTAGGATGATATGGATGGATAGGGTGAAGGGGGCTTTGGGGAAGAGGGGAATGTCTGTTGAGGAAGGACGGGAGAGGACAGAAGACAGGGGTGAATGGAGAATGGTTGTATATGGATGATGTTGTGATGCATGTGGTGGAATGGGTGGGGGGGATGGGGGTGAAGTAGTATGTGTGAGAAAATTTCGACGGAGCCCGAAGGGATTTCTCCCCGTCTTCTCCTTTTCTGCATGAGGGAACGGAGAGGGGGGGTCGCCGATTTGATGAAGCGGCCTTGCTGTGGATGTACTGTGTCTTGCGACACTGCCTCTGACCCAGGGCAGTGGACAGGGTGCAGGGATGCCCCGTCATCCAGGAGGTGCCAAGATAGGAGGGAGGGTAGAGGGTGGAGGGTAGTGGAGTGGATTTAGGGATGGAATGGGTGGGGATGTTTATTTTGCCTTTTTCTTTTTTGCTACTTCCCTTGTAAGGGAGAAAAAGCCTTGGTATATACATGTATGTATGTATGTATATATATATATATATATATATATATATATATATATATATATATACATACATACATACGTATATATGTACACACACACACACACACACACACACACACACACACACTTACATACACACACACACACACACACACACACACACACACACACACACACACACACACACACACACACACACACACACACACACACACACACACACACACACATACATACAATTTTGAGAAGTAGGTTTTCTTGCATACAAACTTTGTTTAATAGATTATCATACTCATTATTGATCATCTTTTTCTTGACATTCTTAGTGTACTTAGCCAACTTTCTGTGGAAAAAAAACATTACCAAAAGAATAAATATTGAAATACATTCAATTAACAACACATGATACGGTTTTTATCTGTAACATCAGGCATCGTCCGGTTAAATATAGATATATGTAGATATCTTGAATGTGGTTATGATGACTGATGCTTTGGGTTAACGTCGCGAACTACCCCCTACTAGGAGGCGAGGACGGTGCCCCTTTACAGAGGACTTAGTAGCGTGGTATTTTATGAACCATGTCCTTAGTTCAACCCGCCGGTGGCAGAGTTCGAACCACCACCACCTCGACCTCCGACGCAAATAGCGACGCTTTAACACCTTTTTCACTACAGACCAGGCAAGGACGGGATTACAAAGGATTGGAAAGGCGGAGAATCCGGACAGGAGACCTTTTGGTCCATAACTAGGTCGGATGTGAAAAAATTATAATAATGATAAATAAATAAATAAATGAATAAATAAATCAAAATTATAATAATATAAATAATAATAGATAAAATAAATAAATGCATAGGTATAGTTAAATAATAAACAAACAGGTAAATAGTAAATAATGATAAATTGACATATAACTAATAATAAATGAAA
This sequence comes from Oratosquilla oratoria, assembly GCF_046742065.1. Taxonomy (NCBI): domain Eukaryota; kingdom Metazoa; phylum Arthropoda; class Malacostraca; order Stomatopoda; family Squillidae; genus Oratosquilla; species Oratosquilla oratoria. The sequence continues at coordinate 50,465,751 of NC_134795.1, forward strand.
ACCAAGCAAATAATAATAAACAGACACAAATAATAATAAACAAACAGACAAATAATAACAAACAAATAAACAAATATATAAAATAAATGGCAGCCATTACAGCATCTTGCTTAGGTGTTTACCTAAACGAATCTTAAAGCTTCGAACTGAACTACATTGCACTGCCTCTGCAATAGGCATAGGGTTACCATAAGGGCTAACGGTGGGATCACAATTAGGATCAGGATTGGGATTAGGATTGAGGAGAGGGAGGTAGCGATAGGTTATCCTATTTCTAGAACTATCGAGAGTGGGACTATCAACTACGTGAGATGGGAGACGACTTCCACTCTTGGATGCTGTGGAGGAAGAACGAGCACTTGAATATGAAAAATGTAATATGTCCTCCTCTCTTCTCTGTCCGCAAAAAGTTCCATTTCCTCAGTGTACTTTAGTCTCTTTCTTCAAACAGCCACTGTTTCATCTCTCCGTGGACCTCCGACGGGTCTCTTGTAACCTGGAGTCCATTTCTAGTGTCTCAAGGGGGCTTTGTATTCATCCATACACATGACACCGCCGTACCATCTTAAGGTATGTTTTACTCGGTCCGATTAATTATTTAATTATCGCTCACCGATGATCGTTCATGGCTCAGTAATGATCGTCAGACGATTGTCTAGAGCTTTCATGCTTTGTCTTTGAACGGGGCTGTTTAGTTTTGAACTGCAAAGTATGAGACTTATCGTTTTAACGGAACCTACAACCAACGCGTTTACCCAAATATGATGCCAGGTAGCAAGATGCGCGTCACCCGCCACTGGCTAAGGTATGACAAAAAAGTACCTTTAACTGGACTCTTCGATAAAACCAAACATCGGTTGCACGTCCAACTCTTCTCTTAAATCATATATATATATATATATATGTTGAGGTGTGAAGACAGAATGAGTGGTAGGGTGGTGAGTTTAAACACCAAGAATCCGTTGAAGTTTTATTTCTGACGTTTCGTCCAACTAGGACTTCTTCAGAGTGTACACAAATAGAACAATGACAACTTATATACCCGCACAGCTCACCCCGTTCCCCCTCGGTCAATGCTGCTGCCATCTCTCTTTCGTCTTGCCTCATGGATGATTAGTCCGCTTGCTATCCTCGCCAGCTTGACGAAACCGTCCCGATGGTTGCTGCATGGGAGTGAGGTAATGTATGCTGCCTCAATTGTCCTCCTTTCCTTTCTATCGAGTCCAGTATGGAGCACCTCTGTTTTTTCCCAATCCGGCAAGTGGCCAAATTTGTCGATGTGTACCACTAAAGAGTTGGACGTCCGGTGGGCTTTGATGTCATTTTTGTGCTCAGTTGTCCGCTTGTGAATTCCTCTGCTAGTTTCGCCATAGTAACTAGCGGGGCAGGTTTTACAAGGAATTCTATAAATTAAACTGTTGTCTTCGTTTTCTATTTTGTTTTTAATTTTATTTCTCACAACGTCGCCAATTTTTACCCCCGTGCTGAATGCCAGTTTCAGGCCTGCCTTGGTGAGATTTTGTTCCATGACGTTTGAGCACTTGGAGTTGGGAACGGACAGATACCCACGGTTCTCATCATTAGCCTCTTTTCCTTTTCTTCAACAACGAAGAATATATTCAGTGTCGTGGGCTTGCTATGGGAAGTCCTCTCAGTGCCGTGTTAGCCTCTCTGTACATGGAGGTACTAGAGAAAGACAATTTCATAGGAATAATGGGCCAAGACTCCACCTGGATGCGGTATGTGGATGATGTACTCGTCGTCGCACCCGCAGATACTGATTTGGATGTTAAGTTACAAGAGTTAAACAAGATAGTACGTGACATCCAATTCACAATGGAACGTGAGAAAGATAACCATCTGGCCTTTCTAGACACAGTAGTATGGAGACGTGGTAACAAGACAGCATTTTCAGTCCACAGAAAATGCACAAACAAAAACGACATCGTGCATTTCTTCTCCGCACACCACAACAAAATAAAAATGGAATCGTTATAGGCTTTTTCCTGAGAGCATTTAGGATATGTAGTGAGGAATTTCTCCAGGAGGAAATTAATTGCATTTTTAATATTTTCAAAAAATTATATTACCCAGCAGGCTTTTTATATAGAAATAAGGAAAAGGCGTTACAAATAAGAAATAGGGGTGTCAAAGGAAAAGAGGCTAATGATGAGAACCGTGGGTATCTGTCCGTTCCCAACTCCAAGTGCTCAAACGTCATGGAACAAAATCTCACCAAGGCAGGCCTGAAACTGGCATTCAGCACGGGGGTAAAAATTGGCGACGTTGTGAGAAATAAAATTAAAAACAAAATAGAAAACGAAGACAACAGTTTAATTTATAGAATTCCTTGTAAAACCTGCCCCGCTAGTTACTATGGCGAAACTAGCAGAGGAATTCACAAGCGGACAACTGAGCACAAAAATGACATCAAAGCCCACCGGACGTCCAACTCTTTAGTGGTACACATCGACAAATTTGGCCACTTGCCGGATTGGGAAAAAACAGAGGTGCTCCATACTGGACTCGATAGAAAGGAAAGGAGGACAATTGAGGCAGCATACATTACCTCACTCCCATGCAGCAACCATCGGGACGGTTTCGTCAAGCTGGCGAGGATAGCAAGCGGACTAATCATCCATGAGGCAAGACGAAAGAGAGATGGCAGCAGCATTGACCGAGGGGGAACGGGGTGAGCTGTGCGGGTATATAAGTTGTCATTGTTCTATTTGTGTACACTCTGAAGAAGTCCTAGTTGGACGAAACGTCAGAAATAAAACTTCAACGGATTCTTGGTGTTTAAACTCACCACCCTACCACTCATATATATATATATATATATATATATATATATATATATATATATGGATATATATATACTTATATATATACACAGGATTAATCGGTAAATTAGGAAAGGACACTCCTACCGTGGCATGTAGACGGTCTGTCCTTGGCGCCCCGTGGGATGTCCCCAGACGACTCTAAACTTCCACACATACTCGTATTTTGGTTTGAGTTTATCTCAGGTTGGAAGTTCCTAAGTAACACAGCATCTAAATATTTCAGTTTAGTTGTGTTGCTGTTTCTCTCTTTTCCTCTCTCTCTCTCTCTCTCTCTCTCTCTCTCTCTCTCTCTCTCTCTCTCTCTCTCTCTCTCTCTTTCTCTCTCTCTCTCTCTCTCCCTGTCTCTCTTTCTATGTCTGTCTCCCTCTCTCTCTCTCTCTTCCTCCCCCCCCCTCTCTCTCTCTCTCACTCTCACTCTCTCTCTCTCTCTCTCTCTCTCTCTCTCTCTCTCTCTGTCTGTGTCTGTCTGTCTGTCTCTCTATCTATCTATCCATCTCTCTGTTTGTCTGTGTCTGTCTGTGTTTTTTCTCTGTTTGTCTGTCTGTCTGTCTCTCTTTCTCCCCCTCCCTCTCTCTCTCTCTCTCTCTCTCTCTCTCTCTCTCTCTCTCTCTCTCTCTCT
>NC_134795.1:50474215-50479215 GCF_046742065.1 Oratosquilla oratoria
TCATCATCATCATCATCATCATCATCATCACCAGCCGAGGGGTTAGAGCATCGCTACTTGCGGCGAATGTGGATGTGACGTAATTTCGAATCCTGCCTCCATACAGTTGGACCAAGGGCACAGTTCATTACATACCACGCTACAAAGTCCCCTGTAAGGGGTACTCTCCTAGCCTCCTGACAGGGCGGTAGTTTCGCGACCTTAAACTGAATTAGTTTAATTTCGCTTTAGTTGTCGTCTTTTGTGTGTATGTGTGTGTGTGTGTGTGTGATTCACCTTGGTCGTTAGATCATGTGTTGGACTCGTGATCGACAGCTTTTTCCCTACCGGAAGAGAGCTCAGAGCTCGTATGACCGATCTGTAGGTAAATGCTGTGACCTTTGCACGCACACCCGCCCCCCAACTCCCCGCCCATGAGAGTTGGAGTAAAGACTCGAAGCGCAGCGATACTGACATGCTTTTAGCCCTGGGTAGGATACATGCCCGGACCGTCGTAGTGACAGTCGAGTGTGTATTCACCTCGGATCTGCTGCAGTCTCTGTCGAGACAGCCAGACACCACCCTACGGCAGTGAGCTCAGAGCTCCTTGTTAGCCGATCTCTGGGTAGGTCTGAGACCACTCAACCACACACCGGGACAGCAAGGTCACAACTCCTTGACTAACGTCCCGTACCTACTCGCTGCTAGGTGAATAGGGGTTACACGTGAAAGGAGACAAACCCAACTTATCTCCGCCCGACCGGGGAATCGAACCCCGGTTCTCTGGCTTGTGAGGCCAGTGCTTTACCAATCCGCCACCGAGCCGTGTGTGTGTGTGTGTGTGTGTGTGTGTGTGTGTGTGTGTGTGCGTGTGCGTGCATATGAACGCTTCCGTCTCTATTACGATAGTGGAAACCCTTGAAGAGATGCACATAAATTATATATTTTGACACGCGCTCCTTTGTTTTTTCTTTTCTTTGAGGTCATTACTATTGTTGGTATATCTGGCACGCACACACACACACACACACACACACACACACACACACACACACACACACACACACACACACACACACACACACACACACACACACACACACACACACACACACACACACACACACACACACACACACACACACACATCTACACAACTTGGTGGTGCGGTTGGGAGAGTCCCCGACTGTCACTACGGCGGTCTGGGTTCGAATCCTGCCTAGGGCTAAAGTAATTTCAATATCGCTGCGCTTCGAGTCGTTACTCCAACTCTCATGGGCGGGGAGTTGGGTGTGTGTGTGCGTGTAAGGTCACAGCATTACCCATAGATCGGTCATACGAGCTCTGAGCTCTCTTCCGGTAGGGAAATAGCTGTCGATTATGAGTGCAGCACGTGATCCAAAGACCAAGGTGAACACACACACACACACACACACACACACACACACACACACACACACACACACACACACACACACACACACACACACACACACACACACACACACACACACACACACACACACACACACACACACACACACACACACGTACGTGTTAAAACCGTTGACTAAATTTCATACTCTTCCATTGGAAACGGTGACAGCACTTTCTAAGGGTGGTGGCACACCAGGCTAGCATGCTACTTGCTTTTTCTATTTCGTTTAAGTAGACTTCCGTAAGAACATCTCAACGATGTGTCTAACATTCGTATTCTAGGTTTAACTTATTTCAGTTCGTCATTCAGAGTGATGACGTTTGGAAAAACAAAAGATCGTCACCGAAGTCGTGTCTACTCAAACCAAATAGCAAAAGCAAGTAGCATGCTAGCGAGAATTGCCTAGTGTGCCACCACCTTAAGTCGACTCTATCTGACAAAAAACGTTATCCCCTCTTTTTTTATTATTTTGATAATAAATCTAAAAATAGATAAGTTGTCAGAAGGCATGACGGCTTGTTATCAAACTGAAACTAATTTCGTTCAATCCATGCATTTATCTATTTCTTTATTGAATTATTCATTTGTGTTTGATTTGTGGGTTATTTATTGTGATTTACATATTCTTTATTCATGATTCATTATGTATTATGTATTTTCATTATCGTGCATTCTATATTTTGTATTATATATTGTGGGCTAACATTTCCTTTATTGTTTACAATTAATCGCTTACCATTTATAATCAATGAACAATTAGTAATTACCTATTTGTCATTTTCCTTATTTATTGACGTATCTAAACAAATGTTTATATATATATATATATATATATATATATATATATATATATATATATATATATATATACTGTATATATATATATAAATATATATATAAATATCTGTATAGATATATATATATATATATGTATATATATATTTATATATATATATAGATATATATATATATATATATATATATATATAAATTATATATATACATATATACAGGGTGTCCATAAAGTCTGGGTACATGGTAAAAAATACATAATTCATAAAAGAAAACAATTTTATTCAATTTTAATGTTGATAAATAATGTTTTCAACATGATTTCCATAATTTTCAATGCATAATTTGATGCGTTTTACAAAATTCAGGTGGACTCGATGAAATAGGCTCTCATTGCCGTCGATTTCAGCACACTGACTGGTAATGCGTTCTCTCATATGGTTTAAATCAGTAATCTTTATCGAGTACATCTTTTCTTTTAGCATGCCCCAGAAAAAGAAAACAATGGGAGAAAGGTCTGGTGAACTAGGGGGCCACTCCACATGACCTCTTCTTCCAATCCAGTGAGGAAAAGTGTCATTTAGTCAATTTCTAACAGTTGTGGGAAAATGGACAGGTGCCCCATCCTGCTGAAACCAATCAGGAAGTCCCTCACTTAGGCGATCAATTTGAGGCATTAATTTTTCTCTCAACATGTTCAAATACGTCTCAACCGTTACATGTTCCTCAAAAAAGAAGGGTCCTAACACATGATCTTTCCACAAACCACACCACACCATCATCTTTTGGGTACCTTGCTGTTTGGGTGAATCCGTCCAATGTGGATTGCTTTGAGACCAGTATCGAATATTCTGTCTGTTGACTTCACCATTTACATAAAACAAAGCTTCATCACTGAACAACACAAAGTCTTTGGTGAAAATTGATGTTTTCATTCAATTTATCTGAAAACCATTCACACATCTGCATTCGTCTACAGTATTAGGGTCCTCTTCATTGAAGTGATGCAATATCTGTAATTTGTATGGATGAAACTTCTCCTCTCCCAGGATTTTGTGGATGGTTGACCTTGGAAAACCCAACTCCGTGGATGTCCGACGAATTGATTCTTTTGGACCAGCATAAACCTTGGCCAAGACAGCCTCTTTTGTTCCGCCTGAAGTCTTAGCCCGTCCAGAAGTCTTAGGCCGTCCAGAACGTGGTTTGTCCAAGACACTGCCTGTTTCTTTAAATTTCTAGACCAATTTCCCGACGGCAGTAAAACAAATAGGTTGCCGATACGGGTGTCGAAGGTTAAATTCTTCCGCAATTTTACGATAAGACCATCCTTCTCGTCCACTTAAGAGTACCAAATCGATTCGTTCTTCTTTAGACAAGGAGGAAAAATAATAAAAATAAATAAATAGTAAAATCTCCTATGTACCCAGACTTTATGGACACCCTGTATAATGTATATATATGTGTGTGTGTGTGTGTGTGTGTGTGTGTGTGTGTGTGTGTGTGTGTGTGTGTGTGCGTGTGTGTGTGTGTGTGTGTGTGTGTGTGTGTGAGTGTGTGACTATATTATCTATATTTATGATTTGTTTTTATCTACAAATTTATCAATTTATTTTCCAATATTATCTATTTCATTCGCTAGGAGGGAGAGTCTTTTATGTATTTACTCTTTCGTGGTGCCGCCTGCAAGTCAGCTGCTACAAGTGACAGCAGCTATGGCCGAGCGAGACCCTCACTCTCCATATACAAATGTGACACCATACTACCAGGAACGAGCCTACAGGGAATAGAACCCGGCGAGTTAAGTAGTGACCAGGACGCAAGGAAGGGGGGAGGGTGGAGTTGGAAGAGGACGAGGAGGAGGAGGAGGAGGAGGGATGGGGAAGAGGGGGGATATGAGTGATAGGAGACAAAGGAAGGGAGGAGGAAGAGGAAGAGGAAAAGTGTGAATAGGGAGAGTGTGAGAGGAACAGAGGAAGAAGAGGAATAGGAGGAGGAGGAGGAGGAGGAGGAAGATATGGTGAGTCTGGGAGAGTAGGAAGAGGAAAGGAAGAGAAACGAGGGAAGAGAAGGGAAGAAGAAGGAAGATGAGGTGATAGTGAGGATGTTGATAATGGTAATAACTAGTGGTCAAATGACAGATATTAGTAATAGATCATGATAAATGAGAGAAAATAAAGAGTAGTCTAAGGCACTTAATGTCAAGCTACAGAGGCCTCCGCGGGGTGGGTGGGTGGGGGGGATAGACCATTTGGTCCATGGGGGTCCAGAAGAAAGGCTTCCTCTCAATGGTGTGCGTCTGGTGTTATAATCGGAAGCGTGGAGGTCTTGCAATTTCCTAGTTATGGGTTCGAGTCCCGCAATCCTCTCCGGTTCCCAGCAAATGTCCCGAAGAGCATCATAGGGCAAAGGTGACGGCTTCAGCCGCAGCTACTCAGCGCCTACTGGCGTAGGTTCCCCACACAGGCAGTTTACTTCAGTTATGTAACACCTGAGCGTCCTCAGGGAGGTGAGGTGGGGAGGCGACCTGTCTTCGGTTTTACAGACGCTGCCAATGTCGAAGGACACGACAGCGTTCGGAGAAGCAAAATTGGAGGAAACCCTCCTCCTCAATGACAGGAGGAGGATCGAGGGTGGCTCGTTCGTCTTCATGAGGAGGAGGAACAGGAGGGGGAGGAGGAGGAGGAATAGGAGGAACAGGAGGAGGAGGAGGAGAACGAGGAGGAGGAGGGGTAGGAGGACGAGGAGGAGTAGGAGAACTAGGAGGAGGAGGAGAAGTAGGAGGAGGAGGAGG
>NC_134795.1:50491715-50501715 GCF_046742065.1 Oratosquilla oratoria
TCTCATTAAAATTATTTGTGTGTGTTGTTTTGGTTGTCACGTCCATGACCAGGATAAAAAAAAAAATACTGAGCCCCATATTTGTTGTTATGTATCAGTCTTCCAGTGCTTATAGTATATCTTGCGACACTACTTCTGACCCAGGGCAGTGGACAAGATGCAGGGATGGTCCGTCATCCAGGAGGTGCCAAGATAAGAGGGAGGGAAGAGGGTAGAGGGGAGTGGAGTATCTATGGGGGATGGAAATGGTGGGAGTGGTTTCTATGCCTTTGTCTTTTGGCTACCTCCCGTGTAAGGGGGAAAAAAGCCTTTGGTATATGTATGTATGTATGTATGTATGTATGTATGTATAGTATGTGGACAACTTCGTTCTCCAACCCACCAATAATGGAAAAAAATCGGATGGCTAATTGTGATAAACAAACATAACTAGGACACAGTCATATTTCAAACATAAGAGTTACATATTCTAATTCACCATAAGTACCAGAGAACCCGAGAAATATGACACTGAATAACAACGAATCTTTTAAGGAAATATTTGACGTTTTCTCAGACTGATTGTGATTAGAGTAAGGCCCTGTTCACACCAGCGGTTTGAACCGCGGTTGTTCATATTCAGTAAGGCTGATGTCACACGGGCGGTCTACCCGCCTGACCGCGGCGGGTGAGACGCATTTCCCCACTTGAAACCGCCGCGGCCAGCCCGCCTGGCTATGTCAGACGAGAGGTTTATACATAGGAATCAATATAAAGCGGTTCCGCGGCGGCTGACCCGCTTTGCACCCGCGGCGGCCAACCCGCTCGTCTGGCTAGGGCTTAGTCAGTGGAAGCGTTCACACACAACCGCGCAGCTTTTCCTTGACTATGTGGTACTGCCGCGGTTTCCGCGCTGTTACAACCGCTACTTTCGAGCAATATGATTAATCGAGCAGTTGACAGTTCGCGAAATTATTTTTCGAGCAATTTTCTCTCGAACAATTGAGTTCGAAAAATTCACCGGATACCTAGGTCCTTCCACATCCGAACTTCATAATCACCCGGATATCATTTATTTGGATCTTGTATACTTACTACATTCATTCCTCCAGGAATGAAAATTTATCAATTAAGTAACGGAATGGAGATTGAGAAAGGTGTGTATGTGTAGATGACAGGACAGTCTCATAAGAAACATAAGAATAAAGGAGACTGCAAGAGACCATAAGGCCTACACTAGGCAGCTCCGTATCCATCACCACCTGTCAACCCCATCCATAAAGTTGTCTAATCGTTTTTTAAAGCAACTGATAGTTTCAGCGCTTACTACATGGTTACTAAGTTTATTCCATTCGTCGACCACCCTATTAGTAAACCAATTCTTGCCTATTTCCTTCTTATGTAAACAGACATTCCTCTACTTACGAACGAGTTGCATTCCGAACGGCCGTTCGTACCTCGAAGTATTCGTAAGTCGTCCTTTAATATTACAAAGGATTACGAAGGAAAATTATGCCGACAAAAGACCTTTTGGTCCATAATTAGGTCGGATGCGAGAAAAGAATAGATAAATTAAAAAAATAAATATATAATGACAAATAATAAACAAACACAAAAAAAGAACAATAATTTATAATGAATAATGAATAAATAAAAATGAAAATAAACATGAATAATAAATAGATTGATAAAAAAATTAAATGACCGGCATTAGAGTATATTGCTTAGGTGCTTATCTAAATGAATCTTAAAGCTTCGAACTGAACTACATTGCACTGCCTCTGCAGGAAGTTTATTCCATTCATTTACTACACGGTTGGCGAAGTTGTTTCTACTCACTTCCAAATTAAATCTACTTCCTGACAGTTTGATACCATTAAAGTAATCAAATCTAAATGCATAATTATGATATAAAGTCAATATATGTTTTCTTATCCTAAAACATATTATTAATGATACATAAAACACAAATAAATTGTAATGCGAATACTTTAATGTCGGATACCTTACCTTTGAAATTGGTAAAGTAGGCTTGAGGCCTTTGTAAGTCTGAGAGTTTGTCAGTCGAATATTCGAGAAGCGTCTGCACTTCCGTAATCTGAAAAACCTGACCCATTCACTTCGGATATGAGGAGAAGAGGGGTCGCATTCCATAGAGGCAGAACAATATGATAATATTCAATCTCAAGTTTAATGATTCACTTGAACAAACACCAAAGTAATATTTTCTAATGTTTCCGGTCATCTAGGTAAATGGTTTATGTGTATATGTTTGTTTATTTATTTTATTTTTTGTCACTTTTTTTGTTTTTGTTTTGTTATTTCTGTATTCGATGTCTCGGTATGATCCGAAAGTATACCGGCACGCTCTGACGCTGTAAGCTGTTTGAATACAATGTAATCTGATGTAATCTCCATTACATAAGGATGAGCCTCCAGCAGGAAGACAAGGTTATGCCCTAACAGAAAGCAGAATATATATATATATATATGTATATAATATATATATATATATATGTATATATATATAAATATATATGTGTGTGTGTGTGTGTGTGTGTGTGTGATTCACCATCGTCTTGGATCACGTGTTGGACTCGTGATCGACAGCTATTTCCCTCTCGGAAGAGAACTCAGAGCTCGTATATGACCGATCTATTGGTAATGCTGTGACCTTACACGAACACACATACCCAACTCCCCACCCACGAGAGTTGGAGTAACAACCCGCAGCGCAGGGATACTGTAATCATTTCAGCCCTGGGCGGGATTCGAACCCGGACCTCCGTAGTGGCAGCCGGGAATTCTACCAACTGCGCCACTAGTTGTGTGTGTATGTGTGTGTGTGTGTGTGTGTGTGTGTGTGTGTGTGTGTGTGTGTGTGTGTGTGTGTGTGTGTGTGTGTGATAATAGAACATAAAAAATGAAATTATTGTAAAATTAGATGTAACTGAAACAGATAAACAATAACCATAAAGCGAACAGGTTATCTTAACCTCCCACGTGCCTCGTAATCTTCTTGCAATCGAGTTACGCCAACTAATCCACAGGATTAACAATTCACATCGTGACAACACTTCATATACACAGATATATTCATTCATCATATTCAATAACTATTTCATCACAGGGAATCTTGAATATACCAAATTAGGTTTAAAAAGGAATTAGACAAGAACTGGTTCATCAATAGAGTGGTTAACGAATGGAATAGACTTAGTAACTAAACCAGGTAGTGATCACTGAAATGAAACATTCCTCGACACAGTCGTGAATTACGTGTTGGACTCGTGATCGACGACTATTACCTTTGCGCATGAAAGTCCAGAGCTTATGATGCGCTAATTATGAGGACTCGAATTTTTTCAAAATTGCCTTCGCGATGCAAATAATTGGTCTGTCATTGTAGGAGTGCCCCTGTTGGTCAAATGACGTTGCTATTCCACGCAAGCACGAAGGAGGAATGGGGCAATGACCAGCCTATCCTGTAGGCATACAAAAACACGCGAAAGAAGCATTGGTCGCGTGTGTTATGAGACACTGTTGACGCCAAGGAAAATTCTGGACGTTGTCTCGCGTATCTTCCACAAAGGACCCTGATAAGGTTGTGTGTGTGCGTGTGTGTATGTGTATGTGTGAGATGACGATCGTAGGCGTGATGGGCGTGGGTGTGCGCATGATGATTGTGGGCTGCCGCGCCCATGGTATGATTGCGCCCTTCTCTGCCACACCACTGGACCGGGCAAGTGGCTGTCATTGCATTAGCTGCCAGACGTAGAAGCATAGCAGATCGCGTGCGCCCGATTGTCAAAGAATCAGTATTCTCTTACGAAATAAAAATATATTATCGATGTGACGTTTTTGTACGTTGATGTGTCAGCTGGACTGTGTGACAACAAAGGAGAGAAAAGAGGCGATATGTTTTGAGTACGACATGTCGCGTGCACCCCGGCATCGTCGCCAGCCAACCATCTGCTTCAGTTTGTTTATTCTGCAAGTGAGAGGAGGGATAGGATTGTCTTTCTGGTTGCTGGCTCGTGAGGGGAACGTGGCGTGTCGCGTGTCACATGTCTCAGAGTCACGTTGTGTCATACAAACAACCTTTCTGCCACTCAAGGAATAGTGCCAAGAATAGAATTGCGTCATCGACTGTGAAGGTATAGGTGGACTGAAAAGAAGTTGTCGCTCACTGAAAAAAAAAAATGCACTGAACTTTGGATAGTGAACTGAATACCCAACACTCGTTACTACAGACAAAACAAAGGAAGGGTAATGGTGAATTACACAAGAGAAGGAGAAAAGAGTGAAAAGACGAAGTTGAATTAATAAAAAAAAAGGAAAAATAATTTAAAAATAGACAACCCTCCTCCCCCGTCCCCATATAACATACGAATGTGGACTCAAGAATCCGCGTTGATTACTTTGGACATAAAATCCAGTTTCTAAACGTCACATCCAGGTGTGACGGCATACTCCAGCGTCACACGTCACTGTCACGTCACCAAGAACCACGTGTCGTCACAACCCTGGCAGAGTGTCCTTCCTGTAGAAGACTAAAAAAGAAGAAGAAGAGGAGGAGGAGGAGAGGTCGTCACGAAGAAGAGGAAGAAGACGGAGGAGGTGAAGAGGAGGCGAGGAGGAGGGGGAGAGGCAGGAGGAGGAGGTCACCAAGGTTACAGCTGGGATTCCCAATTCAGGCGGCAACTTGGAGCTGTACCAACTAGGCCGGAATTGTACTCAAGGCAGCCTAACAGGTACGAGACAGAGCCGGACACGAAGTCTTTAGTTAAAATTCCAGAATCACCCAAACACGGATATCTAACATGAAACTTCCTTTTTCCAATAGCTCCTAACCCTAATCTGATCTAGCCTAACCTAACCTAATCTGTCATAACCATTTCACAGAAAAAATAGATCTTTCAAATGAAAAAAAGGAAGAAGTGTTTGCGTGATACTGGAATAGAATCACCGCGGTCGATAGTGTGAAGGGTGTACTTGTCCTTGTATGTGTGTACTTACCTCAAGCTCATCGTCCCCATTTTATATTTTTATCTGGCTTATTACTTATTTTTCTATCTCTTCTTAACTTCGGTGGAGTTAGTACCGGATACATTAGCCAGCCGGACATTTGACACCACCAATCCTCCACTCCTCTTCTTCACATCCCAATTCCTCCCTATTACCTTTCTTTTTCTCTTCCTCTTCCTCATATTGTTTGTCATTCTTTTTTTCCTTTCTTCCTCCTCCTCCTCATCATGTATCTTTCATTTTCACTATTTTTCCTTCTTTTTCTCCACCCGGAAATCCATTTCTTGCTTCACATCTCCTCCACTGCCTCGAATCATCTTGATTGTGACGACACGGCTGCAAGGAGAAAAGATGAACGAGATCATTTTCTTCGTCACACAATCTATGTCTTCATGAAAACGTGAAGGGAATCTTGTAGAAATCGTTCAGTACACAACAGATACCTTGAGTCTTAAAGGTACATTTTGATCAATGCGATTATCGCTCAACGATGATCGTTCATGATTCAACGATGATCGTTCATGATTCAACGATGCTCGTCAAACCAACCCATTGTTTTTAGCGAGTAGCGGCAGCAAAACAGCCCCATCATTAAAAAAAAAAAAAAAAAAAGTGCTCTAGACAATCGTTTGACGATCATCGTTGAGCGACAATAGTACCGAGCGAAACGTTTCCTAAGTAATTATAAAAACGGAGGATTTTTTATTTATTTATTTGTCAAGACCTCAGTAAGAAAGTGCTGTCTCTCTTTCCCTTCTGCCCCTCTCCCCATCCTCTTTCCACGTTCTGTTATCACTTGTGCAGTTCTTATCAGCATGTAAAAGCTTTGAGATTCATGCGAGATGGATCTGTGATTACGTACCTAGTGACGTCACGCTTATCTAGTGACGTCACTCTTGCTTGAGTGACGTCACGCTTGCCCGTGTGACGTCACATTTTCGTGATTTGTTTGTTTTGTTGACGCCATCGCTGCTTCTTCTTCTTCTTTTTCTTCTTCCTCGCCAGCTGAAAGCAACCTTACGGCCCAGGAGAGCAGAAAAAATGTTGAAGGTAAAAAAAGAATAGATAATATAATTACTTTTTTCTGTAATCGGCAGCAGAATTGTATCTCGTGCATCGCCGACACTGGATAGTGTTGTATAAACAGACAACTGCCACATGTAACATTATTGTAATTATTGTTATTATTATCATTCCCCGTGTGTATAGAACATCGCTACTCGAGCCGGAGGTTGAGGCAAGTTCAGGTGAACAGGGTTGCCGGTCATCCGGGAACTAGGTGACCGGCGACGTCACAGTGGTTCTCAAACGGGGGTCCGCGGACTGCCAGAGGGTCTCCGCAGAAACTCCCAAAGGTTTCGCGGAGTTGAATATGTTACAATTAATATTGTCATGACAGTTTTTTTCATGATTACCCAGCGTGCCTTAATCAAGATGACCATTCTTATATATATATATATATATACATATATATATATATATATATATATATATATATATATACATATATATATATATATATATATATATTTTTTTTTTTACCGGGATAATTGCGTCTCTCAGAATGTGGTGATGATTTTTATAATATACGTTTCTATCCCCAAATACTTAGGAAAAGTGACTAGATCCTATCTGATCCCGTATAAAGAGGCCCCATGAATATACAGTCGATGTATAGGTTGAGAAACACTGGGCTAGGGAACCGTACCCAGTACCGCAGAGTCGTCTGGTCGTTAGTATCACCTGGGTCACATAAGCTCACTCGTTCTTCGGGTGCCCTATGGTCGCCTTAGTTTGGTCTGTGCTGCGTCGCCTGTGTGGTCTTTTTATGGAAAATACGTATTTGTGACGTCACTGATGACAATGGCGGCAATTTTCTAACGTCACTGATGTAAATGGAGCAAAATATTGTGACGTCATTGATGGAAATGGCGCCAAATATCGTGACGTCATTTATGAAAATTACGCCTAATGTTGTGACGTTACTGGAAAAGCGGCAACTATTGTGACGTCACTGGTGGGAATGGAACCAAATATTGTAACGTCACCAATGGAAATGGCGCCAAATATTGTGGTGTCATTGATGGAAATGGCGCCAAACATTATGACGTCATTGATGGAAATGGCGCCAAATATTATGACGATACTGATGGAAAGGGCGCCAAAGATTGTGACGTCATTGATGGAGATTGCGCCAAATATTGTGACGTCACTGATGAAAACGGAACAAAATATTGTGACGTCATAGAACGTCATAAAACATAATCGATGACGTCACCAAGGAGCTGCCCTGGTGAATTCCGCACTCGACTGAAAACATGGGAAGAGGGTTGGGTCTCGTCTATAGTCCCTGCGCTTGAAGAAGTCCGTTCAGGGTGTGGCGTACGTCGTGAGCCATTCTGCCAAGTCAACCTTGCGTTGAGCAAGAGTGGGAGTGTCTGATGAGCAAAGAAGGGAGAAGGCAGAAGATAGGAATGAGTGGAGAGTGGCCGTGTATAGATGATGCTGTTATGCAAGAAAGGGAGGGACGGGTGCTTATGTGTGGATGATATTCAGGACGCAGCCCGAAGGGATTTCTTCCCGTCTTCTCTTTTTCTGCATAAGGGGACGGAGAGGTGGGGGGGCGGTCGCCAATTAAGTGAAGTGGCCTTGCTATAGATGTGCTGTGTCTTGCTGCATTGCTTCTGACCCGGGGCAGTGGGCGAGATATAGGGATGACCCATCATCCAGAAGGAGCTAAGATGAGAGAGAAGAAGGGATGGTGGAGAAAAAAACTCTTAGTATATATATATATATATATATATATATTGGCATCCATGTCATGGACCAAAAAGACTTTTTTTCTTGTTACAATTCGTACTTTTTCCACTTATCTACATAAACTCAGATGTACTACAACTCATTCCTCAATATGCAGACGGAATACTGAGCGTGGTTTCTTGCATTGTTGTCGCCTTGCAAATGATAAGATTTCTTCTAGACAGCATTTGTTGATAGTTATCATCAGCCTCGGTCCGTATATCATCTCCGTTTCTCTCTACTCCCCCCCCACACCCATTTCTCTCCCTACCCTCCCCACCCCCCACTCCCCCCATTCCCCATACTCCACCCACTTTGATGCATATCTTGTTTGTCAATGAGACAGTCTTGGGTTGGTGGGGGTGAACGGGATGGGGGTGGGGGGAGAAGGGGCGTGGTAGTCCCATCCTTCCAACCCTCTCCCCCCTCTCCTTCTCCCTCTCATCCCATCCCCCTCCTTTTTCTCCCCCCCCCTTTCTCCTTGTCCCCTCCCCTCTCCCTCCCCCTCCCTCCCTCCCTCCTCACACGACATAAACCCCCAAATGATGTTATAGTATTTTTTTCTCTTATACTTTTGGAAGAGTCAGTTTCAATTACACAAGTTATACTCTATTTTTCTTTGTCTCTAAATGTTTACTTGAGTTTATTAAACTTTTTGTTGAATTTATGATCAAATCCTTGGTGTGATAGGCACGATGTACTACGAGATTTTATAAAAAATTATAAATAATGATCTCTATTCTTTCCTCTGTCAAAAGAGTTGAACCAGAAGTAATTAAGTCGCCCGAAGATGGAGTGAACGAAAGGAAAATGATCAACAGGTACAAAACAAGTCAGACAAAGAAAAATCTATGAAGATGTTTACCTCGAGGGAATTTACGGTGGTATTCTTAAAAAAATTCTTTCATTATATAAATCTTTCCCTTCCAAGGATTTATATAAGGATTTTTTTTAGAATACTACCGTAAGAATCTTACGGTAGTATTCTTAGAAATATTCTTTCCTTATATAAATCTACCCCTTCCAAGGATTTATATAAAATTTATATTAGGAAAGATTTTTTTTTTAAGAATACCAGCGTAAGAATTTTACGGTGGTATTCTAAAAAAAATCTTTCCATATATAAATCTTTTCCTTCCAATGATTTATATAAGGAAATGATTTTTTAAGAATACCACCGTTAGAGGCGGCCGTAATAAATAGAATAAAAGAAAAAAATATATATACTATTAATAATAATAATAATAATAATAATAATAATAATAATAAATAAACAGAAAAAATATATGAATAAATAAAATAAAAATAAAATAAGAACAAATAGATAAATAAAATAAGTAGGTTCAAAGCTGTCGCGTGACAGGAAGTTCGATGTTCATGTTGTTAATGAATACTCAAATGAGCCTTAAGCACACGTCGTGATTCAGCGGATCACCTCGCATTTATCATTTCTATTAATTATCAATCATTACTTATTATATATTATAATTTTATTATTTATTATTAGTATTATCAATTATTATTGTTGTCATTATTGTTATAATTATTATTATTATTATTATTAGTATTATCACTATCAATATTATTAATATTATTATTGACCATTATTATTAATCAGTACTATCACTATTGTTGGTATTTGCGTTGCATTAATGTGGAACGTATATATATATATATATATATATATATATATATATATATATATATATATATATATATACATATATATATATATATATATATATATATATATATATATATATATATATATATATATATATATATATGCACATATACACACACGCACACACAGTTTCCAGTGTTCGCTCTTCCTCTCCGGGGTTTAGCGTTCTGTTCCGCTGCTTATTCCGTTCCGTTGTGCTACTTGACGTTCCGTTCCTTTCCAGTGCTTGGCGTTCCGTTCCATTTCGGTACTTGGCGCTCCCTTCCGTTCCGTTACGGTACCTGGCGTTCCGTTCCGTTCCTGCATTTGGCGTTCCGTTCCGTTCCATTTCTCGGTAACTCTCTTTTCCGTTCCATGGAACGTTCCGCGCGGTTTCTTCCCGTCCACTTTCCTTGTCGCTCAGGTGGCATCCGATGGCCGTGGTCATGACCAGCTGCGTCCAGATGGTGAGCGCTGAATATATTCTTGGTTTAATTTTTCGTTATCCATTTATTTGCTGATTTTTTTTTT
>NC_134795.1:50504215-50509215 GCF_046742065.1 Oratosquilla oratoria
TAGACCACAGTACGACTACACATTGTCAACGATTATGAACCTTATTCTCAAGGGATATAAGGTCGACATTTGCGGGGGGGGGGGCTGGTACAGGGTCCCACATTTTCGTTTAAACATATGGTAGAGAGTCAAGAGGTCTTAATCCCGTTCAAAGTACCACCATACGTATCTCTCTTTCTCCATCTCTCTCTCTCTCTCTCTCTCTCTCTCTCTCTCTCTCTCTCTCTCTCTCTCTCTCTCTCTCTCTCTCTCTCTCTCTCTCTCTCTCTCTTTCTCCCCTCTCTATCTATTTTCAACGTATATATATGTATATATATATTTCATTTAATTTCTTTTGTTCAGTTATTCATATGTCTGTTTTGTTAGTTTTATTTTACTTATTTGTTTATGTATTTATTATTATTATCTTTCTTATTTACACATTTTATTTTTATCTTTGATTTTTTCATTATTGTGTATGTATTTGTTATTGTTATTTTTCCATTCAAATATGTCAATGACAGACGGTTATTCAATCGTTGGCATATTTATTCGTTATTTATTTGTTATATATTCGTCAATTTATTTGATTAATTAATTCATTTATTTGTTTACTTACTTATTTTATTTTTTGCAAAGACTGTCAATGTCAGAGAGTTATTCTATCATACACAGCTAAAACTCTTTTCAATATCAAAATATACTCGCATAACGCCAGAAAAACAGACGAAAATTTTCCTCTTGGAGTTCGGTGCAGTGACCGAAATAAGCATACTTATGCTAAGTCTAGCATATTTCCCTCATAAAAGATACTATTAACCGAAGAATCTTACGGAAACCGAACGCTTTAAGAGGAACAAAAGACTTAGCATTATCAAATAGTTCCGACAGTTGTCCCCGGACTCGAACCCGGGACTTGCACGGTGGAAGGTCTATGCTTCCACCGACCGTCGGAATTATTTGATTGACATCGTCGTCATTGGCGATTCTATTCAGGTACTTAGCATTATATTTGCAAATCTAGTATAATTTCAGCTCCTGTCAAGCATATTCTCGCTAGAGGTGTCTGTTCTCTCTGGTCAGGTGGGGCTTCTTGCTCGCCGGGAATATTCCTTCGTCTGTAGGCAACTTCGTGGGGTTATCACACTGGGATATATTTCCGCCAACCTCCAACCTCTAATTCTTCGACCACTTTCGCCCACTTCCAGAACCTTCCCTACCGTAAAATCACTCTGGCAAACTATTTTTGTTTTAACAAAAATGCATAAAATGTCATTCAATAAAATAATTTTCCTCCAGCATATAATCAGATTCCTTCCCAAAAGCTACGGGTCTGCAAATTTGCTCCAAAAATCGGAGGAAAAATAGCCCAGTGTGATAACGTCTTCCGTAGGGCGTGGCGGCGTCGACGGAGAGATGGATAGTGTGATAGCGATTCTTTAAACGACTTAATTCTATTTGTTATCTCATCGTCAGATCAACGTTCAGGATTGGCCGAAACGTTACGTTGGTGATGCGCTTTATTTACGTTTTATTTTATTTTCATTTATTTATTTATCTATTTATTAATCTATTTATCTTGTTATTATTGTCATTACCTTTATTTATTAGTTTTACTATTACCTGGCATTGTAATTTTATTTTATCATTATTGTTATTCATTGAAAAAACAAAAACAAAAAACAAAAACAGATGATACCCGCCAAGCGAGGTGGTTAGGTGTGGAAGAGGATTTCCTCTGAGCACCATTTGACTCACTCCCATTTTCTTTCCTTCTTGCTTAATAACCTACGGGGGGACGGGCCTCTTCACTTTCCTAAAACTGTCTATGGAAAGTTGGCCAAATGTTTGTGTGCCAAGTAATTAGATATCAATTTGGACCCCAGTTGGACCCAAATTTGAACTCCAGTTTGGACATCAGTTTGGACCCCCATTTGGACTCCAATTTGGACCCAAGTTTGGACCCTAATTTGGATTCCAATTTGGACCCCAGTATGGACCCCAATTTGGACTCCAATTTGACCCCAGTTTGGACCCCAATTTGGACTCCAATTTGGGCCCCCCAAGTTTGGACCCCAATTTGGACCCCAAGTTTGGACCCCAATTTGGACCCCAATTTGGACCCCAGTTTGGCCCCCAATTGGTCCGCCATTTGGACCCCCCATTTGGACCCTAATTTGGACTCCGGTAGGGCCCGTTAGACCTTGGCGGTGAATTGCGGAGGATGAACTCTGAGGCCGGAGACTCGACACTTTCCGTCAAGTCCTAACGCGATTGCAAAAACTTCCCCACATCTGGCTCCTGGAAACACTGTAGTAAAGACGGTATCACAATGGGCTATTTTTCATCTAACCTCCGATTTATCGGCGGTACCTCCCACCTCCAGCGCTTTCTCCGCCATAAAATCACCACGGCAAACTATTTTGTTTTTTCAATAAAAAATTCTCTTCCTCCAGCATATAATCAGATTCCTTCCCGAAAGCTGCAAATCTGCTTCAACAGTTGGAGGAAAAATAGCCCAGAGTGATAACGCATTAATATGCAGTCAGGAATATACCTCCAGGAGGCGTCTACCTACAGCCGAAGCCGTTATCCTTCCCATGTGTGGTTCGAATCCCGGGTCAAGGGTCGGTCACCGGGAAGTGTTGGATTCGAACCTGGAATCACTTCATGTGAAACCTAAGTTGAAAACAATGTGCTACAACGAGTGTATCGCCATCTTTTCCCAACTTTATTAACGCCCTTGATTATATTAGTTTAGGGCAGGGGTGGGGAACCCTTGGCACGCGTGCAAAACCTGGCACACTAACATAATTTTTCCGGCACGCGAAACCCAGATTTCACCTTGAAAAAGATAACTAATTAATCTCCAAATTCTTTTGTGTGACCAATGGTAACGACATGCTGCCCTGGGCGGTGGATTAGGGCCCTTGTGGGCGGAGGTGAAGGGAAGGAGGGAGGGAGGGAGGGAGGGAGGGGGACCATGTAGGCCTATAATATCAATCATACTCTGTTGGTACGCTAGAAAAAATTGTATCAAATGTTTGTCTGCTTTTGGCACCCACACTTGAAAAGGTTGCCCACCCCTGGATTAGGGTATTTCAAGCCAAGGTGGAAGAAGGTTCGCCAAAATCGCCAAATGTTGGCTTGAATTTAAAAAAATATCGCCATACCGACGTCGATACATGGCGCGTTGTTTACATAGCAAGGGTGATATTCTCTTCATCGACAGAACTGGTCAGGACTCGAACCCGTGAATCTCAAAATGATCTTTGCTCTCTTCACTTCGCCGCAGACGCACCTCTGTTCACATTAGCGGTTTGAATCACGCGGAAAACGCGGTGGTACCAAGTAGTCAAAGAAAAACTGCGCGGTTGTGTGTAAACTTCTCCAATGACTTACAGTGTAAATGAACCGCCGTTAGTATGAACAGGGCCTCATACATCTGAAGCGGAAAATAGAGAACGGAAATATAAATATAGCGGAAAATATTGAACGGAATATATAGATATAACGGAAAATCTAGATCAAAAATATAAAAATTGCGGAAAACAAAGAACGGAAAATATAGCGAAACACAAACAACGGAAACCATAAGTATAAAGGAAAATATAAATATAGCGGAAATTATAGAAAAGAAAATATAGATATAGCGGAAAATATATTACGCAAGAAAGGAAGATATAAATATAGCGGAAATTATAGAAAAGAAAATATAGATATAGCGGAAAATATATTACGCAAAATTTAAATATAGCAGAAAATATATAACGGAAACTGCAAAGCAGAAAATATAGAACGGAAGATATAGATACAGTGGAAAATAAAGGACGAAAAACTATAGTGGAAAACAAAAAATGGGAAGACTTTCCTCAAGGTACAAAAAAAAAGTTGCTTAAGGTCAACGCGTCTCCTGACCATATTCCTGAGGATTAAAGTGACTTGGGACCAACCGGAACGTTGCTTATCAATGAATACTCGAAGATTTGGTTCTAGTTCGATCTCTTGTCGTCCCACTGTGTTTATCCGAAGTAGTCATGTCATCTTTCGATGTTGTAACAATTTTGTTTTCAAAACCAGCTAGCGTGCCCAGGTGCCTGCCACGGTATAAAGTCATTGGTTCCCAAAGATCACTTGTGGGCCACAGTGGTCAACAAAAAAGGGCCACAAATTAAAAACTAGTGAGAGCTAGTGGATGGAGTTTCAAGGACGCCAAAGAACAGTAATACATAAACAAAGAGGTTGAGACTTAGACTCTCATTGGAGGTGGGGCGGATGCGTCGGACTTAGGCGTTATCACACTGAGCTATTTTTCCTTCCACCTCCAACACTTTTTCCGCCGTCAAATCACTATGGCAAGCTATTTTGTTTTCTCGACAATTTACGTAGAATGTCATTTGGTATGCTGGGGGAAAATCAATTTCCTCCAGCATTATCAGATTCTTTCTCGAAATCTGCGGGATGCAAATCTGCTCCAACAGTCGGAGAAAAAAAACAGCCCAGTGTGATAACCTATTTAGGCTACCGACGGACATCCAAAACAGCCACGGTAATGCACCCTTACTTGTCGTGTATTTATTGTATTTCGGCAAAAATCTTGCAATTAAATTGACTTTTGTACATAGAAATGTATCTATACAGCAAGAACGGAAGATGTATTTGCATTGTTCGGGTGAGATTAGGAGCCTAGGATATTTCTATGCAGGAACAAATCTAATTATTCACCAAACTCACCATCCCGCTCTCCCACGCACTGGGAAGTGAGAAACCCCTGGTAGATCAAAGCCCTGTCTGCTGATGACGGGTCGCCTCCCCGTCTGGACAGGGCTGTCGGGAACCAACGCGACAAAGCCCGCAGCGGGTCCCGGGAATCGAACTCAAGACCACCTGCTCATGAGTTCGACACGTTACCCACTGGGTTCCCGTGTGGCCTTTCACAGGAACAAATAGCGAATAAAACCACCTCCCAGAATAAAGCGACAAATTCTTATTCGATACGGAAGGAAACCACAAACAAAATT
>NC_134795.1:50514215-50529215 GCF_046742065.1 Oratosquilla oratoria
CCTCCAGTCTATATCCCTTAATATTCACTTCCAATTTGCTGCCACATTCTCCCCTTGTACCTCTCATCACCTTATTTTACCCACATTTATCTTCAACTTCCTTCTTTCTGACACCTTCCCAAACTCTGTCACTAACTTCCTCAATCCCTCCTCTGATCCTGCCACAAGCGCAGTGTCGTCAGCAAACAACAACTGGCATATCTACCACTTTTCTCCATTTTCTTTAACCATCTTCAATCCTCGGCACTTAACTCTTGCATTTACCTCTCGCACCACTCCATCTATGTATGAATTAAACAGTTAGGGCGACATAACACATCCTTGACGAAATCCCATCTTTACCTTAAACCACTCACCCTCTTTATTTTTAATTCTAACACAGGCTATATCACTCCCATAAAAATATTGATTACTCTTAACAGCTTTCTTTCTATCCCATATATCTGCAATACCTCCCACAGTGCCTTCCTGTCTATCCTGTCATAAGCCTTTTCCAAATCAATAAAGACCCAAAAAACATCCTTACCTTTTCCTAAAACTTTCTCACATATCTGTCTTACCACAAAAATCTGATCCACGCAATCCCTACCTGTCCCAAACCCACACTGTTCCTCATCAATTACTCCCTCTGTTCCTCTCCTAATCCTCTCAATCAAAACCCTCTCATGAGCCTTCCCAACTACACTCAACAAACTAATCCCTCTGAAACTACTACACTCACACTTGTTTCATTTTCCCTTGTAAAGTGGAACTATACAGGCACTCCTCCAGTCCTCCACCACTCTACCCTCTTTTAGGCAAACATGAAACAACCTAACCAGCCAGCCCAGCATCACTGTACCTAATTTTTTAGACACTCCGCATGACACCCATATATATATATATATATATATATATATATATGTATATATATATATATATATAATATATATATATATATATGTATATACATATGCATATATATATATATATATATATATATATATATATATACATATGTGTGTGTATATATGTAAATATGTGTATGTATATAAAATATATATATACAGTCAAACCTTACTTAACGAGCACCTCATATAATGAGTGATTCATGTAACGAGTATGTTTTTGACTCGCTTAATGACCGACGTTTTGCTTAACAAGCGACGTTTTGCTTAATGAGCAACGTTTCGGATTCGTATGTCCGACGCGAAGGCTCTTTTCTACCTAGCTAGCCACGAGTCACGAGGAGGGTCTCCTTGTGACTCGTTGCTAGCTCGTTGCTGCCTGCTTCGTGGCCAATGTTGTCACCGCTTGAAATGTTCTACTAGATCTTGGATTTTTTACTTTGACCTTAAAGTCTTGATTTTCTTTTAATCCAGTAAATATTGTAATTTTCAAGTAACTCATCTGATGAATGCTAGAAAATATATCCAGTATTACACCCGCAGTAAATTAGATTATATAATCATGATTATCTACTATTTTGGACTATTCTAACACAATTTTCTTCTATGGCATTTTCGTAGTAAATGGCGCGTTTTCGGGTTATGTCTGTTTTCTTTCTCGCCAGTCATATGTAACCATAAGTGTCACGGTACTCTGACAATCAACGTTTATCCTGCAGGTCCGTGACTTCCTCCTTTAGTTTGAACATGGTGGCTATAGTGCTAGGTTATGCATGTATGGGATCGGGTAGGCTAGGTCAAGTTTGGTTTAGTTTGTTAGATTAGAATTGCCCACTCATTTACTTTCCCGCCCAAAACCCCCGATTTACAGCTACCATGCTCTCGCTCTCAAAATTGTGAAGGGGAGGGTGGCATACCTCGAAAACGAGGCATTTCTAACAGTAATGTCATAGAACTAAAGAGTTGTAGAAACGTTTACGATGGTATAAAACCCCGATTTTATTTCGAAAATTTGAATATTTTAGTGGTATAATTTACGGGGGTGCATAACTCGAAAACGCGACATTTTCGACAAAAATACCATAGAAGAAAAGTGTCGGAAGAATTGCCCAAAACAATAGATTGCTTTTTTTTTGTGTAAAAAAAATTCTGCAGGTGCAATTCTGGATATTTTCCAACCATACTGTAATGATTGCATTGTGGTAACTAAGTGGATAATGAAACGCAATTGGTAACAAAACAAGGTAAATGTGGTGATTACTGATCAAATAATGTGTCATTGATCAGTTTCTTATATACTTTCAATATGCAGCCAGTGATTGGAGCTGGACAAGTATCATGCGTATAGGGAGTGAACGTTCTGTTCATGTTATCGGGAACCTCGGCTATTAGTCTGTGTTTAGCGCTCGTTACGCCAGCAAATTAGTGTCGCTTGTAATCGTGCAATTTCCAGGCTTGTGTTCAGACGCATTATTTGTGTTTTTTTCGGTACAAATTTTAATAACCCTTGCAAGAATGTCCCCGAAGAAAAAACCGCAAGAAGACAGGGATAAGAGAAGACAAATAACCGTAGAAGTGAAACGTGAAATCATTGAGAAGTGAGAACGAGGTGTGAGCGTGGCTAACCTAGCACGCACATGCAGTCGGACTACATCACCAATTTGCACAATCTTCAAGAACAAGTACAAGATTAAGGAGAGAGATGCTTCAAAGGGAGTGGCAGTAATATCCATACACCGGTCACAGATTTTTGACGATGTTGAAAGGTTGCTTTTCATATGAATCAATGAAAACCAAATGCAAATCGACACTATTAACGAGAGCCTCATTTGTGAGAAGACGAAAGTAATTTTCGCGGACCTTGTTAAGGAAATATAAGGAGCAGTAACGGACTAAGAAAAGGCATCCAAGGCAAGTCATGGATGGTTCGAGAAATTTAAAAGAAGAACTGGCATCTACAGCGTTGTGAGGCATGGCGAAGCAGCAAGCTCTGACACAAAGGCAGAAGAGAACTTCATCGATGACTTTAGGAAGCTTTTGGATTCTGAGGGTTACCTCCCGCAGCAGGTTTCTGATTGCACCAATGTTTCTAAAAGATTTAAAGCTGGCGAGTCAGTTGAGACTATTGTAGTAGCGAGTGAAGAGAAATCTCCCATGGTGGAAGGTTCTCTTATCTCACCTCAATAATCCTGCCCCTGCCTCAGTCTCCCTTGCGTCAGGAGCTAACTTATTTTTTTCGTAAACTGCAACACTATTTACATTTATTTTTATTTTATTTTACTAATTATTCTTTCCCAGGTTCATTTACTATATATTAGTATATTCTTATTTTATGCGTTGATATTAAGAAAAAATATATGTATTATTACAAATTATTTTGGGTCTTTTTCGTAAGCATGGAACACATCATCGTATTTTACATTGATTCCTATGAGAATAACTGTTTCGCTTATCGAGTGTTTCGCATTACGAGTAAGATTCGGGAACGAATTGTACTCGTTAAGCGAGGTTCCACTATATAAATATATGTGTATGTATGTATGTATGTGTATATATATATATATATATATATATATATATATATATATTTCCTATCTGTACACCAAAGGGTTTTTCCCCCTTATAAGAGAGGTAGCTAAGTCAAAAGGCCCGAACCTACTCCCACCCGTTCCACTCCCATCCACTCCCATCCAATCCCTCTCCCATCTTAGCTCCTCGTGGATGAAGGAAGGGTCATCCCTGACTCCCGCCCACTGCCCCGGGTCAGAAGCAATGCAGCAAGATACAGCACATCCACAGCAAGACCGCTTCATTTAATCGGCGTCCCCCTTCCCTCTCTGTTCCCTCATGTGGAAAATAGAGAAGATGGGGCGAAAATTCCTTCGGGCTTCGTCAAAATATCATTCAGACATAACTATTCCCCCACACCCCCATCCCTCGCCCCCTCTCTTCTTTGCTCGACAGATATAGAAAATAGAGAAGACGGGGAGAAATCCCTTCGGGCTTTGTTAAAATATGATTCATACACAACCACTCCCCACCTCTCATCCCTCGTCCCCTCCCTTCCTTGCTCGACAGTTATAGAGAAGAGACAAGACGGGGAGAAAATCCCTTCGTCAAAATATCATCTATACACAGCTATTCTCCACTCAACCTTATTACGGAGCTGCCTAGTGTAGGCCTTATGGTCTCTTGCAGCCTCCTTCATTCTTATGTTCTTATGTTCTTATTGTAGGGGAGCAAGTCGACACGAAAAGCAAATCAACCGGACATCTTAATAATGTGACAATGATAACTATAATAATGATGAATAGGTGAAATATTAACATGTACATAAAAAAGTTAGTGAATATGTAAGTAGCAATGACAACAACAATAATAATAATAATGATAATAATACATACATACATATACCAAAGGCCTTCTCCCCTTTACACGGGGGGTAGCCAAAAAGAAAATGGCATAAAAATCATTCCCACCTATTTCATTTCCTATATATTCCACTCCCCTCCACCCTCCTCCCTCCCTCCTATCTTGGCACCTCCTGGATGACGGGTCATCCCTGCATCCTGTCCACTGCCCTGGGAATAATAATAATAATAATAATAATAATAATAATAATAATAATAATAATAATAATAATAATAATAATAATAATAATAATAATAATAATAATAATAATAATAATAATAATAATAATAATAATAATAATAATAATAATAATGATAATAATAATGATAATAATAATGATGATGATGATGATGATAATGATGACTAGAACTAGCAGCAGTCGACTGAAATTAGGATAATGTGAATTCGAACTGTTAACGGACAACGAATTCTTTTTTACGACATTGATGACATCATCACTTGAAAATCGACATTTTCTGTGAGAGATCACGATTTCTTAAAAATAGACGGATCACCCAAGTCGACTCAGATCGATGTATTAATTGATTTATTGCCAAAAAGCACTGCAAAGTTGAATAAAACAGCATAACGACAGACAAATAAAACGCGTATCGACGACATTACGTCATAACGGGAGATGACGTCAGCGCGAACCAGGAAACGATTTTGTGTCATGTCGGACACACAAGGGCGAATTTATGTCACATGATGTCAGTTGGGGGGAAGAGGGGGTAGGGGGATGGGGGGATAGTCTCTCTCACGTGACATGATGGCAAGTCGTAGAATGACTCAATTTCTCCCCCCCTCCTCCTCCTCCTCCTCCTCCTCCTCCTCCTCCTCCTCCTCCTCCTCCTCCTCCTATCCTCCTCCTCCTCCTCCTCCTCCTCCTCCTCCCCCCCCCTCTTTCCTTCATTGTCATATTTAGCCTCAACAGAGCGACGCCGTGAACCTTCCTGTTTTGGCGAAAACAAACTATTATATTCATTCTTGAAGGACGGACATTAGCCTGAAGGATGCCTGAATCTTTTGATACACCTTTGGTGTCTGAATTCTCTCACTCGGTTGGATAAAAACGGTCAAAATCAGCCAGAAGAATGACTTTGAATTATGGGGCTCTGTTGATGGGGATGGGAGGCGTGTCTCTCTGGGATAATAATGTCTGCTTTACATGAGGATGACAAGGCCAAATGCGTTTCTTTCTCTCTCTCTCTCTCTCTCTCTCTCTCTCTCTCTCTCTCTCTCTCTCTCTCTCTCTCTCTCTCTCTCTCTCTCTCTCTCTCTGTCTCCTATCTCTCTCTCCCTCTCTGTTTCTTTCTATCTCTCTCTGTGCCTGTCTCTGTCTCTCTGTCTGTGACATAAGGCTCCTTATATTCTCTTTTCCCCTTCCAACGGGGGTGGGGGGGTAGCCACATCCTTAACTCAATCAAATCGTCTGGATTTAGCCAGAAAAGATATATGATGTTGCCTCTATAAATGACGTCATTGCCTCGTGGAGTTCAATCGTTTTCACAGTCGCTTTTCGGGTTCGTTTGAACGATACCGAAAACCCAGGACTGTCAACCGTTGAATCAGAATTACCAACTGCGGTGTTAAACGTTGGTGAGGATGCAGACGAGTCCCTTTTGAAGATGGGTTTCACAGTCGCATTTGTTGGGTCGCGTACCACATTGGGACCTACGTTTGGGGAGGGATCAGGTCATCTTATTTATTCGTTTATTTTTTGTACGCTTATTTGTGTGTATATTTCTATTTCTATTTGTGTATTTATTCATTTATCCGTTTATTTATGTATTTGATTAATTTGTTTATTTAGTTGATAAAACTGCCCATCAACAACTTCAAAATGGTTCTTATTGAGGTCAACTTCGTAGGCTTGCGTGGAAGACGAGCTGACAGTCACGCTTGATGGTTAAACCTCTTCCCCTCTCCCCCACGCCCCTTCTCCCCACCTCTCCCTCCCCCCACTTCCCTTCACCCTCCTTTACCCCCCCCTCTCTCTCACCCTCCTTCTTTTCTCATCTCCCTCCCCTCTTTCACCCCCCATTCCCTTCCTCTCTTTCTCCCCCCCCCTCGTTCCCCCTCCACTCCCTCTTCATCTCTCCCCCCTCCTTCCCCTCCCGCCCCTCCCTTCCTTCCGTAAGATACATTGGCCTTTTTCTATATCACTTCATTTCCCATAACGTTATTTGGAATGACAAGCTTGAGATAATTGTAGTAAACTCTACTCGCGCTTTCCTGCACAAAGGAAAAAAATTGATAATTTACAATCAAGTAGATGACAGTTTTCCTTCTCCCCCTTTCCCCCCAGGGGAAAGGAGTAGGAGTGTACTTTATCCGTGACAATTACGTGTTGTATAGGTCTGAAAAAGGTGTGTATGTTGGGAGGGGGAGGGGGAGGGGGAGGGGTTGGTGGTGGGTTAAGGTTAAAGCTGTTGGATCTGGGGGCGTTGTCTGACAAATCTACGTTGTCCTGCAATTAAAGACAGATTCCACATTTGAGTGTGTGTGTGTGTGTGTGTGTGTGTGTGTGTGTGTGTGTGTGTGTGTGTGTGTGTGTGTGTGTGAGAGAGAGAGAGAGAGAGAGAGAGAGAGAGAGAGAGAGAGAGAGCGTGCATATAATGAAGTGCGGTCAACTCCATCTTTGTTTCACCACGGTCATGGACCACGTCTTGGGCTCGTGACCGGCAGTTATTACCCTCCCGGGTGAGAGCTCAGAGCTTATAAATGATCCGATCTATGGGTAACGCTGTGACTTCACGCGGACACACACACACACACACACACACACACACACACACACACACACACACACACACACACACACACACACACACACACACACACACACACACACACACACACACACACACACACACACACACACACACACACACACACACACACACACAGCTCGTGGCGCAGTTGGTAGAGCTTCCGGCTGCCACTACGGGGGTCTGGGTTCGAATCCCACCCAGTGCTGAAATAATTTCACTATCGCTGCCCTGCGAGTCGTTACTCCAACTCTCGTGGGCGGGGAGTTGGGTGTGTGGGTGTGTGCGTGTAAGGTCACAGCATTGCCCATAGATCAGTCATATATGAGCTCTGAGCTCTCTTCCTGGAGGGGAAGAGCTGTCGATCACGAGTCCAACACGTGATCCAAAGACTATGGTGAATCACACACACACACACACACAGACACACACACACACACACACACACACACACACACACACACACACACACACACACACACAACTTGCCCACCGGAGTTGGAGTGCCTGTTCGCGGTGCAGCGATCTCGGATCGCTGAATTTGCAATCTGGCGCGGCATGGTGGGCCCATCGATTCTTTGAGTGATAATATGATAATATAACGATGACGATAAATAAATAAAAATAAGTCTATAAACATGAATATTGTTATCGTACGATTAGGCTATTCCAGTAATGTTAACTGTGGTGATGCGCTGAAATTCTTTCTCTGTGGAGTTCCATGCCACCTCGCGAATCGTCGTTATATTCCTAAAAAGTGATACACATTATACTTTAAATATTCCTTAACTAGATACAGAATAAAAATAGACAAAATAGGACATAGATGGGGGAATTAAGAGAGACATATCCTAATTTTGATTTGACACAATGGCTCACAGACTATATATATATATATGTATATATATATATATATACATATATATATATATATACATATATATATATATATATATACATATATATATATTATGAGAGAGGCAGAGGGGAAAACACACAAATAGAACGAGATTTTATTCTTTAATTAGTTTCGCACTATGGTGCTTCTTTAGAAAGAATGTTACACTAGAAAAAATATTGGCATTAAATACAGAAAATGTGTGGGTAATGAACTAGGATAGGTCTGAGTTCAAGGAGGCTCTAACTCTTGCGTGTTGGTCGTACTGACACTCCGTGGGATGATTCTGGTGATCATTCGTCCCGTTTTCTTCCATTCTTTTGCTGCGTGCCGTGCTGTTGTCTCCGATAGTGCGAAACTAGTTAACGAATAAACTCTCGTTCTATTTGTGTGTTTTCCCCTCTGCCTCTCTCACAACCTGTTAAGATGTCGTCATATATATATATATATATATATATATATGGATTCCCACGCACTTAACATATGCAAGTATTAGGGCCAAGGTAACAACTTCGGTTGTAGGTAAACACGTGGCTTAAACTGACCTTAAGAAAGTTCCAGTGGCGTCTAATATTTAGTTGATTAAACTTCGTCTTTATGGTTGTGTCGTTGTTATTTGGTCAGTATTTTCAGCGTAATGACGCGAATGAGAAAGCAACCGTTGTAGTACAAGTCCAGCGAAGAACGTCGAGAGAAAATATCGTGATTTTGATCAAGAGAAATAACGCCGATGCACGTGAGTGGAATTGTAGAAACGACGCTGTGCGTCAATGTCAACACTGCTGTACTCTGCGAGGACCGATATGTCTCTGAAACGCAACACAAGAAACTCTTGCGATGGGTTCGAGACCCCTAATCCGAGGCATTTAAGAACAAGAATGGAGGAGACTGCAAGAGACCATAAGGCCTACACTAATTAGTTCCATGTCCGTTACTACCTATCATCCCCCGTCCATAAAATTATCTCATCTTCAGCGCTCATTAACCATTCTTTTAGTAAATCTGTTTTCCCATATTTACTTCTTAAACCTAAGTTTGTCCAGATGAAACCTACTATTACGAGTCTTGCCCTGCTGCCTTAATATGATGACCATGCCTGAATCACCCTTGTTAAATCCTTTGGTGGTTTATGTCTTACTGATGGCGTTAAACGCCGCGAGAAGAACCTTGTTAGTATTAAAAGTTAGTTAAACAACGCATTGTAATTGTCTGCAATTGCAGACAACAAAGATTGTCTCCTGTGTTGTCAGCGTTCATCGTCTGTTGTACATCATCGTAGAGATTTGATTGAATAACTTGCCATGTGTACAGTACATGCACACGTACATGCGTAACTAATGCATACACACATTCGTACATACATACATTCATACATACATACATATATACACACATACATACATACATATATACACACATACATACATACATACATACATACATACATACATACATACCTACATACATACATACATACATACATACATACATACATACATACATACATACATACATACATACATACATACATACATACATACAAAGACAAGTTCGATCTACAGAAGGGACCTATTCGATCAGAACTCTCTCTCTATAGCTCTCTTTCTCTCTTTTCTCACTCTCTTTTTCCTACAGTTAGGTAAATGAATACATACGTGCGAGTATATACGTACATACATGTGTGAGTGATTCATGATGATAAGTTTTGGTTGGACTAGAAAGTACAACAGGTACAGTATATACATTCCTGTACATGCAGACATGCACACATACATACATATATAACGTCCTATCAGATCCCTCCTGTGTGTGCGTATGTGTGTGTGTGTGCGTGTGCGTGTACGTGTGTGTGATTCACATGGTCTTAGATCACGTGTTGGACTCGTGATCGACAGCTATTTCCCTCCCGGAAGAGAGCTCAGAGCTCATATATGACTGATCTATGGTAATGCTGTGACCTCACACGCACACACGCACACCCAACTACCCACCCACGAGAGTTGGAGTAACGACTCACAGCGCAGCGACAGTGAAATTATTTTGAGCCCTGGGCAGGATTTGAATCCGGACCTCCGTAGTGGCGGCCGCGACCACTATCACTGCGCCGTTGAGTCGTGTGTGTGTGTGTGTGTGTGTGTGTGTGTGTGTGTGTGTGTGTGTGTGTGTTTATCTCAAGATGTTTTATTAACGACTCATCAGACGACGCTGTCAGTGAGTAAGGGGAACCGAAACGTTGTCCAGGACTCGGGTGACGCGCTGAATCCGGTTAGACTCGCCAGGCAACATCTCAGGGTCCAGCTCGCCCGGATACCGCAAGAAAGCCCTTCTTGTTTGCGGATCCGTAAGACGGGCCAGTCGCCCATATGCGCTACCTCCTCCCCCCCTCCTCCCCTCTCTCTTTCCCCCTCCCTACCCCCCCTCCCTACTCCCCCTCCCTCTACTCCCCCCCTCCCTCCCTCAGCCCCTTTCCCACCTCTTCTCACCGACCTCATGGATGGGATGGAGATAGACGAGGGCCCATGAGCGTAGGTGAAACTTGCGGTCTCTCTCTCTCTCTCTATCTCTCTCTCTCTCTCTCTCTCTCTCTCTCTCTCTCTCTCTCTCTCTCTCTCTCTCTCTCTCTCTCTCTCTCTCTCTCTCTCTCACACACACACACACACACACACACACACACACACACACACACACACACACACACACACACACACACACACACATTTTTCTTATTATATATATATAAACGATATAATTAACGCTAGTTCCAAAATTGACTTTACTATTTATGCTGATGATACTACTTTATTTTTGAAAGATGTAAATATAGATGCATTGCATGAAACTGCAACTACTGAGTTAAATAATATCGACCTTTGAATTAATCAAATAACTTGAAACTTAATGTTACTAAACAAATGATATATTCTTTCAAAAAAGGTCTACAAAGCGTGTTTTTCCTAATATATTGTTAGATTGTGAACAATTAACCAAAGTTCACTCTACCAAATTTCTAGGTATTAAAGTTTATGATATTTTAAATTGGAAAGTACATTTTAATGAAGTTTGTTATTATTGAAAATAATTGGTATCTTATATGGTGTCTTTCGTTAAAGGCAAGTACTGTACTTGGCCAACATTTCTAAATAAATTAACCATTTCGCAAAATAAGTTCTTTCGACGTATTTTCCATAAAAAGAAATTTGATTCAATAGATGAAATATACAAATCTAGAAACATTCTAAAACTATCTTTAATACACAAATACTTCACTTTGCTATTGATCTCTAGAAATTAACCATTTCGCAAAATAAGTTCTTTCGATGTATTTCCCATAAAAAGAAATTTGATTCAATAGATAGAATATACAAATCTAGAAACATTTTAAAACTATCTTTAATACACAAATACTTCACTTTGCTATTGATCTCTAGAACAACTGGTCTCAGTTCAATATTCATATCTAGAGAGCATTCTTGTAATACTAGTCGTAATAACGTAAATCTATCTTTACCTGTATTCAGGACTAAACTATTTAAAAATAGCATTACAAATTTTGGTCCAGAATTTTCTCGATAGTCTGCCTCCGGATATATAAGTCCTACTTAGAGAAGGTGATTTAATCAAATTTAAAAAGGAGGTAATAAGTTATTTATTACATGTACAAATTTAGATGTACTGCATTTATCTCAAGAATTTGATAAGATACTGTCTTCATTGTTACTGTTGTAATGGTAAAGTACCTGTATTTAAATTTCCCTGTTGTAATAAAATAGAAAAGAGATTAAAAGTTACGTGTACAATTTTAGATACACTGCAGTTATGTCAGGAATTGCCATAGGGTATTGTCTTCATTGTTACTGTTTTAATGGTAAAGTACCTGTTTATATTCAAATTTACCTGTTGTAATAAAATAAGAAAGAGATGAAAAGGTACGTGCTACATGTACAAATTTAGATACACTACAGTTATGTCAGGAATTGTTATAGAATATTGTCTTTATTGTTACTGTTGTGATGGTAGTGCACTTATTGTATTCTAACGTTTTCTGTTTTGTTAAGTTTACTCGTATACCTATCCACCTACCCTCTCGATACCTACTCGATACTTAGCAATGTTTTCATTTGCATGTTCATCTTCCCATAATTTGCTATTTATGGATCTAAGTATGTTTATTTTAGGAGTTGCGACTCGACCGACAGTGCCATGCTCTGTGTTACTATTATGGTTTTATATGTTTGTATCTGTAGGTAATGACAATAAACTTCACACACACACACACACACACACACACACACACACACACACACACACACACACACACACACACACACACACACACACACACACACACACACACACACACACACACACACACACACACACATATATATATATATATATATGCGTAAGTAACCACTAGGAAAAGTAAACTAACGAAGCAGAGCGCTTTCGTATAATTACATCTTCAGTGCTGATACAAAGAAGGAATTATAAAATGAAGGAACAAGGTACAGAATATATGACTGAGTGAGTCATAGTGAAGAGGGAATTCGGAGAGGTACCTTGTTTCTTCATTTTATAATTCCTACTTTGTATCAGCACTGAAGATGTAATTACACGAAAGCGCTCTGCTTCGTTAATTTACTTTTCCTCGTGGTTACTTACGCATCTGTGAACACACGTTCCTAGTGTTTTTATTGCACACACATATATATATGCATGTACAAACTCTCGACAGACCAGTCCAAGAGCAAAGGTGGAATAAGATATTATTAACAGGTATTAGCAATAGTAATGATAGTGAAAAATGAATTAACCTTTCATTGATGTGCTTACGCTAATTTTCAGATGGGCGGCAGCCGATTTAAATCGACTGTGTTTAATAGGGAGAGGAGAAAAGGGAGAGTGGGAGGGATGAGGGAGAGTAGGGAGTGATTGTGTGTGGATCTTGTTTTGACGCAGTCCGAAGGGGATCCCCCCCCCCCCGTCTTCTCTAATTTCCACATGAGAGGACGGAGAGGTATAGGGGTCTCCGTATCGATGAAGCGGCCTTGCTGTGCATGTGCTATGACTTACTGCATTGCTTCTGACCCAGAACAGTGGGCGGGAGTCAGGGATGACCCTTCTTTCATCCACGAGAAGCTAAGATGAGAGAGGGAAACAAATGGGATTGGATGGGAATGGGGTGCCAGACTTTGGCTTGGCTACCTCACTTATAAGGGGGAAAAAGCCCTTGGTATATAGAATGTTCTCACTAGGGGAGGTAACCGAATATGGGGTTCGAACCCAAGTCACCATGAACAAGCTCATCTCCACATACTAAGACCAAAATTTCGAAAAGAAGCTATCTAATGATTATAAAAAGTAAACATGTTTTGTGTTTAATAATGACCTTACCTTGACCTCAAATTAGAATGTGATTGAAAAAGAAGCTGGGATCTTCAACGTCTTTATTACTATTATTATACAGTGTATATGTATATGTATATATATATATATATATATATATATATATATATATATATACACATATATTTCATATAGGTACAACTTCCATAATTCGTTCTCATATAGTAGGATGGAATCAACACAAAGAAACTCAACATCCCACTTCCATACAGTGGAAACTGAGAAACCTTTGGTCGATTTTTTTTTTTTTTTTTTTTTTAAGGGCGATGTTGGGTCGCCTCCCCGTCTGGCCAGAGCTGTCGGGAACCAACGCGACATAGCCCGCAGCAGGTCTGGGGAATCGAACTCATGACCGTCTGCACAGTATTCACTTGACCCCGTCAGCACCGCTGTTCTACTATTCAACTGCGAGTATTCTACATCCATCAACTTGACTTCGACTAAAATCTTCCTCTCTGGCACTTCCATTATTCTGTTCCATTCACCATTCCGTCCCAATCTCTTTCACTTTATCCGACCTTCATTTCTCTCTGCATTTCACTCACGTCTAAGAAGTCTTCATTTACTTTGACAGAATATTTTTCTTAATTGTCATTTTGTTTTCTACTGATTGCCAGCAGTTGACACGTTTCTTCAAATGTTGGTGCCATTTGCTACAATTCCTCGTGACCAATATCAACACGACATCGTTACCAGACGTTTGAAGTAATCCATCTTTCATCCTTCATTAACATGCTCGCGGGTTAGAGCGTCATTACTTGTGGCAGAGGTCGAGGTGAGGGGGTTTCGAATCCTGCCTCCAGTGAGTTGGACCAAGGGCATGGTTCATTTCACGCTATAAAGTCCTCTGTAAGAGTCACCGTCCTAGTCTCCTAATAAGGGGGAATTGGCACATTGGATCCCTCATCTCCCAATTCCTCTTGATATTGTTCTTCACCCGTTTTATAATTCCATTCATGTACATATTGGACAATCACAGCGTCACCACGCATCACTGCCACGGTCACGTTTCCACAATAAACTACTCTTTGTGCACTTTGTAAACCCTCATACTGCCCTTTCCTCTTCCTCTTGTGCTCATCGACACCTTATCAATCTTTCTTCTACCCGAAAACCTTCGACAATGCTCGTCTACCTATTTAGTCATACGTTTTGTCAGATCCTTGAATGCAGCCTACATTCTTCCCGATACCCTTGTTGCTTTCATTCGGTTATTCAAGTGTGTGTATGTGTACGCTTCAGTGTCTACGTGCGCCCGTGTGTGTGTATGTGTTAAAGAAAACAGGTGATGCACGAGGTCAGTAGTAAACCTTTCAGACATCATTTAATCGAGTAGAAACTATAGTTTGGTGGACAGGTTGTCTTTTCAGAACCTGGAAGGAGATTTTTTTTTTTCGGTTTGTTTGATCTCTGCCAAAATTCATACCTGTTGTGTGTTGCGCTATTCCTACTCTCCTTTTGCAACGCTGAATGGTCAGATTCTTTTTATTATTTTTTTTATTCACAGATTGAAGGTCATGTAGTTCTTTTTCTCATGCACATGACCATACCACTTATGTCCAAAACAATAGTTGTGATTTTTTTTTTATTCCTTTTCATTGTTCAGTCCTGCATTGTAGGCACAGAC
>NC_134795.1:50536715-50539215 GCF_046742065.1 Oratosquilla oratoria
AAGGTCTTTGGAAAAGTAAACATAAATAGATACGACAATGTGTGGTTCCGAAGGTTGAAAATTCGAAAAAAAAAAAAAAAACGAATTTGGGTGATTTTCCTCCTTTTCATTGCAGTCCCCTTGCGTTTCAAACTTTGTCTGCCCATGAGATTTATTTTTTATTCATTTATCTAAGTAATCTTTCCCAGTTTTTGTTTTTTTTGTCGCGCAAAGAAGAACTTGCACATTTAAAATTGTGAGTATTAATCGGAAATAATCTTTTATTTTTTTATATTTATTTATATATTTCTATTAACTTTCTATTTATTTTTATCTTTTTGATCTAATATCTATTCAAAACTGCCTTTTTATTTTACGTCATAAAGCAGGAAAGAAAAAAAAAGTGTGTGTATGTATCAAATTTATCCTTTTAGGACATCAACTAGACGTGCACAGTAACCTCCCCCTCCCCTCCCCTCCCCTCCCCTCCCGTCCCGTCCCTCCTTCAGCCATGGCCGTTTTGTTTCCTGAGATACCTTTGTGTTTACAAACTCTCCATCAGTTTTGGGAAAACAGAAGAGAAATGACAGAGCCAGGACGATGGTGGGCATGCTTGTGGGGGGAGGGGGAAAGATTTTGAACCCGAGCTCTTGTCCTCTTATTAAAAATTTTATTCAGGTGGCAGGTGTGTGAATTTTTTTTTTCTTTCTTTCTTTTGGTGGGTAAGAAGGGAGGATGGTAGTTACAGGGTGGGTACAACAGCGTCCCTCGACGAATTTTACGTTACGTGTCTTTGTGGAGTTCTTTGTTATTTACTCCATAGTTTGGTCTTTCTGGTCTACTTCCACCCTGGGGCTTGCATTTCTTGTAAACAGTCTTTCACACTCAGATCACATGATTTCTCTACCCAGGATCTCCTCATATCTTTTTTGTCTTTTTCTAGAACCTAGGCACTTGATACGAGTTCTTCTTCTGTAGAGTAGGCACCATTATCGCCCTAGTATTAATCAGAACTGAAGCAATCATAAAAATGAGTTTTAGAAAACAACATTACCTAAAGACTTTGTGATCTCCCTATATGCCAATGTCTCGTCACACACACACACACACACACACACACACACACACACACACACACACACACACACACACACACACACACACACACACACACACCTGAAATAATATCAGTATCGCAGCGGAACACGTGATCCAAAGACCAAGTGAATACACACACACACACACACACACACACACACACACACACACACACACAAAACAATACAACTAGATATAGACGAGACCTGAAAAAAGTTTTCCACACAGAATGTCTGGAACAAATTGGACAAAACCATAGTGTGTGCAAACACCATACAAGAATTTAAGAACAAACTAGATGTTGCGAGATACAAAGACGGGTCAATACGAGCATAGCTCCACTTCCCGTATAATACAACTAGGTAAATACAACTAGGTAGGTAAATACGCACACACACCAAATATCTTCTATGTCGTGGGAAAGGTAAGAATGATTGTGTATATTTGAACTTCATGAAGACCTTTGACATGGTACCACATAAGAGATTCCTGTTGGAATTATAAATCATAGTAGTGAAGTACCACAAGGATCAGTATTGGCACCACACATGATTTCATAGATTTTTTCTACTTTTAAGTGAAATAATGGCTGACATTATTTCATGTCTAATTTAACGTCACAATTTTATCGGGTCACACATCGTAGATTTGCCATACAAATGAGTTTACGGGATCGTAATATATCTATTCAAATCGTATAAATATGATGTAAACAGACACTTATTACAACTACCTAAATTACATGACCCACTGTAGTATTTACGAGTGAAGCCATCTGTTCCTGCATACAGGTGTTAATGAACAGAAAGGATGAAGTAGATTTACGTCAACTTATGATAGATGGCGAGGGAGGGACGAACGGGGAAGGAGTTCTGGTAAGTCTATTTTTGTTTCACCCAGTCCAGATGTTCTACCACGTTGCGTGTACGCTCTTACATATCTTAGGCCCTGTTCACACTGGTGCAGTGTTCTCCAACATTTTTTTTCAGGCGACCCCAATATGATCCTCATGATGTGACCGCGACATCACTCAACTATTTGCGTATGTGTCAATATATATGACTAGTTGATGACTGTAAAAAGTATGGGACAAGTATGATAAATATATGTATCTGAGAGAGAGAGAGAGAGAGAGAGAGAGAGAGAGAGAGAGAGAGAGAGAGAGAGAGAGAGAGAGAGAGAGAAAGGGAGAGAGAGAGAGAGAGAGAGAGAGAGAGGGGGGGGGCTGTAAGGGACCTCGCTTGACCCAGCTGTCCTCTTGCGGCTGAAAAAATGGGATCAAATTCGGTGTAGACATTTCCACTTTCTCACACCCGTTTGTACAGCGGTTTGTAACCCACTCTTGAGGATCCGAGCGAGGAGGAAAAGAATTTCGACAGGTTCTCTCTCTCTCTCTCTCTCTCTCTCTCTCTCTCTCTCTCTC
>NC_134795.1:50546715-50556715 GCF_046742065.1 Oratosquilla oratoria
AAATAGGCAAGATCTGGTTGACCAACAGAATGATTAACGAATGGAACAGACTTAGTGGCCGTTTAGTGAGAGCTGAAACAACTGGTTGTTTTAAAAGAAGATAACTTTATAGATGGGTATGATAGGTGGTAAGGGACATGGAACTGCCTAGTATAGGCCTTAGGGTCTCTTGCAGCCTTATGTTCACCTGTCACTCCCTATCTCTTCCTTTCCCGTCCCTTCCCGCTCCCCTCCTGTCCAATCCCCATTCCATTAAATTTCACCTTTTTCATTTCGATTTTTTTTTAACACTAA
Source organism: Oratosquilla oratoria (assembly GCF_046742065.1). Lineage (NCBI taxonomy): Eukaryota > Metazoa > Arthropoda > Malacostraca > Stomatopoda > Squillidae > Oratosquilla > Oratosquilla oratoria. Next base: position 50,547,010 of record NC_134795.1, read on the forward strand.
TCCCTCTGGATTATGAGAAATTTGGTCGTCATTTGAACTCTACTTTTGTCTTGTTTCTTTATCAAACTATTTTGGGTTCGATTGAGTCGGTGGATGACTTCAGTTCAAGGAAGTGTAAATGTGATTAATCTAAGTCAAATTTTGTTACATTTGTTAAACTTGATTCGCAGTGTCTCGCCTCGTCTGCATAGGAAGATATAATTTTTTTCTGACCACTGATATATTATTCATTTATTTATTTTCATCTCTGGTTAGGCTATTACTGACAAGCAGGTATCTATTGTATAATATTGTATATATTTTTCTTTCTACAGGTAAGAAGCCACCAGTCTGTTCATGCAGAACTTCTGGAAGAGATTGTAAGTACAAAAATCTTACTTAATCCTACTAATATCGTATATGTTTGTATACGTCTGCATTTGTGCATGATTGGGGAAAGAACTATATCTTTATGTAGACACTGTACAATAAATAAATAGATAAATAAATAAATAAATGAAAAATATATATGTGAATATACTCGTATATGCTTGAAAATGCATAAAAATGTGTGTATATGTTTATATGCATACGTTTACAAGTATACATGTCCAGCAGACAGATGACATGTATACATATTTGTATTTGTGTGCATATGTATGCTTTATTTATGTATGTACATATGTACGCAAGTAAGTACACAATAATGTGTGTTGTGCATACGTAACAACGGAAGTACATTAAAATGTATGAGTGAGTTGGACTAAGGACATAGATAAATTCCACGTTACAAAATCCTCTGTGAGGGATACCGTCTAGCCTCCTGATAGAGAGGAAACGAATCAGATAATGTTTGTGTGTATACGTTTGCATGAGAAGGGAGGCCGAAAAAATCACCTCAAACGTTTTTTTGAGGCGACTTCTCGTATAGAGAAACGTTGGGCTAATTCGGATTAATCCTTTCACCAAAACTATAGTGCATGACATGAACAACACGATTCTAGATCCTTAGGGAGATTTGCGTTCAAAGGACCACGTATTTTGCGACAATAGAAGGACATGACATTCGACAGGTTGGGAGAAAAAAAAAAGTTAGCGTGGAGTCTGTTTGCCAAATGGGAGAGGAAAAAATATATCGCTTCATTTCTAAATATATTCGACTTGCGAGTTTTGTGTCATTGCCGGATGTTCCACTAGAGGTGAAGTTTGAGACAGTTACTGAAAATAACGTAATTATCTAGCAATACACACACGCACACACACACACACGCACGCACACACACACACACACACACACACACACACACACACACACACACACACACACACACACACACACACACACACACACACACACACACACACACACACACACACACACACACACACACACACACACACACACACACACACACACACACACACACACAAACACAACTCGTGGCGCGGTTGGTAGAGTTCCCGGCTGCCACTTCGGAGGTCCGGGTTCCTATCGCACCCATGGCTGAAATAATTTCAGTATCGCTGCGCTGTTGGTTGTTACTCTAACTCTCGTGGGCGGGGAGTTGGGTGTGTGTGTGCGTGTAAGGTCACAGCATTAACCATAGTTCGGTTATATACGAGCTCTGAAGTCTCTTCCGGGAGGGAAATAGCTGTCGATCACGAGTCCAACACGTAATCCAAAGACCATGGTGAACCATGGTGAATCACACACACACACACACACACACACACACACACACACACACACACACACACACACACACACACACACACACACACACACACACACACACACACACACACACACACACACACACACACACACACGGTACGTTTTTCCTTGTATTTTTTTATTCATTTGTTTATTTAATTTTATGTTTTCATGTGACGTTTAAGAAAATTATACTCATGGATCTAATCGGTGATAATCATGCTGTATCAGAACACACTTCAGTATTTTGTTAATCTTGATAAAATGGGACCAAAGGCGGAGAGAAAGGAGAGAGAGCGAGAGAGGAGAGAGAGATAGAGAGTGAGAGAGATAAAGTCAGGGGGGAGAGGGAGGGAGAGAGAGAGGGGAAGGGAAAGAGGAGAGAGGGAGGGGGAGAGAGGAGGGAGGGAGGGAGAGAGGGAGAGAGGGGAGAGAGAGACGCGAGAGATAGAGAGAAGAGAGAGGAGAGAGAAAGATAGATAGAGATAGAGATAGATAGATAGAGAGAGAGAGAGATTGAGATAGAGATAGATAAGTAGATAGATAGAAAGGTAGAGAGAGAGAGAGAGCGAGAGAGAGAGAGAGAGAGAGAGAGAGAGAGAGAGAGAGAGAGAGAGAGAGAGAGAGAGAGAGAGAGAGAGAGAGAGAGAGAGAGAGAGAGAGAGAGAGAGAAATGTAGGGTATAGGCCTCCATATTTCTTCTCGGTCAAAGGTCTAGGCATGTCATGGGTATGGTGTAAAAGGTATAACTTGTTATGGAACATTAAAGATTGAGACGTTCTAGTTGAGATGCATTCAGAAACATACAATCTCTGAAAAACGAGATCTGAGAAATTATTGATTTTAAGGATGTATAAGGTTTGCGTTGTAAAACAGGAGAATTTTATTCAATTAAAGGAAAATGATAAACTATTCAGACTTGTATACGGTTCTTATAGCTGCCTGTTTGGGTGAGCTAGGCTATTTGTGTATTATGTGCTTTTCATTGTATTTTTGTTATTCGTCTCATACTAAATGCTCGCTGGCCAAGCGGGTTAGAGCGTCGCTGCTTGCGACGGAGGTTGAGTTGGCTACAGTTCGAAGCCTGCCGTCAGCGAGTTGGACCAAGGGCATGGTTCATTAGATGCCCACGTTACTAAGTCCTCTTTAAGGGCACCGTCCTAGCCTTCTGATAGAGGTAGTTCGCGACGTTAGTTCGAATCATTTCAGACTAAATAACGTAGACAACCATGAGGAGTGGGGTGGGATCACCGTGGCACGGTTGTACCACGCGTGTCTGGTAACCGTGTGGGGATTTCGGGCATCTGTTTGAATCCTGGCAGCGGCGCAGAGATTAGGAAGGGCATACACTCTTAGTAATGGCCACCAACCCCTGCTCGCCTCGGACCCGAAGTGACTTGGGCATTACTATATTAGCTTCCTCAAGGTGTCGTCACTATAGTAGCGGCGTACCGTGGAGGACACTGTCCCTCCTGCGTTCTCGTGTGAAGAGTTCCGTACAACCCACGAGGTTGAAGCCCGATCGGGTGCCAGCCCAGCAAAAAAACAAAAACAAAAAAAAAAAAAAAAAAAAAAAAAAAAAAAAAGGTGGAGGTAGCTGTAGGAATTCTCCTCCCCACTACCTATATACCAAAAGGTCTCTTCCCCCATATGAGGCAGGTAGCCACCCGGCACCTATTTGTTATCCCTTTCAGTTTACGTCCTTGTGGATGAAGGGGGCATTCCCTGTCCCTCGTCCTTTGCTCGGGTCAGAAGTAATGCAGTGAGGCACAGTACTTCTACAGCAGAGCCTGACAGCCGAAGCAGGTTTACCCCCACCGTTTCTCGGTAACCTCGTTCGTGATATTCGTCTTTTTGTGTTTTGTTTCTAGTTAATGTGGTTGATCATTTGGGCAAAAAATAAATAAATAAATAAATAAATAAAAAGGTTACGTTGTACTGCCGCCTTCACCCCCACCCCGCCCCACCACCGCAATCACAACTACTGCCACCACTACTACCACTACTGCCACCACAATCACCACTACCACCACTACCATAATCACCACTACCACAGTCACCGCTACCACCACTAAAACTACCACTGCTACCACCATAATCACCACTATCATTACCACCACCACTTCCATAATCACCACTATCACAATCACCGCTACCACTACTAAAATTACCACCACTTCTACAACCACACCATCTACAGAATAGTGCCGGTGCCTTCTTCACTAGACTACCTGCCAGCCAGACAGGCTACATTGGAAAGAAACTCCCCACCAACAGGTGTCTAGGGGAGCTTTAGTACAACAGGCAAAGGTGCACCTCATAGAAAACGTGATCCCAATCTAATACTCATAAAGAAAACAAGAAACAATTTCTCCAAGTGAATTTACTCAATGTTGACAAATAATCGGCAAGTGATTCAGCTTGTTCGAGGAAGTCCGAATTATTATCACCCTCGACCATGAAGCTTCCTGTAGACGAACAAAATAAAACCTATAAAGAACAGAGGCTCAACTTTGTTGATATGGTGACCTACTTAAGAACCTAAGAACGGAGGAGGCTGCAAGGAACCATAAGGCACTTGGTAGTTCCATGTCCCTTACAACCCGTCATTCCTATCCCTAAAGTTATCTCATCTTCTCTTAAAACGACCAATTGTTTCAGCAACATGGTTTCTAAGTCTATTCCATTTATTAACCACCCTAAAGGTAAATAATTTTTTGCCTATTTCCTTCTTAAAAAAAAAAAAGTCAAATTAAACCCATTACTACGAGTTCTGCCCTGCTGTCTTAATATGATGACCTTGCTTGCATCACCCTCGTTAAAGCCCTTTATATATTTCATCCATAATTAGATTTTAGGCTATGGGTACTGTTCTATTATTTTTGTATACCTACCGGCAGATGATTTTATTCATATTAAGGAAAGTTTCAGGCGTTCACGGGGTAAGTTAAGGTGGATTTCCCCCCTTACAAAAGGGTAGCCAGCCCAGCTATTGTTGACGTATTCATCTAGTGAGGGAAAAAGAGAGAGAGAAAGGGAGAAATTCACTAGAAATTTTATTCTATCTGTCGTAAGAATATTTGATTAAGGTTGGTAAGATTGAGGTCGCACAAGGGACCTATGTTAAATATGAGGTAAACAAAGCACTGTTGACTATTGAGCGTATTCCTCTATACTATAGAGTCTATAGGATCCTATAGAGTCCTTTATCATCAGATCGAATATTTGTCAACAAAATCATATGAATACAACAACAACAACAAGAAAAGATGTATATACAGGAGAGTATCTGTGTTTGTCTTCGAGCCTGTTAAGGTAGCAGCACACAAAGCATTTCTCGCTAGCATGCTACGCACTTTTGCTACTTCGTATGGGTAGAAATGACATCGGTTACGATCTTTTGTTTGTCAAATTTCCAAATGTCAATATACTCTTGCGTCATATAGTGAGAAGCTGATTGGTAAACTCAGAGAAGTTAAACCTAGAATACGAATGTTAGACACATTGTTGAGATGTAACCGAAGTCGTTTCGACTCAAATGAAGTAACAAAAGCAAGTAGCATGCTAGCCTAGTGTGCCACCACCTTCACCCGTCCCACGTTGCGCGTCTTTGGGTTGACTGCGCTGCGCAAGGGAGGTTCCGAGCAGCGCAAGAGGTCTTGCGGCGCCAAATGTGCGGCGCCAAATGTTCGACGGCGCGCCAGAGGTTTGATAGCTTTCACCCCGGCATTTATATCTGTTCGTGTTTTTACAGTATTCTCATGTCACGTCTATTTGTTCAATTACTCTCCGCTTGTTCTGACTTTATTTTCAGTCAAAGAACTTTTTTTTTCGCGCGTTTTTCGATGTCGATCAGCCTGAGGTTTTATCTTTAGCGGCCGTGTCGTGTGGGTGTGCCGTGGGGTGCCCCCGGTCGCTAGCGTCGGTTTTGTCACATCTGAAGTACATGGGTCGGAGTGGATAGGTAGACATGACGGGACTATCTCTACACAACAATGTACTACACTTACTATTTAGGGCGACACACTTGGCCCAATGGTTTCCATCATTTTAGTGGGTCGTTTTAGGAAGAGAAGAATTTTAGGGCTAATCCTGTGTAAGAACAAATGAATATAGGAGACTACAAGGGGCCATAAGGCGTACACTATACATTTCCATGTCCTTTACCACCTATCATTTCTATCCATAAAGTTATCTAACCTTCTCTGAAAACAACCAATTATTTCAGCTGAAGAACATAAGAATGGAGGAGATTGCAAGAGACCATAACGCGTACACTAGACAGTCCCACGCCCATTACAACCTGTCATCCCCCACCTATAAAGCTATCTAACCATCTCTTAAAGCAACCAATTGCTTCAGCGCTTACTACATGATCTATTCCATTCGTTAACCACTCTATTGGTAAATCAGTTTTTGCCCATTTCAGTTGAATGAAATCGCCCGTCTCCATAGCCTGGACAGGAAGAAATCAAATTCCTCGTTCTGAGTGGGTCAGTGTAACGCTCCCTTAGGGCCCTGTTCACACTAGCGGTTTGAACCGCGCGAAAACTGCGGCAGTACCGTATAGTCAAGGAAAAACTGCACGGTTGTGTGTGAACGCCTTTATTGACTTGTACTGTAACTGAACCGCGGCGGTTGAAACCGCTAGTGTGAACAGGGCCTTAGTGTGCCTTAACTTTAGAATATTAAACTTGGTAGTACTCCAAAACTATCACACATCTACGGTAGTTTAGTATTTATTATTTATTTATCAATTTGATTTATGACTTTGTTCATTGAACCGGTGACTGATCATCTTCTACTATATTAAGCCACTGACATAGGAATTATGTCCCTACGCAATACATACAGGAGTCCGAAGTTTTTTCCCAGAGAGACTTGTAAGAGAGAGTGGGTACCGTTGCCAGACGCCTTGGGGCTGCGGGTTCTCAGAGCTGGTGACGACGCAACCAGGAATCTTGGCATTCTCGTTTATGTATTTGTTAATTCATTAACTGATTTATTTTCATTATTGATTTATTCCTATTGATTCGTTAATTTATTTTCAGGATTTATCTTATTTTATTTTTTCTTTGTTATTTATTTATTCATTTATTTATTTATTTATTTATTTATTTCTTTACCACTCATTTGCTTGGTTATTATCTACCTATTCTTATTTCTTTCTTTATTGTTTATTGTTTATTTGCTTATTATTTAATTGATTATTATTTATTTCTTATCTATTCCTTTTTTATAAAGGGTTTAAATCGATAACGTTAATGTGATCATTTAGTGAGATAGCTTAAGTTTAAACCAGTGACGACATCAACCTGAGCACCTTCACATTATATTTTAGTTAATTATATTTTAGAGCGTCGGCACTTGTGGCGGAGGTCGAGGTGTTTGAACTTTGCCACTAGCGAGTTGGACCAAGGACATGGTTCACTCAATTCCACGTTACCAAGTCCTTGTAAGGGGCACCGTTCTAGCCTCCTGAAAGGGGGAGTTCGCGACGTTAGATTGGATCATCGATACTAAACAATTAGATCTGTCTGTGAGGGCTGATGGTGGAGGGGTATACTCAGAACCTCAACCTAATTTCTTCCCAAATCTGAAAAAAAATCGTCTGACGCTAGCCAGGAGCGTTGCCGGATTGATGGGGTTGGGTGCAAACATCTATCTATCTATATACCAAGAACTCTTTCCCCCTTATAAGGGGGGTAGCTAAGTTTGAGGCACGTTCCTATTACCACCCATTTCACTCCCCTCCCCCACCTCCATCTCAGCTCCTCGTGGATGACGGGTCATCCCTGCATCCGCCAACTGCCATTGGTCAAACGCAATGCAGCAAGACACAGTACATCCATCCATTGCACCTCAACGCAAAGGGTGTTAATGTATATCCACATTGATAAGAGGCGCGTACGTTACGAAAATAGCCTTGGGACCATACAAAATAAATAAATAAATAGATAAATGAATAGATAAATGAATAAATAAATAGATAAATAAAAATCTCTGTTTCTGGCTTGTAATCACTTTTTTAATGTTGGTTAGGTCCCAAATAGATAAAAAATGCTATTAAGCAGTTATAAGTTTGGGTTTGTAAAAATTCTAGGCTGGCCACTAGCATTCAACCTAGTAAAATTTTAGAATTGCAGTAAAACCAATTTATGTAATATTTTCGAGTGCAATTGGTGCTATTTTTTCAATTTTTGATGACTGTAGCCTGAATTACCCTACTTATTTTATACATGTATGTTCATTTAATATGTTTATAATTCATACTTTCATATCTTTAAAATCCATATTTTTTATGACAAATATTTTTATATTTACAGATGGTTTCTAGGGGCTGCCGGGACCCCCCTGACTTTTTCTGTTATATATGCGGCGAGTTTATAAAGAAGAGAGACAAAAAAATTCTCTTTGTAAACGTCTGTAAAGGTTTGTTAAGCCTACCAGAAGTACTTTGGGATGTCAGTTGGGGACCAGGACAAGCCATGAGCCCCTGAGTATTGTTGTGAGCACTGGAAGAAGACACTGGAAGAATGGCTGCAAGGTGACAAATTAAGGTCCCGGAAATTCTCCTTCCCACGGGTCTGGCTAGAGCCAACAGACCACTCCACAAACTGCTTTTTATGAATGGTGGATGTTACCAAGCGGAGGAAAGAAAAGAATGCTCCTGTGCATTACCCAGATCTCTTATCGTCAATTGCTCCAATTCCTCACTGCTACCAAATACACCGTGTCAGTGCCACCTGCTCCAGGTGAAGTCCAAGACAAGTATTTTGATGAAGAGGAGGAGATGAATGCTGAGGACTTGGCTTACCTGCCTGAGGTACCAGAGAAAGTTCCTCACTTCCCAAATCAAAAAGAAGCAAATGACTTGGGGTCAGGGATGTGGGTCTCATCAAGTCCAATGCAGAGCTCTTCATCTCCAGGATGAAGTAGTGAAACTTGGTCAAGGAGGAGGTGCAGGTGACAAGTCAGAGAAGTCGGCACGAACCTTTCTCAGACATTTAGGGATGTCCTCTGCTTCTCTTATGCCGGCCATACACTATCATGTACACCTGACAGGTACGCCTGAAAAGTTACGCCTGTCAGGTATACCTGATACCTGAGGAGCACACACACTCTTCATGCATACCTGTCAAGTTTGTCAGTTCGCCATGGATTCTCGAGAAGATGAGTTGTACTTTCTCTCCTTATTATCTCAGGCGACCTGACAACTGATCGAATTTTCATCAATTGTCAGGTCGCCTGAGAGGCTAGTTTTTCCCGCCATACACTATCAGGTATACCTGACAGGCGTGACTGTTCAGGCCTACCTGTCAGGTGTACATGATAGTGTATGGCCGGCCTAATGGTGTGCCTGGACTGTTTAACGTTATTTGGGTACCGTTTGTGCCCAAGGAGTGGTGGCTCTTCATAGACAGCTCTACCACAAGTTTGAAGGCTGACCTCCTCCACAATGGAAGCAAGTTCCCGACGCTGCACCTAGCGGTCCTAGCCCATTCAGTCCGCTTGAAGGAAGACTACTACAGTGTGAAAGTCCTCCTGGAAGCTTTGCAATACAACCAGTACAAATGGGAAATCATTGGAGACCTTAAGATGGTGGCTTGTTCCCGACGCTGCACCTAGCGGTCCTAGCCCATTCAGTCCGCTTGAAGGAAGACTACTACAGTGTGAAAGTCCTCCTGGAAGCTTTGCAATACAACCAGTACAAATGGGAAATCATTGGAGACCTTAAGATGGTGGCTTTTCTGTCTAGCCTCCAGGGAGGCTGTATCAAATTCCAATGGTTCCTCTGCCTTTGGGACAACAGAGCCACCTCCAACAGGAAGAAATGGGAGCAGCGAACAGAATTTGTACTTGGGACCCGGAACGTCATGTGGGAGCCACTGGTTGATCCCAGGATTGTGATCATGCCGCCACTGCACATTAAGTTGGGATTGATGAAGCAGTTCGTGAAGGCTGTCAACCATCTGAGGCCAAAATCAAATTTAGAATTTTTGTTGGACCTAC
>NC_134795.1:50564215-50596715 GCF_046742065.1 Oratosquilla oratoria
AGGCAGTTCCATGTCCCTTACCACCTATCATTCCCATCTATAAAGTTATCTCACCCTTTCTCAAAACAACCAATAGTTTCAACGCTCACTACATGGTTACTAAGTCTATTCCATTCGTTAACCACTGTTGGTACACCAATTCCTGTCAATTTCTTTCAAGGAAAAGTTGGTTTCCAAGGTTGGGTATTTTTTCTCGTAGTTATAAAAAAAATCGCCTCTGGAGGACAGTGCCGCACTGTATGGCTTCTCTTGAGGCGATCACCAGACGAATTTATTCATCACTTGACGGTCCCATGGTTGGAACAACCTTGTGAATGATCGAGCTCCATCACTTTCATCTTAGACCCTATTCACACTAGCGGTTTGAACAGCGGCGGTTCAGTTACAAAGTCAGTGGAGGTGTTCTCACAAAACCGCGCAGTTTTCCTCGACTATGCTGTACCGCCCCGGGTTTTACGCGGTTCAAAAGGTTAATGTGAACAGGGTCTTTGAGTGTTCAGAATTCGGTCGGCCTTCTTCGGTTCATCTGTACGCCACACGAACTTCCAAGGTCCTCCTTACTCCATACAAGCCTTTCCGGGCCCTCTACCCTCCATACAATCCTTCCCGGGTACTCCACACTCCATACAGGTCTCTCCGGGCACTCCACCCTCCATACAAACCTTCCCAGGTACTCCACACTCCAAAAATTCCCCAGAACTCCACCGTCCCGCAGGACAACCGGGGTGCGTCGGCCATGTTATTTGCGTGTATCGCTTTCATCTCCTCGACAAGCACTAGATCCCTTTGGGAGGGCGATGCCCCCCCCCCCCAGAGCAAAGCAGAATAATCATTTTAACCTTAAGCGGTGTGGGGAAGGGGGTTCCTACTCCCTTAAGCTGATTAAAATCGTGTAACGGTAGTTAGAACAAATATATAAACGATCGCCATCAACGATCAACAGAAGCTCATAAGATAAGGCCATAAGCGCCTATTGAAGGCGGAGCGAATCCCTTTACCCCATGTGAATACAATCATCCGGGATCACCCAGAAAAAAATATACACGAGGGATCCTGCAGGCTACGAATTTAACCTAAACAGAATCGCCTGGCGCCTTCCAGAATGAAATAATCAAAATGAAACACAGACTCCGTTTGATTCTCTGGAATTGTCTTCAATTTGGGCGCTGTCAGAGTATTTGGTTTAATCCGGTGGAGATATTAGTGAGTGTAGAGTCAAAATATCTTTACACAACAGGAATATATTCTGACTTGCTGGGGTACGGCCTGGCCAAAGTTAATTTATACCCAAAGTATAGCATGGCATAGGACAGTTTATCCCCTGGGGTACACTCTGGCCAAACTATATCCGGGTTTATTCTAGTTACGGGTTAATTCTAACCCCGGGGAGGGGGGGGGGGCACTCGAAGGGAAAAGTATAGAGTCGTTGGTAAATTACAGACCATAACAGTGAGAGAAGCCTACGTTGGAGGACTGCAGAGGACGCTCGAACACTGTTCCGGGAGAATACAACCAGGAGAAAGAAAACGACTTTTGAGAGAAGAAGAAGAAGAAGAAGAAGAAAGTGCGGTCTGTCTTGATAGTGGCAATGGAAACACCCTTCACAAGGTCACTTCTTGTTGTTTTTAACCAAGACGGTATCCATAGTGGTGATTATTGGGTTACTTCGCGAACTCCCCCTTATCAGGAGGCTAGGAATGTGCCCCTTTACAGAAGACTTTGTAGCGTGGAATTTAACGAGCCATGCCCTTGGTCCATCTCACTGGCGGCAGAGTTTGAACTGCAGTCACCTCGACCTCCGCCGCAAGTAGCGACGCTCTATCCGGCTCGGCCAGCTCGTAACGTAACGTCTCCCAAACTGGAATACATATATCTTCAGTAGTACATTTGCACTTTTCATGGGAGTATATCAGATCTGAAAGCATAACCGCTATTGTACGATACATGATGTAATCTACATTCAAAACACAAAACACCTGAATATTATCTTTGTTGTGCTGATGCTAAAGTTGCCTTCGTGTTAATCTTGTTGAAAAAAAGTCTCATTAGTACTGCTTAGTTTTGGTTACTTTGGTTTGAATAGTTTTGTGTACTTAATGATGCTTATTAAGGGTAATTAGTATAAAGATATGTATGTGATGGATCAAAATATTTTATAGATTACTTGATAAATGAATTATCTCATGCAGTCTACACATACAGATTTCATAATAAAACAACATAAAAATACACGTTTCATAGCTTTTTTCCATTAGTTTTTTAAGGGTATACGGAAATCTACGATTATAGAAATGCCACAAAAGGACAAATTCGGGAACTGAGATCGTCTCTATGTGTTTGATTACTTATTTTCTTGTGATCAACGACAAGACTCAACCTATCGTTCTCATTTGTTTATTTATTTGTTTATCTATTTATTCATTTGTGTGGTTACTTATCTAATTGTGTATTTATTTATTTATAATATATTTTTAATTACCTTTGGTTTTTGTTCTTCAGTCTTGTAAACAGATGATGTATGAGACAAAGTGTATGTTGGTAGCCAGTATGTTCTGTGGAGTATAGATATATATATATATATATATATATATATATATATATATATATATATATATATATATATATATATATATGGGTTGAACGCAAAATTTCATGTATGTGTATGTAACTCGAGCATACAAATATACAGGGTATAATAAAACTTGCGCTCGGCTTATATCTCTCTTGATAGCGTAGTTGGTTAATTACTACGGCACTTGTTATGTGATCGCTGAGTTCAGTTCGAGTCCTCGGCAGTACCGCATTTCAATTTCTGCATGTGGCCCCATTGGGTCTCCCGATGTTGATGGCTTAGAAATAAAGTGCATTGTGGTTGTTAATATATATATATGTTCATGTGTGTGTAAGTAAACACTTTATTGCCATCAGTAATCCATTTTGATGCATTACTCGCACGATGGCCGAGCGGGTTAGAGCGTCGCTACTTGCGGCGGAATCAAAATGACGGCAGTTGATACCTCGCCACCAGCGAGTTGAACCAAGGGTATGGTTCATTAAATTCCACACTACAAAGTCCTCTGTAAGGGTCACCGTCCGAGCCTCCTGACAAGGGGGAGTTCGCGATGCTAAACCGAATCAATCATCAATCGTCACTTATATATTTCATAAGCAGGATGGTACGGTCAGGACGATCCACAATCGGACAATAATTGGTATAAAGTTAGAAGGCACGGAAATGAACAAGAGTGAATCTTAGAGCCAATTGTGTATTTTTTTTAGTTCTGGTGTACGCGTTTGGAGCAAAGCTCGTTAGGTATCCTCTCTTTTTTTTTTCTTCACTTGTCAAACCTTATCTTGAAATCGCTTTATATTTCCAAAACACCTTTTGATCACATTAGGAATCTTCAGGGAGGTCTCTCTCTCTCTCTCTCTCTCTCTCTCTCTCTCTCTCTCTCTCTCTCTCTCTCTCTCTCTCTCTCTCTCTATGTATGTATGTGTGTGTGTGTGTGTGATTCACCATAGCCTTAGCTCACATGTTGGACTCGTAATCGACAGCTATTACCCTCCTGGAGGAGAGGTCAGAGTTAATCTATGTCCGAGCTATGGGTAATGCTGTGACATTACACACACACACACACACACACACACACACACACACACACACACACACACACACACACACACCGTGGAGCAGTGGTTAGAGTTCCTGGCTGACACTACGACGGTCAGGGTTCGAATCCCGCCCAGGACTGAAATAATTTTAGTATCGCTGCATTGCGAGTTGTCACTCCATGTCTTGTGGGCGGGGACTTGTGTGTGTGTGTGTGTAAGGTCACAGCATTACCCATAGATCGGTCATACGAGCTCTGAGCTCTCATCCGGGAGGGAAATAGCTGTCGATCACGAGACCAACACGTGACCCAAGACCATGGTGAATCACAAACAACCACATCCCCTTGCCCACGAGAGAGTGCCTGCTCGCAGTGCAGCGATGTTGAAATCACTTCAGCCCGGGCGGGAATCGAACCTGGACCACTTGATTAGCAGATACGAACGTTACCACTGCGCCATCGAACCTGGCTTGTGTGTGTATTTACCTAGTTGTACTTTACCTAGTTGTATTTTGTGGGAAGAGAGCTATGCTCGTAGTGTGTGTGTGTGTGTGTGTGTGTGTGTGTGTGTGTGTGTGTGTGTGTGTGTGTGTGTGTGTGTGTGTGTGTATTCATTCACTTGGTCTTTGGATCACGTGTTGGACTCGTGATCAACAGCTATTTGAGCTCAGAGCTCGTAGGTCCGATCTATGGGTAATGCTATGACCTTGCACACACACACACCCCCAACTCCGCCCACGAGAGTTGGAGTAACACCCCTCAGCGCTGCGATACTGATATTATTTCAGCCCCGGGCGAGGGTCGAACCCGGACCTCCGTAGTGGCAGGCCAGAGCTCTAACCACAGCGCCATGTGTGTGTGTGTGTGTGTGTGTGTGTGTGTGTGTGCGTGGATGTGTATGCGTGTTTCTGCTTTTGAGTTGTTCCCCACAGTAGGGGTCGCTCAAAAATGGCCCCTACAGTAGGTCTTATACCCATTCAGATTAAAAATAGAAAAACCCGAGACCATTTTCCCCCTCCCCTTCCTCCCATTTTTACAAAGGCCGAAAATTTGCTTGTTCCTTACCTCGGGCATTCTTCCACAGCAGCACACTATGCACAGGACCACAAACCATTTCTGTTAACATCTCACCCATGTCCCGTACAACAGTCGGTGTGTCTGCCTCTTCCTCTCCTCCTCTCTTTCTGGTCTTTTCTCTTTGGTTGCTTCACCCCACCTCCCTCTCTTTGTATATCCCACACACCCACACCCTCTCTTTTCTCGTTTCTCTTGATATTAAGAACTCTTTTCGTCATTATATATTCTTTATTTTTTTCTATACTCTCCGCCATCTTTATCATAACGCTTACAAGCATTTGTCTCTGTCCTACCCATATAATCCTTGTATTACGTTTCTAAGTTATCTATGATGACCTAGAAAAGCAATACAAGGATTATAAGGGTAGGACAGAGACGTTTAAAGTATCAAGATGAAGATGGCTGAGAGTATACTAAAAAATAAAGAATATATAATGACGAAAAGAGTTCTTAATGACAAGAGAAGAGAGGGTGGAGTGTGTGTGAGATATAAAGAGAGAGAGGTGGGGTAAAGTAACCAAAGAAAAGAGAGCAGAAAGAGAGGAGGAAATGAAGAGACAGACACGCCGACTGTTGTACGGGACATGGGACAGATGTAAACAGCAGAAAAGCACTCGTAGTAATGGATTCAAATTGGACAAATTTAGGTTTAAGAAGGAAATAGTCAAGAACCATTTAACCAACAGAGGGATTAACGAATGGAATAGACTTAGTAACCATGTAGTTAGCGCTGAAACAATTGGTTGTTTTAAGAGGTTAGATAACTTTATGGATAGGGATGACAGGTGGTAATGGACATGGAACTGCCTAGTGTAGGCCGTATGGTCTCTTGCAGTCACCTCCATTCTTATGTTAATATGTTTTCATGTTGTAAATTCTGTAACTGCCCTTGTTGACATCCACTGACCTTTTAGGTAACCGTCTCTGACGTCATTATCCCTAATAACTAATTATTTTACATAAAACACTTTTCTTCTCTACCTTTCTGATTTTGTCTTTACGTTTATCATTTGTAAGGGGCTATCACACTGGGCTATATTCCTCTCTTATCCTACCACCACCCTCCACTCGAATCACTAGAAATTTGACTTAGCTTACAGAAATCTAGAGTTTTCTCAGAACATTTCAACAGTATGTGTAATATTCGTATAGGTTTACAAGCTTGTAGTTCCTTATTCAGCTTTGCTATATATGGCGAAAAGATAATTTAATATTTGAAGATGTAAAAAATAAGATATTGTAACCAAAGCCATTTTTACTCAAACGAACTCTCAACTGTCGAAGCTGGTGAAGAAGCCCGTGGAAGACCAATGTGATAGCCTTTACTTCACACCTCTCCAATATCTTCCTCGTCGTCCATCTTCAACACTCGTGGGTTACTGCGCAATAGTCCAAATAAAAAAACATTTAGATTTGTTGGCAAGCAGCCGTTGTAAATAATGAGTTTGACTAAATACCGAGAATTGGATTTATATCGAGAACCTAAATTATTACGAGCGATACTGATAATTATCATTTATTTGTTCCGCCGCGGTCAGTAGCCACGGAACACTGAATAATAAACAGAATTGTTTTAGAAACTGGATTCTGCGATAGCTGTGCAACTGCGTAGCTGATGAAAGCTTAATCGGGTGCAGAATGAATTATAATCGAGGTTTAAGAGTTTGAGTTAATCAACGCTTTATTATTAATTTGGTAATTGGGGAATATGTCGCGATGGTTTCGTAGTGTCAGTTCATATATGGGAATCATTCTTTCGGTCGCGTAAAGTTGCTCGTAGAATATTTACGACCTAAATCGGTGAAAGTATTAACTATTGAAAATTATAACCCATTTTCAGGCAGCGGAAATAAACTGATGATTTTGATTCTCGCCCGGGACAAAAGTCGAAACTCTCTAGGTAGGGCACTGACTTACTGTAACTATATAGCTCATGGGGTGGGCAACCCTTGGCACGCGTGCCAAATCTGGCACACTAACGACTTTTTCCCGGCACGCGAAACCCGCACCATACTTAAAAAGGTTCCCCACCTCTGGTCTAGACTGTCGGGGACACTTTTTCGTCCTTTAAGTTCTAAGGATTTCTCAGCTGAATGAAATCGCGTGGCAACAGACAATGAATATACAAGTCGTGTAGGATATGAAAAAACAAAATTATTTATTTGTTATTCATTTATTAGATTTATTTTTTATTTATTAACATTTATTTGTTTATTGATATTTTTTATCTATTTGTTGATATTTATCTATTTATTAGTATTCATTTATTTATTTATTTATCTATTTACTTATTCATTCATTTATTCATAATTTTACGCGTTTCATGACACGGTGTCAGGGAATACCCTTGATTGAGCTGTCCCAACACATAGGGCAAAGGTAACGGCTTCTGGCACAGTGAAATGCTTCCTGGCGTAGGCCTCTTCTCTGCTTGATGCCTGAGAGACTGGGGAAGGAAACCTGAGTTTGGGTAAATGTTAAAAAAACATTTCAGAAGAGTTTGGTTTGTCTTCTGGTGGATAAAATGAGAAATACGTCAGTCACATCTAAGTTCAAACAATAAACAAGCAAACAAATCTATAAATAG
This sequence comes from Oratosquilla oratoria, assembly GCF_046742065.1. Lineage (NCBI taxonomy): Eukaryota > Metazoa > Arthropoda > Malacostraca > Stomatopoda > Squillidae > Oratosquilla > Oratosquilla oratoria. Next base: position 50,571,491 of record NC_134795.1, read on the forward strand.
ATGAATTATAGAATGATGACCTGAGGGGGGGGGTTACTAATGGAATTGGTTTGTGGTGATTTTGGGAAAGAATTGTTGAGTTATGTAAAGACTTTGAGGGAAAATAAAGCTTAGGTTATGGAGGCAGTTAATGAACACATACACACGCACACACACGCACACACACACACACACACACACACACACACACACACACACACACACACACACACACACACACACACACACACACACACACACACACACACACACACACACACACACACACACATTCGGCAAATAATGAGCTCTGAGCTCACTGCCGTAGGGTGGTGTCTGGCTGTCTCGACAGAGACTGCAGCAGATCCGAGGTGAATACACACACACACACATACATATATGGCACCAGTAGTGGCTAGTGTCGACGACCACCAAGATGCGGTACCAAGATCACGCCACGCTACGAGGAGGTTACTGTCCTTCTTGAGAAAGGGGTAAGGTCACAACATTACCCAAAGTTCGACTATACGATCTCTGAACTCTCGTCCGGGAGGGGAAGAGCTGTCGATCACGAGTCCAGCACGTGATCCAAGGCCATGGTGAGCCATGGGCACGTATTGATCCTGTGTATAATGCATTATTTAATGATAATGACATTATTTTGATCATTATCCTTATTAGTTGTTTATTAGTTTACGTTTTCTTTGTTATTGTTGTATATTCATTATTAGTGTATTGATATTGATATATTTATTTTAGTAGATCGTCTAGAGTAACTAGCGCTTCTATCCTGGAGTCATAGTGGAGTCAAAAAGAAAGATAATAAAAGATGGTAGAGTTCGAAAGCGATCAGCATTTGTTTTGAGTGGAGCGTAATCCCTAATCGTAACAGAATTCTTCGTGCCTCTGATCCATAGGGGTGTAACAAATACCCCCTAGATCACTAACTATGTAGATTTTATGCAGTCAAAAACACCATACGTGGAATGATGATGGTTACGTAGCCAATCGTAAACACGCTGGCCGAGCGGTTTAGAGCGTCGTTACATGCGGCGGAGGTTGAAGGGACGGCAGTTCGAACCTTGCCGCCAGCAAGTTGAACCAAGGGCATGGTTAATTAAATCCCACACTACAAAGTCCTCTGTAAATGGATACTGTCCTAATCTCTTGATTGATGGGAGTTCCCGATGTTAAATCTATCCCCCCCCCCAAAAAAAAAAACCGCGTATCTAAAGAAACACACACACAAATGCGGTGAATCCAAGGTATATACGAGCACACCAGATATGTAGACACAAATCTGCCCTGGGGGGCAGTGGGGAGAGAGGAAGAATAGACAAAGAATACTTAGAACTCAAACCAAACATGGTTTGAACTGGAGGTTGAGAAAAATAAAGAAGAAGAAAAAAGAACGAAGTTCGTTTATGACATTCATAGTCGATCCTTCGGTATTGATGATTGTGGTTGGGTACAAAGATACTCGCAGACACAAATGCAACCTGTACACAGGGATGGTGGGGGGGATGGGGGGATGGGGGGGGGAGGGTTTTACAGGCACGTGGTATGCGAATGTCTGCTCGAAAGGAAAAACGTTAAAAAGTCTTTGACACTTTTACGAAGCTTTGATTAACCGCGTGTGATATAAAGATGAATTTTACATGGGGAGCAAGCTGGATCTCTGAGCCGTGGCACAAAACTGGGATGGTTGGGGAGAAGGAAAAAAGTCCTCTTATTCCACTGCAACTCAGTGTAGGTGGCAAATGACGAGAGAAATAAGATATATAGATATGAGCTTAGGCTAAGAATACAAAAAGGGCAGAGAGAGAGAGAGAGAAAGAGAGAGAGAGAGAGAGAGAGAGAGAGAGAGAGAGAGAGAGAGAGAGAGAGAGAGAGGGCATGTATATGCACCCATGTGTGTATGTGTGTGTGTACGTGCACATGTACGTGATTGTGTATATGTGTGTTTACATGTGTGTGTGTATTGATACATATATATGTATACATGAGCCACTTGTGTGTTTGTGCTTGCGATTGTACTCATTTGTGTGTGTGTGTGTGTGTGTGTGTGTATTTATGCATACAGATATCTACGTGTGTATTTATACATATGATTGCGCGTTTGTGTTTAAATGAATTAGTGTGGTTTCGTGTGTGTGTGTGCGTGTGAGTGTGTGTGTGTGTGTGTGTGTGTGTGTGTGTGTGTGTGTGCGCGTGTGTGCTTTTCCTTTCTTCCATGCCAGGTGTCGCCATTTCTTTTGCCACCCCTCTTCATCAACCCCTTGTATACTGGTTGGCACTTTACCTTCTTCCATCGTGGCTGCCGCCAGGTGATTTTATTTATCAAATGACAGAAAGATGCAGGAAGGGAACACCCTCAGAGCGCCCTCAGAAGGGAAAAGGGAAAGGAAGGGGAGGTTGTTAGGAAGAGAATGAAAGCTAAAACAATTGTGCTGGAAGAAGAGGAGGAGGAGGAAGAGGAGGAGGAGGAGGAGGAGGAGGAGGAGGAGGAGCCGTGCGTGGAGGTTTGTGCGCAAAATATGAATATTGAACAAGAATTCATGCAAAAGGGAGTAACAAAGAAACAATTCGCCCGGCGTCGAGAGAGAGAGAGAGAGAGAGAGAGAGAGAGAGAGAGAGAGAGAGAGAGAGAGGAGGGGTTAGGTAGCTGCTTTATATTCGATGAAAGTACCTTGATGCGAAGTAGATCGAGATAAGACCGAAATAAAAAGAAAAAGGAAAACGAAGACGAAGAGGAGGAAGAAGAAGAGAGGTAAGGTGAGAAGAAAGCTTGTTCATCATGATCACTCTTTCGAAGCTCGAAAGCTTCGAAGCTTCAGAGTTTCGAAGCTTTCGAAACTTCGAACCGTCCCAAAGCTTCGAACCGCCCCGAAACGCGTTACAAATCCGTCTAGATGCCTCTGCTCGAGAGAAGGCCAAAGGTGAGGGGGGATGAGGGTGGGGGTGGGGGGGTAACGGGGGGGAAGGGGGGAAGGGGGGGGAGGATCTGTGGCCTGGCCTCGGATGGAGCCTCAGCCAATAGCAGGAGCTCCAGTTTCAGCTCTAAACCAATGGCTGAAGCCGGTAGGAGGAGGAGGAGGGGTCGCTTATGGAGGAGGAGGAGGACGAGGAGGAGAGGGAGAGGAGTGAGGGGAAGGAGTCCCAGAAACGAGAGTTGGGAGAGGGGGAGAGGCGATCAGTCGTCGAGTTGGTCTGAGCTTAGTCCGAGAGAGCTTGCATCACCACCACCACGACGAAGAAAGGCAGCGGCGGACCAGGAGAAAGGAGAGGAGGAAGATGAGAAAGGCTTAGAATGAAATTGTAAATCAACCTGAAGGAACAAGCGTAGGCTGAGGAAGGGAACAAAGAGGGTTTACTAAGAGAGAGAGAGAGAGAGAGAGAGAGAGAGAGAGAGAGAGAGAGAGAGAGAGAGAGAGAGAGAGAGAGAGAGAAAGGAAAAGTTTCTTTTGTCCTTCAAAAGAAATCAAAGAGTCTTTAGGGAGGCAGTGCACTCGATTCCAATAAACGATTCCGTGGGAGATATCTCACCAACCCCCACGACTAGAACAAACCATCTGCGGTTGTGGGATGTGGGTGTGGGGGAGGGGGGAGCTTGGGGTCTCGATCAAGCAAGCTCCCCCCCCTGTCCGCTTCCCTCCCCCTCGTCAACTGAATATAATCGTCTGATATAATTCATAGTAAAATATGTAATGTGTGCCATTCGGGAAGAATCTAAGACGAAGGAAGGGGCCGATGGTCAAGGAAGAAGTTTGAAAAGGGTGAGGTGAAGGAGGAGGAGGAGGAGGATTAGGAGGAAGAAGAAAAGGGAAAGAAGAAGGGGAGGAGGGAGAGTGAATAAAGAAGGGGAGAAGGAAGAAGGAAAGAAGTAGTAGGAGGAGGGGGAGGAAAAAGAGGGAAAGAAGAAAGGGAGGAGGGAGAGGGAAAGAAGGGATAGAAGGAAGAAGGAAAGAGGTAAGGGGAGGAGGAGGAGAAAGAGGGAAAGAAGAAGGGGGAGGAGGAAGAGGGAAAGAAGAAGGGGGAATGAGAAAGGAGGAGTTGGAGAGAGAGGGGAAGGGGAGAGGGGAAGGAGGAGAAAGGAGGAGCAGGAGGGAAAGCAAGAGGAGAAGAGAAAGAAAGAGGCACAGTTCCTAAGGAGAAAAGAGGAAGGAAGGAGAAAGGAGGAGGAGGAGGAGGAGGAGGAGGAAGAGGAGGAGGAGGAAGGAAAGGACGAGGAGAGAGGGAAAGAGACACAGTTCCTAAGGAAATATATATGAGAGATGCAGGTTGCTTGAGAGGCTGTGAGGACGATGAGAGGCAGGTGAGGAAAAGAGAAAGAGAGAGAGAGAGAGAGAGAGAGAGAGAGAGAGAGAGAGAGAGAGAGAGAGAGAGAGAGAGAGAGAGAGAGAGAGAGAGAGAGAGAGAGAGAGCTACAATCTTCAACAGTTTACCGTAGTCAAGCTTTTAACTCTTTCGATGGTAAATTCGCCTTCTGAGATCCGCCAGCCAAATTTATTCAGCTGAGGTCCTCCCCCCCACCCCCTGACTTTCATGAGATTCCTTGACGGAGATTAGCCGAAGAATAACCTCTAGTTTTCTTTGCTAATTAGGTCACCAGATACGGGTTAGGTCAACTTAATATCTACGCAACACGATTTCATCTCGCAGAAAAACAGAAGACCATAAGAATGGGGAAAATTGTAAAAGACCACAAGTCCTACACTAGGCTTCCATATTCCCCTACTACCTGTCATGCCCATCCATAAAGTTACCCCATCTTCTTAAGCAACCAGTATTAGAGGTTTCAAAGAATGAATAATTTTAATCTAGACTCTACTCCTTCTAACGTCAGCCAGAATATAATATATAGAATCCACCGTTGTGTGCTGGTGGCGTCATCGTAAGCGTGCTGGTCTCGCATTCGCTTAGTCATGGGTTCGAGTCCCGCACTCCTGTCCGATTTTCAGTAGTGACCGTTACCTGGCCCCCAACAGTTCAAACACATTTAGCAAAGGTGACGGCTTCGGCCGCAGTTACGTGCCTCATGGTGTAAACTCCTCACCCAAATTCTTCATATCGAACACAAGAAAAGTACGAAAAAATGTGGTCTGAGAAGGAGCCAGAAAGAGGTATGTAGAGGTAGGATATGTTGGTTTAATTACAGGGGCGGATAGAAGTAGAGATGTAGACGGCGCACCGAGTCAAGCAAGCGAGCAAGCAAGCAGGTAGAAGGTAGAATGTAGGCAGGATGGCGCTGACCCTTTCGCCTAACAAATTGATGCCTGGATCTTGCTCACTGTCACGTCAAATGGGGAAAGGGGGCTGGCAGAAGGGGGGCTTGCTAGCAGCTGCCCCGGGAGTAACTAGGCGCTGGTCACTCGGCCAGGCGGTCGGCAACAGAGTCGCTAGTCGGGAACACGGCCCGGCAACAGCGTCGCTAGTCGGGAACACGGCCCGGTAACAGCGCCGCCAGTCGGTAATATCGCAACGGGTCGGGAACTTAGCGCCGTCTGCTGGCTCTTTGCAGCAACACGGCTAGTCGGAAACTCCTAATAGCATTTGGCAGCTGTGGCTAGTTGGTGCTTCGTGTTTTGTCGGGAAAAAACTGGCGCTTTTATCCGAAGAAGTAAATTGTAGAGGGCGTCGAGGAGAGATTTGAGAACGGCAGCTAAAGGGATAGGAGAAATAAGAAATTATATATACATATATATATATATATACATATATATATATATATATATATATAAACAATGTGTGTGTGTGTGTGTGTGTGTGTGTGTGTGTGTGTGTGTGTGTGTGTGTGTGTGTGTGTGTGTGTGTGTGTGTGTGTGTGTGTGTGTGTATGTGTTTGCGTGTGTGTATTTTTCTTTTCTTTGAAGAGGAGAGTCTCCAATCATAATAGAATGCTGAGTGACTCGGGTCCGTAGGGGATGGGTTGTTGGTGTTAGTCAGCAAGACAGTGACAAGTCAGCATTGTCGGCAGCAACGGAAACCTATCCATAGTCGGCAACGTTACTAGAGGCCCTCAACTAGCCGGAACTAATGGAATACTATTACTAACAGTAGTAACATCACTAGTTAGCAAGAGGATTGTGAGTTGGTGACGTAGTCAAGGTATGGCAGCTATAAAACTAGTCTTCCGTATTGGGAAGACCTAGTTTATGGTTTCTAGAATAGTAGAAACTAGTAGAAAGTGATAATTGTTAGTGACCAGTAAGGTTATTTGGCATGAAGGGGCATTGAAGTTATTAACGAGTTTTCAATAATAACTTGGGCTACAAGAGATATGCTATAGTACCGAAAATACATAACTAGGAAATACGAAAACAAACAAAACAACCCCATATTAGAAATGTATTGAGATGAAAAATATTACCATGGGCGGGACATGTGGTGAGGATGACAGAAGATAGATGATCAAGAAAAGTGCTCAGTAGTGGAGTACATGGACGATGGCCGCTTGGGCGACCTAGAAAAGACTGGAGGAGGTCTTGTGTTGACGAAGATGTTAAGATATTACGTAGAAAGGAACCAAGAGAATGGAAGGGAAAGAAACAACAGACATGGCGAGGCGTTCCAGAAGCGGTCACGGATCACCAAATGGCCCAAAGATCTCCGAAGTAGGAACATAAGAAAGTATATTACCGATGACCCGTCCTCTCAGTCGGAGACGATATTGTCGATAGTACTCATGAATAGTAACTGAGGAAATCAGCAGACATTTGCAATATTTTCCGACAAAATCAGTAACTGGAGCAAAAGTCAGCACCAGAGAGAACCTGTCAGCACCGACAGCCGTGGCTGACAACACAGAATCAGCAACTGTGAGTAAAGAACTGCCACTCGATCTCGTATACTCGTGGGTTCGAGTCCCGCACTCCTCTTCGATTCCCAGTTGCAGAGTCTGCTACCTGACTCAAAAGTACTTGAAGCGTATAATAGGACAAATTTAGGTTTAAGAAGGAAATAGGTAAGAACTAGTTTACCTACAGAGTGGTTATCGAATGGAATAGACTTAGTAACCATGAAGGTAGCGATGAAACAATTGGTTGTTCTAAAAGAAGGTGAGATAACTTTATGGACAGGAATGACAGGTGGTAATGGACATGGAACTGCCTAGTGTAGGCCTTATGGTCTCTTGCAGTTCCCCCCATTCTTAGGCTCTTCCGCAGATGTTCAGTACCTCCTGGCGTGTGCTCCTGCAAAGGAAAACCGAAAAAAAGAAGAAACTCGAGCAGCTGTTTCCAAATAGGAGAAAACACTGAACGAGGCAACAAAAATGCAGCTGAAAACAACAATAAGTGCAGCTTCGAGGAATTGTAATATAAGAACAGAAGAATGAAGGAGACTCCAACAGACCATAAGGCCTACACTAGGCAGTTCCATCTCCTTTACCGCCTTTCACCCCTATCCATAAAATGATCTGACCTTCTTTTAAAACAACCAATTGTTTCAGCGCTAACTACAGTTACTAAGTCTATTCCATTCGTCAACCACTCTGTTGGTAAGCCAATTTCCTTCTTAAACCTAAATTTGTCCAATTTGAATCCATTACTACGAGTCCTGCCCTGTTGTCTTAATATGATGACCTTGCCCGCGTCACCTTTGTTAAAGCCCTTGACCCATTTGAATACCTCTATTAGATCACCCCGCGCTGTAGTAAAGCCTCAGGTCGCCGTGGGATTTATGTAGCAGTAATGGGAGGTTTATTTGCATCTGGGGTAAGGATTTAGGTAAGGATTTACTATCAGGTTTCTGATCAAGGTACGTCTGCGTGTCCGCTTTTCTTACTAATTGTGACATTTCGAGGCGAGGAAAAGTTCCCCTCCGATAGAGACGGAATGTGTCGGAAATGACACGATGGATGCAATGCTCAGGGTTAGAATTGCGTTTTTGTCTGTTTACCTGTCTCAGGCGAACCTTTCGGGACAATTAGGCCCTTTTCACACTAGCGGTTTCAACCGCAGCGGTTTAATTACATTGTAAGTCAATGGAGGCGTTCACACACAACCGCGAAGTTTTTGCGGTACCGCCTCGGCTCCCGTGTGGTCCAGACTGCTAGGGTGAACAGGACCTTAGAGCCATGGGTATGTTTGGTGTGGAATTAACAAACGGTTTTGATCACCTTAGGGGAAACACTCTATTCTCTGCAGTCCATCCCTTCTTTTCGTGGTCCGATGTTAGTGTTACATGAAACTAGATAGAATAAATTGGATCTAGATTCACTAGAACAGGTTTTGAAGCCACCCCTTCCCGTGTTAGCATAAATGGATGTTGGGAAAGCATGAGAACAGATGGCTACCATGAGAAGAGATGGCTTGAGAAATATCCTTGCAAGTTTAAACCCGTTTTAACTTCTAGGTGTACTAGTACCTCAGCACCTCAAGTGAGAGAGAAGTTCAAACTGTACTTCAGTTCAGCAACAGGAAGTCTGCCTTTGCTGCGTCGCCTGTGTCGCCTGCGTCTCGGTTTGCGCTGAGGTTTATATCGTAGGTATTTGGATGACACTTTCGTCATATTTTACGAATAGACTAGCTTGACAGCGGCTATAGTAGGAGGGAAAAATACCACCTGGTACGGAAGGGGTGTCTTGAAGGTGTGGAGCGTACGCCTGAAGGCACTGAGTAGCGTCGACCGAGGTCGAAACGTTACCCCAATTCTGTGCTCTGGGGACTGTTGAGGCAGGTGACAAACGGTCACTGTTGGGAATCGGAGAGGAGCGCAGGATTCGAACCCTCAACTAAGTGAATAAAATCACCTGGCGGCAAGGAGGAGGAAGGTTGTATAGAAGGGAACCACGGAGAAGTGACGTCACACGGTGAAGGACCAATCAAGCGGCTACTGACAGGACAGTCATCATCTTCTTCTCGAAAGTAATCATTTCATTTCATTTCTCTAATTTAGTCTGTGTTTAGATTTTATCTTTTGACTGTGAGTATTTTCAGTGTTGTTCCATCTTTCTGTAGATACTCAAAGAGATTAATGATTCTAAGTGATTTATCATGAAAACAAAAACATATTTATAAAAATATATTATCTGGAGTTTACGCGTAGGTGGTCCGAATTATATTGATACCTTCAGCGCATATTTGTCTAAATACAGTTAACTAAAATTACGATATGTACATATGAAGGGCATTTTTTTATGTAAACTTGTGTTTATTTATTTTTCTTTTATCTATTTATCATTATTATAATTTTTTCCACACCCGACCACTTTTGTAATCCTTTGTAATCCTTTAACATAGTTGCCAGCGGTCGAGCGGGTTAAAGCGTCGCTACCTCCGGCGGAGGTCGAGGTGACGGCAGTTCTAACTCTGCCGCCAGCGAGTTGGACCAAGGGCATGGTTTATCAAATTCCATGCTGTAAATTCCTCTGTAAGGGGCACAGTCCTAGCCTCCTGATAGGGGGAAGGTTCACGGCGTTAAACCAAATCAGTATAACTGTATTAAAACAACAACAACCAAAGATGTATTTGCTTGTTGTTAACAGACTATGGGTCAGCTTTGGCTGTCTTCATTGGTAGATGCTTTGGCTTTGTGCTTGGCGTTGTAGCATGGGACTACTGGTGAAGTAGAAATGGCGAGCCGATCTGTGGATCTACATTTGGCGTCAGAAAAGACAACGGAGAAATACAATATCACATATGGAAAATGTGTGTATGTGTGTGTGTGTGTGTGTGTGTGTGTGTGTGTGTGTGTGTGTGTGTGTGTGTGTGTGTGTGTGTGTGTGTATTCACCTTGGTCTTTGGATTACGTGCTGGATTCGTGATCGACAGCTATTTCCCTCCCAGAAGAGAGCTCAGAGCTCGTATGACCGATCTATGGGTAATGCTGTGACCTTACTCGCACACACACATGCACAACTCCCCGCCCACGAGAGTTGGAGTAACGACTCGAAACGCAGCGATACTGAAGTTATTTCAGTCCTGGGCAGGATTCGAACCCGGACCGCAGTAATGACAGTCGGATACTCTACCAACCGCACCACCGAGTGTGTGTGTGTGTGTGTGTGTGTGTGTGTGTGTGTGTGTGTGTGTGTGTGTGTGTGTGTGTGTGTGTGTGTGCGCGCGCGTAGGCTACAATCCAGAAACCAGCTGCACTGGGACGTAACCGCTGATGCAGCTGTCATACTATGTCGTGAAAGGTTGCAATGTGTGTAGGCGACTTGAAATCGAGATTTGCGTTGTTGAGAATTCTGTCATGTTCGGTGGTCGAAAATCCGGCGGCACTTCGACAACGAAAAGTCACTTCGAAGTCCCTTTCACTCGTACTCTGAAGAAGAATTATTTACTCTTTGGTGGACAAATCGACTTGACCCAAAAATGTACACGCACGTCTCCTGTTTCTGTCGCGGCGGTGGAGATTTATTTACACGAAGTTTTTGTGGTCGTCGAGAAACTACTATATGTATATATATAAAAAAGAAGAATCAGTGAAGGATATCTGAGGCGTCCAGAAACACAGGGGCATCCCAGTTTATGTATGTATATATATATATATATATATATATATATATATATATATGTATATATATAGATATATATATGTATATATATGCAGATATATATGCATATACATATATGCATATATATATATATGTATATATATGCATATATAAATATATATATATATACATACATATATATGTGTATATGTATATATATGCATATATATATATGTATATATATGCATATATAAGTATATATATATATATATATATTGTATATATATGTATATATATGTAGAGAGAGAGAGAGAGAGAGAGAGGGGGGAGTAGCTTTCCGCCTTTCATGATCCGTACTTAACTCCAAACCAGTAATAAAAGTGGTGGGGATGCCCCTTTGTTTCTGAACGCCTCATATCTCCGAGATACAAAGGGACAGTTTTAGGTGTCCGCATAATTACTAAACCTACCCAGAATTCCAGAATTAGACTATAAAATTTTCATTGCTTCCTTAATGGAATTTAGCAAATCAAATAGATTTTATCACAAGAGTAATGCTGTAAATCGAAATACATGAAATATTTGAAACGTGGATCAACAGTGAAAATGTCCTCAGAATTTGGTCTCTGTACTAAATGTGATATATTTCGTATCCGCTTCGTACATTTTGTGTGTGTGTGTGTGAGCGTGTGATTCACCATGGTCTTGGATCACGTGTTGGACTAGTGATCAACAGCTATTTCCTTTCCGGAAGAGAGCTCAGAGCTCATATATGACCGATTTATGGGTAATGTTGTGACCTTACACGCACACACACACCCAACTCCCCGTCTACGAGAGTTGGATTAACGACCCGCAGCGCAGCTATACTGAATTATTTCGACCCTGGGCGGGATTCGAACCCAGACCGCCGTAGTGGCATCCCGGAACTCAACCACTGCACTGCAAGTCGTGTGTGTGTGTGTGTGTGTGTGTGTGTGTGTGTGTGTGTGTGTGTGTGTGTGTGTGTGTGTGTGTGTGCGCTTGTGTGTGTGTGTGTTTTTTTTTATTGATTTAGTTGAAGTGTATTATGTTGGAACAATGGTCATTGGATTCTGTGGCTCTTTTACTTCATTTGTCAAACCTCGCCTTGAATTCTTGCATAGGGCTTGGGTTATGTTTTCATCTAACATATCCCAAAAAATTATCTCTATGTGGGAAGCTACATTTCTTGACATGTTTTGAACATGTTGGCTTCTTCAGCTTTTTCACTATGACGTCTTGTCCTTCTTTCTTGTCTTAGTGTGTGTGTGTGTGTGTGTGTGTGTGTGTGTGTGTGTGTGTGTGTGTGTGTGTGAGTGTGTGTGTGTGTGTGTGTGTGTGTGTGTGTGTTTGTGAGTGTGTGTGTGTGTGTGTGTGTGTGTGTGTGTGTGTGTGTGTGTGTGTGTGTGTGTGTGTGTGTGTGTCTTATTGGAATCGAATACAAAGGTATTAGAAGTGAAAATCTTGTGTAAAATTTCCAGCTTTCGTAGAGTGAATTTCTGTTGGTATAAAACTTGAAATGAAGGCTCCTACCACCTACCACATACCAATTCTGCCTTAGAAGTCCTGATAAAATACATACCATAACAACAGCAACAACAACAGCAACCAGTTCTGTTGGAGGATTGTTGTACAAGGCCCTGTTCACTCTAGCGGTTTCAACCGCGGCGGTTCATTCCTGGACTGTGTGGTACGGCCGCGATTTCCCCGCGGCTCAAACCGCAAGCGTGAACAAGGCCTGAAGAGCACATGAACGTGTCATGAGGACCCTCTGTTCTAACAGGAACAAAACCGGGATTCTTGTTAGTTATCATTTACTTGTTATTTAAGTTCAGTTCGAGGTAAACGGTTAGAGGCACATCTAGGCTAATCTTCTTTGTTAGGATCACAGAAAGATTTCTAATTAAACTAGATAAAGTTTGTGGACATCAAGTTTATCAGTATTATTATTCATATATGTATGTATCTATCTATCTGTTAATTTATTTTTATTTATTTTATATACATATATATATATATATATATATATATATATATATATATATATACATATATTTCTATCTTTTGGCCAAGCGGATAAGAGCGTCACTGCTTGCGGCGAAAGTCGAGGTGATGGCGGCTCGAACCCTGCCACGCTACAAAGTCCTCTGTAAGGGGCACTGTCTTGGCTTCCTGATAAAGGGGATTTTGTAACCAAATCATACATACATACATACATATATATATATATATATATATATATATATATATATATATATATATATATATATATGCTAATAAGAACACGGGTACGTGTGTTCATTTATGCAAAGTAGACCACTTGGAAAAAGAAACCAATGAAGCAGAGCGCTTTCGTATATTACATCCACTGCAAAAATAACTTTTTGCACTGAAGATGTATTATATGAAAGCGCTCTGCTTCGTTAGTTTCTTTTTCCAAGTGGACTAACTTGCATATATATATATATATATATATATATATATATATATATATATATATACATATATATATATATATGATTGGGGTTGAGCACGGCGTACGGTCTTTGGTTGTTTATTGTGTCATTTTGCGGAACTCCGGTCTATTGTTCGATTGTTTAACGGGAACGAAGGTTTTGGCCCCATTGTGAGGACATTCCTTCACCCCCTCACCCCCACCCACTACCGTGACGTCAGTCCACGTCCACCGCTGCAGTGCAATGACACGCTTCAGAGTTTCGATTCTGGCTGAGGAAAACTATTCGAAAATCCGACTTTCAGCCTGAAGGGGGTCCCGGTCGATGGAGGGTCCCTTCCTGGCTGGTGCCCGCACCCCTATCCTCTCCCCCCTCACCTTCAACTGAATAAAATTGTTTGTGTTTAGCCAGAACAAGGTTACTAAGGTATGGCACTGTGATACAGTCCCCTGCCTCCTCTTACTTTCTGCCGACACACACACACACACACACACACACACACACACACACACACACACACACACACACACACACACACACACACACACACACACACACACACACACAGGACTTGATGGCGCAGTTGTAGAATTCCCGGCCGCCACTACGGAGGTCCGGGTTCGAATCCCACCCAGGACTGAAATAATTTCAGTATTACTGCGCTGCGAGTCGTTACTCCAACTCTCGTGGCCGGGGAGTTGGGTGTGTGTGTGCGTGTAAGGTCACAACAATACCCATAGATCGGTCATGTATGAGCTCTGAGCTCTCCTCCGGGAGGGAAATAGCAGTCGATCACGACTCCAACACGTGATCCAAGACCATGGTGAATCACACACACACACACACACACACACATACATACATACACACGTAAACATTTTTGGAGAATAAGAGGCGGGATTCCTCTATATTACAATTAGGCAAGTACAATGTAAACACACAAACACACACACACACACACACACACACACACACACACACACACACACACACACACACACACACACACACACACACACACACATTCACATTCACACACAATTGTTTTTGCTACGTCGAGCTTTTCCTTAGCTGAATAAAATCGCCCGTTTTCTTTTCTAATCGTGTCTAATATGACGTTGACCTTCCTTCGAATCCCATCAGCCATATCCAAACACAAAGGGCAAATATAACGACTTCTTTGGTTGCAACTGAGTAATGAAGAAAGTGGAGGAGGAAGGTGAGAGTAAGAATTAGTAGAAATTAATAAAGACGCTGGTTCAAAAAAATAAATAAAGAAGAAAAAGAAGGAAGGAGGAGAAGAAGAAGAAAAAGAAGAGGAAGAAGATAGGAGAGGAAGAAAATGAAGAGGTAGAAGAAGACAAAGGAGGAGAAAAGGACGAAGAAGGAGAAGAAGACTAAGATGAAGAAGAAGAAGAAAGAGGAGAAGTCGAAGATGACAAGACGAAGACGAAGAAGGAGAATATGAAGGAGGAGGAGGAGGAGGAGGGAGAAGAGAAAGAAGAAAGAGAATAAAAAACAGAAAACTAGTGCGCTTTACTCCATTTTCCACTTTAGAAATGGAAAAGAAAAAAGAACAAATCAAGAGAGAGAGAGAAAAAGAAATTGGTTAGGCTTGTAGTGTTGATTGTGGTTGTGACGAGGTGTCTGCAAACAAGCAGGTATTTTTTTCCTCTTTGTATTTTCTTTTCTTTTCCTTCGTTACCTTGTGTAAGATATTTCCCGAGAGGTGAGGCGTTGTAGCTATGCTTCTTTGTTAATAGAAGAACATAAGAATGGAGATCATAAGACTAGGCCATGTCCATTACCACCTGTCATCCCTATTCTTAAAGTTATCTAACCTTCTCTTAAAATAATCAATAGTTTCACTGATTACTGAATAGTATTTAAGTCTGCCACGACCCACCCATTGGCGAAAAAAAAAAGTTAAGGCCATGCGCAGTTCGTACAATTGACAGAGTTCAGGCAGGATAATCAAACTATTCGTTAGAATTAGATATTATTACAAGAATAAGAATAACACATACAACATAAATGCTTCTTTTCGTGTCTTCTTTTCTCGTTCCGGATCTTCCTCTGCTTCTCTTCTCTATGTTTCTCTGTGTCTCTCTGGTCTCGGGTTCGCTTTATATATACCCCGGGAATGGGAGCTTACGTTTCTCGGGATGGCAAGACGTAAGTAAAGCGGTAGTTTAAAGATCTCCAAGTAATGGTAAAGCAGAATGAGCTTTTCCCGCCAAATTATGTTACGTTTCTGAGCTTGACGTCGTCTGACAGTACGTAATGAGGCGCGCCCCAACAGACGTGTATCGCGCAATGCTTAACATTTTAAGGAACACAATGCAAATTATTACACATATTCACGCAAGGTGTGCCTTAAATTTACAAACGGGAGACTTTACTCACACAAGGACGTGACACAGCACAACCACAGGACTCTATACACGCTAAGGACGTGACAAAGTCTATTTCATTTGTTAACCAGTCTATTGGAAAACCAGTTTTTGCTTATTTCTTTCTTAAATCTAAATTTGTCCAATTTGATTCCATGTTGTATTATCAGGTGCCATTGAATGTGTATCATTGAATAGAATGTATAGATTTTCTTTGATAGGTCACATGATATGTTATCACCCAGTATCACCTTACTTGATTTAATTCTCGTGTATTTTTTCTTTCTTTTTTAGGAAGAGGAAAGTAGAGAAATGGAAAAGATTAAGAGAGAGAGACATGGGATGAAGAGAAGAGATAACGGATGTGTGTGTGTGTGTGTGTGTGTGTGTGTGTGTGTGTGTGTGTGTGTGTGTGTGTTTAGATAATAAAGAAATTATAATAATAAGTTTATTGAGTTAACGGTGATACAATGGTGCAGTGACCATATACAGGTTGAGCTAATCTTAAAACTAGACTAAATTGAGTTGATAATATGCACTATGGACAGAAAGGCGCTGTTCTTGTAGCGGTCATTCCTCGGCGCTTTGAGGGGCATATGTTTGTTGTTGCGTGTGTGTGTGCTTATGGCGCCATGATGTGTCTGTATGAGATAAGGTTTCGTTTTCGGAAGCGCTGAGTAGCCTAGCTGTGCCCGGAACCATCACATTTACTCTGGGGATTTTTTTTTTTTTTTTTTTTTTTTTGGGGGGGGGGGGCGAGTAGCAAACAATCACTTTTGGAAATCGAGGAGAAGTGCGGGACTTGAACCCGATGCTAAGAAGATGCGAGACCCGCCCACTTCCGATGGCGCCACCAACGCACATTGAAGGAGAGGATGATTATATTAATGACATTTAACGCCACCTACCGAACGACTATGTTTAATTGGTTATGAGATCTCGTTGTCACATCATTAAGATGACAAAGAAGTCGACGTCATCCTGAATCGGGCGATCGATAGGAAGAGCCAATAGGAGACAAGTTATATTACTGTGCATAGAGTGACAGTAGCCGAAGTAATACTGGGCTCGAATTGGCAGATCGCAGACTGAAATTGACGGTGGTAATGGCGATGAATAGGTTCAATTGGAAACGAAGAGCAGTTCATTTCCATCTCTCTGAACATAACTTCTTTGGTCGGGGTTCTCCCAGCTGAATAAGATCGATTGATCGCAGCCAGAATGAGTGTTCCAAACGGCATTACACCAGTATTAGAGTCCTTTTATACAGAGAGTTGCGACCAGGGAGCCATTTTGTGGCCAAATAATTTTTGCTCGTGCTTGTTGTTTGGTCTTGCTATTGCTTCTTCAAACCTATTGTGTTTGTTCACTAAATGTTCTGCCAGGTTGTTGAGCATTCGGATGCATCAACAATCCTTTTGTACTTCCGACAACTCCGGACATGCCGCCATTTTGTGGCCAGAACAAGCAATGCAACTCGTTTCAACAAACGTCCCGGGTCATATGTGTTGGGTGGAAACAATCATTATGAATTTCTAGAATAACTAAGATAGTATATGGTAGTTTATTAACCTTTTCCGATACAGCAACCGTATATAGTCAGGTCTAGGTAGTGTATCAATATCTATACCTATAATTAGAATGATGACAGATGCTACATGACTCAGAGAAAGACACTTTTTCTAGAGCACCTTTGCACATGGGTGGGGAACCCTTGGCACGCGTGCAAAATCTGGCACAATAACTTTTTCCGGCACGCAAAATCCAGAGCTCGCCTTAAAAAAAAAAAAATAATAATAATAAAGAAATAACTTTGTATGACCAGTGATAACCGCATGCTTCGCTGGGCTGTGGATTGGGACCCCAAGAGGTGAAGCGAGGGAGCCCATAGCATTTATGTTACTCTGTTGACACGTGAAAAACTTTTGTATCAAAGATTGTGCTGATTTTGGCACCCACACTTAACAAGGTTGCCCACCTTTGCCTCATCATCTATATAGAGGGACGGAGGCTGCTATATAACGCTAAGGAGCAGAATTGTGTAGCACCTAGAATTTATTTCAGCAAACCCTGAGAGTACTTACAGCCCCAGGTGAAAAAAAACACGGGTAAAGTACGTTTTGCTCGGTGTCTACCATCGCTAATGGTGTGTGACGCATATTGGCATATTTGGGTAAATGCGTTGTTAAGTTCGGTTGACATAATTAGCCTCATATTCTGCAGCTCGAAGTAAAATAGCCCCATTAGAAAAAATAGTCCTCTAGACAATCGTTCGACGATCATCATTGAGCCAAGGGCGATCATCGTTGAACGACAATCGCACCGAATGAAACTTACCTTTTCACATTTGCCTGTGTGGGGCGTCCTGGGTTTTCTTTATAAGTTCTTTCGAAATCCTCAGCCTCGGTCTTCTTCGGGATTTCAGTCTAAATAATTGATGATGATGATAATATTAATAACAATAATGATGATAATAATAATAATAATAATAATAATAATAATAATAATAATAATAATAATAATAATAATAATAATGATAATAATAATAATAATGATAATAATAATAATAATAATAATAATAATAATAATGCTAATAATAATAATAATAATTATGATAATAACAATGATGATAATAATAATAATAATGATAATGATAATAATAATGATAATAATGATAATGATGTTAATAATAATAATAATAATAATATAATAATAATAATAATAATAATAATAATAATAATAATAATAATAATAATAATAATAGTAATAATAGGTTTATTGAGTTAACAGTGATACAGCGAAGAACTGATAACATACAATTTGAGTAGATTTTAAAACTAGTCTAAATTGAGTACATAATGTGCGAGTAATGCTAGGCGTCGTTATCCACATATGGTGGTGTGTTTGTTGAGAAAGAGAGATCGGGTTATATCAGAGATGAATAAAATCACCTGACGGCAGTCAGAATAAAGAGAGACGGTTCAAATTCCTGTCGGTGTGTAGATTCTTTTCCTAAAATCTTTCGCCAAAATTCGGGTTATGTTTGCAAATAGCTTTTACAACCGCGAATCGCTAAATATCAGGATGACTCGGTATTCGCAATGAAAACTCCTTTCATACACATAGCAGAATATGAGAAAGTGGCTCTGGTATCTGGGAAAATACAAACTCCTGAAATTTTCGTCCTGAAACATTGATTCATTTCATAGTTGTCGCTAGCCTATTCCACTGAGTTGAAATTTATTCTACCAGAGTTGCCATGACAACACATACTTAGAGGAGACCTTTTGATCTATAATGAGATTGTATCCAAAATTAAATTAAATAAAATCATATATAGTTCAACAGACAAATCAAACTAGTAGAATAAGCATTTATGAGAGATTGCGTCATGTCGCTTAGAGTCCGGTGGCAGTGTCCACCAGGAAGAAAATGATTTAGCTAAAGATGGTGGTACACCAGGCATTTTTCACTAACATGCTACTCATTTTTGCCTCACTGTTTGACTAGAAACGACCTCAGTTACGATCTTTTGATGTTCAAATCTCCAAATATCAAATTACTCTTGCGTCATAGAGTAAGAAGCTGAAAAACGAACTAAGAGAAGTTCAACCTAAAATATGAATATTGTTGAGATGTTCTTTCGTAAATCTAGAATATTGTAACCGAAGTCGTTTCTACTCAGACTAAGTAGCAAAGGCAAATAGCATGCTAGCCTAGTGTGCCACTACATTAACATTCTCTAATTCGACGTTGGAGCTATTCTATAATCACAAACTGTAAAGAATTACAGACACAGAATCGAACAGTGGAATCAAAGAATATTGTCTATTGAATTGTAGATCAAAATCTCAGATATCAAGGTATTATAACATTTCATATACTATATTTTAACTTCGTTGTATTATGTGTCATTTTCCAAGATATGCCTTCCTCCCCCATCAGTTGATACGAACTGTGTTGTCGGTTTATTAATTAATCTCCGTTTAGTTAAAAATGAACAGACTGAAGTATGACGTGTGTGTGTGTGTGTGTGTGTGTGTGTGTGTGTGTGTGTGTGTGTGTGTGTGTGTGTGTGTGTGTGTGTGTGTGTGTGTGTGTGTGTGTGTGTGTGTGTGTGTGTGTCCCTTCTTGTTGTGTAGAACGAAATGGCAGCTGTGATTACTTCATGTTTCATTCGCATTTGGATCATGTAGTCAATTTTTTTCCTTCTTCATGGACTGCAAATTGTCGTTGACCAAGAGTTCAGTAAAACGATATTGAAATAATGATGTCTGAAAACGAGAGGACAACAATATGACAATTACAGAGAAATCATTGTTCTGAAGGTATAACAATCAAATGTCATTGAACACAGCTACTTACCTATTCCAAATTTACTTTGTGTATGATATCGTATTTCACAATTTTATATCAAAAGAAGAGACAACGTACCACATTCTAGTACCTTAGTGTACCACATCGTACCTTGATGTACCGTACTGTATCCTGCCTTTAAATAAAGATGAGTACAATGAGACCAGAGATGGAATGGAAGAATGTTTCATCTGTATTGTCCTGAATTTCATTTGACATTTTCTTCTTTCGATGTGGAATTGTTGCTTGGGGGAAAGGGGGTTTGCCAAATGAATTTAGGCGTTGCACCAGCTTCTGTAGGAGTTATAGGAGGTTCAGTTCCTCAGGAATCATCGCGTGGCGGCATTGAAAGCACTGGTTGAAGATACTAAACGATCTCTGTGTACCTTTGAAAATGGGCTAGACTGATTCTGAAATTACGTTGATGATGCCCGGGTTTACTATGTTTTGTTTCCAAAGACGTCCAGAAACGGGTTACTATATCCTGTTTTCCACATTGTCAAGAAATCATTTGGTCCAAAATGAGGCTGGATGCAGCCAAATAAAACTGTTGGATAAAATTAAACCATCAGATATTTTTTTAACGTGGATCATTATAGCTTCTATTTTTTTTTTTCTAAGAAATGGGGTTAATAGAATTTTGGTGAAACGATAATCAAAGATGTTAATTCTTCTCTGAAATGCGTACACCTCAGATTGTGAGCTGGAGGTCAAGAGAGAGAGAGAGAGAGAGAGAGAAAGAAGGAGGGAAAGAGAATGAGAGAGAGAGAGAGAGAGAGAGAAGGAGGGGAAGAGTGAGAGAGAGAGGCAAACGAGGGTGGGAAGAGAAAGAGACAGAAAGAAACAATAATTCTAGACACGGGGAGTGAAATTCCTCAGAAAAGTTAGTAGCGAACAAGGCAAAATGAAAGGTTGTGCTATAGATCTGAAGACTTACAAGAACAAAAATTCCGAGGCAGAAACTTGGGGAAAAAGCATCAATGTCGACAAGAAATGCAAGCAAAATGAATAACATGTCGGACATGGAAAAAATTAGAAAATATAAAGAGTGTTGCGCAGTTGGAGCTTGACAAGAACATTTGAAAGAAGAAGAGGAGGAGGGGGAGAGAAAGCGCTAGAAAGGGAAATAGCGAAATGTGATCGAGCGCATTTCTGATGATCGCGTCATCTCTTTGTACCTTCCAAACGTCAAGATAGTAAATCGTAGGAACAGGAAAACGACAAGTATTTGATTGGTAGAACGATTTTCAGTCTCACGAGTATACTTGGGAAAGGAAAATAAAACTTATTGGTTTGACAGCTTCCATCATTGTTATGATGGATACAAGCTTTCGAAAATATATATTAGGGATGCAGAGACGAACGGCTGGGTAGATAAAAGGAAAAGAGAAAGGCTTAAGACGATTATTACAATTCTCGGAATAGCATTTGATGCAGGGAGAGGACAGTAGAGCTGTGGAAAAAATGTGTTATATCGTTGTCGGGAAAACGTACATGGCGACACCGATACTGAAGCGATATGACGTCATGTCGACGTGCGAATGTCGACATTGTGAATGAAATTTCTTAAAATGAATGCTTGTTGGGTAAAAATGAAAATTAAAGCGCCTTATTATAATGACGCACTTATAGATCCCTGTTCTAGCTAACGCTAGTCGATTTTATTCAATTAAAGATCAGATTTGCAATAAAATAAGGTCTTCATTCTTCATTGATATTACTGAATGTTTTCTTAATTTCATTTTAAGATGAGGTTAGCTGTTCCACAGTATTTGTACTGGAACGAAATTGTACGTTCAAGAAAAAAATTGTCGATGTTTAGCAATCTGATAATGAAAAGTATGCCCTTTCGTAGCATATCATTACAATTGCCTGATAAGACAATTTTTATCTAAACATAAGTTCAAACCTCTTGAGTTCTAATGAATGTTACTGCATAGATAAGACGTATAACTCGAAATAGGGGTTGACAAAATCCTTATAGCTTAAAAAAACGGATTATTTACTGTTTACATATTACGGTAGTGTCAATTTAACTATTTACAAGCCTTTTGCTTACTTTAAAGTTTTATTTAGGCTACCTTCAAACAGATTAGATAAACTACACATTTTTCTGATAATTCCACTCCACTGAAAGGAGACTTCTCTTTCAGTTAAATGGAATCATCTATCGTTAGCCAGAATAAAATAAGTCAACGATACTGGTCCTGCAGCTAAACAAGTGATTTTTTCCTGACTTCCTGAAACGGAGTTTGGTGATAAAAGTATATTTATTTAATTAATTTATTTTATTTATTCATATATTTATATTTATGATCATCATCATCATCATCATCATCATCATCATCATCATCATCATCATCATCATCATCATCATCATCATCATCATCATCATCATCATCATCATCATCATCATCATCATCATTATCATTATTATTATTATTATTATTATTATTATTATTATTATTATTATCATTATTATTATTATTATGATTGTTATTACTATGATGATGATGATGATGATTATTATTATTATTATTATTATTATTATTATTATTATTATTTTTATTTTTATTATTATTATTATTATTATTATTATTATTATTATTATTATTATTATTATTATTATTATTATTATTATTATCATTATTATTATTATTATCATTATTATTATTATTATCATTATTGCTATTATTATTATTATTATTATCATCATTATTATTATTATTATTATTATAATTATTATTATTATTATTATTATTTGTTATTGTTATTGTTATTATCATTATTGTTTCATCATCATCATCATCATCATCATCACTATTATTATGATTATTATTATTATTATTATTATCATTATTATTATTATTATCATCATCATTGTTGTTATTACTATTAATATTATTATCATTATTGTTATTACTATAATTATTATTATTATTATTATTATTATTATTATTATTATTATTATTATTATTATTATTATTATTATCATTATTATTATTATTATTATCATTATTATTATTATTATTATTATTATTACTATTATTATTATCATTATTATCATTATCATTATTATTATTATTATTATTATTATTATTATTATTATCATTGTTATCATTATCATCATACCATTATTATCATTATTATTATTATTATTATTATTATTATTATTATCATTAGTATTATTATCATTATCGTCATACCATTATCATTATTATTATCATTATTATTATTATTATTATTATCATCATTGTCGTTATTACTATTAATATTATTATCATTATTGTTGTTACTATAATTATTATTACTATTATTATTATTATTATTATTATTATTATTATTATTATTATCATTATCATTATTATTATTATCATTATCATTATCATTATCATTATTATTATTATTATTATTATTATTATTATTATTATTATGTTATCATCATCATCATCATCATCATCATCATCATCATCATCATCATCATCATCATCATCATCATCATCATCATCATCATCATCATCATCATCATTATTATTATTATCATTATCATTATCATTATTACTATTGTTTTCATCTAATCAGATATATTTGGGTCACACAGAAACGAATAAGATCGTTTGGCATCGGAGCGATAAGGTTATTGCCCCGTCACTACATTTTTTTTTTTTTTTTTTTTTGGTGGGAGAGCACGGAAATTAATGAAATCGCCCGGCGGCAGACGAAATAAATGAAAAAGTACCAACTGGTACAGAAGGAGTGGGGTGGGGAGCAGGCTTTTTGATTGCTTGTGTGTAGCAAGACCAACATCTACTCAATAGGAGACCTGAATCTACCCGGGACCAATCTACCCAGCATCGGACCAGAATCTACCCAATGTGATACAAGTATCTACCCCATACGAGACTAGGATCTACCCTGTACCTCACCCACCCCAGGAAGGTGGGGGTGGGGGTGGGGGAGGCGAAGTTTTTGGTGGTTAGCGTCCCTCACTGGTGACTGCTTATGTAAGAAAAGAGGAAAAAATATATGTACGTAACGCGCCACTGACCCCCACCGTGAATATCACATAACCACGGTGGAGGACGAGAAGGACGAGGACGAGGAGGGGGAGGGGGAGGAGGAGGAGGAGGAGGAGGAGGAGGACTTGGCAACAGAGGAGAAAAATGTCTTACGAAAAGCTTTTGGAACAGTACATGTTCAAATATGGACACCAGACCCGAAACAAGGTATTTGCGTTGCATGCAAGTGCCTAGCCACTAGAAGGTGGAGGCTCAAATCTCTGTCCTTCTTTCTTTCTTTCTTTCTTTCTTTCTGTCTTTTTTTGTCCTTCGTCGAGATCAACAAGACCTGAAGATTTTGGGTTTTGTATATTTTACTCTTGGTTTTATAACATTCTTTTGTTTTTCTGATCGAAACCACCGCATAACCTGAATATCTTTGTGGTTTGAAAATTATGTTTATAGAATACTCGGTTTTGTTGGTGTCTTCGTACATACACTCTGAGGTAGGCAGACTGTCCACATCGCGATTTGGTGTAAAACAAAAAAAAAATCAACTTACCTTCAACGATTCACTTTATACATTTCATTTTGACTAACGTTAGACAACTCTACTCAGTTTTAGTCACCACAGCGAAGGAGAGGATTATTGTAACGACTGCCAAGCGGTTTAATTGAATTCAGTTAAACCTCATCTGAAGCGAAGGGGTTGATGTCAGTGACCTAAACATTATGAAAATGTCGGATAATTTTGAAAATGATGTCTACATTGTCAGTACCTGAAACTATGTGACATCGGTGGATGTTAAACAGGAGCTTTATGCGCGTACAACAGACTGTCCACATCACTCGAAACGGGGCTGGAGTATGTTGGACAAAGATATCTTGGTAGATTTCCAGCGAATACGACTTAGTAGGTTTCCAGCAAAGATGGCTTTATAGATTTCAAGCGAAATCATTATATCCGGAAAGACGACTTAATTGACGTCAAACGAAAATGTAACTGTAGACTTACAGCAAAGACATCTTGGTAGACATCTAATAAAGCCGTCTAAAATATCACCCAATGGAGCATATACAAGAACTTCGGCTATAAAGCTTCGTTGACGCGAGGGGGGAGGCTAGTTTAGTTTGGAGGCGAACTGACTAATTTTCCGCTGACATTGGGCAAATAGAGATGTAGTTTACAACTCGCTTTTAGCATTAGCCCCGTGTCAATGATGTTGTAGTGGCGAGTGAGAGGTATCTTGACTACTGGTGGGAATTGAGTGAGGTGCGATAAAAAACCGACACGTTGATTTTCTTTCATAATTAAAACACTTTTCGGAAACTTGGTCGTCGGTGTTAGTGTTGTGGCCTGTATCGATGACCAGCCCTTATGCATGAGACGAAATAATGTCCGCCTTTACATGTACATACCAGTTTATTTTATTTTATTCATTGTTTATTCATTTACTAGTTTATTTAAAAGTAGAAAGCACATTTTAAAACGAAGAACCAATTTCGGTATTGTCCGATGATTTTTGAACCTTAAACGCAACATAATGACAAACTTGTCACGTTCACATCACATAATGACAG
>NC_134795.1:50604215-50611715 GCF_046742065.1 Oratosquilla oratoria
TCGTTGTCTATAACCAGTGTTTCTATCCTTAGATGACAACACCGTGTCAAAGATCTGCTACCTTAGAGGTGGTGGTCAAGGGGAGGGGGGAGAGTTAATGATGATGGCAGAACGGAGAAGCAGCAGAAGGTAAGCGATTACCCTTTTTGGGGTCGCCTCCTCACCCGGCCAGGACTGTCGGGAACCTAACGGTAACAAAGCCCACAGCGGGTCCCGGGAATCGAACTCACGACCGCCTGCCCCCAAGCTTGACACGTTATCCATTGGGCTACCGTGCACTCTATGATGCGTGTCTCTGATCCGTAGGGGTGCTGCTAAAAAAATTATTTACCAAAAATTGGTAGTCAGTACTCCATATGAAGGGCACTGAGAAAGAGAGGGAGAGAAGGAGAAAAAGAGAAAGAGGGCGAGAGAGAGGAGAAAGAGAGAGGGAATAGGAGAAAGGGAGACAGAGAAAGAGAGAGGTAGAGAGAGGGAGAAGAGAAAAGGGAGAGAGTGAAAGTGAGGAATAAGCGAGAGAAGTAGGGAGAAGAAAGAGAGCAGAAAAGAGAGAGAGAGAGGAAGGAGAGAAATGGGAGAGTGAGAGTGAAGAGAAAGCGAAAGAGGTATGGAGGAGAAAGAGAGCAGAAAAGAGAGAGAGAGGGAGAAGAAAAAAGGGAGAGAGAGTGAGAGTGAGGAAAAAGCGAGAGAAACAGGGAGGAGAAAAAAATCATAGAAGAGAGAGAGAGAGAGAGAGAGAGAGAGAGAGAGAGAGAGAGAGAGAACCCAGTTATTGTACATGTTGTACGTTGTGACGATTATTTTCGCTTGTAGTCACATCGTGATGCCTTTGGTGCCGATCAACCTCTTCTTGGTCAGAGTAGACACCATGAGAGGATAAAACTTTTATCAAACGTACAACGTTTCACTTCTTGAAGCTTTTGCAAGTACAGGGCTTGTGCTTCTTTCAATTTAACTTTTATCCTCATATGATCCCTTTTGACGGCAATAACCATTTTAAACCTTCTTCTTCTTCTTCTTCTTCTTCTTCTTCTTCTTCTTCTTCTTCTTCTTCTTCTTCTTCTTCTTCTTCTTCTTCTTCTTCTTCTTCTTCTTCTTCTTCTTCTTCTTCTTCTTCTTCTTCTTCTTCTTCTTCTTCTTCTTCTTCTTCTTCTTCTTCTTCTTCTTCTTCTTCTTCTTATCTTCTTCTTCTTCTTCTTCTTCTTCTTCTTCTTCTTCTTCTTCTTCTTCTTCTTCTTCTTCTTCTTCTTCTTCTTCTTCTTCTTCTTCTTCTTCTTCTTCTTCTTCTTCTCTTCTTCTTCTTCTTCTTCTTCTTCTTCTTCTTCTTCTTCTTCTTCTTCTTCTTCTTCTTCTTCTTCTTCTTCTTCTTCTTCTTCTTCTTCTTCTTCTTCTTCTTCTTCTTCTTCTCTTCTTCTTCTTCTTCTTCTTCTTCTTCTTCTTCTTCTTCTTCTTCTTCTTCTTCTTCTTCTTCTTCTTCTTCTTCTTCTTCTTCTTCTTCTTCTTCTTCTTCTTCTTCTTCTTCTTCTTCTTCTTCTTCTTCTTCTTCTTCTTCAACTTCTTCTTCTTCTTCTTCTTCTTCTTCTTCTTCTTCTTCGTGGCTCAGAACCTGTTGCTAGTAAGACCTGTTGCTATCTTCGGGTTGTTTCCCCCCCCCTCCTCCTCCTCCTCCTCCTCCTCCATCTTGTTTTCTGCCATTTTGTTTGTTTATATTTGTGGATCTTGGTTAGTAGATATCTCGACAGCGACCGCTTGGTACGTACGGAAGGCAAGCACTGAAGAAGAAATAAATAAATAGATATCTAAATAGGTCATTAGATAGAAGAATATGTTGCTAGATATTTGAATGAATAGAACTAGAAAAATAGATAATAATAAATTACCTTATCATTAACCCCCTATCCCCCTCTCTCACCCTCGTGACCTCTGTCACCATTCCCCCCACCCTTTTCCCCCTAGTTCCGTTCTCTGATCTTAACCTAATGTTCTCCACGAGATGTCAGGGAGCTGAATGGATTTGCCTGGCGTCAACCTGATATCATCATCATCATTATCATCATCATCATCATCATCATCATCATCATCATTATTGTTATTATTATTATTATTATTATTATTATTATTATTATTATTATTATTATAATCATCATCATTATTATTATGATTATTATGATTATTATTATTATTATTATTATTA
The DNA here is from genome assembly GCF_046742065.1 of Oratosquilla oratoria. Lineage (NCBI taxonomy): Eukaryota > Metazoa > Arthropoda > Malacostraca > Stomatopoda > Squillidae > Oratosquilla > Oratosquilla oratoria. Next base: position 50,606,410 of record NC_134795.1, read on the forward strand.
TTATTATTATTATTATTATTATTATTATTTCCATTATTATCTATATTATTATTATCATTATTATCATCATCGCTATTATTATCAATATTATCGCCAATATTATTATCATTATTATTATTATCATTATTATCATTACTATTATTATTATTATTATTGTTAGTTATTTTTATTATTATTATTATCATTATCATCATAATTATTATTATTACTATTATTACTATCATCATCATCATCATCATCATCATCATCATCATCATCATCATCATCATCATCATCATCATCATCATCATCATCATCATCATCATCATCATCATCATCATCATCATCATTATTATTATTATTATTATCATTATTATTATCATCATTATTATCAATATCATTATTATTATTAATATTATTACTACTATCATTATTTTTATAATAAAGATTTTAATAGTAATTAAAACAAAAGCATCTTTTACCAACTATTCTAACAGTTGATGTACAGTATTTATGTATCCCTAAGGAGATATATGTAAGGGCCTCAGGACTGTTGCCAGCAACTGAGGGTCGTAGGTGTCTAGTCAGTGAACCCTGATGCAACAGTTATTGTATGTCACTGGTAAGAAATGTAGTAACACATTTGTAAATCACATCTACCCCCACAGTCGGACGAAAGAAAAAATTGAGTAAGCGAAAATATATATTTCGATTGCTAACTGCAATCCTCTTCACTAGTACAAAGAGGAAGAAGGATACTATCTTAAATAGCAGCCTCTTACAGAAGAAAGGGAACTTGCAAATGAATAATTGTCACTACACTAACCCTATGTGACCTGAGGATGACATGATGTCGGGTCAGGGGGAGGGGGAGGAAACGACAATTTGTTTGATGATGAATAATCCTGATATTATGTCTGGGGTCCTTTAACTCTTCAAAATATTCATCGTGGGCAAATATTAAATTAATGTGGATTTAACCATATATATATATATATATATATATATATATATATATATATATATATGTATATATATATATATATATATATATATATAATATATATATATATATATATATGTGTGTGTGTGTGTGTGTGTGTGTGTGTGTGTACATATACATTTCCATATATACTTATACATGTTTATATATATTTATTAATATATATATATGTATATACATATATATGTATACATTTATATATATATATATATATATATATATAATATACATATATATATATATATTATATATATATATATATATATTTTTTTTTTTTTTTTTTTTTTTTAGAAAGTATACACTGGACTCGTCGTTTGCCAATCTATTCCGACGTTTCGAACCCTGAAGACGAGCCCCGGACAGGGTTCAAAATGGCGGAATTAATTAGCAAACGACGAGTTCAGCGGATACTTTCTTCCAAAAATGGTTCCTGGACTTCAGCTATTTACACACACACACACACACACACACACACACACACACACACACACACACACACACACACACACACACACACACACACATACATATATATATATACATATATATATATATATACATATATATATATATATATATATATATATATATATATATATATATATATATATATATACGACGTAAGTGGAGTAGCAAACACTGGAGTCTTAGTCTTGAGTTTATTCCTGACTAGTTTTGCAGGTATGCTTTTTCAAAGGAATGGTGTACAAACAAGCTGTGGATATTTTATGCATGGGGTGGATCTCACTACCTCTCCGTGTTACCATAGTTGGCGACAAGTGCGAACATTACATATTCATTGTAGCAAATGTAATAATAATGATAATGCTTAGCAAATGGTAAAGATGATGACAACATTAATAATAACAATTAAAATAATAATAGTAATTATAACAGTGATAATAATAACAAAAATAGTAATAATAATGATAACAATAATAATGATAATAATAATAATAATAATAATAGTAATGATAATGATGATAATAATAATAGTGATAATAGAAATGATAATAATAATAATAATAATAATAATAATAATAATAATAATAATAATAATAATAATAATAATAATAATAATAATAATAATAATAATAATAATAATAATAATAATAATAATAATAATAATAATAATAACATTGAAAATAGATAATGATTAATAATATTAGTAATATAACAAAATAATAATGATAAAAAGAAGAGAATAACAACAATAATGTGATAAAGATAATGATGAAAATATTAAGTGGTGAAGGAACAAAGTAGAAATAATGGAGGATACGTGATTTGGTAGCATGTGAAATAAAATATGGTAGCATGGTATGAGAAGAATCGTCAAAGTAAAAGGAAGAAAGCTGGAAAGGGTAGGCAGAAGTGGGAAAAAATTATCTACTTAGAGTCGGGGGGGTCTGGGAAGCCATTCTCGCGGTAGATTTTGTCCATTTCAAGTCACCAGTTCTCTTGTTTGTGTTTTTGTGGTTGGCAATGTAAAGAGATTAAATTACTTTTCCGTTGTTTCTTGTGTAGTCCTTTGGCTAGAATGGTGGATCCCTCCCAGTTTAATAAGTGTCCCTCTGTGTCTTTGTAGTTAACTAGAGCGTTTGTTTCTCGGTGGTGTCTAATGTCCGCTTAGTCTGTTCAGACCAAGTAGTCATGCTTGTTCATAGGTAAATTGTCGGTGTCAATGTGTTTTACTGTCTCTTTAACTGCCCGAAGGGCACAATGTATTGTTACGTTAGTGTAGAGGGAAGTAATGTCAAAGCTTACCAGTCGTTGGTCTGTGAAGTTAATTGTGTTTAGTTTTTCCATTAGGTCGGTAGAGTTTCTGAGGTGTGTTCCGTTAATGCTACCTAAGGAGGATGAAAGGGGTTTGGTTAATTTATTTTTAACAATCAAGAATACAAACAGCAAGGATAGTTTTAGATACTTGGGTGCGAATGTGGCAGGAAAGGGAGGAGTGGGGGTGGAGGTAGAATGTAGATTGAGAGAAGCGAGTAAATGCCTTGTTGGATTAAAAAGTGTAATGAGAAATAGACATTTGGGAATGGATGCTAAGAGGAGGTTATATGAAGGAGTGATTGTGCCAACAGCACTGCACGGGGCAGAAACATGGAACATAAGAGAGGAAGAGAGAAGGAGTTTGAATGTGTTTGAGATGAAATGTCTGAGAAGTATGATAGGGGTTACTAGGCTGGATGGAGTGAGAAATAAGGAGGTAAGGAGGAGAACAGGGGTGGAAAGGGAGCTGGGAGAGAGGGTTTATGAAAGAGTATTGGGATGGTTTGGACATATGGAAAGAATAAGTGAAGAAAGATTAGTAAAAGATGTGTGGAAGGCAGAGGTGGAAGTATATATACAGTACATATAAGTATATATATATATATATATATATATATATATATATATATATATATATATATACACATATGTATATACAGGGGGCGTCCTAGGATAAGATGGATCGATGGGGTGAAAGGGGCATTACAAAAGAGAGGAATATATGTGGAGGAAGGACGGGAGAGGACAGAAGGTAGGGGTGAAAGGAGAAGGGTTGTGTATGAATGATGCTGTGATGCATGAGGGGGAGTGGGTAGGAGATGGGAGTGAGGAAGTATGTATGAGAAAAAAAATGACGCAGCCCGAAGGAATTTCTCCCCGTCTTCTCCTTTTCTGGATGAGGTGACGGAGAGGGGGGTCGCCGAATTTATGAAGCGCCCTTGCTGTGGATGTGCTGTGTCTTGCGACACTGCATATGACCCAGGGCAGTGGACAGGATGCAGGTATGACCCGTCATCCAGGAGGTGCCAAGATAAGAGGGAGGGAGGAGGGTGGAGGGGAGAGGAATATATAGGAAATAAATGGGTGGGAGTGGTTTCTATGTTTTTTCTTTTTGGCTACCCCCCGTGTAAGGGGGAAAAAGCCGTTGGTGTATACATATATATATATATATATATATGTATGTATATATATGTATATATATGCATATATATGCATATGTATATGTATATATAGAGATATTTATACATAGACATATATACATATATATATATATATACATATATACAGTATATATATATACAGTATATGTGTGTGTACATATAGAGAAATATATATATATATATATATATATATATATATATGTATATATAGAGAAATATATAGATATATATATATACATACATATATATATTTACATATATATATGTATATATGTATATATATGTATGTATATATATATATACATATATATGATTTATACATACATATATATATATATATATATGTATATATATATATATATATATATACATATATGTATATTTATATATATATATACATATACATATATATAGAGAATATATATACATACATTTATACATGTATATATACATATATATACATATATATATATATATATATATATATATATATATATATATGTGTGTGTGTGTGTGTGTGTGTGTGTGTGTGTGTGTAAGTGTGTGTGTATGTATGTATATGTGTGTTTGTGTGCATCTTTAAGACAGATTGAACATTTTCGAAGCTCTGCCAAGGGATTAGAACCCTGACCTGTACGTGCATAATCACGAAGTTGGTAGCGTTTTGACTTCGTGATTATGCATGCACAGGTCAGGGTGGGAATCCCTTAGCAGAGCATCTAAAATGTTCATATATATACATATACATATATATATATATATATATATATATATATACATATATATACTGTATATATATATATATATATATATATATATGTATATAAATATATATATTACTGTTGAATGCTAAAGCACATGTGGCATCAATGATTTTTAGAGAACATTTCTCTAACTTTCTAAGTATCATTTTCTCTTCATGGTTCAAACTCTGGAGGAAAGTACGAAAGTCGTCAGAGTAGTTTTTCCACATTATACCGACAGCTGTTTCAACCATTTCACATGGTCGTCTTCAAGGTAAAACTGAATACAAATGTGAAATACATTAGAATATAAAGGCCCGTGGGCCGTACAATCAACAGAGAAGAAATAAAAAAGGTGGCATATGATTGGTGGGAATATGCGGGTGGGCGGAGCAAGGAAGGGGGTCCTAGTCCTACGATGGGCTTATGTCACGTCCTGTCGGGTTGTCACTTCCGGTGAACAAATGTCTAGATCAGGGATTCTCAGCCTTACTTGGCCCATTCACCCCTTTCACCATTTGTCAGAATGTCATTCCCCCCCTCCTTTCCAAGATTGTCTGTTTCAAAAGGTGCATTCTAAATAATATGCAAATATTACTAAAAACCCTTTTATTTTTTCCAAGTTAGTATAATTTTTCCCCA
>NC_134795.1:50626689-50631689 GCF_046742065.1 Oratosquilla oratoria
GTTTTGAGACATCTAGAATGAGGAATGTGTCTCCATTGAATCGAACTAAGACCACTTTCGAAGAATAAACGTCTTGCAACTGCGTAATGCATCGTGACGCAACACCACTGTTCTCCATGTCGTGATACGTCGTAACATTTGATCCTGCATCCTGCACAAAAAAAAACGCGAAATACGAAAACGCGAAATAAGAAACGCGAAGCAATGCGACATGAAACTTGAGTCCCTCAACCCTTCTTGCTTACACCAAGAAGATTTTTATTGGATCGTCACTTGGTATAGACAGCACTCAGTATGAGAATCACGCAAAGTCAACCAATGTTCGATGAAGAAGTGAAAGAGAGAGCGCCTCGTATAAACACAGTCAACGTGCCATAGGCCCAAAAGAAGGCCTTGGACCAAGTTTTGCATCACAAATCACGTCACATGTGGCCCATCGTATCACGTCTGATATCACACATGATCCATCGTCCATAAGCCTTCACTCGCCTCAATCCCCTTCGCACTGTAAGGTGGCTGGACATGAAGGCTTTTTCTCGTAACTCTGAAAAGATATATATTTATATATATATATATATATATATATATATATATATATATATATATATATATATAATATGTTTATATACATATATATATATATATATATATATATATATATATATATATATATATACATACATACATACATATATTGTGGCCCAATACTTCCTTTACTGCTGTTCCACGTTGACTTCTTAGCGGAACTCGAACCGCCTCCAGACGCTGGGGCCCACGAACGCTTGGTCACGATACTCTATGGTCCTTGCGCTGCAAGAAGTCCGTCCAGGGTGGGACAGAGGCGTGAATTCTCCCGAGTGCGACGTTGCCAATTTGACCACCAATTATATCGGATCGTCACTGTCACCTGTCACCCAGTGAGATCTCGGCGTGGCAACCTGCGAGGGAAAAAGCGCTGTTGCCACGTGTCATAGAAATTATTAAAATAATTTTTATAATCCTAAAAAGTAATACTCTTCGTACTTCACAGCTTCTTTTATGATATACAGAATGAAAAAAGTAGCATATAGACAGGAAATAAGAGAGAGAGAGAGAGAGAGAGAGAGAGAGAGAGAGAGAGAGAGAGAGAGAGAGAGAGAGAGAGAGGGGCGTGTACTAAGGTTGATTTGGCAAAATGGCTAGAAGTAAATCATGCCGCATGCCACACCCTAAACGGACTCCTTAGAGCGCGTAGACTAAAGTGCTTAAATTTCAGCAGCAGATCCAGCAGAAGATAGCGGTAACCTACCAATCAGCTCCAAGTTCCCAACCTCACCCATCTTAGGTCATCGAAACTCAATGATACAGTTTTAATATCATTTGATGGAATATTACATTAACCTAGACATATACATGTAGGGTAATGACGTGTCATAATTACTATAGATTACAAGGGCAAGGTGGAAAGGACCCCTTTGGGACTATGGATGAAGAACAGTGAAATGAAATATATTATGTTTAGAATTTGATCAGTGCAGACGGATTCGGAATGTGAATATATTAGGTGAAATGCTATTTCTATTCTTATTTTCTATTTTATTCATTTTTCTTAAAGAAAATCCTTTTATTGGTTTTGTGTTTTCCACAGAGCAAAAGAAGGAAGGTGGACTTAATAAATGTAGATATATGGATCTAAAATACATCTATTATTTTCTAGGATATAACTAGAAGCTTATCAGCTTTAGGGTGATCTTTTATGTTTGATTAAGTTCTAGAATTTGGTAATTATAGGATGATGAAAATTTGTATTTACACAAAGTTTCTGTAAAATATGTGCTTAGAACTTAGTTTTTTATTTGGGACTTGTTTGAACTATTATTCAACAGAACTTAATAATTTCTTATTATAGATTTATAAGAAACATTAGAAGTTGATGGTATCATCCTAGTATTAGTACCTACACGTCAGTCAATTTTAGGAGCTAGTAACAGGTAGACAGTGCTCAAACAGTATTCTGTATCTTTCAGTTATATAACCATAAGAATTTAGAAGCACTTAGATAGTGATCTTTCATAGCTGGTTTCTAGATGGGGAGAGCTTTGAAAATAATTTTAGTAAAAAAAAAATCATAACTGTTTACCTAGAATTTCACGACTTTTGTTGGTAAAGCCATAAGAACGTAGACGTACTTAGAGCTCTCTAGAGTTAATATCTAGAGAGATTTAGGGAGAATTGATAGTATATAGATAAGGTGAGATCATGCCAGGCGGTGCTGAGCTGTTCCCAACACCTGCTGTGTTAGGGTAGCCAGAGGGAATAGCAATTCATAGTAACCATCAGCAATTAAAATTGGTTCTGATGTGCCACACTGATAGATATTATTCAAATATTATTCAGTAATTTCGCTGCATTCCTTCTGACCCCGAAGGGTATGGATTGCCCTTCATCCAGAAGAAGCTAAGAGGAAAAAGGAAAAGAAATGAGTGTTTCCATGGGCGTGGGATGGGCGTGCCTTTGCTGGCTACCTCCATGATAAGGGGGAAAAAGACCTTTGGTGTATAGGCATGTAATTGGTATATAGCTAGTAATGGAAATACAAATATCCAATATAACATTGGACTATCACTGTATATGTTCTTATGTAAAGTTGACAAAGATTTTATCTTTGTAAATGTATAATTAAATCTTCAAAATAGCAAAGCTTGCTGATACTTTCCTCGGAAGGTATTCTTCCTTATTTCAGTCATTATTGTGAACGTCATGCTATGTTTTTATATAATTTTATGTTCTTGTATGTTAATGATCATAAAAACACAGACCCACTAATCCTCTGAACCAACCAACATTTGCTTCAGTTGCTCAGGTCCGTTTCAGCTATGTTTAGAAAAGTTTTCTTTTATTTTTCCTAAGATGGCAGTTCCACGCCTTCCAACTCCTTTGCCCGTAGTCCTGTTGTGTATGAGATGCTGTTTCCAACCATCCTTGAGACTATGTCGACAAAGCAACAATGACATCTGGTTTTTGGATTTGGGGTCTCTTGGAGGCTGCTTTGGACCTCTGGGAACTTGAGGCCCTCAGAACCATTGTGATAGTATATCTATTACTAATTACGTTCTTAGATTTCATATTCCGTACGTTGCCTTGAAGAAAGAAAGAAAACCGTATTTAACTTGAAACTGTGAACACAAAATACTTTGCTGACAAGCACACAAATCTACCATATTTACCTTGGGCGATTTATCCTTATATATTTATAATGTCTCGTTTCGTGTGTATAATATCGGAACATTTCAAATGATATTTGATTGTATCGTCCGTACACATGTGATCTCATTCCATAACTGAATTCATTCTGTCAAGGTATGAAATTAGTGTCGATTATGCAAAGGATCTGTAAAACAATAAATATGATACGCCATGGTTTGGTAAGTGGATAATTTATAATTAGATGTATATTGACACATTGACACAACTTCGTGAACGTAATGACAGAGATTTGTGTGGGTAATTATATTTAGATGTGAGCATCTATTCACAAGTAAACAAACATACGTTCACTCTATGTTTCGTGTCATTGTTTTCTCTACCCAATGTCACGGTGAAGTGTGATGATAATAATATATTGGTTTGACGTCGCGAACTCCCACTACCAGGAGACTAGGACTGTGCCCCTTACAGAGGACTTTGTAGTGTGGTCCACCTCGCTGGCGGCAGGGTTCGAACTGCAGTCACCTCGCCCTCCGCCGCAAATAGGGACGCTCTAATCCCCTCGGGCAGTGAATATCCTCGGTGAAGAGTATTATATCTAAATCTCAACTATGCCCCCCTGCATTTATCTGTATACCATAAGGCGTCTTTACCCTTATGATGGAGGCAGCCTCAAAACATTCGCAGGATCTTTGTTTACAGTGAATTTCGTGTGATCCAGTGTTAAGACAATACCAACATGGTACTGGGTTGGACGTACGCAAGGATATAGTTAAAACAATACAACCCGGACCCAACACTGTTTTCGTTATAGGAAATGTGTGAAATGAACTTTCACAATACATTGCCCACAGTCTTTCACGAAACACGATTAAGAAAAGGACAGAGGGGTCACTGGTCAGTTTAGTATAACTGGCGTTCTTGTAGGATCTGCCCCAAGGATCTCAGGATGTACCAAGACCATGTCAGACTACTTGGGCGTAATTTTTATTGATTCGTCTATTCTATTTGTTTATTTATATTATCTATTTATTTATCTTCATTATTCCCTTTCTCTCAGTTTGGAAATCAATGATTTAGGGTCTTTAGCATCAAGCATACATGGTCATTATTATTGAAAGAAATATATGTATATCTTTTGCCAAAAATCAACAAGCAAGCTTAAGAAGTATTCCCTGGGGATGATAATTATTATTGAAAATAGTTGCAATTATTTTGCTAAATGAAAACAAAATATTGTGGAAGTGGGCCTGAAGAGCTTATGTTTGAATTGATAGCAATCATGAAGTGCCAGAATAAAATATATGAACTGATCCGTAGGGATGAAGGGGTCCATGGAACCTCACGAAAAGAGTAATTCATATGTAGTTGTTATTTATTAAGGTCGTTTTGATGTGTTATCGCACACAGACACACACACGTATATGTATATATACATACATATATATATATATATATATATATATACAATATATATATATACATTATATACATATACATCTATATATGTATATATATATATAATCTATATATATGTATATATATATATATGTATTGTAGTAGAAAGTAGAGACAGATGAGTGGAACGTGGTAAGGAGACATAAGATAAAGCAGTAGTAATATATTTCCTCTAACGATTCGATGGATATATATATATATATATATATATATATATATATACAGTATATATATATATATATATATATATATATGTGTGTGTGTGTGTGTGTGTGTGTGTGTGTGTGTGTGTGTGTGTGTGTGTGTGTGTGTGTGTGTGTGTGTGTGTGTGTGTGTGTGTGTGTGTGTGTGTGTGT
>NC_134795.1:50659189-50681689 GCF_046742065.1 Oratosquilla oratoria
AAATTCTCTGTTGGTTAGTATTGGTCATTTCGTTACTCCCATAAATTCGATAAAGTTCTAAGGAAACAAAAATTTCATTCAGTAAGTTATATAATAAAGAATAAATAAACAATAAATAGGAAATAGAATTAATAATAAAATTATGCCAGGCACAAGGGTAATGCAAACAAGGTCATCATATTAAGACAACAGGGCAGGACTCACAGTAAATTCCAATAAATTCGATAAAGTTCTAAGGAAACAAAAATTTCATTCAGTAAGTTATATAATAAAAAAATAAATAAATATACAATAAATAGGAAATAGAATTAATAATAAAATTATGCCAGGCACAAGGGTAATGCAAACAAGGTCATCATATTAAGACAACAGGGCAGGACTCGCAGTAATGGATTTAGATTGGACAAATTTAGGTTTAAAAAGGAAATAGGCAAAAACTGGTTTACCAATAGAGTGGTTAACGAATGGAATAGACTTAGTAACCATGTAGTGAGCGATGAAACTATCAGTTGTTTTAAGAGAATTTTTAAGAGAAGGTTAGAGAACTTTATGGATGGGGATAACAGATGGTAAAGGACATGGAACTGCCCAGTGTAGGCCTTATGGTCTTTTGCAGTCTCGTCCCTTATGTTTTTGCCTTCTTAGAAGTGGAAGTTTGTGCATTCGACAAAAGTAAAATACCTTTATCAACAACAGCCCTCGAGCGGAGGCCATAAAAATCACACAAGGTCCTATGTATTTTCCACCTTTGTAATATAAAAGAATATAACACCCAGAAATAGGTCAAAGGTCGTTATAGTCTTGATTCTAAGAAAATCGGACATTTTTTAAAGAAGGTCAAAAACATTATTCCAACCTTAACCGTGGCCATGACCTTATCTTTGATCCAAATACTTTTCAAATTTAAAAGGATCATATAAAGTTCATTCCCTACAGCTCCTGAAATTTTCTTGAGAATAAGCGGGCCCTTCACGATGAATATTATTGCACAATATTCCGTATTGTACAATATCAATGACGGGGTAGGGATGCCATTGAAGAGGCACACGTGCTTGGCATGTACATTTGATACCTTGAACATAATGTGTCATTCTTCTATAACATCCCTACACTGTCAATACAATTGTACAATACGGAATATTGCGCAATAATATCGATCGTGTAGGGCCCGCTTTAGGCCGTTTGCTGCATAACCGCTAAGAAATCGAAACTCGACCGAAAGCAATACCTCACCAAGCGTTCAGTTCTTGTCGGCAAAGTTCTGCTGCTGGTGTCTTCTGTCTTCTGTCTTCTGCTGTCTGATGTTTTCTGTCTTCCATAAAGTGGGAGGTCGTCCACAAGAACAGAAGCGCTGGAAGGCAGCCTTCCATAATAACAACAACTCTGTTCTTCCAAATGTTTCCAGAGTGATAAGACTTCCACTGCCTGGAACCAATATTATCAGAGAGAGAGAGAGAGAGAGAGAGAGAGAGAGAGAAAGAGAGAGAGAGAGAGAGAGAAAGAGAGAGAGAGAGAGTCTCTTTTCGCACTGCAACCACTACCCATAACAACAACTACCTTTACCACCGCTATTACCGTTACAACCACCATCACCAACTCCATCATTAGATACACCACCAATATTTGATTCCAAAATTACCATCCCCACTCCTAATACCACCACCACAACCTCTACTACAGCCACAATATTCAAAGCTACCTTAACCACCATCACCATAACTACCACCAAAATTACCATCTCCATAGCAACTACTGCCAACACAACTACCTACCGCCAGTGCTGTTTAGACAGAGTATCATACAAGAGTGTAATAAGTCGACGACGACAACGAGATCGGCCTCTGCAACAGTCTTGTCTCTTCTGAATATACATTTAACTTTCCTCCTCCTCTTCCTTCTTTTTATCTTCTTCGTGTTCCTCTCCTACCTCCTCTACCTCCTCCTCCTCCTCCTCCTCCTCCTCTTCTTCTTCTTCTTCCTGCTCCTTCTCTTCTTCCTGCTCCTCCTGTTTCTACTTCCTCCTCTTCCTCTTCTTCCACTCCCTCTTACTCTTCCTCCTCTTCTCCCTTCTCTTCTTCATCTTCCTCGTCTTCTTCCTCCTCTTCCCCCTCTTCCTCCTCTTCTTCTTCCTCCTCCTCCTCCTCCTCCTCCTCTTCCTTCCTCCTCCTCTTCCTTCCTCCTCCTCTTCTTCCTCTTCCTCCTCCTCTTCCTCCTCTTCCTTCTCCTCCTCCTTCCTCCCTCTCTTCCTCCTTCTCTTCCTCTTCTTCCTCTTCCTCCTCCTCCTCATCCCCTTCCTTCGTCCTCCTCTTCTTTCTCTTCCTCCTCTTCTTCCTCCTCTTTCTCTTCCTCCTTATTATCCTCCTCCTCCTCTTCGTTCTCCTCCTCTTCTTTTTTCTCCTCCTCTTCCTCCTCTTACTCTTCCTCATCCTCTTCCTTCTCCTCTTTCTCTTCTCCTCCTCTTTTTTTCCTTCTCCTCTTCTCCTCCTCCTCTTCTCCTCCTCCTCTTCTCCTCCTCTTCTCCTCCTCCTCTTCTCCTCCTCCTCTTCCCTTCCTCCTCTTCCTCCTCCTCTTCCTCCTCCTCCTCCTCTTCCCCTTCCTCACCTTGATTTTCCTTCTCTTCCTCCTCTTCCACTATTACCCCCTCTTACTGCTCCTCTTCCTCCTCCTCTTCCTCCTCTTCCTCCTCATCTTCCTCTTCCTCCCCTTCCTCCTCTTCCTTTTTCTCCTCTTCCTCTTCCTCCTCTCCCTCTTCATTCCCTTCATTTTCCTCTTCCATGTCCTCTTCCTCCTCCTCCTCCACTGTTACCTCTTCTTCCTACTACTTCCACTATTCTTCCTCCTCTTCTTCCCCCTCCTCTCCTTCCTCCTCCTCTTCTTTCCAGTAATCCACTTTCCCATCACTTCTCTCTCTTCTTCTCTTTCTGGATTTTTTTTCTCCTCCTCCTCCCTGCTCCATCGTCTCCTTCCCCTCCACTCCACGTGGGTTCCCGACCTCCATACGTTTAACCTTCATTCCCATTCCCATTCCCATTCCCACTCTCACCCCCTTCCCCTCTCCTTCACCTCTCCCTCACCCACCCCCCATTCCGTCTTTCCTCCCCGAATTCTCATTTTCTCTTCCTTTCCCTCTCCTCCTCCTCCTCCTCCTCCTCTTCCTCCTCCTCTTCCTCCTCTTCCCCCTGCCTGTGTACCATCTAATTCCTCTTGCCCAACTTGCTCCTCCTCTCCCTCCCTCCCTCCCTCCCTCCCTTCCTTCCTCCCTCCCTTCCTCCGTCACTCCCTTCCTACCTCCCTCCCTCCGTCCATCCCTCCCTCCGTCCCTCCCTCCCTCACTCCCTTCCTTCCTCTCTCCCTCCCTTCCTCCCTCACTCCCCCGCTCTTTCCCTCTCTCTTTCCCTCTCTCTCAACCCCCCCCCCACCAGGTGTCCGCCCCCTCAGCAGGTCATGTTTGGCGTGTTTGTGCGGCCTGATCCCATTAATTGTTGAAGGTTCCCAAGTGGCGGCCCAGGGCTACGCCCTTTTGAAACTTTCAGTCCTTACCCTCTATATTTCATGTCACAGAATTTACGAGTCGACTGCCTCTCAATCAAAATACCTTACTCCCTCTTTTCCCCTCTCCTCGCTCTTTTATTTTTTCTTCTTGTGTCGTCCTCCCGCCTCTCTCCCTCTCCTGGTTGTGGAGCAAAGTCCGTCAATGTGTTCGATTTGTGTCGATATGACGTCATAATGGATGAGAACGGGGATCGCGTCGATTTTGCTCCTTCGCTCTGCGACATACTTGTCAGTTTTCATCCACTTCCATCAGCCACATCCTCATCCACTCTCCCGCCCCCATCCCCCCACAATTCTCCTTATGGTCTCCCCTTCCTCCTCCCCATTCGTCCCAACCGCTATCTTCTCCTCCCATCCACTTTCTCCCTCCTCTTCCTCCCTTAACATCATTGATTGTGTTTCATGATCAAAGGTGAAGGCGGCGATGGTGAGGGTGAAGACAGCGCAAGACCGAGCTGCCGGTGGTGTTGGCAACAGTAACCATTAATGGTGTTGATAGTAATGTTAAGAAGGGTAATAGCAATCCTGTTAACCGTGGTGTTGGTCGTAACAGTGGTGGTGGTAAGGGTGGTGACGATACAATAAGTGACGTCGGTGGAAGCGTTGGCGGAGGCGACGCAGGAGATAAAAGCATGTTAGAGAGTAGCGGCAGCATCAACTCCAGGTGTCGCTGGCCAGCCACATAACCCGGCCCCCACCCCCTCACCTCTCTTCTCTCTCTTTCTCTCTCCGACTCTCTCTCTCTCTCTCTCTGAGGCCTCACACTCTAAATGTGGTTACTGTCGCTCTTGCTGCTGTTGCCATGTAGCAGTTGTTGTTCACATTCGTTGCCTCTAAGCAACACCTAGGCTTCACCGTCCTTATTGTGGATGAAGAGATAGAGGATACCAAGCAGCCTCACTCGTCGCTCACAATATAATTTTGTTTATTACGTTGTGACGCTAATTTCCTATCATTTTTTTATATATGAAATGTTAATCTTTCCTGGTGTTTACGATGATCAAGACTGACCTTAATTACTTATGGAAAATGGATGGTGTATATTTTGTTTTCATGTTTCCTAAGTCGGTGTATTTTTCTTACGCTCAAGGTACGTTTTGCTCGGTGTAATTATTGCTCAACGATGATCGTTCATGGCTCAATGAAGACCGTCAGACGATTATCCAGAGCACTAATTCTTTGTTTATGAACGGGGCTGTTTTGTTTTGGGCTGCAAAGTACGAGACTGATAATTATATAATAATTTTAACCAAACCTACAAACAACGCGTTTACCCACATATGATGAATTCAGGTGTAATGCGCGTCTCCTTGCTCTAGCTGCAATAGAGTAACTTTCGCACGTAGCAAACCATACCTTAAGGAGATATCACTGTCCAGTAATGTCGTAACACAGTGATAAATACACTAAAAACCCACTGTTGATAGGATATAAGAAAAGAAAGGAAATAACGATTTCCGTATGTTTCGATCACTTGAAGAGGATCACAGCAAGTGATCGAAATATACGGAAATCGTTATTTCCTTTTTTTTTTCTTATATCCAATCAACAGTGGGTTTTTAGTGTGCTAAGGAGATGTGTTGTGTTTTATTCAATTGAGAGAAAGGACTTCAGGTTGAAAGGGGGGTTTGGTTGATAGAGGACCCCCCCCCCCCCGTCCCACCTCACGCTGTGGCCCAGACACATTAAACTACATAAAATTGTTTCTTTAGCCAGAATAAAATCTATAAGGCTTATCACCGTACTGAAATGCTTATTTCATTTGTTTGTTTGTTTTTAATTCGTTTATTGACGTTTTCAAGCTTCAGAAGAGAATGTTTGAGTTATTCCCTTCCGAATGATGGGGCAATTGAAACTCCTACACCTCAATATTTTTCATTCATTTTAAATACATTTCGTTCTCTCTTTTTTTTTCATAGTACATTTCTGTGGTGTATTATTCTCGCAGTTACTATTTTCCTTCATTTTGTCCTCCTTCCTCCCTGTCTGAGCAAGATTTTAATCTGCGTAAAATTACCTGCGCGTATCTGATATTTTCAAAATGTAATTTCTAATTTCATATTTAACCGTTTTCACCGTCAACTGATTTAGTAGGGAGGTTGCGACCGAAAGCAAGAGTTGCCTACCTTTGGGAGCAAGAAGTGACCTGTTCGGGGGTGGGCAACCTTTTCAAATGTGCGTGCCAAAATCCGCCAAATCTTTGATGAAAAATTTTCTCGCTCAGTTCATCTCCTACAAGGGCGCTAATTCGCCGCCCAGCGCAGTATGCGGTTACTTGCGGTCATACAAACGAAGTTGGAGACTTAACGGTTATTTGTTTTAAGGTGAGCTCTGGGTTTCGCGTGCCAGGTTTTGCACGCGTGCCAAGGGTTCCCCACCCCTGTACCAATCTTTAGAAACAGCCACTGTTCCCACAAGATGAGCCCAAATATACTCCCAATGACGTGGGTTCCACTCCGTTGGATGTAGGCCCTGTTCACACCGCGGCTGTTCAATTACATTGTAAGTCAATGGAAGCGTTCACACACAACCGCGCAGTTTTTCCTTGTCTATGCAGTACCGCTGCGGTTTCCGTACGGTTCAAACATCTAGTGTGAACAGGGCCGATTCGGAAGCACACAAACGAAAACGAAGACTCTTTGTGAGGCTTCCACAGTCTTTTGAACGAACATATGAACATAAGAAGAACATAAGAATGGAGGAGACTGCAAGAGACCATAAGGCCTACACTAGGCAGTTCCATGTCCATTACCACTTATCATCCCTACCCATAAAGTTATCTTTTCTTAAAACAACCAATAGTTTCAACGCTCAGTACATGGTTACTAAGTCTATTCCATTCGTTAACAGCTCTGTTGGTCAACCAGTTCTTGCCTTGATGAAAAGAAATTGCTTACAGTGTTTCATGTAAGATTACCTTTGCATGTGTTGTTGTATCCATGTTGTTCTCGCGTACATGGTAGCTTCCAATGTATGTCTCGCTCATTCATAGAGGTAATGCCACACCTCCCTCTCTCTCTCTCTCTCTCTCTCTCTCTCTCTCTCTCTCTCTCTCTCTCTCTCTCTCTCTCTCTCTCTCTCTCTCTCTCTCTCTCTCTCTCTCTCTCTCTCTCTCTCTCTCTCTCTCTCTCTCTCTCTCTCACTCTCTCTCTCTCTCTCTCTCTCTCTCTCTCTCTCTCTCCCTCTCTCTCTCTCTCTCTCCATTTTCCTTTCCATCTCTTTCTCTCCTCTGTTCCACTGTCTTTCTATGTGGTAAGGCTCCACTTGTCCTTTCCATGCGTGCGTGCGTGCGTGCGTGCGTGTGAGTCAATAATGGTCCTGCCAAATAGGAAACAACGACACCATAATTCTGGCGGGAAGCTTTCCGTCAGTTAACTCCGTCTGAAATTTGATTTGACACATCCGCTCTGGACCGGCCATACATCCCGGCCATTCCCGAGACAGTTTTCCCGGACTCGGACCGTTGCGTCATCCTGTACTCGAGGGTGAGGAGTGGGGATGGATACTTTGTTTGTTTGTTTATTTGTTTGGAAAGCTTTTTCTGTTTGTTTGTTGGTTTGTTTTTCCTCAGAAATGTGCTTTTCTTTTTCTGTTTGGTGGATTTTTGAATTAAAGTTAGTTGATCGTTTTAATTATTTCTTTTGGTTGGTTGGTTTTTTAAATAACTAAATTTATTGCTTTGATGATTTTTTCTGACGCTGAACTCCCTGCTTACCATGCTTTGTAACTCTCGTTAAACTAATTGTATTTTGGGTTTTTTATATTCTTTTTAATGTGGTCAATGATGTGGTTTGACGGGGTTTTCTTCGTCCGATAGAAGGTTAAATGCTTCACTGCTGAACCCAGTTGAGGCAATATGCCTCAAGGAATGTTTTACTTTGATTTCTTTTAATCTTTCTTCGTGTAATTTTTTTTTTTTTCATTCTAAAAGTGCTGTCGACCACATAATTGATGATACCTTTTTTCTCCGTACCTTTTTTTTAAGTGGGGGTGTTAAATTCAATGTCTACGAGGTGACAAGTGATTTTTTTCTTAGTTGTAACAGTTATATTAACTCAAGTGTAAAATATCGTCACCTCGATGGCCAATTCATGGACCCTAAGTTGACACCCATTCTCGAAAAAAAAGAAAAAAAAGTTAGCAGACTTAAGATGAAGTACTACAGTACTTTCTGTGCTCCACACTGTCTTCTGGTGGTAAAAAAAATAACTACTATCATCTGTTAGTGACAATTAGTGTTATTGAAAACTACGCCCCGGCAAAACAATGTACACTGTACATGTAAAAAAAAAATCTAAAAAATTTTGGTAGATATGTTTGTTGTCTATTTTTTTCTGTATTGTGTGTATTGGTAAATAGATATGTTTGTTGTCTTTATTTTTTGTGTACTTACTGTATTGTATTGAACAACATGGTTGTGCTGTTTGCAGTCGTTATTCTCACAATTATCTGTCCCGCTGTGTTAAAAAAAAGATCTGGTGACCTCAGGTCTAAATCGAAGTGTAACACCCAAGAATAAAAAGGAGGATCTTTCTTGGAAGAATTTGTCTGTTCGATGACTACCTCACCTTATGTGTTGCTGTTCTTCAACCCCCCAGAGGAGATCACTTCGTCAGAACTAACAGTGACTTAAATTACTAAGCTTTCACTAACTCACATTAGTTTTTGGGTTGTGATACACCCCGGCTTTTTATTTCTATTTCATTTTATTTGGAGAACTGAAGATCTAAAACAATATTGTTTTTTTTTCAGGTGAGTTGTAATGCCCGGCACTGGAGTGTGGTAAGTATGAATACAATGTCCTCTGTCAGTTTGAACAAGTCATTGCTCAGGAGATTTTTAACATAGCTCCTTTTTTTTTCAAATGACCCGTGTGTGTGTGCGTATATGCGCACTTGTGTGTGTGCGTATGTGCGCACGTGTGTGTGAGTGTGTGTGTGTGTGTGTGTGTGTGTGTGTGTGTGTGTGTGTGTGTGTGTGTGTGTGTGTGTGTGTGTGTGTGTGTGTGAAGTCACAGCCCTGTCTATACATTGGTCTATGAACGAGATCTGAGCTGTCATCCAAGAGGGTAACAGCTATCAACCACGAGTCAAGCACGTGATCCAAGACCTCATCTGCACAGGATCGCCTGTTCCGAGCCGGAATATGATCTTCAAAGTACATCACCGGGATTAGATGGATCTATCAGGGCTTAATTCGATTTCTGGTATAATGTTCGGAAGGCTGCAAGGTACACTTATCAATTTAATTCAGGCGGTTGTTGGATCAACATGTGATTATCATCTCATAACAAGTTTAGACTTTTCTTATCGTAGGGAAGTATCCTTTGGTTGGATGAACTCAGCTTGTAGCATCCAGAGATGACGCACAAAGGAGTATCACACTGGGCTATTTTTCCTTCAACTGTTGGAGCAGATTTGCAGTCCGTAACTTTTGGGAAGGAATCTGATATGCTGGAAGAAAATAATTTTCCTCCAGGATATCAGATGACATTCAATGTAAATTGTTGGGAAAACGAAATAGTTTGCTATGGTGATTTGACGGCGGAAAAAGTGTTGGAGGTTGGCGGTATCGCCGACTAATCGAAGGTTGGAGGGAAAATAGCCCAGTGTGATAGACCCCTGAAGTGTGTCCGCGTAGCACTACAGGTTAGAAGAGTCAATGGGGCTTGATAAATGTCCAGTATTATAAAAATTTCTTTTATGCATTTGTACTTCAACTACTAAGAGGTCTTGGCGTGGCGAATGCACGCGCCTCAACCCTCTAGAAGGATTTCGATGGTTACATTATATAGATAACAACGTCCAACCCAAGAAGTCTTCGACACTCAGTGTTGCAACAGCAGCCCACGTTTGGCAAGCACTCTGTCAAGTGACCTTTAGGTAGTGAGGACCCTTTAGACACTGGAAAGTCCTATCCTGGCGAGGCAAGGGCAGTCTAGAGTCAAGAGTCTCAGAGCATGAATAAAATGTAAGACACATGGAGACATAAATAGCCAATAGCAGTGAAACGGTTAAACCCCCGTACATAAGAACATAAGAATGGAAGAGACAGCAAGAGACCCTAAGCCCCACACTAGGCAGTTCCATGTCCCTTACCACCTTTCATCTGTATCCATAAATTTATCACATCTCTTAAAACAAACAATTGTTTCAACGCTCACTACATGGTTACTGTATGGGGTATTGACTGTGTAACTTTTATGACATCAGTGTCTTAGACACTGTAGCGACATCCCTACGGACCAGAGTCACACAGCATACTTTTATGATGGGTGGCTCCACTCAAAAAAAGAATGGTCGTCAGTTTTAACTTATAAAATCCCACCGTTTTCTTCCACCTGCATTGAGTCTCACCTTGACCTTCCTCTTTGAATCCATCTCTTCAGTGCGATATTGTTCCCAAGGATAGAAACGCTGGTTATGGTCAATAAAATATCAATACCGGAAGGGTCAAGAGAAGCGTTGGGTACCTACTGACCCTTTGAACCTTTTTTTTCATCCCAACCGATGAGGTATGTAAATTCCCAACACTAACCAAAATGTTCATTCACTCGCCTGCCATTGGAGAACCTGTCTGTTCGATGAGCACCTGACCTTATGTATTGCTGTTCCTGAGTCTCCTTGAGGTGACCACTTCTTCAACACTGGCAACTACCTCCCACTAGTTCTTGGGTTTTGATCCACCCAGAGGGTGGAAGAGGTGCGAAAACACGTTCTGACGAAAGTACTAAAGCACTTTGTGAGCTGTACTAAATTATCTTCACAATGATAAATCATGGGGGCATTTCAAGTCAACTTCCCTTTGAAGAATAAAAAAAAAATGCTTTCAGGCAAAGAAGAAAAGCAGATAAGAATCTCTTTAATGATAAACTCGCCATAACTTTCAATGGAATATGTTCGAGCCAAACACCTTCTATCCAATAAGCACAACGAAATTTCCTAAATATTTTTTACTTTTGGGACACTCTGGATTATTTCCTTATAAGACCTCAAGACTCCATTCAGATGACGGTCGTGCCTGGTTTCGCAATGGTAAAAAAAAAACGAATCTATAAAAGTAATGATAAAAGAATGAAGAAGAAAAAGTCTTGTTGGGCGCATGACCAATCGCTAGCATAAAAGCGACGTTCCGTTATGCCTCATGCATTCTTCAGGGCCCAAACCTCTTCAACACAGTTACTCTCGTCACAGATCCTCTCCGGAAGAACCACAGAAGACCTTGTGTATCTGAGAACGCGGACTTCAGCCTGAAGGCGAGTCTGGGGGCATCTTGATCTACCCGGTACTCGTCCCTCCCAGAAAGAACCGCCCGTGGGCATCCGGGTTCGGATCCACGAGGAGCTCCATCGGGATGAAGAGCTCGGCGACTCATCTCGTGTAATAGATCCTGACGCGGACATCGGCGAACGAAAGAGATGTCGTCGGCTCTGTTGCGGGGAGCCATGTCAAGCCGCGGATTTTTGTCGACGTACGCTGCATGTGCTACATCGCCAATACACAACTATGAATAAATAAGAGAATGAATGGACGAATGAGTAAGTGTGCTGGTAGACGGATGAATAAATAAGTAAATTGGTAAATAAATGAATGAATACACACCCTCACGCACCACATATATTTACTCGTATACACACACACACACATACACACACAAACACACAAGCGCGCACACACACAAAAACACACAAGCACACACACACACACACACACACACACACACACACACACACACACACACACACACACACACACACACACACACACACACACACACACACATATATATATATATATATAAACACACACACACATATATATATATATATATATATATATATATATATCGATAGATGGGCTAATAAAATTATAAAAAAACGAGCTTGGGGAAATGGGAAGGATAGTGACAATATGACGAGATACGGACATCTTTCAGCAAAATGACAAATGCGCAAGAAAGGTAATAACAACGGGTAAAAGGAGAACAGAGAAGTGAAGAGTGTAGTAAGATGTAGAGAGAGAGAGAGAGAGGGAAAGAGAGAGAGAGAGAGAGAGAGAGAGAGAGAGAGAGAGAGAGAGAGAGAGAGAGAGAGAGAGAGAGAGAGAGAGAGAGAGAGAGAGAGAGAGAGAGAGAGAGAGAGAAAGAAAGAGAGAGAGAGAGAGAGAGAGGGGGAGAGAGAGAGAGAAAGAAAGAGAGAATGAGAGAAAGAGAGAGAGAAAGAGAGAGAGCGCGCATAGGAGAAGTCAGAGAGGAAAAAGGAGAACTGGCTATTTGTCCTCCTCAAGAACTCTCTCTCTCTCTCTCTCTCTCTCTCTCTCTCTCTCTCTCTCTCTCTCTCTCTCTCTCTCTCTCTCTCTCTCTCTCTCTCTCTCTCTCTCTCTCTCTCTCTCTCTCTCTCTCTCTCTCTCTCTCTCTCTCTCCTTTCCTCCCTTCCTCCCTCCTTCCTTCCCTTCCTCCCTCCCCCCCCCTCTCTCTCTCTCTCTCTCTCTCTCTCTCTCTCTCTCTCTCTCTCTCTCTCTCTCTCTCTCTCTCTCTCTCTCTCTCTCTCTCTCTCTCCATTCTTCTTCTTCTTCTTCCTTCCCTCCCTCCCTCCTTTCCTCCCTCCCTCCCTCCCTCCACCTCCATGCGAGGGTGTGATAGATGGCAAGCTCAACTTCAGATGATGCCTTGTGCTGAAAGGTCGGCCGGGCTTCTGCCAGAGGGGATTTGTTGCGTTCGTGTCCGTGTCGGCTCCTCGTTTCTTTTGGACAGGTCGCCGGACGGAAGTGCCGGGGACGGGGGAGGGGAGATGGCCGTCGACCACATATTAGTATTGGCGGGGAATGTCCGCGATATTCCCACCTTTGTTTCAACGTGAAGGCGCGTATCTCCTCTACTCTTCCGGCAGCGGTGTCAGAATTCAATTGATGTTGTATTCCGCGGAAAGAAACTGCGGCTGACATTGTAGAAGAGGGGCTTGGGCGCGGCCGCATTTAATACTAACGTGATCTAATGTCATTTAACCTGTTGTGTTCCTGCTTTTGCATTTTGAACTCGTGTTGCATTTTACTCCTGGTTTGCAACAACCCCCACGTTGAGTCGGGGGCGAGCTGTCTTCGTGCTCTACAACCGATCAGGTTCAGGAGAGGTTGTGTCGTCCTTTTCTCTGGCCTTGACGACCTTTGCCCCCCCCCCTTTCCCTCTCTCCCTTCTCCACCTCCCCCTCCCTCCCCCCCTCATGCGAGTTCTCTTTAGTCACAATCTTGCTTCATATCGTCAGTCTTTCAAGTAACAGTCTCACAGTCTAACAGTCCTCATTGTCAGTGTTGTTATTATTATCAAAATCTCCATTTGGTATTAATGTTATCAATATTATCATCTTATCAGTATTGTTGTAACTGTTATCATCCTTATTTCAGAGTATTCTTATCAATACCATTATCTTATCAGTATTGTTGTTGTCACTGTTGTTGCATTTCGTGTTTTGACTGATACATTTATGATCGTCTTCCAGGTCACTGTATGCACGATTTTTTTATTTTTATTTATTTACTTATTCGTTCACTCTGTGCCACGTCTCAGAACTTAACACCATCATTTCAAATCATTTCAGTTATCAACCAATTTCATTCATATTCTTTTTTTCATTTGTAGTCATTTCCATAACTTGATCTTGACTTCAGGTCGTATCAGGGAAGAAGAACGTCTTGTATTTTATTCATGAAAATATATCTCCCGGAAACAGAATGACTATGTATCTTCTTCGGTATCAAATACACAATTTTAGCTCCAGTTCAGTGTGAAATGAATAATTCTATGACATATAGAGTGGAAAGTAAATTATTACCATAGAATAAAAACTATTTGTGCATTTCTGATCATTGTAACGTGTATATATATATATATATATATATATATATATATATATATATATATAATGTGTGTGTATATGTATAGAAAGAGAGAGAGAGAGAGAGAGAGAGAGAGTGCATTTCATACGGAGCAATGCCCAGGCATAATGTTTAAGATACACGTATGCACGACCTATGCCTTCTTCTGCAGTAGCATAGTCTACTCTCACCTTTCCCTCTTCCTCCTTCTCGACACGTCCATTTCATCATTTTGCTGGGAAGGTCTCTTCCACTTGTACATGATGCATGATACCCTTCCCCCCCCCCTCCCCCGTGCATGATGACAGGACGCGTTATCCCACACACGTCTAACTGCAGTCCATCCCTGGCGCCTCTGGCGCACGCCGTGCATCTTCCTCTGACATTTTGGTCCCGTCTTGTTCTCATGCATAAATGTCGGACGTAAGTGCTTTGTTTCTCTGTTATTTCCATGCCTTCCTACCTCAGAGTCGAAGTTCCATGCTGTTCCATTTCTATTTCAGCGTTCCACGCGCTCACCTTCGCGTTATTTTCCCCCCCGCCTTGTTGTCATCTTCCTGTATTCGTCGTCGATACTTGGCCACGTATTTCAGACGTTCCCGTGATTTTAGGATTTCATTCTATGCCCACGTGACCGCGTGTGCATTCGTTGCATGTGTACTGTACAATAGTTTCGGAATTGTATTTCCTGAAATGTGCGTGGGAAATGGTCAAATGAATTTGCAGTGAGTAAGCAAGTAGGAAAATGAACGAAAAAATATTTATACAAACGTTAGCACATGATGCTAACTTAGTGATTTTCTCCCTAGCTCCTTTGCGATACGTCAGTTAGCCTCGCAAGGGGTCATGAAAATACCTAATTGTCTAAAGAGCCGGGCTCTCCATCGGCCATATGGTAATGATATGGTGGAAATCGAGTGAAACGTTATGATTTTTAACAAAAATAAACATTGACCCGAGAAGGAGGGTGAGGGGGGGGGTGATAAAAACATGAACTAAACTCAAGATGTAAACATGTACAACAGAGCTCTCAAAAGAAACGTCATGTGGTGACGAAGATTTGATTAGTACGATGTTTCGTTTGGTACAATTTTATCAACTACATGTTGATAGACTTGTGGCCAGTTGCCAATTACGTACATGTGGAACAAACTCACTATAATTTCCTCCCTTCTCTCATATAACTCCACATATATTCGTAAAGATATCTTGCGGCCTTGTGTTTCACTTGAGACTCCATTCCAACGTACATTGGCAAGACACACTCTAGCTGAAATTCATCCCCAGCAGGTTGCAGTCATTTCCTTGTGTCTGAAACGAAATGCGGCGTTCGACCTCTGCATTTCAGCATTTCAGATGCGCTTAGTGCATTTCAGCTCCACACACAGCCTCCTCAATTCAGGCGGCGGCTCATGCACGAGGGTTTGTGTATTTGCCGTAAAGGCGAGTTTTAGTTGGACCTTGACCAAACCGCACCTTTCTGACCTTCCGCGTATTTCCTGCACCATTTGTGGCCCCTGCGCTGTTCCATGTCCGTGTAAGATACAAGCATCATGGAATGATTGGGGTACAAGTTGCGGGGCAAGGGGGGGATGGGGGGGGAAGGTTGAAAGAGAAAACCAGGAGCAAATGCCATGGAGTTGAATAAGAAGAAAAGAAGAAAAGGCGAGGGTAAGAGGGGTTTCTGCCATGTTGGACGACAGGAGAATGCAACAGTGAGAGAGAGAGAGAGAGAGAGAGAGAGAGAGAGAGAGAGAGAGAGAGAGAGAGAGAGAGAGAGAGAGAGAGAGAGAGAGAGGTTGAGGGTGAAGAAGAAGGAGGAAGGACGAAAAGTTAGGAGAGTTTGAGTGTTAGGTGAGGTCTTGTAGTGCGAGATCAGGTTGATGAGAGTGGGGGAAAGTCAAACACTGGACAGAGTCGTTTTGATGCAGAGGAAAGGACAAAGACTTGACAGAGAAGCAAAGGAGAAGGAGTTTCTGTGCTTTTGCAAGAAGCAAAGAAACGCTAATCAAGACTTAACGAGTATCAGGTCAATGAGAACTAGGCTGTCCTTTGGGTAAAGAATTATCAACAAAACTCCTGGTATCAAAGACTGTGAAGTTTCCGAAATGTTTATGCATATATATTCTTTTCTTATATATTCCTTTTATTCTATCGGTATGTATTTACTTTTATCTATGTCTTGGATTACGTGTTGGATTCGTGAGCGACAGTTTTTAACCTCTCGGAAGAGAGCTCAGACTTCATATGTAACCGATCTATGGGTAATGTTGTGACTTTACACGCACACACACACACACACACACACACACACACAACTTCCCGCCCACTAGTGTTGGAGTAACGACTCGCAGCGCAGCGATACTGAAATTATTTCAGCCCTGTGCGGGATTCGAATTCGAACCGCTGTAGCAGCGATTACGAACGCTACTACTGTGTGTGTGTGTGTGTGTGTGTGTGTGTGTGTGTGTGTGTGTGTGTGTGTGTGTGTGTGTGTGTGTGTGTGTGTGTGTGTGTGTGTGTGTGTGTGTGTGTGTGTGTCTTATACGTGTATGTGTAACAATTTTACATAGAGGAGACAACGCACCAAAACCTGGATGTATCTGTCCGACGAGCGAGCTTTTCACACATGAGAAAAATAAATAAATAAAAGTGTGTGTGTGTGGGGGGGGGATGTAAGGCGACATGGTTCCATGAACAGCAAGAAGAAGATAGAAGAAGAACAGGGAAGCTTTCAGAGTGCTTACCTGAAGGCAGACGTGTAAATAAGAGACTGAAATGCGCTCAATGTTGGCTAAAGATAACAAATACAGTTCCTGTGAATACCCTGCAAAGAAATGAAATGCGATGCTGAATTTTGCAGCCCCCGGTAGAGTCTCGAACTCAGGTCGTTGAATTAGTGGTCGAGAGCAGTACCACTACACCAGTAGTTCGTAACATTTTCCAGTGCCCTTAGTATCCCTTGATATCTCAGAAAACCTTCTCGTACCTACATCCAATACAAATACAATGCAAACATATGAAAAGGAATTAGTGATACAAACTTTGTTTTGCTTTCTCATTGTAAATATACAGGACTGCTGCACTGGCTGTCATGTCTCCTCACCCCCAGGTTCAAGGTTTCGTACCCCATGTAAAGAACCACTCCACTAGATTGTTGACCCGCGTATGTGTGCGTGTGTGTGTGATTCACCATGGTCTTGGATCACGTGTTGGACTCGTGATCGACAGCTATTTCCCTCCCAGAAGAGAGCTCACAGCTCATATATGACCGATCTGTGGGTAATGCTGTGACCTTACACGCACACACACACACACACACACCCAACTCCCCGCCCACGAAAGTTAGAGTAACGACCCGCAGCGCAGTGATACTAAGATTATTTCAGCCCTGTGCGGGATTCGGACCCGGGCCGCCGTAGTGGCAGGCGAGAACTCTAACCACTGCGCCACGAGTCGTGTGTGTGTGTGTGTGTGTGTGTGTGTGTGTGTGTGTGTGTGTGTGTGTGTGTGTGTGTGTGTGTGTGTGTGTGTGTGTGTGTGTGTGTGTGTGTGTGTTCTTTTTTTCCTTCCTTTGTAATGTCCGGGTATTAGCTGCTTAACTTATCCCAACCTTCATTTTAACCGGTAATTGGCAACAAAGCTTGCCTAGCACCTTTACCGTCCTCACGACAGCCACAGTCTCTTTATATTTCCTATTGCTATCCCGGTGTATTTTTTATAAATATATGTTTTCTTCCATTGTTGAAAATATCCCCTCCCCCTCTCCCTCCCCACCTCACCTTCCCCTCTGCTGCAGTAATTCTCAGTTCAAATAATTTTGATAATGGTCATACCTCCCGTATCAAATAGTTATGAATATAATTTTTCAGGTTTCATTTACTATTCAAAATTTCGTTATTATGTTTTCCATCTTCCTCTTATGGACAGAATGGGTTTTAGATTGGATTGCCATTGCAAGAACGACCGTCACAGTATTTTTTGTTGTTGTGTCAAATTTTCGACCACCTCACCCCAACCGCAACTTGAAAATCGTGTTTTGGACCCAACGTCATGGATTCCTTAATTGCATCCTCCTTTGGTCCCCGAAAGCTTCATTGATCTCTTTGCATTTTCGTCCAATTGCTGTCAGTTCACTTTTTTCCGTCGCGTCTATCGCCATTCGTCTTAATTCGCGCGACGCTTCGACAAATTTGATCGGTTCGCAATTTTGTAAGTTCGCAAAATTGACAGGTTTGCACATGCTATAGGGTTGCATATTTTATATGTTCGCAAACGTTAGATTCGCAATTTTATTTTTATTCGCGATATTATTTGTTCTCAATTTTTATATGTTCGCAAATGCTACAGGATCGCAAGCTTGATTTATTCGCAAATTTTATACATTCGTAAATTTTATTTTCATTCTCAAATATTACTGGTTCTCAAATTTGACATAAACGCAAATATCATAAGTTCACAAGTTTCATAGATTGTAATTTCAATAGGCTCACAAATTTAATAGGTATGTCATTTTGACAAGCTCGAACATTTGAGAGGTCCGCATATTTGATAGGTTCTCAAAATTTATAGGTATGTAATTTTGATAAATTCACAGCTTTTGGAAGTCCGCAAGATGCCAGTTCGCAATTTCTATAGGTTTACAAACTTAATAGATTCACAGATGGCTCTGTCTTGGGAAACACATGAGGAAACTGCAAGAGACCATGAGGCCTATACTTGGTAGTTTCATGTCCCTTACCACTTGTCATCCCTATCCAGTTATCTAACCGTCTCTTAAAACAACCAATTGTTTCAGTACCCACTACGAAGGCTTCAGTGAAGGGCCTTGCTTTAGGAAAACGAAGAGTGCGTAGAGTTATTTTCAAATGGTTGAAATGTGATGTAATGTGATGTAGGCAAGGTCATCATATTAAGACAGCAGGACAGGACTCGTAGTAATGTGTTTAAATTAGACAGAATTGGGTTTAAGAATGCAATAGGCAAGAACTGGTTTACCAGTAGAGTGGTTAACGAATGGAATAGACTTAGCAACCATTAGTCGTTTTAAGAGAAGATGAGATAACTTTACGGATAGGAATAAAAGGTAGAACTGCCTAGTGTAGGCCATATGGTCTCCTGCAGTTTCCTTCTGTCTCGTGTTCTTATACATAGCGTCTGTCTGTCTACCACTGCACTATAGGAAAAGCCCTTCAAACGGGGGGGGGGGATAACTATAAATTAAAAAAGATGTTGTTGGTGCCACTACATTGTTGTAAAGGGTACCAGAATGAGAATGATAAATAAATGCATAAATGAATAAATAGATAAATAAATAGTGACGTGCCGCATTCAGAACTGTACTACCTCAAACACTTGTATCTGACTCGTGTTCTATATCACAACTGCATGGATATGTAGCTTTCGCTGATGTTTCATTATTTTTAATCGTACGTAAGATAATCACTGCGCGTACACACACAACCACACACACACACGTACATATATATATATATATATATATATATATATATATATATATATATATATATATTTATATTTTTGTGTGTGTGTGTGTGTGTGTGTGTGTGTGTGTGTGTGTGTGTGTGTGTGTGTGTGTGTGTGTGTGTGTGTGTGTGTGGGTGGGTGTGTTTGTGGGTGTGGGTGTATGTACATATATATATAAATATATATATATATATATATATGTATGTATATATATATATGTATATATACATATATATATATACCGTATATATATATATATATATACATATATATATATATATGCGCGCGCGCGCGCGCGTGTGTGTGTGTGTGTGTGTGTGTGTGTGTGTGTGTGTGTGTGTGTGTGTGTGTGTGTGTGTGTGTGCGTGTGTGTGTGTGTGTGTGTGTGTGCGTGTGTGTAGATATTAAATAATCTGCTTCAAAATATATAATTGCAGTGTCTTACCATGAGGTTTAATTTAAAAACATGAAAGCCGACAAGAGACCTTTTGGGCTATAATGAGGTTAGGTGCAAAAAATATATAAATGAATAGATAAATAAATGATTAAATAAATACACAAACAAATGAATGAAAACAATAAAATAATGAGAAGCTAAAAATTGAAGAGACACATATGAACCTAAATTACATATATAACGGAAAAGGTAACAAAAGACTCAAAGGATTGACAATGTATGTATATATATATATA
This sequence comes from Oratosquilla oratoria, assembly GCF_046742065.1. Taxonomy (NCBI): domain Eukaryota; kingdom Metazoa; phylum Arthropoda; class Malacostraca; order Stomatopoda; family Squillidae; genus Oratosquilla; species Oratosquilla oratoria. Next base: position 50,678,791 of record NC_134795.1, read on the forward strand.
GATATATATATATATATATATATATATATATATATATATATATATATATATAAAGAACATTAAATGTGAGAAGATAAATGAAATGAAAGCGCCTATGGCGATGATGACGACAATAACGATAGTAATGAAAATGACAACGATAATGATGTTGGGAAAAAACACAAGTCTCTGTGATCATCTTAGTGAAGAGGAACGACATCTTATGGAAAAGGGGATAAATGAATAGATAGATAAATAGTGGTAAATGAATAACTAGATAGATAAATCAATAGATAGATAAATAAATGAGAGGAGTAAATCAGTTGCGGAAAGTGTTTGAAGCATTCACATGTAGAGAGAATTTGCGCGGCACAAGGCAAGGCTAAAGTGTCTTTGCGACCGTGCTAATAGGGGAGAGTTGGCGCGTCACCCTCACTGGTCGCCCCATGGGTCATCCTTCTCTCGGACGAAGACGCAGGAATCTGCTGCATCCACTCACGGCCCACGGGGATGTTTCCGTAGAGATGGCTGACTTCTTTCTGACTACCTGGTATCGGTGGAAGTGGTGGCCAATCTAGATGTTGATCAATCGACCAAACAACATCTCTGTTCGTGAATATATGCCAAAAAGTTGACTGACAAAATGGACGGGAAAGAAAATGGAGACTTCTGGACATCGTCTGTGCGAACTTGTCTGACCCACGGGAGGCACAGCAACGTTCTCAGGAAGAAAATATCCTTGAATAAAAATGAAAACCACTTTGAAGACGTGGAGCTAATTGATGACGTCATAGATATCATGTCCAGCTACGAATGGGTTCAACTGAAAGCAGTCAGAATAAAGTCTCAAATCACAAGGACCAGTGGTCGAACATTTTATCATTATAATAATTATTCATTTCAGATAGGGACATTGAATGTTAAGACAGCTATAGCTGAATTCAGTTTTCATAATCAGGTTGGCTGTTCACAGCACACCATCAAATTATTTTATTGTCTACAAAGCTGTTTTTCATAGATAAATATTGATGATTTGGAAGTATATGCCAGTTAGTTTATCCTCAGCAAATAATGTTTATGTTGAAAAGAACTTATGCTAACAAGAGATGAAGATAAGACACTTTATGTTTAGTAACAAACAATTTTCAGTAGCGTACGAAACATGTGCACGAAAATGTGCACCTGGTAGATCCCTCGCTTATGGAATGCTGTTACCAAACCTTCTAGAGATTTTTTTCAACATTGAACAATATCGTCAAACATCCAGTAACTAAACCTGGTTTTCTGGTCTGGTGACTCTCCTGGGAGTTTCTGGGGTCCCCAGGACTCTCAGAAGCCCCAGTGGCTCACATCCTGGTAGATTTCTCCTTTATGGAACGCTGTTTCTTAATCTTCTGGAGATCTTTTCAACACTGAACAACAATATCGTTAAGGAACCGCTAACTGCCTCTGGTTTCTGGACAGGTGACTCTTCTAGGAGCGTCTGGGGGAAGTCCACACACACACCTGGAAACCCCAGATGGCAAACCGCAAATATAACCCCAGTTAAACCCGCGCTTAATCTACGAGGTTATGAACCAGGTTTTCGTAACAAAAATTGAAGAAATCCCGCCGCGTTTGTGATGTGTATTTGCAACCAAAACTTTACACGCGATAGATTTTCTTCTGACTAACGATGGCGATTTTACTCAAAGTCTCAGAACTCTATCCATCCTTTAGCCGATGTCTATCACCAAGTCATAGTCAGAAGGAAATATATTAACTGTCTCTTGCTTTTAGTTTGTTCTTAAAGTCATGTATAGTTTTAGCACTCACTGTTTCCTCATTCATTTTTGTTCCAGATATCTATCACTCTTTATGGGAAGCTATTCTTTCTCAGATCTCTTCTGTAACTGTCCTTCTTAAGTTTCTTCTCGTGTCCTCTTGTTTTCTTCTACCCCACTTTAGTAAGTCATCTCTATCAAGAATTTCCATCCCTTTCATAATTCTGTAGATGGTTAGCAAATTACCTCTTTCTCTTCTTTGTTCCAGGGTTGGTAGATTTGGTTTATCCAATCTTTGTTCGTATGTCAAATTGGAGAGTGTTGGTACCAACTTTGTCGTTGCTCTTTGAATTCTTTCTAGTTTCTTTATGTTTTTTTTAGAACTAGGTATCCATAGTGTCGCAGCTTACTCTAATTTTAGTCTTATCAGTGTAACTAGTATTTTCTTTACCATTTCTTCATCCATGTAGTCAAAGGCTACTTTAATTGATCTTAATAAGTTAAGTTTCTCTGACTAATTTGTTGACATGTTTGTCTGGTGTCATGTCATTTGAGATAGTTACTCCTAGGTCCCTTTCCGAGTTTACTTTTTTACTTCCTTTGTACCAATTTTATATTGACACGATATTCTATTTTTGCTTTTTCCAAATTCCATTATGCTACATTTCTTAATGTTGAAGTTCACTTCACACTTCTGACTCCATTTCCAGACTTTGTGCAGGTTTTCTTGAAAAGATTTGCAGTCTTCCTGTGTACTTACTCTCTTTAGTAGTTTCGCATCATCTGCAAATAAGTTTATATAACATTCCACACCTTCATCCATATCATTTATATAAATGGCAAACATTATTGGAGCCAATACAGAGCCTTGTGGGACTCCACTTATCATATCTTCCCAATTGAGTTCTTGTCTCTAAATACCACACTCATTTTTCTCCCGTTCAAGAAATCTTTCATCCATTCCAATAACTTTCCTTGTACTCCACTTATTATTTCAATCTTTCTTAGTAGCTTTTTGAGTGGTACTTTGTCAAAAGCCTTTTGTAAGTCCAAGAAAGCACAATCTGCCCATCCGTCTCTGTCTTGTATTATTTCTATTAATCTTGAGTAAAAGCATATTAAGTTTGTAGTACATGATCTTCCACTTCCAAAACCAA
>NC_134795.1:50691689-50709189 GCF_046742065.1 Oratosquilla oratoria
CGGAGGTTGAGGTGAAGGCAGTTCGAACCCTGCCGCCAGCGAGCTGGACCAAGTGCATGGTTAATTACATTCTACCCTGCAAAGTACCCTGTAAGGGGCACCGTCCTAGCCTCCTTATAGGGGGAGTTTTCGACGGTAAACCGAATCAATTATATATATATCTACATGTATATATATGTATGCATATATATATATGTATATATATATGCATATATATGTATGTATATATATATTAGTGAATTTAGGGAGCAGGTTCTCTTCAATACATTTCTTATTAAATAACACAGCAAACTGGGCACGAGTAGCGGGCTGGAAAGGATGAATTGTCACAGTCCTAGATCTCTCCTAATGTACCTATCTTTGTATTATATAAGTATGTATTTATTTCTGAATAAATTACCAGAAGATGCCTAATGCATAGGCGAAACGTCGTATAATGTTAGTTTTCCTACCCAATCATGGACTCGTTTGGAAATATTGTATACCTTCTCCCTCCTTTAGAGAGAAAAGTTATTAGAAGAGTAGAAAGTCTCAATAAGAAGATAACTAACGCCCAGTTTGCTGTGTTATTTAATAAGAAATGTATATATATATATATATATATATATATATATATATATATATATATATATGTATACATCTATATATTTTATGGAAGAAAGTATACGCTGGACTCGACGTTCGTCAATTTATTCCAGCGTATACTTTCTTCCATAAAATGGTTCCTGGACTCCAGCTATTTTCGAATATATATATATATATATATTCATATATGTATGTGTATATATATATATGTATATATATACACATATATATGTATATATATATATATATATATATATACTGTATATGTATATATATATATATATATATATATATATATATATATATATATATATAGTGTGTATATATATATATATATATATATATATATATATTATATACATATATATATGTGTGTGTGTGTGTGTGTGTGTGTGTGTGTGTGTGTGTGTGTGTGTGTGTGTGTGTGTGTGTCTGTGTAAATTTCTCCATTATAAAACTTTCGATCATAGACGTCCATCTCAGCACCTCGGAGGGGATGGGTTCCTGACTCCCGCCGCACTGCTTGGGTCAAAAGCAGCGCAGTGAGGCACAGCTCTTCTACACAAAGGCCCGACACCCGAGTCTGGATGCTGTTGTTTTTGTTGTTGGTGGTGGTGGTAGAGGTGGTGATGATTGTGGTGGTAATGAGAAAGAAGCAATTGTGTGGGGGGTAATTGATGATGAGATGGAAAAGGGGAGGGGGAAGGAAGAGGGGAGCCTCCCCCTCTCCCCCCTTCCCCTCTCGGTGAAGGAAAGAGTGATTTAGCGTATTACATCGACGAAACTGTGATAAATGTTTCATGCAACCAGGAGGGAGTGAGGGAGGGAGGGAGGGAGGGTGAGAATAAGGAGGCTGGGGTGAAGGGGAAGACAGGGAAGGGGTAGGGAAGAGAGGAAGGGAAGATGGACAGACATAAGGAGAAGGCACTGAAGTGCAACCCAAAGAGAGGTCTTCACTGCATTTCCTCAAATATGTGTCTTTGTAAATGCTTTCACATATATATATATATATATATATATATATATATATATATATACAAATATACGTACCTATATATATATTTAGATACATATATATATATATATATATATATACATATATGTATATATATATATATATACAAATATGTATATGTATTTTTAGATTTCGGCCGCAGATTCTCAATAATACACACTGTGTGAAACACAACAGCATTTTGACACTGATTAATTTTCTTACTGACTTTTTGAATTTTTCTAACAGTAGATCTCATTTCAGGGGAATGAGCTAATACAAGTCTTCCATAGTCTTCCATTTTTAACTGACGTTTCGGCTTCAGGGAGTCACAGACTTAATTCTTGTATACTATTCTGAAGATAACTCCCTGAAATCGAAACATCAATCAAAAATGGAAGGCTTGTATTTGCCCATCCCTTCTGAAATGAGATCTACTATCAGAAAATTTTAAAATCTCAGTAAGAAAATTAATCAGTGTCAAAATGCTGTTGTGCTTAACTCAGTGTATATATATATATATATATATATATATATATATATACATATATATATACATATATACACACACACACACACATATATATATATATATATATATATATACATATACATATATATACATATATATATATATATTATATATATATATATATATACATATACACATTTGCCCATCCCCCCTGAAATGAGATCTACTGTTAGAAAAATTCAAAATTTCAGTAAAAAAATCAGTGTCAAAATGCTGTTGTGCTTAACTCAGTGTATATATATATATATATATATATATATATACATATATATATGTATATATATATACATACATATACACATACACACACACAAACACACACACACACACACACACACACACACACACACACACACACACACACACACACACACACACATATATATATATATATATATATATATATATATATATATATATATATATATATATGGATTTGAAAAAGGCTTATGACAGGGTAGACAGGAAGGCACTGTGGGAGGTACTGCAGATATATGGGATAAAAGGAAAGCTATTAAGAACATTCAAGAGTTTTTACGAGAGTAGTAGATTTTGTGTTAGAATTAGAAATGGAGAGAATGAGTGGTTTGAGGTAAAGGTGGGACTTCGTCAGGGATGTGTTATGTCGCCTTGGTTGTTCAATTTATACATGGATAGGGTGATGCGAGAAGTGAATGCAAGGGTAGGGGGTCGGGGATTGAAGAAGTTAAAGAAAATGGAGAAAAGTGGGAGGTAAGCCAGTTGTTGTTTGCTGACGGCACTGCGCTTGTAGGAGGATCAGAGGGATTGACAAAATTAGTGACAGAGTTTGAGAGGGTGTGCGAAAGAATGAAGTTGAAGGTAGCTGTGGATAAAAGTAAGGTGATGAAATGTACAAGGAAAGAAAGTGTCAGCAGACTGGAAGTGATTATTAAGGGAAAGAGACTGGAGGAAGTGGATAGTTTCAGATTCTTGGGTGCGAATGTGGCAGGGAAGGGAGGAGTGAAAGTGAAGGTAGAATATAGATTGAGAGAAGCAAGCAAATTCCTTGGGAGATTAAAAAGTGTAATGAGAAATAGACATTTGGGAATGGATGGTAAGAGGAGATTGTATGAAGGAGTGATTGTGCAGACAGCACTGTATGGGGCAGAAACATGGAACATATGAGACGGAGTGTGAAAGAGTTTGAATGTGTTTGAAATTAGGTGCCTGAGAAGTATGATAGAGGTTAATAGGCAAGATAGAGTGAGAAACGGAGAGGTGAGGAGGAGAACGGGGGTGGAAAGGGAGTTGGGGAATAGGGTTGATGAAAAAGTAATGGAACGGTTTGGACACATGAAAAGAATTAGTGAAGAAAGATTAGTAAAAGAGGTGTGGAATGCAGAGATGAAAGGAGTGAACATGAGGGAGTGACCAAGGATGAGATGGATGGATGGGGTAAAAGGGCATTGAAAAAGAGAGGAATATCTGTTGAGGAAGGATGGGAGAGGACAGAAGATAGGGGTGAATGGAGAATGGTTGTGTATGGATGATGCTGTAATGCATGAGGGGGAGTGGGTGAGGGATGGGGTAAGGTAGTATGTGTGAAAAAATGAATTGACGCAGCCCGAAGGGATTTCTCCTCATCTCCATTTTTTCATGAGGGGAAGGAGAGGGAGTGTCGCCGATTTAATGAAGCGGCCTTGCTGTGGATGTGCTGTGTCTTGCGACACTGCTTCTGATTCAGGGCAGTGAGTGAGATGCAGGGGTGACCCGTCATCCAGGAGGAGCCAAGATAAGAGGGAGGGAAGAGGGTGGATGGGAGTGGAGTATGTGGGGATAGAATGAGTGTAAGTGGTTTTTATGCCTTTATTATTATTTTTTTCTTTTTTTGTTACCTCCCTTGTAAGGGGCAAAAAGCCTTTGGTATATGTATGTATGTGTATATATATATATATATATATATATATATATATATATATTCATATATATATATATATATATATATATATATATATGTATATATATCTATATATATATATGTATATATATATATACAGGGTGGTGCAAAAGTCTGGACCCATAGCCATTTTTGACATAATTTTAATCATTTAAGTATCATATCTAATTTTATTTATTATCTTTCAGATTGTACCCATGGCAGGAAAGCTAACAATTTCAGAAAGAGTAGAACTTGTTCTCCTGTATGCGAAGGACGGCGCCAGCTCGCGATCAGTCGCAGATATTTATAATGCTAAGTACCCGAATAGGCAACCAGTTACGCAAAGAACTGTCAGCATACACTTCGCATACAGAAGCACAAGTTCTACTCTTTCTGGAATTGTTAGCTTTCCTACCAAGGGTACAATCTGAAAGATAATAAATAAAATTAGATATGATTCTTAAATGGCTATGGGTCCAGACTTTTGCACCACCCTGTATATATATATGTGTATTTACCTAGTTGTATTTACCTAGTTGTATATTACGGGAAGGGGAGCTATGCTCGTGGGGTCCCGTCTTCATTTCTCATTTTATCTAAAAAAAAATTAAATTCATGTATTGTTTTTGCACACACCACTTTCTCATCTAACTTGTTCCAACTGTCTATTGCTCTGTGTGGAAAGCTGTTCTTTTTCAAATCTCTTCTATAGCTGTCTTTTTTTATTTTCTTTCCGTGTCCTCTTGTATTTCTGTCATCCCATTTTATCAGATTCTCTCTATCAGTAATTTCTATGCCTTTCATGATTCTGTAAATAGCTATCAAATCTCCTCTCTCTCTTCTTTGCTCTAGTGTCTGTAGTTCAAGTTTTTGTAGTCTCTCTTCATATGATAGTTTTGAGAGTGTTGGTGCCAGTTTTGTAATTGCTCTTTGTATTCTTTCAAGTTTTTTTATACATTTTTTTGTACTTGGTGACCATATTGTTGCTGCATATTCTAATCTTGGTCTTATCAGGGTGATTAGGATTTTCCTCACCATTTCTTCATCCAGGTATGTAAATGCCACTTTGATTGTTCTTATTAGATTATAAGTTTCTCCAAAAATCTTATTTATATGTTTTTCAGGTGACATATTATTCATAACAATGACTCCCAGGTCCTTTTCATTTTCTACTTTTTTTATTCCCTCTTCTCCCAAATTATATGATCCTGTTATTCTGTTTTTACTTTTTCCAAATTCCATTATACTGCACTTTTTTGTATTGAACTCCATCTCCCACTTCTTACTCCATTCCTGTACTTTATTTAGATCTCTCTGTAGTGATTCACAATCTTCTTCAGTTTTCACTCTTTTCAGTAGTTTTGCATCGTCTGCAAAGAAGCTCATATAGCTTTCAATTCCTTCATCCATATCATTAATATATATAGCAAACATTATTGGGGCCAGGACTGTTCCCTGCGGGACACCGCTTATTACTTCATTCCATTTTGAGTGCTGGTTTCTTATCACTACTCTCATTTTTCTTTCTTGCAAAAAGTCTTCCATCCAATTTAGTAATTTACCTTGTATCCCTCTTTCAGATTCTAGTTTCTTAAGCAACTTCTTATGTGGTACTTTGTCAAAAGCTTTTTTTAGGTCTAGAAATGCACAATCAGCCCATCCATCTCTTTCTTGTATTATATCTATTAGCCTTGAATAGAAACATATTAAATTGGTGACGCATGATCGTCCTTGTCTGAATCCAAATTGCCTTGGATTTAGTACGTTGTTTTTTTCCAAGTATTTTACCCATCTATTTTTGATCATTCTTTCACAAATTTTTGCTATTGTACTTGTTAGAGAGACTGGTCTATAGTTGGTAGGTTCTTCTTTATTTCCTCCTTTATATATAGGTACTATATTTGCTTTTTTCCAATCTTCTGGAACTTTTCCTTCTTTCAAGGAACTGCTTATTATGCTATGTATTTTGTCTGCCAGTTCATTCCTGCATTCTTTCAGAATCCAGTTTGCTATTTCATCTGGTCCATGTGATTTTCTGACATCAAGATTACTCAATTGTATCAATATTTCATTCTTTGATACTTCTATTTTTTCTATAGGGGGGACTTTCTCTTTCCATTCAATCTCTTCAGGTTGTATGTTCTCCCTTGTAAACACTGATTTAAAATGTTTGTTCATAATTTCCGCCATTTCCATTTCCTCAGTGTATTCAACTCCCCCTTGTCTTAATTTCTCCAAGTCCTGTTTGTTTTTCAGTTTATTGTTTACAAATCTGTAGAATAGTTTTGGTTGATCTTTACATTTTTCTATGACGTCTTTTTCATATTTTCTCTTTTCCTCTCTGCATGTTTGTACATATTCATTTCTATAACTGGTATATATTTTCCATTTTTCAGGTTTTCTGTCTTTTTTCCATCTGGTCCAGGTGTAAGAGGCCGGTAGTGTACGAATGGAAATGAGCTAGGGCAGTAGAATAACTCAGACTCGACGCCTCCGAAGAGGGCAATGTTATGTCTAGGTGAGGGCGACGTTTTGTCTATGTAAACACACCGACGGTGGTGACTGTTTTTATAATCGCTTATGTAATCACAACATTGTAAGCGCGGGTTACCTTCGTTTGACTAATGCTGAGGTAAACAATTTTTGCTAGTGGCATTGAAATGGCTTTCCGGATTGGTGCAAGGTGCAGAAGGAGGAAAAAAACTATTGGTGCATGAATTCAAAGTCACGCCCATAAGGAGTGACATTTATTTGAGAAGTCACCGGGGATTGGTTTAGAAAAATTAGTGACGTCAGACGAAGGTAGCTTAGCGTAAGATACGGGATCTCGTCAGACGTTCTACAGAGAAGAGATAGAGAAGATATATGGGAGAAGATATAGAGAGGGTGTAAGGAGAGAGGATCAGGAGACGATGTAGAGACGAGAGAAAAGAGATCCCGAGTGTAAGCTAAGGTGAAATTACAGTGAAAGAAGAAAGAAAATTCACCATCCTTTTATTAACCCAAAGGACGAGAGGAATAGGCATGGGGCCTAGAAAATAGTGAGACTACAGGAAAAAGAAGGCATTGGGCCTACTACTTAAGAGGAACTTGAATATTAGTGAACCTCACGTAACGAGAGGCAAGGGGCCTCGAGACGAGTGATATTACAAGTCAAATTTAAGTGACAGTGGTGACTAGGGGGGGTGAAAGTGGTGGCAGCGGTGGGATGAACTGGGTGTTAAACACCTCCGAAGAGAAGTGGCGCCAGAAGTCTACGGGAACAAGACAACCAAAATCAAGAGTGTATTACGACTACGAGAGAAATCTACAACTTCAAGTAACTGCTACGTTGGGAACAAGCATTCTTCAAGATTCTTCAAGGAGATCATCATCTACAAGGCGGTCTTCAAGGCAGAGTGTGTGATGGAGGAGGAACAACGTCGTTGAGGAAAGACAAGACCGTAGAAGGACGTCAAACCAGACATTGACATCACGAAGCGACATCGCAAGCAGCCAGGCTAAAGCAAGGTATTAGTAAAGTATGAGTACCCCTCAGAATTCTAACGTGTTGAGACACGAAATTCACACATCAAATACAAATATTCCAAAATTCACAGGAGAGTCTAACACATATGGTGTAAACAAGTTCTTGAACCTTATTGACACACTTATAGTTAGTAAAAACATTACAAATGAGAATCGTAAGATTGAGATTCTCAAGGAGAATATAGATCCAGAGCATGGAAGGGCGAGGTTTGTCATTAACTTTCAGCAAATGGAATTAATTAATCAATATGATAATTACAAGAAAGCCTTTCTTAAACATTTCATGTCCAAATGTGATCAGGATCCTATTAGATCATTGGTAAAAATGATTAAGGAAGTTAGGACAAGTGAAACTGACACAGAGTACTTAGCTAGATTAGATAGATGGTCAAAAGACATGAATTCTATCTTGAAAGATTCAGACTGGATAGAAAGATCTAGTGAGAAGATGGAAATCTCACAGGTAATCAAATTGATTACATTTAGCTTATTGGCAAAGAATTCTGATGACTTAACAGCAGAAAGGCTGTACAAAGATTTAAAATCAAATATCTGTTTAGGAGAAGTAGATTATCTTCTACAAGGATACAGTGAGACCAGAACAATAAACCCATATATAATGCCTATAAATCAACAAAGCCAATATAGGAACTCTAGAGAGTTTAAGAAAACAGAAGTAGGACATAGGCGGCATGCTAGAAGTCCATCTAGGGATAGGGATACCAGAATCCTATGTTTTAATTGTAATGCTTGGGGACACAAGGCACAAGAATGTTTTTATGGGATTATTTGCAGAAATTGCAAATACGAAGGTCACAATGAGTATCAATGTAGGAACCCTCCATTCTGTATTTACCATAATAAAATCGGACACAGAACTCATGAGTGCCGAAATTTTCGGGTACCCCCAGGGCTAAGAGGAAAACCCCCAGACACAGAATAAACCATTTCAGACCTCCCCATATATATACCGATAGGCGGTATTGTGTTAAATATGGGAATGCAAGGGAGATGAAAGAAACTGACAAACTGATAATTACTGTTGGTAAAACTTCTGTAGGACCTCTCATTGCGGGTAAAGTGTTCAATAAGCCTATTCAAATTTTTATTGATACAGGGTCTGTAGTTAATGTAATTACTAGTAAAGTTTTAAACCAGTTGAACCCAGGAGTGAAAATGTTGGAACCAATCCGTTACACATTGCAAGGTGTAACTGGAAATCAGTTAAAAACATTAGGCAAGATTGAGCTAGAAGTTGCCTTATATACAAATGAACAATTGTACATCCCAGTGATAGTGGTAGAAGAGTCTGTTTTTCCAGGAGATTTATTGATAGGATTTGCAACTATGAGAAAAGAAAACATGGTAATTTGTCCTGCTGACTTAGGAATTTTAGTGAAGTCACAGTTAATCCCATTCTTAAATCAACCAGACTTAAGACCAGTGACAGGAATCAATGAATCCTTAGATAACATTTCTATCCTAGATAGCGAGGCCGAGCGGTCCAACCCTACAGAAAGTAAAACAATTTGTGAACCCAACTCAGAAGTTCAAGAAATCCCAGAGATTACTAAATTATTAACCACAGATGCCTTGAGAATTGCAGATTGCGGATTAACAAGGTCGACATTGTTACATCCCATGTCAATTAATAAGGTTGAAGTGTGTTTGAAAGGAATCAATGTAGACTCTGAAGTAATTACAGTCCCAGAATCAGTTAAACTTAAAGGATTGAAGTGGGACTCAGGGATTTATAAGACAAATAAGAACAGAGTAGAAGTATTAGTAATTAATACTATGAATAAAGAGATAGTTTTAAAGAAAGGTACACAAATAGGATGTATTCAGGTGTGTACTAAACCTATTAAGATTTTAAATGAGAATAGTGAGGAGATAGAATTACCAACTTCATCAATTTGCTCAGTACAAGAAGGCATAGACTTAAGAAATAGATATAAAGAATTATTACAATCAACTAATTGCCCTGAGTTGGATGAAGCTTTATTTGCTTTGCTTATGAAACATAAAAAAGCAATTGCTTTGCCGGGGGACGCCTTAGGCAAAACAACTGTTTTAAAACATCACATTAAGTTAAAACCAGGAACACAACCTATCTACATACCAGCCTACAGAGTTCCTCACTCTAGATTAGCTGTAGTAGATAAACTCATCACTGAAATGTTATCACAGGATATTATTGAACATAGTAAGAGTGAGTGGAATTTTCCGTTGATCTTAGTACCAAAGTCTGATGGGACTATGCGACCAGTTATTGATTACAGGGAACTGAATAAGCACACCATTCGTGACAGGTTACCATTACCCATTATCGGTGACATATTGAGAAGTTTGGGAACTGAGAATAGATATTTTAGTACTATAGATATCAAATCAGCTTTTTGGCAAATAGAATTGCATGAAGATTCAAGAGAGTTCACAGCATTTTCTACTACAACAGGACATTATGAGTTCAAGAGAATGCCATTTGGGTTATGTAATAGTCCATTAACTTACATGAGATTAATGAATACTATTCTAGATGGATTGTTAGGAAACACTGCCAGTGTATTTCTAGATGACATTTTAATAGTTTCTCAGACTGCAGTGGAGCACTTTAAGAAATTAGATTTGATATTCTCAAGACTAGGAGAAGCTGGGTTAAAAGTAAAACTTGAAAAATGTAAGTTCTTGCAAGACAGTGTCATTTACTTAGGACATAAGATAGACAGACACGGACTGAGTACAGTAAATTCAAAGGTGGACGCTGTCAAGAATTTTCCAGTTCCGATCAATGTAGACAAGGTTAGGAGCTTTTTGGGATTAACAGGATATTATAGAAAATTCATTCAAAGTTATGCTGACATTGCTAATCCACTAAGTTCTTTGTTGAGAAAGGACTCAAAGTTCATATGGGGACCTGCGCAACAGCAAGCTTTTGACAAGTTGAAAGATAAACTCACAAGTTCACCTATTTTAATTTTCCCCGACTATGAAAAAGAATTTATTCTTTGTACTGATGCGTCTGACATAGGGTTAGGAGGCATACTAATGCAAGAGAGAAATGGAACTTTAAAACCCATAGCTTACACATCCAGACTTTGTAATAGTGCAGAGAGGAACTATTCTATAACTGAAAGAGAAACTTTAGCAGTAATTTATTCTTTAGAAAGTTTTAGGGATATGATACTAGGGTATCCCATCAGAGTTTGGACTGATCACACAGCTATTCAGAACTTATTTAAGCATAAGAATCTTAGAGGCAGACTTGCTAGATGGTTTGCGATACTTCAGTGCTATGATGTTCAATTTAATTATATTCCGGGTAGAAGGAATGTAGCAGATCCACTTTCTAGAAACATTAGTCAACCAATGACTGGGACAGGGTTGATTAATTTTGTTTGTAGTATAGAAGAATTAGTAACTTTAGATGAAGAAATGCTAATAAGAGAACAGGGAGATGATGAGACATGTGATTCAATAATCAAGCATTTGATGAACCCAAGAGGAGATCCTCCAAAGCTACCAAAGGGGTATAAGATAGAGGAATTTCATTTGATTAATGGAATTTTGTATAGGAAAACATTTGTAAATGGGAAAGATATTTCTAGAGGTCAAGTAAATCAGTTGGTTATACCACAAACTCTGGTAAATGAGATATTGAAGTTACTTCATGATAGTGATTGTAGTTCACATCCTGGAAAGGATAAAACTTATAGACAGGCACAACTTAAGTACTTTTGGTTAGGTATGAAGAAAACTATATATGATTATATAGAAAAATGTGTAAAATGTGTAAAGGTGAAGGGAAATACACCAAAACCTGCTCCTATACTCACCTATCCCATTCCACAGAAACCTTGGGAAAGAGTTCACATGGATACTTTGGAATTACCACTAACCGAGAACGGCTTTAAATACCTATTTGTTGCTATTGATTATTTTTCAAGATTTTGTATATTACAACCCATAATCAATAAGAAAGCTGAAACTATTGCTTCCGTAATCTATGATCAGATAATCTGTAATTTTACTACACCTAACATCCTAGTTTCAGATAATGGGACTGAATTTAATAACAAAATCTTGGAAAATCTATGTAATGTGTTCCACATCAAGAAAGTCAATATACTCGTTAACCATCCCCAAAGTAATGGAGTAGTAGAAAGGTTAAACAAAAAGATAATTATATGTCTTAGAACCCTAATAAGTCCTCATAGTGTAACTTGGGATACTTGGATTCCTTGTGTTAAGTGTACCCTGAACAATCAAATTAATGTAGCAACTGGGGATACACCTCATTTTATAATTTTTGGGGAGGACAAAACTCTGCCATATGAAATGTTGACAGCAGAGCAAAAACCCATATATAATATGGATGATTATATATCCAATAGGATAAATACTCTTCAAAGTATTCACCAAAGAGTTAGGAAACATATGCAGGTGTATTCACAAGAGATGAGGGAACAACAACACAAAATAGCTCGTAAACTAAAATTGAAAATTGGGGAATTAGTAATGGTCAAAGCAACCTCACCCAATAATAAACTTTCACTAAGGTACACTGGTCCATATAGGGTAATTGATTCTGCAGGTGGAAACAAGTTTAAACTTAAACATTTAGAATCAAGAGAAGAATTGGTAGGACATTTAGATGACATAAGGAAAATTAGCTTGCAGATCTATGAAGATGATTATAGTAATACTTTGTGCATAAATATTGATAACCCTGGAGAATATGGAGAATATTATAATGATATTTTTCAAGAGTTGAACATTAATCTTGATGTATTTTACAGATGAAAACTGCCTTATTAATAATATTAAGTTTGGTGAGTGCCATGGACTGGAATCCGATTCGTCCTGGAGCATTGGTACATCATCAAGGTAACCTAATCTTGGTTGATAAGGTGGTAAGGGTAGTTCTTGATTATAAAAATGTAACCAAAATTAAAGAAAATGTGGACTCCATTAATAAAAGTTTGCAAATATTAAAACAGAACATTTCCAGTAAAGATGTTAAGGATAGACTTGAAAACAAAATAAAGGAAATAGAGGATAAATTGCACATCATAGGTTCAAATTTCAAAAGCAATGTTAGACAAAAGAGAAGTGCAATAGTAGTGGCTTTGGGAGCTCTTGCTGGTTTGGGAATTGCCAATTTTGCCTTCCTTGCTGACTTGAAAATTTCAATAAATACATTAAAGGAGAAAGTTGGAAAAATTGATGAATTACAATCAAGCATTAAAAACATTGAAGAAATGATCTCTGATATTTCAGATAACTTAGAGAATCTCAGCTTGAAACAAAGTGAACAAGAGAGTACAATGCAAATTTTTTTGTTACTCAATACTATGCAATTGAAATTATCTGAGATGCAAGTTCAATTGGAATCTTTTGTACAGGATTTAGTTATGGCCAATTCGGGTCAAGTAACTTCTTCTCTCCTTCCAATACCTCAACTTATAAAGGTAATTAAGTCAGCAAAGAAGGATTGGAACTTTGAACCTTTCTTTGAAGAAGCTAATGTAGCATTATATTATCCATTGCTAAACTCCTACCTTAATGTTACTTCAGTTATTATTGAAATCCCGTTCTCTTCCAACCAAAGATTTAACTTATTCAAATTGAAACCCTTCCCATTGAAGGTAAATGGTTCATTTTATGAAGTAGATATTCCAATTGTAGACCCAATCAATTATATCCTTTCTGTAGACAATCTGAAGGAGAGCAGAGTCTCTAATGACAAGTTGAAGGAGTGTAGAAGATTTAATAGGAATCTTTACCTCTGTCATTCTTCCATGTTTGTGTTCCGTGAAGCTTTGAAAAATTCATGTGAAGCCTCTCTGGTTAGGAATATGTCTGTTATGAACAATTGTCATTACCAACGAATTTTGGTAGACCAGATCCCTCATTGTAACATACAAGGATCTCATTACCTGTTTTTCCCTAACAAGACAAAGGTATCAATAAATTGTCCCGGGTTGAGTCCTAAATTGGATTTGGTTGAAGGTCTTGTCTCTATTCAAGATAACTGCGAATTGCATGCAGACACTATTTCCACCATTTCTAATACCCTTAATACAATGCATTTAACCGAGGACACCTACATTTCAACCTTCAACTTCACATTGCCTGAAAACTCCCCTCCCTTGAAAATTAAGAGAAGACCATTGTCAAGATCTCCCTCAAATGATTTACATATGTTACCAATCCTAATCATACCCTTACTTTCAGTGTTAGTGGCAGCACTGATTGCCTTTGTTGTATTCCGGAGATTGGCTCTGTCAAAGCAAATCAACCATGTAACCGCTTAATTCAATACCTTATATATATATTGAGATGCATGTTATTCACATTTATAGGTATTATGTTTATGTATTATTCCCAATTTATAGCATGAATGATGTATTTTGGAAGATAGATTAACAATAACGCAAGGGTAGATTAGCTTATTCTAGAAATATATTAGCAAGCCCTGTAAGAGGGAAATAAGAAATTGGTCGGGACGACCAAGGGTAGCTGCCGAGCCCTGTAAGAGGCCGGTAGTGTACGAATGGAAATGAGCTAGGGCAGTAGAATAACTCAGACTCGACGCCTCCGAAGAGGGCAATGTTATGTCTAGGTGAGGGCGACGTTTTGTCTATGTAAACACACCGACGGTGGTGACTGTTTTTATAATCGCTTATGTAATCACAACATTGTAAGCGCGGGTTACCTTCGTTTGACTAATGCTGAGGTAAACAATTTTTGCTAGTGGCATTGAAATGGCTTTCCGGATTGGTGCAAGGTGCAGAAGGAGGAAAAAACTATTGGTGCATGAATTCAAAGTCACGCCCATAAGGAGTGACATTTATTTGAGAAGTCACCGGGGATTGGTTTAGAAAAATTAGTGACGTCAGACGAAGGTAGCTTAGCGTAAGATACGGGATCTCGTCAGACGTTCTACAGAGAAGAGATAGAGAAGATATAGGGAGAAGATATAGAGAGGGTGTAAGGAGAGAGGATCAGGAGACGATGTAGAGACGAGAGAAAAGAGATCCCGAGTGTAAGCTAAGGTGAAATTACAGTGAAAGAAGAAAGAAAATTCACCATCCTTTTATTAACCCAAAGGACGAGAGGAATAGGCATGGGGCCTAGAAAATAGTGAGACTACAGGAAAAAGAAGGCATTGGGCCTACTACTTAAGAGGAACTTGAATATTAGTGAACCTCACGTAACGAGAGGCAAGGGGCCTCGAGACGAGTGATATTACAAGTCAAATTTAAGTGACAGTGGTGACTAGGGGGGGTGAAACCAGGCTTTGTCTCTTTTGTCTTTTAACTCCCTACAGCTTTTGTTGTACCAGCATTTTACATATTCTTTTTCTTGTTTTTGTCTTGGGACATACTTTTCCACTCCTTTTTTGTAAATTTTTGTCAAATATTCCATTTCTTTTCCACTGATGTTTCTTCTTTGTATATTTCTTCCCAGTTTTCTTGTTGAAAGAATTCTCTTATTTTATCAAAGTTTGTTTTTTCATACATTATTCTTCCTTTTCTATATTGTTCATTTCTTTTGATATATTTTTCTTCATTAAGTTCCAGTTCAATCAATATGTGGTCACTTTTACCTATTGGTGTTTTATATTCAATCTTGTCCACTATTCTAGGTTCAGATGTAATTAATAAGTCTAGTCTCGATGGTTCTTCTTCATTTCTATACCTAGTGTTCTCCTGTATCCATTGTGTCATTGTGTGGTCAATAATCATCTCAAGTAGAGCGTTTCCCCATGAGTCATCTCCACCCTTTACTGTAATTTCTTCCCAGCAGATTTCTTTGCAATTAAAGTCGCCCATCATAACTATTCTTCCTCCATCTTCCATTATTTTATTTAATGTTATCTTTGTGTCCTCTAACATACTTTTATGTTCACTCTCCTCCAATGAGGCTGTTTTTGGAGGCACATAATTGATCACAAATTTTCTGCTCTTCTTATCTCTGTCTTCCACTTCTATCATAATCATCTCTACTGTATTCTTTCCATATATGACACCTTTCACGTTTATATCCTTCTTAGTCAGGAACATAACTCCACCCCCTTGCTTTTTCTCTCTGTTTCTAATCCAATAATTGTATGCATCATGTCCTACACTGTTGGGTGGTAGTGGGCCTTTTAATTTTGTTTCTACAATTCCCATTATGTCTGGTTCTTTTTCTTTCAAATAATCATTCAGCTCATTCAATCCTGTTATTAATCCATCTATATTTGTGTAAGACACTCTTAGTTTTCTGCCACTTCCATTGTGTTCTCTGTTTCTCTTATGTTTTTCTTTTGTATGTCGAACTTCCTTAGTTTCATGTTCACTACTCTCCAATAGAATCTCTCTTTCTCTGACTCCGTTCTGTTCTCGTTTTTTGCCTTAGCTTCCAGTCTTTTCTGCTTTTCTTCCTCTCTTTCCTCTTTATTCATTTCTCTTTTTATCCATATCTTTTTGTATTGTTCACTTGTTGCTAGTTTCCCTGTTTTGGATAAGATATTCTCTGCCGTTGTTTGTGACTTGAATTTAATCTTAATTGGTCTGGACTTGTCTGTGCTATACTTTCCGAGTCTAAATTTCTCTTCGATTTGTTTCATAATTTCTGGTTTATCTTCCTGAACTGATTCTAGTAATTGGCTTACTTTTTCATTTTCCTCTTTGATTCTTGTGGTTCTATCTGTGTTGTGTTTCTCTTCCATTCCTAATATAATTATACATTTCTTTTTGTCTGCTAAGTCTCTTACTATATTCTCCTTCTGTCTCATCACTTTAATAACTGAGTTTTCAGTTTGTTCATTCATTTGCTGTCTGATTATGTCAGTGAATGCAACCTTGCTATTTTCTTGAATTTTTTTCCAACCCTCCTTGTTCTCCATATTATTCTCCTTTAAGACTTTATTCTCATCTTTTACTTCTTTTAACTGTTGTTTTAATTCTTCAATTTCCTTAGTTAAGTTTTTGTTCGCCCTCTCTAGTTCTTCCAATTTTTCAATTCTTCGTATTATACTGTCAACATTACCGAACCTACGCTCCAAGTCCTCGTTCATCTTATCGACCTTCTCTTCTAGTCTTGTCAGTCGGGGGGGGGGGGGGGTTGTGTCCCCCCACCCTCTTTAAATCCCTTGAAAATATTCTCATCACTTTCTACTATATTGCTCCTATCTATACCTCTAATCTTCACATTCCTATTAGACATGTCGTCATCATCCAGCTCGTCTTGCGGTCGTTTGTCTACCTTTCGGCGGCCCGTCAGGGCCAATTCCTCCACCTCCTCATTACCTTCCAATTCCCCAGTAATCCCTCCCCCTCTCCTCTTTCCTTACTTTCCCACTACCCCACGAGCAATTTCCCCCCACCCTGCAAATACAAAAAGGCACTTCTCTTTGCGTTGTGATCCACAATCTGCACTTTTCTTCAGAACGTTCTTCAAGCCGTCCGTTCGTTGAAAGTGTGTGTGTGTGTGTGTGTGTGTGTGTGTGTGTGTGTGTGTGTGTGTGTGTGTGTGTGTGTGTGTGTGTGTGTGTGTGTGTGTGTGTGTGTGTGTGTGTGTGTGTGTGAATATGTATGCATGGATGAATGGATGGATGGATGGATGTGTGTGTGTTTGTGGGTATTTATTTATTCTATATGTATATTCTCGTATCATGCATATATTATGCATATGTATATATGTGTCATGTATGTATATGTTTATATTCTTATTTATATTTATGTACATTGAGATCTGAAACGCTGTGGAAACCGAATAAGTATTCAATTAGAGTGAATTTTTATTCTTTTTTGTATTCAAAATAGAGGTGCATAATACGTGTTTTCACTATGTATGATATGAATAATATGACAAATATTAATAATATGACAAAATAATAACGATTACTTTAGTGATAGACATTCGGGATTTGTGCCTCCTTAAAATGAAATTGTGTTCGATTGAAAAACAT
>NC_134795.1:50711689-50714189 GCF_046742065.1 Oratosquilla oratoria
TTCTTTCTTTTCACTATCCTTGTCCTTACCTTTGGCACCCATGGTCATGCACAAAAACCAAATGATGATAATACACAAAACAGGCACAAACACGACGAACAAACAGCGAAGATGTAAACGAAAAGACAACACACAAACTGAAGGGTCAGGAATCGTCGGGAACTGAGCGAACACTACCACCTACCGCTGGCGTTTCAAAGTATCGCGCATCACCACATAGTATCTCAATTTTTTCGTCGTAGGTTAGGACGTAAAATTTATTTTTTTTTACTTAGTATCTCAAATTTTTCGTATTTCAAGGTATCACTGTGTGTATGTATATATATATATATATATATATATATATGAATATGCATATATATACACATATATATATACATATATATATATTGTATATATGTATAAGTGTATATATATATATATATATGAGTGTGTATGTATATATGTATATATATATATAGGTATATGTATATGTGTATATATATATATATATATATATATGTATGAGTGTGTGTGTGTCTGTATGTGCGTGTGTGTGTGTGTGTGTGTGTGTGTGTGTGTGTGTGTGTGTGTGTGTGTGTGTGTGTGTGTGTGTGTGTGTGTATGTATGTGTGTGGAAGTGAGGTGGCAAAATAAAGAGTTAAGGCTTGAGTTGTGAGTTTATTCAGAACTAGACGTTTCGATCTCTAGGGTCTTCCTTAGTGGACTGAAAACAGAAAAAAACGTGTGTGTGTGTGTGTGTGTGTGTGTGTGTGTGTGTGTGTGTGTGTGTATGTGTGTGTGTGTTTGTGTGTGTGTCTGTGTGTTTGTAACATTTCTTGGTTTTCTTTCTTCTAATATGTTTTATTTTTGTCTTTTTACTTAGTTTTATTTATTTATTATTAATATTATTATTTTTTGGGGGGAAGGTGTTCCTGTGCATTTTTTCCTGTGAGGCAGAGGCCACCCCCCTCTCCCTCTCCACCCACCCCCTCCAAGTCAGCTCTCCTGTTTTGTTAATTTGAGTTATTTGTTTAGATTGGTATTTCTTTCGTTTTGTTTCGCTTTTCCTGTTTTTTCTTCTCTCTTTTTTATCGTGCACGCTTTCGCATGTCCTTTTCAATTCTTCAACTTTATTTCATTCCACTAAGAATTTTTTTTTTTTTTCTTTTTTTTTTTTTGCATGTGTGATATTTTTTTCAAATACGTCATCTCACCCTTCGTCATGCTGAATTGTGTTTAATATCGGCATTGTGTTTATTTCTGTGATCATCATTATCGTTATTTAATTACTCACCATAGGGGTATTGACATTATGATTTAATGCAGTCAGTATTTTGACGGTGGGGGGGGGGGTGTCTTTAAATCACCTCCACAGACCAAAGTCACGCAGCTTATTCTTATACCATGGGTTAATCTTTCATAGAGGAATGTAGATTTTCCCCCGCTTAAATATCTTGTAAAGTTCTTATACTTTTATAATTATTATTATTATTATTATTATTATTATTATTATTATTATTATTATTATTATTATTATTATTATTATTATTATTATTATTATTATTATTATTATTATTGTCATTGTTATTATTGTTATTATTGTTATCATTATTATCATTATTATTATCATTATTGTTATTTTTATTATTATTATTGTTGTTATTGTTGTTGTTGTTGTTTTTGTTGTTATTATTATCATTATTATCATTGTGTATGTTTTAAGACAGATTGAACATTTTAGAAGCTCTGCCGAGGGATTCGAACCCTGACCTGTGCGTGCATAATCACGAAGCCAAGCCGCTAGCAACCGAGCTACGTGCGATGGTACAAAAGGACTGTAGAAGTCCCCGACCACACTCCACGTAGCTACAGAAGACGTAGTCTCATTTTCATCCAATCCCCATATTATGCGAGCCTTCCAACAAATTGTATATGTTTTAAGACAGATTGAACATTTTAGAAGCTTTGTCTTCTGTAGCTACGTGGAGTATGGTCGGAGGCTTGTACAGTGCTTTTGTACCATCGCACGTGGCTCGGTTGCTAGCGTCTTGGCTTCGTGATTATGCACGCACAGGTCAGGGTTCGAGTTCCTTGGCAGAGCTTTCTAAAATTATTATTATTATTATTATTATTATCATTATTATTATCATTATTATTATTATTATTATTATTATTATTATTATTATTATTATTATTATTATCATTATTATTACTATTATTATTATTATTATTATTATTAATATTATTATTATTATTATTATTATTATTATTATTATCATTATTAGTATTATTATTATCATTATTAGTATTAGTATTATTATTTATTTATTATCATTTTTTAGGTTCTGTGAGTTTCTGTTACATTTATCTTAGTAGACCTTGTGTAGTCTTTTAAGATAAAAAAAAATCAAGAGTGTTATGAGAGATGTTTGGTAAAATAAAGACAGAACTAGATAAGTCAGCAGTAAATGAAATTAAATTTAAAAAAATAATTAACAATAATTTATTTATCCATGAG
>NC_134795.1:50719189-50724189 GCF_046742065.1 Oratosquilla oratoria
CCTGCCCACATTGGCTGTAATGTCCAACATATACGCATTTGCTGGGAAGTATTATTAGAAAGCGAGGAAGAACATGACATTTATTACCGTGTATGCTGGGATTTCGGGGTTTCAGGGCAAGTTCGTAATGGTACCTCCTTTGCATGACTCTACATGGATGTGTTTGTACATGTTTATATATATATATATATATATATATATATATATATATATATATATATATATGTTTATTTATTATATATATATGTATACATATATGTATATATATATATATATATATATATATATCCCTATATAGATATATGTATATATATGTAGTTATGTATGTATACATACATATATATATATATATATATATATATATATATATATATATATATAGCTAAACCATATCATCATTAGTATTATCATTATTACTATTGTTGATATTTTGGTTGTTATTATTATTATTATTATTATTATTATTATTATTATTGTTATTATTATTATTATTATTATTATTATTATTATCATCATTATTATTAATATTATTTCTTTTGTTATTATAATCATCATTATTATTACTATTATTATTATTATTATTATTATTATTAATATTATTATTATTACTATTATTATCATTATCATTATTATTATTATTATTATTATTATTATTACTACTATCATTATCATTATCATTATTATTATTATTATTATTATCATTATTATTATTATTATTATTATTATTATTATTATTATTATTATTATTATTATTATTATTATCATTATTATTATTATTATTATTATTATTATTATTATTATTATTATTATTATTATTATTATTATTATTATTGCCATTATTATCATTATTATTAATATTATTAATAATGATAATGATAATAATAATGATAATAATGATAATAATAATAATAAATAATAATATAATGATAATAATGATAATAATAATATCAAATAATAATAATAATAATAATAATAATAATAATAATAGCAATAATAATGATAATGATAATAATAATAATAATAATAGTAATAATAATAGTAATAATAGTAATGATAATAATAATAATAATATTATCATTACTATTATTATCAATATTATTATTATCACTATCAGTATTAGTATTGAAGTGTGCATCAGTGTCCATATTTACAAATTTTTGCTGATATTTTCATCATTCCTTAAGGTGTCGCGCTGTGAAGAGCAAAGATGTTGAGTTGATCGACCAAACTGCGCTGAAAAACTAAAACCAATATTTCTTTCGTTTTTTACTGCAAAACTTTTGCCTAGCAGTTAGACAGCTCGAACATCGACGCTACCAGTTCCATGAAACCGATCGCGAGCGCGCGATTGGTGTCATGCAACTGGTTGCGTCGGTGTGCCAGCTGCCCTAGGCATCTTAAGTGTAACTAAAACTGAAACAAAAGGTTGAGATTTTTATCAAGAATATGCGGATCACAGACATCATGATGCTGCCCCGGTCAGCCGGAGGGCAGATGGTGTCTGTGATCCGCGTATTTTGTATAAAAATCCCACTAAAGATGTCTAACTGTTAAGCGAAAATTTTGAGGTAAAAAATGGAAGAAATCTTCTTTTTACGTTTCCATTGCAGTTTGGTCAATTAGATTAACAAGTCAGCTCTTTACAGCGTGCCAGCTTAAGGAATATTAAAAATGCCAGAAAAAATGCATCCAAAAGCTGCTGCACTCTTTGATGATATCTGCCTCAGAGAGGACCTGGTACTCAACTATTGCGCTTGATTGATTCGGTTTAACGTCGCGGATTCCCCCTGTCAAGAGGCTAGGAAGGAGCCCCTTACAGAGGAGTTTGTAGCGGGAAATTGAACAAACCATACCCTTGGTCCAACTCATTGGCAGAAGGGCTCTAACTGCTGTTGAGGGTTCGGTTCCTTCACCTTCGACAACAGAGAATATCATCAACACGAAGGACTTCCAATGGGATCTCCATTAAGCGTGGTGTCAGCATCCTTATGCATGGAAATGCTCGAAAAGGAACAAATTAGTTATACCATCCCTAACGACTACAAATGGGTCCGCTACGTTGACGACTACCTCTGCATCGTACAAAAGACAACAGACATTCATGACTTACAGAGAAAACTCAACGGCATTGACGACAAAATACAATTCACCGTAGAAGAAGAGAATAATGGAAAACTATCTTTCTTAGACACTGTTATTATCAGGTCGGGAAACCGCCAAATTCAGGTTATACAAGAAGCCGACCGACAAAGACGACTACATTAATTTTTTCAGTGCCTATGACGACCGGACGAAATCAGGAATAGTCATCGGATACTACCTCAGAGCCCTCCGCATGTGTAGTAAGGGATATCTAACAGCCTTTAAAAAACTCAAATAAGGAATCATCACTCCGAAAAGCCACCAACATACAAAAATGGAAAAGCAAATTCAGAAAATCCAGACCTACATTTCATCGTGGTCTCAGATTCTGGTTTTTCCTGTACACTAAGCAGAATACTTAAACCTTCAGGTCTAATAGTTGTTAACAACACGGGAAAGAAAATCGGACACTTGGTTAGGAAGAACAACACAAAACCTAACAGCGACACACGCATAGTCTACAAAATTCCCCTCAATGAATGCGACAGCGCATATCTGGGAGAAACATACAGAGGACTGACAAACAGATATAGAGAACACAAAGCGGATTATTAGACACCACCATGAGACAAATGCCCTCCTAAACCTCGTAGACACAAAAGGACAGTTACCAGATTGGGGGAAATCCACCATTTTGGTCCAAGGACTATAAAAAACCCATCGAATTTCTACACATAGCTAATTACAAAAACACAGACAAAAGGACAGGAGACTTAAAGTGGGCAAAAGTCGCAGCCACTTATGCCCTCAATGAGTGGAACTCCATACCATGCACCAGACCCCCGAACTAAATCTCACACTTTTCTTGCCACATTTTTCGTTTTAGCTCAAATAAATACTATTCTTATAATTTTTTCAGTCATTATTATTAAGTTTTCTTTTTTCTAGTATTACTATTTTTCTGGCCACATTGTTATCAATTTAATCTAATTTAATTTATAATTAATTTCCACTGCCATTTCAATAATTTTATGTCATTGTAACATATGATTCCTTTACACACGGAAGGGTATGCACGCATGCGCTACTTGTAGCCCTGCAGCACTATTCTTTTGAAAAATCTTGTAGCAAAACTAGTCAAGAATAAAACTCAGAATAAGACTTTCCTCTTCCCACCCACTTCAACTTGTCAGAATGTCTCAACAAAATATAAATGTATGTATATATATATATGTATATGTATATATATATATATATATATATATATATATATATATATATATATATTATGCACACAAGAGTTACATGATAAGAGAATCGGGAGGAAAGTGTTCTATGGTATATCACCAGCGCGTCTATCCTTGAGCACATTATTACGACCCCGAAGAGGGTTTTAAATATCCCTAAGGTTTTGACTGAGCTTATGGAGCAACTACCCCATAATATGGGTTGAGGAAGAACAAAGCAGATTGGGTTAGCGATGAGGACAAGAGGCTGACAGGCGAGGAGTAAAAGCAAGTCATATATGCAGATGATGTGATATTTGTGTCAGAAAGTGGAGAGGAATTGTTGGAGGAGCCGTTACTAATGGATGAGAAAGATGGAGATGAACTTAAAAAATGATTTGGTTGAGTAATTATTATTTAGTGTTGATATTGGGGAAGGGCATGGCTGAGATTATAAATTAAAGGGTTCAAGAAGAGTGACAGACAAATTGAAGGTACAGAAAGAAGAGCTTCCATCACACATAAAGGTACCTTTTGCTCGATGCGGTTATTACCCTACCGCCGCCAGTGACGGGTGACGCTCATCTTACTACCTGGCATTATATTTGGGTAAGCGCGTTGGTTGTAGGTTTCGTTAAAATTATCAGCCTCGTACTTTGCAATTCGAAACTAAATAGCCCCGTTCAAAGACAATGCATTAAAGATCTAGACTATCGTTTGACGATCATTACTGAGCCATGAACGATCATCGGTGAGCGATAATCGAACCGAGGAAAATGTACCATCAGTGATAAGGATATGGACAGGACTGAGCAAGAAATGGACCACAGACTGAAGGAAGGCTCAAAATATGGGAAGATCAAAAATGGTGGTGGAGAGCAAAGTAGATCCTGTACTGCTATATGAGATTTTTTTTTCTTTTTCTTTTTCTTTTAGGGCTAGTATCATGTCATGCTCGATGGCCGAGCAGATTAGAGCGTCGCTACTTGCGACGGAGGTCGAGGTGGCGGCGGTTCGAACCCTGCCGGGAGTGAGTTGGACGAAAGGCATGGCTCATTAAATTCCTCGCTACAAACTCCTCCGTAAGGGGTACCTTCCTAGCCACCTGATAGGGGGGAGTTTACGACTTTAAGCCGAGCAATCATGGCAGAAGGCTTACGTATTAACAATAGACTACCTGAGTATATCCACACTGAGGGGAACAGAAAGGTACTAAGTAATGATATTCTGAAAATATATAGGAAAGAAATAAGTGAGCGAGAGGAGAGCAAATAATTGATAAAGTGGTTTGAACATGAATGGTGGGAGGACAAACCGGGGAAAAGATTAGACGAAGCAAGAGTAGAGGAAAATGGGGGAAGAGAAAAATTCCAGAGGAGACGGAGGGAAAATGTAAAGGAGTGAACGGAAAGGAAAGGACTTGACGTTCCTCCAATGGAAAAAATTATCATATATATATATATATATATATATATATATATATATATATATATATATATATATATATATATATATATATATTGATTCCATGTCATCACGATCGAGACTGGCAAGGAGCTCGACGGAAACATATAAGGA
Source organism: Oratosquilla oratoria (assembly GCF_046742065.1). NCBI lineage: Eukaryota > Metazoa > Arthropoda > Malacostraca > Stomatopoda > Squillidae > Oratosquilla > Oratosquilla oratoria. The sequence goes on from NC_134795.1 coordinate 50,724,076, forward strand.
AACTGATACGTAGTGAAGCCAAGGACACGAACACAGCTGAGACGTAACAAGTGAACAGTGACTTAAACCACTGCGCTACCAAGAGAGATAGCGCAATGGTTTAATTCACTGTTC
>NC_134795.1:50731689-50736689 GCF_046742065.1 Oratosquilla oratoria
TCTCCATTTGTAATTCTTCTCCAGATATTGTGAAATCTGCCTGGTGTTGGTTCCAGTGTCGAATTTTAGGCCTAATGAGAGTGCTTGTTGTTGTGGTTGGGTTAAGGTATATGATGAGATATTGTGTATCAAGTCAGGTCGTCCGACGTTGCTCCATGCGCTCTTGCTGCAAAGTTCAGAAAGTTTAGTGGCTAATTTGGATGTTATTGCTGGTCTTCGTCTCGTTTTTCATTGTTAGTTTCAGTGGGGAGCGTGGTGTATTGCAGTATTTCTTCCGTTTCCAAGAATTGTAACCTGGAGTGTTTCTATGCTGTCCAGCAGGTATTGGTGGGCTGCCTACATGAACACAAAACTGATATCCGTCACCACCGTACAACAAACGCCTGGGTAAATCACATCGAAGAAAAACAACATTTACCTCAATGGAACCAAGCAAACATTTTACATGAAAACCTAAACAAACCACAAAGAAAAACATTAGAAGCAATATACATAAACACCAACGACTGCATCAACAAAAGAACAGGAAATATCAAGATTGCAAAACATGCCGCCAAATACGCCATGAGACAATAGATCACACAAAAACAAACAACTACCTCCGCCCGCCAAACACTGACCCCACCTGACCCCACATGATCACCAACCCAAGCAGCATACGGAATCTCACCCCGCATCCCTAATGAACCACAACAACTGCCCTATAAATACCAATAATTTCATTCTCTGTAAATATTACCTCTGAAGAAGCCATAAAGGCGAAACTGGTCAGGAATAAAGTCTCTTGTTCCCAATCGTGTCTTTCCATTCTTACCATTCAAATGTATATATATATATATATATATACACTGTATATATATATATATATAAATATATATATACATATATATATACATATAAATATAGCATATGTACATCTATAAACAAATATATACATATACATATAAATATCGCATATGTATAAACAAATATATATACATATATATTTATATACATATATATACAGTATATATATACATATATATATTATAATATATATACATATATATACATGTATATATATATATATATATACATATATATAATTATATATACATACATATATATAATGTATATGCATACACACATATATACATATATATACATACATATATATACATATATATATGTATATATATATATATACATACACACACGCGCACACACACACATATATGTATGTATATATATATAATATATATACATATATCCATATATATATATATATTTACATATACATACATACATATATATACATATATATATACATATATACATATACATATATATATATATATATATATATATATATATGGACTACTATTACACAGGACGTGCGCACCCAGATCCCTGGGTCCGCTAGCGGAGGCCATTGCTTTCTTTGTAACCTAACATTTTATATTGGACAAATATATCAAAACTAGAAACCTAACATTGTATATAGGACAAATATATCAACTATTGACTTATTCAATGCAGTATAAGTTAATATAAACATTTATAGTGAAATAAGAAACTATTTTTAAGGCACTGTTATGCTTTGAAATGCCAATTTTAGCCGGACTTAACAGGTATTATTGTATGAGGTTAGTGGACACCAGGGTTGGCGATTTTTTTTTTTTTTTATCTTTTTAAAGATATAAAAAATCTATTTTTTTAAATCAGATTTATTTGATTTAAATAGATTTTTTTTATAGATTTTAAATATTGTGGGATTGCTATCTGATATGCGATCTGATTGCTAAAGGACATTTTTAGCATATCAATATAAGTAGTGTTATATAGACTTGCCACAAGTATACAAGGAACGGTATAAGCCGTATGTGAGGACGGTATGCTCAGGTTCACTCGATTCCCCCAAGACTTTTCTCATCTTGGTGACATTTGCTGTATTGTCTGTCACAACACTTCCAATGTGACAACCAAAATCTTGTTCAGCCTTCTTGATCGAATTTTGTACAAGTTGTAGAAGATATTCAGCAGTGTGAGGTTTCCTTGGTGCGTCTATTGTGTCAACTAAATCAATCTGAGCAGTGGATGTTGTTAGAGTGACACATATTATGGGCTCATTATGGATGTTAGACCACCCATCAATTGAAAGACATACAGTTTCATTATTCAGGTCATCTGCACACTTTTTATACTCCTTTTCATACACAAGATCCAAGTACTCATCGGCAATATCTTTTCTGGATGGAGGAATATAACCAGGCCTCAGGTTCTGAACCATCTTGAGAAACTGAGGATGCTGAACAAGACGAAATGGTGAATTTGTAGCAAATATAATTCTTGCAACTTCTTTGTCAAGATTTTCCTTTTGAGAGGCTGAAGTTTTTATGATAAATCTGTCCAGAGATGTTGATGACTTTCTTTTAGATGAAAATGATTTAGCAGAAGTGGCGCCTGTGGAGGAGTCTGATAGTGACCTTTTTAATGGTGGAGTCAGGTTTGCAGATAATTCAAGTGGAGCCGATGATGAAGGGATTGAAGCTGTTGATACAGATCCTGAAATGGAAACAGAAAAATTTAGCATATTGCATAATTTATAAATGAATAAATAAATGAATGAATACAGTGTGATTTAGGCTACTTTTGAGTACAGTAGTTATTTTTTTAGATAATGATCATATTCACACAAGCCACTAAATTATTTGGAAATAATTAACAGGATATGAAATAGGTGGGCTTGGAATTCAGCCCACACAGGATTCAGTTCACTTTTAAATTCACTAAAAATAATGGGTTAGTTGGGTTAGGTTAGGCTAAATCCCTTTGGGCTGAATCCCATGTGGGCTGAATTCCAATGGAACCTATGAAATATATTACACAATGTTGAATGAAATGAATAACAATCATCTAGGCCCCAAAGTTGAGTGGATACAGTATATTATAGTGATATAGTCATTACCCAAATTTAGAATTAATGAAATTGAAGTACCATCTCTTTAGGCCTTCACATTTTTATTGAATGAAATGAATAACAATCATCTAGGCCCCAAAGTTGAGTGGATAGAGTATATTATAGTGATATAGTCATTACCCAAATTTAGAAGTAATGAAGTTGAAGTATCATCTCTTTAGGCCTTCACATTTTTATTGCACATGCTCTCCATTGTTCACCAAATTTATATAGTTGCGTATGAAAAGGGAGAAATGCACACAATATAAGTAAAATTATTTACCTGGGTCATCAATTTCTTCTTCTGTATGCTGTGGGTGACCTTGGCATTTATCTCTGTGAATTTTTAATCTTGACACAATGCCCTGTAGTTCCTGGCTGCAGTCTTTGCATTTAGCTCGGTACCCTTTGCCAGAAGTTGTTGGTAGTTTTTCAAAATAATTCCAAACAGGATAATTTTTTCTGCCTGAAGGAACCACTCTGCCAGGTCTGGACCTGGCAGAGTGGTTCCAAAGCAGCAACTGACTCAGTGAGAAGCTGTTTACCTAGAACAAATTTCAACAAGAATCTTGTTGAAACTTGTTGTGGGCTGCACAGTGATATATACTACGTGGAGGCTTATACCGTTCCTTGTATACTTGTGGCAAGTCTATATAACACTGCTCCTTATATTGATATGCTAAAAATGTCCTTTAGCAATCAGATCGCATATCAGATAACAATCCCACAATATTTAAAATCTATAAAAAATATATTTAAATCAAATAAATCTGATTTAAGTAAAAAAAAAATAGATTTTTTATATTTTTTAAAAAGAAAAAAAATCGCCAACCCTTGTGTCCACTAAACTCATACAATAATACCTGTTAAGTCCGGCTAAAATTGGCATTTCAAAGCATAACAGTGCCTTAAAAATAGTTTCTGAATTCACTATAAAAGTTTATATTAACTTATACTGCATTGAATAAGTCAATAGTTGATATATTTGTCCCATATACAATGTTAGGTTTCTAGTTTTGATATATTTGTCCAATATAAAATGTTAGGTTACAAAGAAAGCAATGGCCTCCGCTAGCGGACCCAGGGATCTGGGTGCGCACGTCCTGTGTAATAGTAGTCCTTGATATATATATATATATATATATATATATATATATATATATATATATATATATGTAAATGTATATATAAATATATATATATATGTATATACATATACATATATATATATACATATATATGTACATTTATAAATATATATTCAAATATATATAAATATATATATACTTACATACATGCATACATATACAAACACACGCACACACACATATATATATATATATATATATATATATATATGTATAAAGATATGTGTATATATATATATGTATATATATATATATATGTATATATATATATATATATATATATATAAAAAAACATACATATATTGTCATGGGCTTGCTTGGTACGGCCTGAGTTGATGGAAAGTATGAAACTAATTTCGAGTCTAGGGATAAGTCGAGTTCCAGATCGAGAGCAAGCCCGTAACAGTAAAATGGAACGTATAGATGATATAGTTAGATTAAGGTACGTTCCAATGAAAAGTTATATATGGGACTGGATGTAAGCAAGATTTTAAGAAATGTTAGGTAAGATAGAAGTCTGCACGAAACTTAAGTAATCTCTTTATGACAAAAGAGAAATAAACACTGTTTTTACATTTAAATACATACAACTCACAGTTCACTGAGAGACCTAACAAATATACAATCCTATCTAAATACATATAACTAAAGAAACAAAAATAATGTCCAAGACAATGGTTTACATTAAATACTTGCACAAAGATGCGGTGTACCGATATTACAGCGACGAAGGGGATGAGACCAGGTACGTGAAGTCCATAGTGAGGGTTGTAGCTATGAGTGAGAGCCGGATGAAGGCCGATCTCTTTTTTATAGTCGAGGGGGTCGTGGCTAATTGTTTCATGGTTAAGATTCGAATACCAATGTTGTCTATACGTTGGTGGTGATGAGCCGAATTCAAAACTTCGTTAGTA
>NC_134795.1:50754189-50761689 GCF_046742065.1 Oratosquilla oratoria
CCCCGTCAGTTGAGTGTTCCCACGTGACGACGATCTTCAGCGAGAGGTGCAAACTCAGCACACAGAAGTTGACTACGCTTGCCTCGATGTGCATGACGAAACCAAACATGCAGGGCCGCATCATGCAATGCCGCGGACCCAAACTGAGCAGATTTCCCGTCCATGTGTCTTGATTGAACCTCTGAAGAGCTTGTGTGTGTGTGTGTGTGTGTGTGTGTGTGTGTGTGTGTGTGTGTGTGTGTGTGTGTGTGTGTGTGTGTGTGTGTGTGTGTGTAATGATAATGATAATAATATCAATCGGTTTATTGAGTTAACAGCGATACAGAAATACACTGAAAATATACAATTTGTGTTAATTCTAGAACTAGTCTAATTTGAGTACATCATGTGCAGAGAATGCTAGGCATTGTTGTTCTCATATGATGGTGCATTTACTGTGACCGAAAGGTCGGAGCCAAGTCAGTGATGGTGTGTGTGTGTGTGTGTGTGTGTGTGTGTGTGTGTGTGTGTGTGTGTGTGTGAGAGAGTGTGTGTGTGTGTGTGTGTGTGTGTGTGTGTGTGTGTGTGTGTGTGTGTGTGTGTTTGCTAAATTGTAGTACACAGGAAAGTAGCAACACTGAGGGTAGGGTTCCCATCTCTTACTCTTCTATTCCCAAAATCTAGCTTTAAACTAAATTCATGAATGTTTCCAAGTCTAGATTGATCGTAGAATTTTACTGCCACTAAATCAATCACATTTCGTTTGATGCTATTTGACTTATGCTACCAAAAAAATCATGTTTTTTCCTCGAATTATGAATGTGGAGAATAATGTTGGGTTCTATAATGAATGTTCACTTCTCAAAGTATTTAAAAAACAACAATCTTGTGATATTTTCAGATTACTGGAATCGCTACAAACAGCCCTAAAAGGTTTGTTGGCTCCGCGGAGAGTTCATGTTCTTATTGTTTGTATGTTTGTTTGTCTGTCTTATTCTGTCCTAATCTTTGTGTTAAACCCAACTTCTCCCCAAACCACGAATTACTCAGTGGTGCAAATAGGATTAGCCATGCACTAGATTCAAGTTACTTTGTGACTGCCATTTGCCCTAAATACACACACACACACACACGCACATACACACACACACACACACACACACACACACACACACACACACACACACACACACACACACACACACACACACACACACACTGTGATTGGGTATGTGTGCGTGTAAGGTCACAGCACTACCCATAGATCGGTCATATACGAGCTCTGAGCTCTCTTCCGGGAGGGAATTAGCTGTTGATCACGAGTCCAACACGTGATCCAAACACCATGGTGAATCACACACACACATACACACACACACACACACACACACACACACACACACACACACACACACACACACACACACACACACACACACACTCTCCAGCGGCACACGTTCGAATCCCAACCTGGACTAAAATAATTTCAGTATTGTTGCGCTGCGAGCCGGTATTCCATCTGTCGTGAACGGGGAATTAGGTGTTTGTGTGCGTGTAAGGTGACCTTACAACACGTGATCCAAGCCCATAGTGAATCTCACACACACACGCACACACACACACACACACACACACACACACACACACACACACACACACACACACACACACACACACACACACACACACGACCTTACAACACGTGATCCAAGCCCATGGTGAATCTCACACATACACACACACACACACACACACACACACACACACACACACACACACACACACACACACACACACACACACACACACACACACACACACACACACACACACCAATTCTTGCATGCCTTATAAGCCACTTCAACTAAGGTGGGAGGGGGGGAGGACAGATATCAAGTGTCTGAACCAAGCCTCTTGCCTCTCCAGAGATAGACTCATCTATACAAACACTCACGCGCGCGCGCGCACGCACACATGTAAGATGAGGTGCCTACTACGCCAGGAGGTGCTGAGTGGCTGCGGCCGAAGCCGTCGCCTTTGCCGTAGGTGCTTTAAGGACTGTTGGGGCAGGTTACAGTCAGTGTTGGGAATCGGAGAGGAGTGCGGGACTCGAACACAACACTGAGCAAATGCGAGACCAGCATGCTGTCGATGACGCCACCAGAGCAGATGTAAGGTCACAGCATCAGCCATAGATCGGACCGTACATGAGCTCTGAACTCTCAATCGGGAGGGTGACAGCTGTCGATCACGGGTCCAGCACGTGATCAAAGATTGTGGTTAACTACACACACATAGCTGAAGTGCCCAACATCCACTCCTCTCCAAAAGAGGGAAGCTGATGATAATGACCACGCCACCCTGGTGACTGCCACTTGCCAAGGCTATACAAGTATACAGTTCGAAGGTGAAGTCTTTTGGCCACAGCAGAGGGGCGTCTACTAGCATCAGCTCCCCCTCTTCCTGATGCAGCGTGTCTTCTTTTTACAAAAACATGTCTTGAAGGTGTTCATTCTGAGCACGTGCAAATGTCCGACGCCTTTCTCGTACTGAAGAGGGAATCTAAAACACACCTGGACATCTGCGTTCATCATCAGTTCCTGGTCAGAGGTGAAGTAAATACGATTTATCTCTTCCCCAACTCTGAGAAGGATTTCATTGATCGAAGCTATACACAGACATCGGGTAGAGAAACCGGTAGCAGTGTTTATGTATACAATCATTTCGACAAAAGCCTCTGGTAATAAGATTCATCCAGCTTGCGTAGTCGCCTAGCAACCAGGCGCGCGCGCGCGCGTGTGTGTGTGTGTGTGTGTGTGTGTGTGTGTGTGTGTGTGTGTGTGTGTGTGTGTGTGTGTGTGTGTGCGCGCATGCGTGTGATTCGCCATGGTCTTGGATCACATGTTGGACTCGTGATCGACAGCTATTTCCCTCCCGTAAGAGAGCTCAGAGCCCATATATAACCGATCTATGGGTAATGCTGTGGCCTTACACCCACACACACAGACCCAACTCTCCGACCACGAAAGTAGGAGTAACGACACGCAACGCAGCGATACTGAAATTATTTCAGCTCTGGGCGGGATTCGAACCCTGACCTCCGTAGTGGCAGCCGGGAACTCTACCAACCGCGCCACGAGTTTTGTGTGTGTGTGTGTGTGTGTGTGTGTGTGTGTGTGTGTGTGTGTGTGTGTGTGTGTGTGTGTGTGTGTTTATTATATTTTTTGAAAACGTCGTTTGGATGGTTTCTTTCCGATCTTTCCCGAACACAAAAAACGTATTTTATGCTTTATATGATCGCATGCCAGATCATACTGGTAAACAAGAGAAATGTCACTATATTTGTATACATACATTTATACATATATATATATATATATATATATATATATATATTTTTATATATGTATATATATATATATATATATATACACACATTTATATATATATATATATATATATATATATATATATATATATATATATAGAGAGAGAGAGAGAGAGAGAGAGAGAGAAAGGAAGGTGGGCAGAGTATTTTAGGGAGTTGCTAAATGTGAAGGAGGATAGGGAGGGAAAGGTAGTTGCAGTGGGAAGCGCTAAGAAAATGAGAGTGATGAGTGAGGAAAATGGAGGAGAAACAGGGAAAGATGAAGTGAAAGCAGTTGTTAAGATGATGAGAGCAGGTAAGGCACCAGGGTTGGATGGATGCCATGCAGAATGTCTGAAGAAAGGAGGTACAGTTATGGTGGACTGGCTGGTGAGATTATTTAATGTTTGCTTAAGAGAGGGTGGAGTGCCGGAGGACTGGAGGAGTGCCTGTATAGTTCCACTTTACAAGGGAAAGGGGGACAAGTGTGAGTGTAGTAGTTTCAGAGGGATCAGCTTGTTGAGTGTAGTTGGAAAGGCTTATGGGAGGGTCTTGATTGAGAGGATTAGGAGAGGAACAGAGGGAGTAATTGGTGAATAACAGTGTGGTTTTAGGACAGGTAGGGGTTGTGTGGATCAGTTTTTGTGGTAAGACGGATATGTGAAAGAGCTATAGGAAAAGACAAGGATGTTTTTTGGGCTTACGACAGGGTAGACAGTAAGGCACTGTGGGAGGTACTGCAGATATATGGGATAGGAGGAAAGCTGTTAAGAGCAGTCAAGAGTTTTTACGAGAGTAGTAGAGTTTGTATTAGGATTAGAAATGGAGAGAGTGAATGGTTTGAGATAAAGGTGGGACTTCGTCAGAGATGTGTTATGTCGCCCTGGCCGCTCAATCTATACATGAATGGGGTGGTGCGAGAGGTGAATGCAAGGGTACTAGGTTAGGGGTTGGAGATGATTAAAGAAAATGAAGAAAAGTGGGAAATAAGCCAGTTGTTGTTTGCTGACGACACTGCGCTTGCAGCAGGATCAGAGGAGGGGTTGAGGAAGTTGGTGAAGGTGTGTGAAAGAAGGAAGCTGAAGATAAATGTGGGTAAAAGTAAGGTGATGAGATGTACAAGGGGAGAGAGTGACAGCAGGCTGGAAGTGAGTATTAAGGGAGAGAGACTGGAGGAAGTGGATAGTTTTAGATACTTGGGTGCGAATATGGCAGGGAAAGGAGGAGTGGGGGTGGAGGTAGAATGTAGATTGAGAGAAGCGAGTAAATGTCTTAGTGGATTTAAAAGTGTAATGAGAAATAGACATCTGGGAATGGATGCTAAGAGGGAGTTATATGAAGGAGTGATTGTGCCAACATCACTATACGGGAACATAAGAGAGGAAGAGAGAAGGAGTTTGAATGTGTTTGAGATTAAATGTCTGAGAAGTATGATAGGGGTTACTAGGCTAGATAGAGTGAGAAATGAGGAAGTGAAGAGGAGAACGGGAGTGGAAAGGGAGATGGGAGATAGGGTTGATGAAAGAGTATTGGGATGGTTTGGACACATGGAAAGAATTAGTGAAGATTAGTAAAAGAGGTGTTGAGGGCAGAGGTGGAAGGAGTGAATATGAGGGGGCGTCCTAGGGTGAGATGGATGGATGGGGTAAAAGAGGTATTACAAAAGAGAGGAATGTCTGTTGAGGAAGAACGGGAGAGGACAGAAGATAGGAGTGAATGGAGAAGGGTTATGTATGGATGATGCTGTGATGCATGAGGGGGAGTGGGTGGGGGATGGGGTATGAGGAAGTATATATGAGAAATAATTTGACGCAGCCCGAAGGGATTTCTCCCCGTCTTCTCCTTTTCTCTATAAGGGGACGGAGAGGTGGGGTCGCCGAATTAATGAAGCGGCCTTGCTGTGGATGTGGTGTGTCTTACGACACTGCTTCTAACCCAGGGCAGTGGACAGGATGCAGGGATGACCCGTCATCCAGGAGGTGCCAAGAAGAGAGGGAGGAGGAGGGTGGAGGGGAGTGGAATATGTATGTGATGGAATGGGTGGGAGTGGTTTCTATGCCTTTTTCTTTTTGGCAACCCCCCGTGTAAGGGGGAAAAGCCTTTGGTATATGTATGTGTATATATATATATATATATATATATATATATATATATATATATAAGTATATATATATATATATGTGTGTGTGTGTGTGTGTGTGTGTGTGTGTGTGTGTGTGTGTGTGTGTGTGTGTGTGTGTGTGTGTGTGTGTGTGTGTGTCTTCGTGTGTGCGTGTGTTGTCCATCTTATCAACTGACTTGATTCGTGGGTACGGTGGTCCGTACATAACACAAAACATGTGCCTTTCTCCTCTTCGCCTTGTGGCGAACTTTAATTTCTTTGCTCTTGTCAACACCAGACGTTTTTATTTATCTCAGAGGACTCTCTGGGTCTAAGAATATTTCGCAAAATCCTCTGATGAACAAAGTTCACGTGAACAGTTCGTGTCTAAAGTGGTCACGTGGTTTGAATCGTGGACTCATTCCTGTCCTTTGCGCATCTCTTCTACGCACGCTCCTTGACGAATCGAGGCGAGTTTATGTAAGCACTATTCCGTACAAGAACACCAATTCGATCAATTTTTTTCATTCTGTATCTTATACATTTGTTTCATTATACTTTTTCATTTTTTACTGTTTTCTTTGTATTTATATTTGTGTGTTTTTGCCTTTTTATATTTCTATTTTTCTTTATCTATTTCTATCTAAATTCTATTTTCCATTTATTTTCCATTTATTCATTCATTTTTATAAGCTTATTTTCTATCCATTATTTTATGTTGTCTTATTTAATTTCTATTTACTATTATTTTTCCATTTATTAATCTATTTTTATTTATTAAATTATTTATTTATTTATAATTTTTCATCTCAAGCCGCCATTCTGTTCTGCCCCATCTAGTCACCTTGTAAGACACACAGGGTACGCAGTGACGATATTCTTGTCCCCCGAGGTGCTTGTATATTTGTTCAGCATGTTCACGTTTAAGGAGTTTATCACACAATCTGTTTATTGTCATTATGATGCATGCCTATGTATTTTTAGTGTTCTATTATGTACATATATTGTTGCGTTTTTCTTTAGTTTTCGTCCGGGTTTTTATTTAGAATTTTTAGTGTTTGTTCGTTAGCTTTCGTTCGGGTTTTGTTTTGGAATTTTAGTGTTTATTTTACCTAGCGCCAAGCGATTTCTTTCTGCCGTAAAAAAAAACCTTCGCAGTGTGTGTGTGTGCGTGCGTATGTGTGTGTGTGTGTGTGTGTGTGTGTGTGTGTGTGTGTGTGTGTGTGTGTGTGTGTGTGTGTGTGTGTGTGTGTGTGTGTGTGTGTGTGTGTGTGTGTGTGTGTGTGTGTGTGTGTGTGTGTGTGTGTGTGTGTGTGTGTGTGTGTGTGTGGCGCACTCAAACGTATATTTACGTTCGTGTGCTTGCTCGGCTGCATACATGTTACTTACAAACACGCATTAAAAAACACACACACACACACACACACACACACACACACACACACACACACACACGGCTTGCATGAATAGTGGTTAGTGTCGCGAGCCGTCAAGTCGCAGTACCCCCGCTCAGGGCATGAAAGGTCCTCATTACAACGTTACTGTCCCCTTTGAGCAAGGGTTGGATGTGTGTCATGTGTAAAAGATCACAGCATTGCCCATAGGTATATGAGCTCTGAGTTCACTTCCGGAAGGACACACACACAAACACACACACACACACACACACACACACACACACACACACACACACACACACACACAGACACGCGTATTATCGTGAACATATAATTATGACCCATTGATTTAACTTCTCATGTATCTATTCATTTATCTATTACTTTATCTATTTACTCATCCATCTATTTGATTTTATCATTGGACAATTGTTGATGTGAGTTTTGTCTTCTTATCTCTCGTGCTTGATAGGCCAGAGGAGGAGTGGGGATTGGAAAAGGAGGAGTGTTTGTATATATTAGGGATGTCAGCCATTACGCTGTCTACGAAGGAGATTTTGCCCTGAATTAAACTGGTTTAATTGTTAGTACGCCTATGTCGAATACTTACGCCGTGTTTTCTTTTTCTGTATTCTTCTTCTTCCTCTTCTTCGTCT
>NC_134795.1:50766689-50774189 GCF_046742065.1 Oratosquilla oratoria
TATATACATACATATATATATATGTATATATATATCTATATGTATATGTGTGTATATATATATATAGATATATATATATATATTTATAAGTATGTGTATATATATATATATATTTACATATATGTATATATATAATATATATTTACATATATGTATATATGTATATATATACATATATATATATATATATGTATATGTATATATATATAATCACATATATGTATGTATATGTGTGTGTAATTGTTTATTTATGTGTTATTTCTTTGCTTGTTTATTATTATTTCATTATTATTTATTGTTATTTATCCGTCCATTTATTATTATTTACTATTTACCTGTTTGTTTACTATTTAACTTTACCTATTTATTGATTTATTTTATCTATTATTATTTATATTATTGATATTTCTTTATTTACAAGCGCAGGCCTCGCCATGGGCGCTTAGCCTGCGGCGCTGCTCGCTTCGCGCCCTTCCCCTCGGGGGGGCTCGGCCTTTAGGGCGAGCTTGCTTCGTTCGCGGCCAATCAATCGTCTCCGTTGCCGTGACGTCAGCGATCTCGGCCAATCAGTCGTCTCCGTTGCCGTGACGTCACCACTCTCTCAGCCAATCAGGTTCTTGCGGACTGCTACCAAATCACCGTCATCGGCCAGATCATTTTGCCAAAAACAGACATGCTAATTTCTTATTTATTTATTTATTTATCATTATCTTTTTTTTGCATTCAACCTAGTTATGGACCAAAAGGTCTCCTGTCGGCATACTCCTCCTTTGTAATATATATATGTGTGTGTGTGTGTGTGTGTGTGTGTGTGTGTGTGTGTGTGTGTGTGTGTGTGTGTGTGTGTGTGTGTGTGTGTGTGTGTGTGTGTGTGTTTATTAAAAATCTGTTTTGCCTATGGAACACTAGGTTACGTTAGGAGCTGTTGCGCAAAGTCAGTTTTATATTGAATATCCGTGTTTGCGCAATTCTGGAATTGTACCTTCCTCCCCTGTGTCCTCAAGTGATTTTATTTCCCGTCGTGGCATCCCGTAGATAGGGCGATGCATTTTAGCTTCTTTTTTTTTCCTATTTAGTCTGGGTTTATTACCCGGATGTTGATGTTCTACTGCCGGGCAGTAGACGGATTGTTCTACCTACCAGCGGCATGGGAAGAAAAAGTATCTCAGCAATAAAAAAGCATAAAATTAGATAATCTTGTTGCAAGTCTACAAAATGATCTAGGCTTTGCATCGTTTTCTTTTAATAAAGAAGAGAAAAATAGAAACGGCTATTTAGGAAAAAAAAAAGGAAAAAGATGAAAAATCGACAATTGGAAAGTCTTTAAAGAGGACTTGATTCTTTTGATGTAAATTAATTGTTTATTTCAAAAACATTTGTCTCGTGATAAAGCTCTCCGGCTGCATTCTTACTAGGCAAAGATGTCTACGAATGACACCGAGACAAGAAACCGAAGATGTCTTGGCCCATTTGGCAGTTTTTGATCGGGAAAGACGTGTTTCGATCCTAGGAACCCTCCCCTTCACTAACTACAACATTGGAAGAGACCACAAGAGACCATAAGGCCTACACAAGGCAGTTCCAGGCCCTTAGCATATGTTATCGCCTTCCATGAAATTTTCTCATCTCTATCATATAACTGTTTCAGCGATTACTACATGGTTACTTAATCTTTTCCGTTTGTTAACCACTATGTTGGTAAACCAGTTCTTGCTTATATCCTTCTCAAATCTAAACTTGATTTTACAAACTTTGTTGTGAAAATCATACACACACGTGCGCACTTACAATCGCGCGCACACACACACACACACACACACACACACACACACACACACACACACACACACACACCTCTCATGGCGCTGTGGTTAGAGCTCTGGCCTGCCACTACGGAGGTCCGGGTTCGATCCTCGCCCGGGGCTGAAATAATATCAGTATCGCAGCGCTGAGGGGTGTTACTCCAACTCTAGTGGGCGGGGAGTTGGGGGTGTGTGTGTGTGCAAGGTCATAGCATTACCCATAGATCGGACCTACGAGCTCTGAGCTCTCTTCCAGGAGGGAAATAGCTGTCGATCACGAGTCCAACACGTGATCCAAAGACCAAGTGAATACACATACGCACGCAAGCACGCACACACACACACACACACACATACGCACACAAGCACGCACACGCGCAGACACACACACACACACACGCATACACACACACACACACACGACACGATGGCACGGTTGGTAGAGTTCCTGGCCGCCACTACGAACGTCCGTGTTCGAATCCCGCCCAGGGCTGAAATAATTTCAGTATCGCTGCGCTACGAGTCGTTACTCCAACTCTCGTGGGTGGGGAGTTGGGTGTGTGTGTGCGTGTAAGGTCACAGCATTACCCATAGATCGGTCATATATGAGCTCTGAGCTCTCTTCCGGGAGGGAAATAGCTGTCGATCACGAGTCCAACTCATGATACAAGACCATGGTGAATCACACACACACACACACACACACACACACACACACACACATATATATATATATATATATATATATATATATATACGAGTACAATGCATAAGACGATGTGTTTGCAGTATCGTCGGTGTGATGATTTGAAATAACTGACTAATTGGAATAATTCTGTGACCCTTTGTTGACGTTCCTCCACCTCGTTCTCGGTCTTCCCACGAGGCTGCTACCGGCCACTTATGCCGTAGACATTACACGGAATGCCAACGAGTTTCAATAAGATATTGTCACTATATTAAGCGAGCAGGGCAGAAGGCGTAGTAATGGATCTAAATTGGAGAAATTTAGGTTTAGGAAGGAAATAGGCAGGAACTGGTTTGCCAACAGAGTGGTTGACGAATGGAATGAACTTAGTAACCATTTAGTGAACGCTGAATTAATTGGTTGTTTTAAGAGATGAGATAACTTTATGGATAGGGATGACAGGTGGTAAGGGACGTGGAACTGTCCAGTGTAGGTCTTAGGGTCTCTTGCAATCTCCTTCATTCTTATGTTCTTATGTTCATCTAGAACTGTCACCTGTCGGGGGACGGATGCAGGAAGGATTACAAAGGATTACAAAGGCGGAGCATGCCGACAGGAGACCTTTTGGTCCATAACTAGGTCGGATGCGAAAAAATATAATGATAAATGAAAATATATATATATATATATATATATGTATATGTATATATATATATATATATATATATATATATATATATGTATGTATACATATATATATATATATATATATGTATACATATATATACATATATGTTGTGTATGTTTAAGACAGATTGAACATTTTAGAAGCTTTATGTAAATATATTAAGCACGCAGCTCAGTCGCTAGCGTCTGTCTTGGCTTCGTGATTATGCACGCACAGGTCAGGGTTCGAATCCCTTGGCAGAGCTTCTAAAATAGACATATATATATATGTATATATATATATATATATATATATATATATATATATATATATATACATATACTGTATATATATATATATATATATATATATATTTATATATATATATATATATATATATATGTATATATATATATATATATAACAATACAGAGGAACGAAAGGACGAGATTCTCATTCCCCGCACCCCCGACTTCCCCACTGACCTACAGTTCCTGAATGAATAAGGAGTGAGAAGGGACGAATTGTCCATAGAAAACGGCAATTGGTGTCGACACTATTGTCACTTACGGTAGCAGCACACTAGGCTAGCATGCTACTAGCTCTGCTACTTCGTTTAAGTAGAAACGACTTCGGTTATAATATTCTAGATTTCTGTAAGAACATGTCAACAATGTGTCTAACATTCGTATTCTAGGTTTAACTTCTCTTAGTTTGTCATTCGGCTTCTCACTCATTCGGAAATTTGAAGAAAAAACAAAACAAAAGATCGTAACCGAGGCCGTTTCTGATCAAACGAAGTATCAAAACCGAGTAGCATGCTAGCGAGAGATACCTAGTGTGCCGCCGCATTTAGAAAATTCACCTCACACTCATTTGTGCTCAGAGTATCTCAAATCCCGACGTTTCTCAGAGTTACTGGGCACCAGTAGACGCTCCTTGATGAACGCAGGATTCAACATAACAAAGAGATGCTGTAATGATTATAATTTATCTTATATTATTTGTTTTTGTTTTGTTATTTTTTGTCTGTCTGATTTTCATTTATTATTAGTTATATGTCAATTTATTATTATTTACTATTTACCTGTTTGTTTATTATTTAACTATACCTATGCATTTATTTATGTATTTTATTTGTTATTTACATTATTATAGTTTTTATTTATTATTTTATTATTAATATGATTTTTTTTTTTTTTTGGCATCCGACCTAGATATGGATCAAAAGGTCTCCTGTAGGTATGCTCCGCATTGTAATCCTTTGTAATCCTTTGTAAGAGGGAACAACAATGAATGTGCACCTGAGCAGCTGCGATTGCTTCCTTCTTCTTCCTCCTCCTCATGTAAGCCGGTGGTAGATATTGTCCTGCAGATAACAGTCCCAAGTTCCTTTCCATAGAAAGCTAATGGAAGTGCCTGAGACCGTTGCCAGCCAATGTGGGGCTGCGGAGTCCAGTCCGTGAAACCCCGATATATATATATATATATAATATATTATATATATATATAAATATATATACATATGTATATATATATATATACATATATATACATACATATATATATGCATATATATATGCATATATATACATATATATACATATATATACATATATATACATACATATATATATATATATATATATATATATATATAACTTTCATCACTTACACAGGGACATGTTTATAAATACTTACGATATTACAGAATCTTACCCTTTGACTGGGCTGGCACGTTAGACGTTTTCTATTATTGATACTCGATGATACGTTTTCTAATATGCAGACCATCTCTGAATCACTTATGCTTTATGTACTCGGTCAACGTTCTCTTTCATCATTCAGCACCTTCAGCCGCCGGTCCTCGGGACGCCTCGTCTGTTACCAGACCCTGTTGGCGAAGGGACAGAACCTTGGGAAGAATAAGGAACCCTGAGGAAGTTGAGGAAGATGAGTGAGTGGGAGCTGAGGGTTCCGAGATCGGAGAGGTTCATTGAGGATTTGAGATCGTAGACTTAGGTTCTGTGATTGTAGACTCAAAAAGTTTCCGAAGTCGTAAACTCGTAGAGGTTCTCTGCTGTGATCATAAACTCGTAAAGGTACTGAGATTGTAAAATGATAAGAGGTTCTGAGATCGTAAACTCATGGGTTCTGAGATCGTAAACTCAGAGGTTCTGAGATCGTATACTCATAGAGGTTCTGAGATCGTAAACTCATAAAGGTTCTGAGATCGTAAACTCAGGGGTTCTGAGATCGTACACTCATAGAGGTTCTGAGATCGTAAACTCAGGGGTTCTGAGATCGTAAACTCATAGAGGTTCTGAGATCGTAAACTCATAGAGGTTCTGAGATCGTAAACTCATAGAGGTTCTGAGATCGTGAACTCAGGGGTTCTGAGATTGTAAACTCAGAGGTTCTGAGATCGTAAACTCATAGAGGTTCTGAGATCGTAAACTCATAGAGGTTCTGAGATCGTAAACTCATAGAGGTTCTGTGATCGTAAACTCATAGAGGTTCTAAGATTGTAAAATCATAAATTTTCTGAGATCGTAGACTCACAGGTATCAATCGTCCGACTACTCTGTCCTCCTCATAATCATGATGATGATCATAAACAACACCACCATCAACAACAACAAATGACAAGAAGGTCGAATGACCCTTACACTGTATCAGAGTTCTTAGAAACTGGAGAGGCCATCATGTTATCAGTCACTCTTCCTCAAAAGGAACGTTTCCATCCAGACGTTTTCCAAATGTTAACGCACCCACCACACAGCCACGCCCACGGCGAGTTCCTTACACGTCTTCAACTTTCCATCGAGTTTCTTTGACTCTTTGGTCGATGTGAAGCAAAAGTAAGACTTGAGGAGTTACTAGATGCCATGAGTGTCATGTGGCTTCAAGAACATCTGCTCCCGAACGGGACATCCCTATCGACCAGTCACTTACCTCCACCTAATTGTCAACACACACACACACACACACACACACACACACACACACACACACACACACACACACACACACACACACACACACACACACACACACACACACACACACACACACACACACACACACACACACACACACACACACACACACACACACACACACACACACACACACACACACACACACTGATAAATACACCCAAACACGTGTCTCCAGTTTGAATCCTGGACTCTCCCGAGCTGATCAAGACCATCACAATTGGTTTGAATTTTCCACCCTTTCTCGACCTGGGCAATCTGCCCGTTTCCTGAGAGTCGGGAGCATATGCTGAACACATTGCTGTGCCCCAAAAGAAGAAAACCTTTTGAACCATGACCTTGATGCGAGAAGTCTGCCTGTCCTGCCACGAAAGGGAAAGGGGAACACCGTCAAGCTAACAGAGAGAGAGAGAGAGAGAGAGAGAGAGAGAGAGAGAGAGAGAGAGAGAGAGAGGGGTCGGGCGAGCGTGGGGTGGAGGTGATCCTTCAACTCGGCTTCCCAACATTCACCTTATTCAGTGACTAGACCCTCAAGTGTCGACCTTGAGGATTGAATCTCCGTCCTCCAAGGATACTAGGGTCACGACCGAGGACCACGTCCTTCATCCCAGGGTCCGGCCTCCGTTTGAATAAAAGCCCCCGTCACAGGGATGAAGGGGTCAAGTCGAGGGGTTCCTTTTGTGAAGCCTTGATGAGTCCTTGAGGTGGAGCAAGACCTTCAAGTGGGAGCAGGTCTTTTGCAATTGCCCCGTTGAAGTTTCTCCTCAGGGGAGTATTCTTGAGTGCAGTCGAACTCGGTGTTCCTCCTTTTGGCACCCTTGACCTTTGATGTATTTTTTCTTCTTGATCGCGTCTGCTTTGTTGTTGCCGAACCCGTGGGCCTAGCGAGGTCCAACCAGAGGCTGAATCAAATCGTCTGTCGGTGACCAGAATAAAATATCTGTGTGAGAACCATGTCCGTGGTAGAATGTGTATATTTTCGTCAAAAGAAACCCACATGTGAAGCTTGTTACAGCTTTATCAAGTGCTGACAAAGACTCACATGGTCTTTCTTTTGAAAGACTTGTCGGCAACTGCCAATTACATAAGAAATCTTCATATTAGTTTATCTCTGTTAACCCCCTCAGCACGGTTAATCCCAAACCCCTTATTTAACCTTTCTGTAGCTAAAGGGGGTTGGTTTTCTTAGCTGAATAAGATCGTCCGGCGGCAAGCGATCCCCACCGTGTATAAGCTGCTCAGGATAGGTTATTGTTTTCAAGCGGTGGGGAGTCGCCACAAGAGATATGAATTTGCTTATGACAGAAAAAAAGGTTAAAAAAAACACGAAAGATTCTCCCTTCG
>NC_134795.1:50779189-50781689 GCF_046742065.1 Oratosquilla oratoria
GAAGGAGCACGCGTAGCGTTTTTTTTTTTTTTTTTTTTTTTTTTTTTTTTTTTTCTTACTATCCTGGAGTTTTTCCACGTTTACAACACAACAAGAACCTAACCTAACCTACCGATTGGGGGTTTTGTCCGTTGGGGTCTTGTCCGCTCACCGTTCCCTCATGGCCTGTCACTTGACAACTCCATTTTAAGGTCGAGAGGAGGTTAGTATTGTTCTTCGGCTTGATTAGCTGGAGTTCTTGCCCTATAGGCGAGTCACGATTTTCTCATACCCACAGGGGACGGTAATGACATTAATCTTTGGCGCACTCCGGTCGTCATATCATTCCATCCAGAGGACTTTCATCAATTAATGTCGAGGAAGAAGAAAAAAAAGGAGAGGAAGAAAAAAAGAGGAAGAAGAAGAAAAGGGAGAGGAAGAAAAAAAGGGAAAGAAGAAGGAAAAGGAGAGGAAGAGAAAGAAGACATCTTACTAACAGTCCTAACGCTTAACAGGCCTTGCTATCTTCCTAGTATATAATATAAAAGAAAAAAGGAGAATAGAAACATGGGCGTTTACCTTTTTTGGCCACGCCCTTGAAGGCAGAGGGAGGTGGTTGATTCTGCGACGTGTTGAGAGGAATGTGGAAGGAGAATTCCACTGCAACATAGTGTATTGTGAGAAAGGAGGAGACAGTCATTCCCTTGCGAAGCAGAGAGAGAAAAGCACTTGGGGATGGGTGCTGAGTGGAGTGTTGGTCTCTGTGGTCGTCGTGACGGTCGAAGCAGGTCAAGAACCGCTGTTGGATGGATGACAGAAGTCATGTGAGGTCGCTGGATGCAGAATCCGAGTAGGGTTGAGTTCTGTCAACTGGCATTGCCTGTGCTGGGGCCAGTTGTGTTGATCGAGTCTATGTGTCAAACTGACACTTTCTCATACCCACGAAACAGGATAGTGCCCAGTCAGCCTAAGAGCCGAGGACAACACCCTGTGACTTTGTCTCGTGGGCCGGCTGACGTCACCGGAATGTGTGGGTGCATAAAGGGGACAGGCGCCTGACAGATAATTTAGATAGTCCCCAATTGCACGTCGCCACGAGACCCCCTTCCCCCCCACCCCCCCCCTCTCTCTCTCTCTCTCTCTCTCTCTCTCTCTCTCTCTCTCTCTCTCTCTCTCTCTCTCTCTCTCTCTCTCTTTCTCTATCTATCTTTCTATCTATCTGTCTGTCTATCCTTCTGTCTCTATCTATCTTTCTCGTGCCTAGAGTACTTTCGGCCACAGCCACATTCAGTATGTCCGTTCTCATCTTTATCCTATCGTTCGCTCCTGTTACGCATCAGTGCTTGAACTCCAGGGACAAGTTAGCTTGCTTCAGGGGTCATGGGCTCTTCCTGCATGTGTGTGTATGTGTGTGTGTGTCTTCGTGTTTGCGTACGAGCAAATTTAGAAGAAAAAAAATCCCATCCCCACATTTTTTCATTCTTTCGCCATCTTTTTTTTTAGCTACATATATATTTTTTTTATTTTAGGTTAGTTCGGTCATGTTCGCATCTGTTATATCTGACTTGAATCTAGTTGTGTTTTACAACGAATTAGATCGTCCAGAGATCACCAATCAGGTTCATCAGCTTTCATCTTCACAACAGCTTTCCATCAAAAATGTTGTCCTTGGATGTTGGCAGCCATGTTCCGCCAATATTCTTGATCTCAAATCAGCTGGTTATTCCCCACAGCTGTCCATCTACCTGGAAAGCCAGCTGCCAGTCTGTCCAGAAAGATCAATCTCTGTCCTTTTTCCGTCTGCAACTTCTTGTCGAAAGTGTCATCAGAATTTGTCTCCTTCTTATCGTATCACACACCCCAGCAAGTAGAGATATTTCTTATTTAACTCAAATATTCATTTCCTTCATGTACTTACGAAGTAGTTCGTTCACAAGAATAGAAGCTCCAGAGGCTACAGGCCGTAACTCATGTATTTGTACTTATGTACTCACGCACTTGAGCTGAGCACCCCACGAGGTACACAGCAGGCCCTTGCAGAGGGGTGCTGGGGTGCCCGATCACCTGCCCCTTTGCCCTGTGCCCCAAAAGCTCCCTTCACAAAAATTAATAAAAATTAATGAAAAATTATTTCTCACAGGCTTTTCCCATTTTCTTACCATTCAGAAATTATAATGTGGGAAATGGCGTTGCACCCTACCGGATAGTTGCCAAATACGAATAATACAAAAGAGTGAAGTGCCCAGTTTCCAGCCCAAAGCACCTGCCCCTTGCAATGTGTGTGCACGTTACTGGTACACAGTACCCTTATGGCGAGTAAAGGTGGCAGCATACTAGGCTAGTATGCTACTGGATTTTGCTACTTCGTTTGAGTATAAACGACTTTGATTACGGTATTCTAGATTTTCGTAAGAACATCTCAACAAAGTGTCTAACATTCGTAAAGGTTTAACTTCTCTTATTTCGTCATTCGGCTTCTCATAATATGACGCAAAAGTAATGTGACATTTGAAAATTCGAC
>NC_134795.1:50796689-50806689 GCF_046742065.1 Oratosquilla oratoria
ATCGAGGATGAGATAGATGGATGGGGTGAAAGGGACATTGAGGAGAAGGGTGATGTCTGTTGAGCAGGGTAGGAAGAAAGCGGGAGATTAGGGTGAGTGAAGAATGACAGTGTATGATACTGTGATGGAAGGAAGGGAGTGGGTAGGGGATGGGGGTTAGGGAGTGAATGATATGTGTGAATGATGTTTTGACGCAGCCCGAAGCGACTTCTCCCCATCTGCTATTTTTCTGCATAAGGGGGAGGAGAGGGGGAGTCGCCGATTAAGTGAAGCGGCCTTGCTGTGGATGTGCTGCGTCTTGCTGCATTGCTTTTGACCCAAGGCAGTGGGCGGGATATAGTGATGACCCGTCATCCATGAGGAGTGAAGATGAAAGGGAGGAAATGGTAGTGGATAGGAATGGAATGGGTGGGAATGAAATGGGTGAGATTGAATTTTATGCCTTTGTTTTTTGGCTACCTCCCCGGTAAGGGGAAAACTACCTTGGCATATAGATAGAACACCTATACAGAAATACACTGACAATATAAAAATTGTGCTAATTTTAGAATTAGTCTAATATGAGTACAAAATGCGCAGGGAGTCCACAGATGAGGGTTTGTTTGTTTGCTGCGACCAAAGGTCGGGGCCACATCAGTGTTGATAAGGTCGAAGGTTGTGTGTGTGTGTGTGTGTGTGTGTGTGTGTGTGTGTGTGTGTGTGTGTGTGTGTGTGTGTGTGTGTGTGTGTGTTCACGCACCCTCCTTACTAGACTCTAGTTCTGAGTATGGTATTCATTTGTGAACCATGAATAAATATTGCCTTGCTTACATGCATCGGCCAAGACTTCTTTGGAATCAGAACTACGGTTTAGATCATTCTCTATAGCCAGGAAGCCTAACTACAGAACACGTCATCTATATTTTCTTTAGTTTTTTATGGAAAAATGTACCGTGGAATTCGAAAAGTCACACACCAAACCAGACGAAGAGCATATTCCGGATTCAAAGTTTGCTGAGGTTGGTTGTTGGTACTGATTATTGCACGTCGTGGGCAAAGGAAAGATGAGGAGGCAAAGGCAAGGCAATACAAGGGTAAGGAAAGGTAAGCAAAAGGAAATGCCCCCTTCCCCCACCCCCCTCAAAAGAAAAAGAGAAAGAAAGAGAGAGGAAACCAACCCTGAGGGGAATTAGCGAGTGCGAGGGAGGAGGAGGAAAAAAATAAAATAAAGAGCAGGAGGAAAGAGGAGAGGAAAGAAGGAGAGGGAGGATCAGGAGGAGTAGGAATGGGAGAGAAAAAAAAATTATGTTGTAAAAAGAAGAGATTACGAAGAATGGAAGAAAAAGGAGGATAAAGAAGAGAGGTACTCTTGGAGGAAAAAAGTGCAGAGGCTTTCAAAGGAAATTAGCAAATAAGGAGAAAAACAAAAAGTGGGGAGGGGGTGAGAGATAAGAGAGAATATGTAACCGTTACGCTGTGTATCCGTTACAACGAAAGAAGGAGAGAAATATATATGGGGAGCAACTTCAGAACAATAAGAAGTAAAGAAGAATAGAAAAGGACAGAAGGAAAACTGGACGAGCGGAGGAGGAAGGCAGAATGGAAGAGCAAAGCAAATAAGAGATGGATATGAAAGGATATGTGTGAGACAAGGACGATAACTGGAAGTGACACGGGGAGCAAAAGATGGATGAAAAAATAAGAGAGAGAAAGAGATGACGTAGCGGAGAAAAAACAAGTGAAAGAACAAAACACGAGAAAAAAATTGTGTGAACAAAGGTATGTGGATCACGAGGTGTTTAAGAACAGAAGACAAAGTGGAAAGGATATGAAGTCGAAGACAGAAGAAGGAGGTGGTAGGAGGACAAATGGAGGGAGAAGGAAAGAGAAAGAGAAGAAACGGAGGACGGAGGGGGAGGAGGAGGAGGAGGAGGAGGGCGACGGTGGGTTGTCCGTAAGTGGTAGCAATGAGCCAAAGCAACCCAGACAAGACCTGCAGTGTTTATGTGTGGCGTGGATGTACAGTCGCTTTCAAAAGGTCGTTTAACCACCTTATGAATCTCGCCATGCAAATGTAACGCCTATTGTTAAGTTTTATAAGTACTTTACCGTGTAAGGAAACACCTCAACCTGTACAAAGTACTGAGAAGCAGTGCTTACGGGAGTTTTGCATTTGAATACATGTTGCTGTTGCAGGATCTAGAGGAGCTGAACACCCATCTGCTCTGTGTTACGAGTACATGATGCCATGTTGTCGTGTGTGATGTTTAGCGTGAGAAGAAAAACTAGAAGGATGGGAATTTCTTGGTGTATATAGTACTCGCTGGCTGAGCGGGTTAGAGCGCCGCTATTTGCGACGGAGGTCGAGGTGACGGCGGCTCGAACTCTACCGCCAGCGAGTTGGACCAAGGGTATAGTTCATTAAATTCCACTGTACAAAGTCCTTTGTATAGGGCACCGTCCTAGCCACCTGATAGGGGGGTGAGATTGTGATATTGCCTAAATGTTGCACAAGTATTGTTTGAGGAGGCTTTGTAAGTGTTAGAATCGTCAACGTAAAGTTGTGTGCGCGATGGAAGAGTATTTGAATGTATGTTGAGATGATTGGATCCCGTGTTAGTGTGAAATTATTCTTAATTTTAATGTAATTAGTTCCTTCTAAAAACATAGAGGCTTGTGTATAGTCCCACAGAGTCTTTATATGAGAGAGAGAGAAAGAAAGAAAGAGAGAGAGAGAGAGAGAGAGAGAGAGAGAGGATAGGTTAGGCTCAAATAGCTTATGCTCTTTTCGTATGTTTTGTTTCTTATATACATTATGATTTTTCCGTCTCACTGCCTCACTCTATCAATCTATCAGTGTCTTTAATCCAATTCGGGGACCATACAGAAACAGCATATCATAAGAGTGGGCGGACCGGTGATCTATGTAACCGGCTGACGATAGTTGGATTTTCGTAGTCAAAATATCCCAGTATCTATTTCATTTCTCTGAAATAAAATGCTTAGATGGTTTAATGTCGTTACTTATCATCACGCCAAGATTTTTTGTCATTCTCCACTTCGGCTAGATTTTTTTTTTTTTTCAAATAACTTGTAATCATACTATCGTTTTTACTTGCATGCATAACTTTACACCTAATTGGGTTAGATTACATTCGTAATTTTTGTGACCATTGCCCCAAAACAGTCCTTACACAAAATGTATGCAGAGAAATCTTAGTTTCCATGTCTTCCCCAGTTTTTCCTAAAAAAGAACATAATACTAAAACTATTATTACTAAGAGTAATATTACTAAGACAACCATATGACCCTAGACATTTTATTCGAGGTCATTGTAAACATTCATGAATATTCATTCGATTCCAGTGATCACTTGCTATGCTTCAAAGCTTAGTATCAGCAAGCTGTGAGTTTGCGTGCGTGCGTGCGTGCGTGTGCTGACGTGAGTTTTTGCGCGCTGTATGTTTCATGACGTATGTGCGCGCATGCGTCTGAGGACCATATGTGGGCGAGCGAGGATTACTTTCTTCGTGAGTATATGCTTGATGCGCGCATTCTCCAGATCGCGCAAAAGCGCTTGATTTGCATGCACTCGTCGACAAAGCACCAGCCCCTCCGTGGGGGCACTGTTCCTAGCTGACGTCAGGCTATTTCATTCATGTTGACTGGACCACTTCGGTAAGGGGAAGGGGGTAAAGACACATGGAATTTGTTAACATCAGCTGATGCGAGATTAGGGTAGAAGCCCTGATAAACTTAAGTCCACAACAACAACAACAACAATACGAGATGCTGTAAATCAGTTTCCAATTTCAGCACCCACTGTAGTCAGGTCATGGTAGCATAGCAATATCTACACATATGGTTACAGGGACGAACCTGATACACAATTAGAAGAAACAGAATTTTGCGGCAGCCCAGGTTAAGAAACACGGATATGAATAAATGGTTTAAATCCCAGTTAATCCTTTCCACAGGGTGATAGGAACCATCGAGGTTCAGTGGTTTGCGTTCTTGCCTCTGCGAGAAACCCGGGTTCGATTTGTGGTAAAACACAGAGGCTGTGTTGTCTTCACGTGGATAGCCCAGTGGTCCTGCAGTACAACTTCAAACCTGAAGACTTTTATACGGTAATGATAGTTTTCGATGGTGCTAAGCAATCCTTTTCAGCTGAAGAGCAGTTCTTATCCAATACTGTTTTGGTTATTCATTTTATTTTCTATTTATGTATTTATTCATTCATTTGTCTTTCAACATTATTCTGAACACCGAATCTAGTGAGCCACCCGTTTCCTTATGATAAGTGACTCGTTCGTTTTATTTATTCGAGGGAAATCTCTTCATATAGATGGTTACCCACTGTGACCCACTCAGGCTTTATTCTGGCTAAACCCAGAGGGTTTTATTCACCTTTAGTAAAGGTTAAGACCTATGGCAGTTCGCACACCGACGCAACCAGTTGCATGTAACCGATCGTAACGAATTCCTGCATTCCGTGAAAGCAGTATTCCCTTACTTTATGGACATGAACATATAATTTTCCTTTACTTGTTATTTCAGAAATGCAGGTACCTGACTGCTAGTGGGCAAACGTACAGGGAATACTGTTTTCACAGAATGTAGGCATCCATTACGATCGGTTTCATGCAGCAGGCGGATACGCAACAAGTGGGTACAATACCCTGTTGCACCGTATCATATCAGTAGGTGGTACGCAAAGATGATACGATACGTGGAAATGCAACAAGTGTGGACCCGGCTTAAGATTACTTCAGTACACTCATTATTTGGTATCTGAGGATTTTATTCAATATAGGAAACTCTAGTACAGCTAAGGGTTAAAGATACGACTGTTTGTGACGTCAGACCCTCAGACTCCGCCTATTTTTGTGACGTCATCTTTGATGCATCGTCCTTGTTTACACGTTTCGTTTAAAGGGAAATAGGCGAGAACTGCTTTACTAACAGATTGGTTAACGAATGGAATAGACTTAGTAACCATATATTGAGCGTTGAAATAATTGATTAAGAGAGATTAGATAACTGTATGGATAGTGATGTCAGGTGGCAAGGGACGTGGTACTACCTAGTGTAGGCATTATGGTCTCTTGCAGTTTCCTCCATTCTTATATTCTTCTGTTCTTATGTATAATTTGGATGCGACACGTGACCGTTTGGTCACTCCACCAATGAGGTGACAGAGATGTCAGAGGTATCGAAAGAGGCGTGGCTTATTACGCCAGCTAGCGTAGAACCACCCACAAGACCCACCCAGACGGGAAAACCTCCCAGACTCTCTTCTTACCCGGGTATGACGTCAGAGACTAGGGTTCTTTGTGGTTGCGTACGTGCTGAAGGCCCAGTTCGGCGTGGGGCGTCGGGAGGGTAAGTCTCCACTACTCCTCCTCCTCCTCCTCCTTCTGCAGCTACTCCGTCTGTACCTGCGACTTCGAGGGCACTTCGTGCACACGTTAAGCGTTCGTGAGTGTGTGTGCAGGCTTCGGGTCGTCCCGGAAAGTGCATACAGGCTTCGGGTCGTCCCGGAAAGTGCATACAGGCTTCCTGGCCGTCCCGGAAAGTGCATACAGGCTTCGGGTCGTCCCGGAAAGTGCATACAGGCTTCGGGTCGTCCCGGAAAGTGCATACAGGCTTCGGGTCGTCCCGGAAAGTGCATACAGGCTTCGGGTCGTCCCGGAAAGTGCATACAGGCTTCGGGTCGTCCCGGAAAGTGCATACAGGCTTCGGGTCGTCCCGGAAAGTGCATACAGGCTTCGGGTCGTCCCGGAAAGTGCATACAGGCTTCGGGTCGTCCCGGAAAGTGCATACAGGCTTCGGGTCGTCCCAGAAAGTGCATACAGGCTTCGGGTCGTCCCGGAAAGTGCATACAGATTTCGGGTCGTCCTGGAAAGTGCACACAGGCTTCGGGTCGTCCCGGATAGCGCGTGCAGGCTTCGGGCCGTCCCGCAAAGTGCATACAGGCTTCGGGTCGTCCCGGAAAGTGCATACAGGCTTCGGGTCGTCCCTGAAAGTGCATACAGGCTTCGGGTCGTCCCGGAAAGTGCATACAGGCTTCGGGTCGTCCCAGAAAGTGCATACAGGCTTCGGGTCGTCCCGGAAAGTGCATACAGATTTCGGGTCGTCCTGGAAAGTGCACACAGGCTTCGGGTCGTCCCGGATAGAGCATACAGGATTCGGGTCGTCCCGGAAAGTGCATACAGGCTTCGGGTCGTCCCGGAAAGTGCATACAGGCTTCGGGTCGTCCCGGAAAGTGCATACAGGCTTCGGGTCGTCCCGGAAAGTGCATACAGGCTTCGGGTCGTCCCGGAAAGTGCATACAGGCTTCGGGTCGTCCCGGAAAGTGCATACAGGCTTCGGGTCGTCCAGGAAAGAGCATACAGGATTCGGGTCGTCCCGGATAGCGCGTGCAGGCTTTGGGTCGTCCCGAAAAGTGCATACAGGCTTCGGGTCGTCCCGGAAAGTGCATACAGGCTTCGGGTCGTCCCGGAAAGTGCATACAGGCTTCGGGTCGTCCCAGAAAGTGCATACAGGCTTCGGGTCGTCCCGGAAAGTGCATACAGGCTTCGGGTCGTCCCGGATAGCGCGTGCAGGATTCGAGTCGTCCCAGAGAGTGATTGCAGGCAAAGTTTAAGTGAGTTGGTGGGCGAGTGTCTTCGTAATGTCTGGAAGTTGTGGTCTTGACGTGACCTAGAAATAAGGGATTGGATTCAGAAATTGTAGTGTAATGTGAACTGCAAATATAAATAAAGCAGAAACTGTAAATGATAGTGATGGTGATAATAGTAATGATGATGGTGGAATTATTCGTACGTGATGACAATAGTAGAAATAGTCATTGCGGAGTTCTTATATAGATTGTAAGTTTTCCTCTTTCCTCTTCTTCGCCGAAAAAAACGCACTGAACAAAAGACCCATGCATCACCGTTCCGTAGATAATTGAAAAGAGGACGTCTTCTATACCGCAGACAAAACTGATTAACTATTAAACCATTTTGTTGAACAGTGCTAAGAAATCCTTGAACAATAGGTAATTTGTCCCCGAACATTCAAATATGTTAGATAATAAAGACGATATTTGACCTCTGGTTAATACTGAAACAATAGGAGAAATTGGTTTCCAAAAGTAAAATTACTACCAATGCCAGACTTGTTTATGATTTTTTTTTTTTTACTATAACAAAGGAAGCCCTTAATGTTGATAATACCAATGAAAAAAAAGAACTAAACAGTGTTGCTAAACTGAAATAGTGAACATCTCACGACTCCGTTGCAAGTAAGGACTTGGTGTAAAAACAACGAATCACTGAATTTGATCTTTGAATAAAAACAAGAAAAAGTTGATGGGCCGTCGAAAGGCTCTTCAACGTTACAAAATAGACGGGTGTCGACATTGTGTTCATCCGTGTTCTTTCCCTGCGAGATTGAACTGGTGAACAGACCGGGAAGCACTTTGAGAACTGTCTTCCTTGCGAATGAGATTCAAGGTCAGTATTTGGACAGCGACCGCGTGACAGTAAGACAATGCTCTGAGCCTCTCTGATTCCTTCTTGATACCCGGTCTTTTCTTCCTCTCTCTCCTCTTCTCCTCCTCCCCTACTCCCTCCATCTCACCCTCCTCCTTCTCCTCCTCCTCCTACTCCTCCCCCTCCTCCTCCCCCCCTCCTCCTCCCCCTCCTTCTCCTCTTCTTTTCTCCTCCTACTCTCCTTTTCTCCTTCTCCTCCCTCTTTTCTTCCTCCTCCCTCTGACCCCCAACCTTGGGGAATGATATCTAGTAGTGTCTTACAGGTATTGTTTGTCAAAAATGAGAGAACAATATGTGTATGTGTAAGTGTATGCATCAAGATGTATTTACGAGTGTGTGTGAGAGAGAGAGAAAGAGAGAGACAGAGTATGTGAGAGAGAAAGTGTGTGTGTGTGTGTGTGTGTGTGTGCGTGTGTGTGTGTGTGTGCGTGTGTGTGTGTATATAGGAGAGACAGAAAGAGGGAGAGAGCGTGGGGTGGGTGCCGCGAGAATGCAACGTGCTTGATGCAAGTGTTTCTGGCGTTATGCGAGTGTTTCTGGTGTTATGCTACTCCGAGGGCTAGCATGAGGGTGATGCTCAACTGAGTCAAAGGGACGATGAAGACGAGGGTGAATTGCTTATCACGCCTCTTCTCGATCCTCTTCTGTAGGTTTGTTTGTTTGTTTGTTTGTTTGTTTGTTTGCGCTTTCTCCATCTATTCGTCTTGAACGCACAAGAACATATTGGGATTTTGCTCGGTTTTAAGAAATAAGGAGATAAAGTATGGATACTGGTTGCATGTCTGTGTGTACGTGTGTGTGTGTGCGTGTGTGTGTGTGTATGTTCGTGTGTGTGTGTGTGTTTCCGTGTGTCTAACATAACTTGAAAGTGAATAACTCTTGGTGGTTAGCCTCGTACCCTTACCACCTCGATCCCCAGTCCGTTTCGTTTGAGTAATGTACCACTGACAGTTCCAGGAACCTGATGCAGGCCTCTCTACACAAGTACACCACAGACGGCCTCGTATAGACTAATTTACTGCCTACTCTAGGCAGTTCCATGTCCATTACGACGTGTCTACCCCATCCATAAAGTTATCTCGTCTCTTAAAACAACCAATTCTTTCAGCGCTCACTAAATGGTTACTAAGTCTATTCCATTCGTTGAACACTCTATTGGTAAACCAGTTCTCGCCTATTTCATCCTTAAATTTGAATTTGTCCAATTTAGATCCATTACTGCGAGTTCATAAGGAATGGTCCAGATACGTACGTTAATGGTGGCGCAATCACACTGGGTTATTTTTCCTTCGACTGTCGAAGCAGAGTGGCATCCCGCAGCTTTCGGGAAGGAATCTGATAATGCTGGAGGAAAATAATTTTTCCTCCAGCATAATACCAAATGACATTGTATGTGATAGTGTTGAGAAAGGGAAATAGTTTGCCTGAGGTGATTTTACGGCGTCAAAAAGATGAGTTTCGGTCTGACAACAGACGCAGGCACTCGCTGGCACGGGTGATGCAAGGGGACGGGTTGTGGTGTTGTGTGAGAATCACCATAGTCTTGGACCACGTGTTGGACTTGTGATCGACAGCCATTTCCTTCCGGAAGGGAGCTTAGAGCTCATACGACCGATCTATGGGTTATGCTGTGACCTTACACGTACACACACACCCAACTCCCCGCTCACGAGAGTTGGAGTAACAACCCGCACAGCAGCGATACTGAAATTATTTCAGCCATGGGCGGAATTCGAACCCGGACAGCCGTAGTGGCAGCCAGGAATTCTACCAACTTCGCCACGTGTGTGTGTGTGTGTGTGTGTGTGTGTGTGTGTGTGTGTGTGTGTGTGTGTGTGTGTGTGTGTGTGTGTGTGTGTGTGTGTGTGTGTGCGCGTGCGTGCCTTGTATTGCCTTGTCCATCTGGCTCCTCGGAACAGGTTTCATGCTAGGGAGGAGGGCGAAGTCATTTACCTGCCTATTAATGGCAGGTTGCAGCTCCTTTATCCAGATGGCTTCCAAAATAGCCAAGTGCTGTGGGTCCTCCTCTTTTGCCACAACTTGGGTGTTTTTTACCATAGGCTCCCTATCGAGGTGGCGTCGATGCTGGGTCCAGTGGTGTTGCTTAGGTCCTCCATGTTGCAAGTGCATGGCGATTCTTCTCGATAATGTGGTGGTCGTCCTTCCCATATATATATATATATATATATATATATATATATATATATATATATATATATATATATATATTTGTATATATATATATTATATATATATATATATATATATGTTTATATATGTATATATATATATATATATATATATATATATATATATAATTTTTTTTTTTTTTTTTTTTTAACAGCCCGTATCACAGCGTTATCCCAGTCTCTCTGGTTGTACGCTGACGTCAGGCTGAGTTGGTATTCAAGCACGCTAACCAGCCTGTATTTTCATGACCGTCATGCATGAATGAGCACCCCGTGCTTCCCGCAGGGTC
>NC_134795.1:50811689-50816689 GCF_046742065.1 Oratosquilla oratoria
ATCTCAACACTGAATATGACAGCCAAGCATCCAACTACCGCCATATTTTGGCTCGGCCGACCGACACTAGGGAACTTAGTGGGCCACTAGAGGGCCAAGGGCCACATTTTGTGGACCACGGTTATAAGGAAGGCATCCGCGGGAGAGACTCGAACCTAGCGACGCAACTCAGCAGGGGATTGTTTTAATGAAGGCGCGAATGAGACGTTGGGTAAGAGTGACGTCACGATTGTTATCGTGTTACTCAGATGTCTTGGTGTGATGTCACGAAGCAGCTGTCCTTAACCCCACCCACCCCACCCCCGTGCTTCTGTAAGCGCTGCAAGAAGCTGTTTATTATGCAGCTGTAGCTATTTCGGGCTGCCTCGCTTTCGAATGGTTCGCGAGTGAGCTATATTGTCGACATTTTCCTCGGCGATGTTTGATTACGTCACCGTACGATTGGTATCACCCAATTATCCTTGTTACCATGTCCACTCCCACTACTACCACTGCCATTAAGAGCGATGATATCATTTAGGATAGAAGCAGTGGTGAACTGCCGGCAGATAACTTTGTCATCATCGCCGTCATCGATTATCACCGTACGAGGACAACAATCATCATCGTTAACATCACGATAAACGCCCATCTTTGTGTTCCATCTATACGGATCTGTTGGATGTAACTTTGTGTCTTTTCTGTACTTGCTGCTGATCTAAAACCACACACACACACACGCACACACACACACACACACACACACATACACACACACACACATACACACACACACACACACACACACACACACACATATATATATATATATATGTGTGTGTGTGTGTGTGTGTGTGTGTGTGTGTGTGTGTGTGTGTGTATACACTCACACATATACTCATACGTGCACACACACATACACAAACGTACACACGAATTCTGTTTAGAGTGGGATTAAACTTACACGTGTGTGTGTGTGTGTGTGTGTGTGTGTGTGTGTGTGTGTGTGTGTGTGTGTGTGTGTGTGTGTGTGTGTGTGTGTGTGTGTGTGTGTGTGTGTGTGTGTGTGTGTGTGCGCGCGTGCGTGTTCGTGTGTGTGTGTGCGCGTTTTCGTCTGTGTGTGTGCACGTGTTCGTCTTTGTGTGTGTGCGCGTGTTCGTCTTTGTGTGTGTGTGTGCGCGTGATTGTCTGTGTGTGCGCGTGTTCGTCTTTGTGTGTGTGCGTTTTCGTCTGTGTGTGTGTATGTGTGTGTGTGTGTGTCGCAACTTGCATTCAGGTCACGATCAAAACCAAAACACGGCCGTGACTCGTCTCTGCAGAAAAGCTGTTTCAAGACCACAGAGAGCATTTCCTGATTCAGGAGCATGTAAGAAAGCAAGCTGCAGGACCTATTGAGTCGTGTATTATTCTGCGCCCCGCCTCGGTATGGGCCAAAAGGTCTGTTGTTAGCGTTTGTTCCGCTGTCGTTCCTTGCTTAGAGTTCTCTCCACAGTATACCACAAAAATGTATATCCCTTCATGGTATGTGACCAAAGAAAGGCCTTTGCAACCTAACTACATAAAGCAGCGGCCCTTGACCCTGCTTCACGCCAAAACTGCTTCTTTCAGGTAACTGAAAGGTTACTGAAGCTTCCTCGTTTGGACAAGAGCACTGTGCACTTCAGATTCGTTTGGCGATAAACTTGAAAAAACTAACTTTAAAAAAAAAAAGACCGAGATGTTAACATTATAATTTTAGCATTTCTTTCTCTTACTTCGCATCCTTCACTTTTTTTTTTCGCTGTTGTCATCACATACCCTCTCCCTTTTCGTCTCTTCTGTCTCTTCTCCACAAACTCTATTTTCCATCATCCACTTGGACAATTAGTCCAGGAGCATTAGCTCAAATATGGCTTCAACCCGGAACAAATTAGTAACAAGCTGAAATTTTCAGAAAGTGCTTAAAAGACCTTCCCTGATAACATATTAAAAGTCCCCAAGAATCCCCCTCGAGGGTTTTGAGAAATTCAAGATGGCGTCCAAAATGGCCATCGATATCATATTTTGTTATATCTCAGGTCTCAGTCAAGATAGAAACATAAATAAAGTATGAACATTTAGGTTTTCAGACCCAAGGAATTCATTTACGTCAGTGTATGTGTGATGAATATACTTTTATTTAGCTTAACTTCTTTCAAATTATCATCGATCGATAACCAAACTGATACTAAGTTAACTGTATTGCCATGTGTGTGTGTGTGTATGTGATTCATCACTGTGGTCTTGGATCACGTGTTGGACTCGTGATCGACAACTAATATCCTCTTGAATGAGAGCTGAAATCTTATATGTGGGCTGAACTATGAGTAATGCTGTGGCCTTGCTCACGTGCTCACACACATTAAACGCCTTGCCCAACAGAGCCGGGTACAAGGTTATATTATTATGATCCTTTTCAGCCCTAGGCAAGGATTGAACTCAAACCGCCGTGTTAGAAGGCGACCTCGGTACAAATTGTAGTATAAAGAAAAGGAACAACACTCGTAGGGTCCCGTCCCCTACTCTCCAATTTATAACCTCAAAGTCATTTACAGTTCCAACTATATCTATATATAATCTATATCCTTGATGTCCAATTATCATGTTTAGATTTGCATTCATGAATTGTTCCAGCTTAAGCTAAATCACCTAAGCTATTCCATGTATCTATGTGTGTGTGTGTGTGTGTGTGTGTGTGTGTGTGTGTGTGTGTGTGTGTGTGTGTGTGTGTGTGTGTGTGTGAATGTAAACATCCATATATTTATATCCATATCAAACATGAAATATTACATCAGATTTAATCCATCATGTAGGCGTTTGGATGTAAGGTACACTGCTCGTCCTATTGACAATGCATGGGTTTGTCATCTCTTGTTATATTCATAACACTCTACAGCTATATCCTCCTTTTCCCACACTACCGCGTCCTACTTCGAAACCCGCCAGGGGACGCTGAGTAGTTGCGGCCGAAGCCGTCACCTTTGCCCTATGAGGACTGCTGGAAGGCAACAATCACTGCTGGGAATGGGAGAGAAGTGCGGGATTCGAACCCAGAACTAAACGAATGTGAGATCACCACTCGTTTAATTACGTCACCAGAAGACTACTTTGTCTTTACATGATTTATGTTTCTTGCCTTGTCGTGGGGGGATAAGGATGACACAACCATGTTCCCCTGTGTGTGTCATAAGTGATGAAATGGAGCAGAGCAAGAGGACCCTTAACCAGAGCTTCTATCCTTGGAGTAATATCGCTCCGATGAGGAGGCTGCAGGGGACCCTAAGGCCTACACTAGGCAGTCCCATGTCCCTTACCAATTGTTATCTATATCCATAAAATAATCTAATCTTCTCTTTAAACTACCAATTGCTTTAGCGCTCGTTAAATGGTTGCCAAGTTTGTACCATTCAAGGAACGAAACAGAAAAAGAGGGTGACAGGACTTAAGGGATCACCAGTCTACGAGTAAACACTTATCTCCATTCATATAACAGTGCTGCGTACCTCTGGTCCGTAGAGGTGGTACCTAAAGTCCTCCACATGTGGAGTCAATATATCCACACGGGGGAGAGGGTGGGGTGATAGCCGAGAGATTGTTATGTCGTCGACGATAACTAGCGTTTCTGTCCTTTGGAGACATTTTTTTACCGAAAAAGGTCGAATCGCAGTGATGTCACACACACGCCCTTGGGGATGGGGGTGGGGGGTAGTAGGGGGGTGGAGAAGGAGGAGGAAGCGGAGGAGTAACAAGAGTATGAAGAAAAGAACAAAAAGGAGGAGGAGGAGGAGAAAGAGAAGAACGGGAAGAGGGAGTAGAAGAGAAGGAGGAGTACGAAGAGGAAGAAAAGAACAAAAAGGAGGAGGAGGAGAAAGAGAAGAACGGGAAGAGGGAGGTGGAAGAGGAGGAGGGGTACGAAGAGGAAGAAAAGAACAAAAGACTTAGGGAGTGATCGTAACAGAACGGAAGTAACTGAAGAAGTTAAAAGTGATCACCATTTTTTAAACGAGTTGAGATTTGTCTGCTGCAGTCTCAAAAGAATGTTGAGTAGTCGACTCTGGTCACCCTAAGGATGCCACTAAAGCCCCTAGAATTGTGACTACATGAAACAAAAAGTGAATACCCCAATATGGAGCAGCAGCAATAGAAAAATCGTGGAGAAATATATCAGTTGATAGGTCTAGGGCCTGGTCCAGGTACCGTGTGCCAGCCCCTCGGGCCTGCGTCTCAGGGTAGAGGTTAGCATGCATACTGACACAGAAGACTGGCTGTAGGGAGACGCCCCTCTCCGACATCCATAGGTGCTTCCTTTGGTAAAACCAGACCATTAATGTTATCAGAGGGCTTTGATGGTCCTAGATATCACACCATTAAAGTCAATTCGTGTCTGTTTGTTATCATCAATAACTTCTTAACGTCTCTGTTATTGATCCCAACATAGAAGAAAGGGGGAAGCGGTTTCTTTCAGCTGAACAAAATCGCTTGGCGGCAGGAAGAAAACGTAAATTGAGCAAAAAGGCAACAATGAGTGTAAACTATCTTTCGCATGTTAAACATCTTGATTATTGCTCACCAGAAAAAACGATTAGATAATAATTGAAACTGAATGAGAACGAGCATAATTTCAATTTATGAAATTCAGATGACTTGTTTCAACGGTTCATATGTTCGGTTACTATATAATATTTTATAATCAATTATATAAACGTGATGTCCTGTATTTCGTCCATTCATATCTAATGCATTGTCCTAGATGAGGAACAGTTGTAGACGGGTAGGAAAACGTTTAAATTTTTAAATTGAATTTGAATTTCGAAACTGTTGAACGGTTTCCTAACGGTTTTCTTTCTCTTGTGTTCCAGGTTACGGGGAGATGTTACTAACATCGCCACCTTATAACAGGGCCGTGTGTGAGGGCGGGGGTCGAATGCCACCCTACCGGCACCACGCCCTAGGGGGGTCGGACCACACCACGCCCACCCGCCCGTTACCCCTACCGCCCCCGC
>NC_134795.1:50821689-50836689 GCF_046742065.1 Oratosquilla oratoria
CGCTTTTAAACGTTGAAGCAATTTTTACAGGTGTGGTGTGGTGTGGACCATGATTGTATGTGATAGCCAGTGAAGATAGGGGGGAAAGTAATCCAAGTGGCTCAAATGATCCAAAGAACTTATTAAAGTGCTCTACGATGTCACGATAAGACTTAGTTTCCTCAAAAAGATCAGACTAAATGACATCACCAGCTAATGTGTTATTTTTGTCTATTCTGGATGTTAGAATGGATATTTTACCTTTGTCGTCTGTGATGTTTCTACGTGTTATTTCTGATTCAACCTCGGAGAGGAAATTGTGTACAGGAATGTTCTTCCCGTTAAATCTAGGTAATGTTGTTTCATCCTTGACAACGGTGATAAGATTCTGTGTTGTCATGGTATTTTGTGTGGCAGGTGAATTATCCGAAGAGCTGTTAGCAGCAGGGAGGACATGTCTGGTGTTTTGCAATTCAGAGCAGAGCGGCTGCGTGTACAAGGTCCGTATGTCGTGTCAGAAAGAGGTTTGGACAACTTCATAAAAAAAAAAAAAAAAAGTAATTGCCTCCTAAGTGATATTTACAACAGAATTTGTATCTACTTACCAGGGGTCATGTAGAATTTGGCTCTTGGGAGAATCTTTGAAGAATAGTTAACCCGAATGTAGGAGTTGGTGTGAAGAATCAATGCTGTAAAATAAATCGGACATGAATATACAATCTTATATGGCTAGAGCTGGTGAGAGATAGAATTATAGGACACTGTTAAAAAGACAAAAAGAAACATGGATGTGCATTATATTGAATCACTTAAGAATAGAAAGAAAAAATAAATAAGGCGAATTGGCTTCTTTGGTGGAAGGATACTGCCTTTGGTGTTCCACGAGTCTTGCTGTTTTCAGGAATGAGGACGAGTCTTTGTAGGCTCGCGCGTTGGCTACTTTTGCTGAGATTGGCTCTCGTCGGTTGGTACGATGCGCTGACGGAGACTTGCCGCGCGGGTATGATGCTTGAAGATGCGCTGCGTAGAATTAGGATGTAAATCCGTGTAGAACGAAGAAA
Organism: Oratosquilla oratoria; assembly: GCF_046742065.1. Lineage (NCBI taxonomy): Eukaryota > Metazoa > Arthropoda > Malacostraca > Stomatopoda > Squillidae > Oratosquilla > Oratosquilla oratoria. The sequence continues at coordinate 50,822,730 of NC_134795.1, forward strand.
TAACTGGGAGTGATGTGTGTTATGTGTACTCCTGTAGATGCCATTTTGTTGAAATCTCTTTCTCGTGGGAGCAATGCAGCGAAGATGGACTTCTTCGTAGTGGGACGCTGGACGATGTAGCGGAGAGCGCTGCCTGGTAGTATGGTGCTTGACACAGCTCAGCGTAGAGTTAGTTGGTGGTTATGTTCGACCGGAGTGTAGATCTCTGATATATCTTCTCAGCACGTGGAGTCCTCTAGGGTGCCTCGTAAGAACGTAGTGTTGAACTTCGAATCCGTAACCGCTCTTGCCAGAATGTTCTACATTAGTTTGGAGGCGTTGAGATAAAGGAGTCACTTAGGTTCTTCTCTTTATTGGTAAGTCTTGACAGTAGCGTAGTCAAGCTTCCTCTGGTCTTCTCCACGTAGGGCGCGATGAAGAAAAAGCGTGTCGGTTGCCAACACGGTTATAATTACATAAATCTATTTTCCTCATAACTAAAATCATCTATAGTATAGAACTGTGTGTGAACACCCAGTATAATTCATAGGTATACATACATACATACACACACACACACACACACACACACACACACACACACACACACACACACACACACACACAAAAATATATATATATATATATATATATATATATATATATATATACATATACATATACAGAAAGAAACATTAACCTATCGACGTAATTAATAACTTGTCTTAAGGTAACATTGTATGGCCGACTCCTAGTCGGGATGCAGGTGGCTTTGACGGTTGGAACCTGAGGTCAAGCTGAGTTACAATGAAGCTTGCTGATACCACCAAGATCTGACGTCGTGTAGCTAATGCATGCGCGTGCGCGTGTGCACGCTAGTATAGAATGAATCAATAACGATCAATCTACAAGGCATTTCTTACAACACTGGTCTCGCATTTTCTTAGTTGTGCGTTCGAGTCCCGCAGTCCTCTCCGATTCCCAACAGTGATTGTAAGCTACCTGCCCTCCAGCGGTTCCTAAGGGCATAACAATAAGGCAAGCGTGACGGCTTCGGCCACAGCTATTCAGTGCCTCCTGGCGTAGGCTCCTTACTCCTAACACCAGATAGGTTCAGGAATGGAACCCCATTATGAATGGATTTATAGAATACCCATGAGAATGGTGAAGTGAACCCCTTCAGCGGAGTCCATTCTTAGACCGCACGACTTAGTAGAGGCTCTCCCATCTCGGGGCAGACGATTCTTGTCATCTGGAAGATTCCGTGTGCCGGGACCGAGTAACGCCGAGATCACAATATGCTGTGGCGTTGGATGAAGGAATATTAGGGAAAAGTTCTACTAGTTTAATTAAATCACCTTCGACAGCCAGAATTCTATATAACAATGACCACCATCTCCCCCCGCCCGCTGGTTAACGTACATAATCTTTCGAGTCTAATGAATCCTAAGGAAGACTGTGTTGGAGCCAACGACAATCCGCAACAGCGGCGCCGCCCCGGGCAGTGTGACACCAGGATGAGGTCTGCGTTTGCTGTTGTCTCTGACGGTGGTTGAACCGGTTTCGTGGACTCTCATTTTGTGTGACATGGTTCCTTGTTCCTGTCCGTTTCATATTTGGTTAGTGTTACTCGGAGTGGGGTCTAGTGACCCCTTCGGTGGGAATGGGGTTGGGGGGGAGCACATAGTTTCGTTAGTGGGATCTCACGCCGAAGACTAGAGGAATTTAGTGGGTGCATAACCACAAGGAGGTTTAAGAAGATCAGGAGAGGAAGTAAGAGGAGAACGAAGAAGAAAAACAAAACAAAAAGGAGGAGAAGAAGTGAGAGAAGAACGGGAAGAGGGAGAAGAAAGAGGAGTAGAAGTAAGATGAGAATGGGAAGAGGGAGAAGGTGAAGTAAGAGAACAAAGAGGAAAAGAAAAAAAAAGGAAAGGGAGGAGGAGAAGGAAGAGAAGAGCGGAGAGGAGGAAGAAGAAGGGGAGATGAAGTAAGAGGAGAACGAAGAAGAAAAGAATAAGGAGGAGGAGGAGGAGGAGGAGAAGGAAGAGAAGAGCGGGGAGAAGGAGGAAGAAGAAGAGGAGGTGAAGTAAGAGGAAAACGAAGAAGAAAAGAATAAGGAGGAGGAGGAGGAGGAGGAAGAGAAGAGCGGGGAGAAGGAGGAAGAAGAAGAGGAGGTGAAGTAAGAGGAATAGGAAAAAAACAGAAAGGGGGAGGAGGAGGAGGAAGAGTGGAAGGAACAGAAGAACGGGAAGAAGGAGGAGGAGGAGGAGGAAGAGGAGGAGAGAAAGTAACTAGAGGAAGAAAAGAATAGAGAAGAGGAGGAAGAGGAGGAGTAGAATGAACAGAAGAACGGGGAGAAGGAGGAGGAGGAGGAAGAGGAGGAGTTGAAGTAAAAGGAGTAGGAAGGAATGAACAGAAAAAAGGAGAAGAGAAGAAGGAAGAGAAGAACGGAAAGGAGGAGGAGGAGGAGGAAAAGGAGGATGAAAGTAAAAGGTGTAGGAAGAGAAGAACAGAAAAAAAGGAGGAGGAGGAGTAGAAGGAAGAGAAGAACTGGAAGAAGGAGGAAAATGAGGGGGAGAAGGAAGAGAAGAACGGGAGGAGGGAGGAGGGGAAATAAGAGGAAAACGAAGAAGAAAAGAACAAAGGGAAGGAGGAGGAGGCGAAGAAAAAGGAGGAAAGTAAGCAAAGGAAGGAAAGAACAGAATTAAGAAAAAGCAGAAGGAAGAAGAGGAAGGGAATTAAGAGGAAGAAGAAATGAACAAAGAAGAGGAGAAGGAGGGGTAGAAGGAAAGGAAGAATGGAAAGAAGGAGGAAGAGGAGGAGGAGAACGGGAGGAGAGGAAAGGAGGAGGAAGAGAAGAAAAAGAAGGGGAGAAAGGAAGAGTTTTGCAAAAAAAAACGAAATGGAGGATGATGGATGATAATTGCAAGAGTGGTTTTATTTGGTAAAAATCATATAGTAAATCAATCATACATAACATGCCCATTGGTTTACAAATATCCCTAAAAATAAGTACAGAATATTAATTGCCTTAAAAGTTGCACAATGTGATAAAAAAAATCAAAATATGGTTTACGTTGATAGGGCGTCATCCAGCCATAAAGTTCAGCTTCATTATATGGAAGTGCAGTTTCGTTGTATCGTGAATTTCAGCCGTCTGCTTTTTCGCAAGAGTATACCTGTGTGTGTTGCATAATGGCATGGTAGAACATGTAAACCAATTCTCTCTGTTTCTGTAATTTCAAGAGATTTGTGTTTCCATTCCTTGACGTCAAGTCGTGACTTAGATTTGTGTGTGTGTGTGTGTGTGTGTGTGTGTGTGTGTGTGTGTGTGTGTGTGTGTGTGTGTGTGTGTGTGTGTATTTTACCTAGTTGTATTTACCTAGTTGTATTTTGCGGGAAGGGGAGCTACGCTCGTGGTGTCCCGCCTTTGTATCTCGCAGTGTTCCAAGTGTCTACCACTCTATGTGGAAAACTGTTTTTCTTCAGCTCTCTTCTGTAGCTATGTTTTTTTTTCTTTCCATGTCCTCTTGTGTTTCTTCTGTTACAGTTTAACAAGTCCTCTCTATCAAGTATTTCTGTGCCTTTCATGATTCTGTAGATGGTCAGTAGGTCACCTCTCTCTTTCTTCTTTGCTCCAGAGTCGGTAAATCTAGTTTAGCCAATCTCTCCTCATATGACAAGTTTGCGAGTGCAGATGCCATTTTTGTTGTTGCTCTCTGCATTCTTTCTATTTTCTTTATGTTCTTTTTGGTACCGGGTGACCACAATATCGCCGTATATTCTAGTCTAGGTTCTAGGCCTCATCAGTGTGACCAATATTTTTTTAATTATTTCTTCGTCCAAATATGTAAATGCCACTTTTATTGATCTTAGCAAGTTGTAGGATTCTCCAACAATTTTGTTTATCTGTTTGTCATAGGACAGGTCGTTTGAGATAATTACACCCAAATCTTTTTCGGATCTCTCTTTCTTTACCTCCTTGGTTCCAATTTTATATTGTCCTGTTTTTGCTTTTTCCAAACTCCATTATGCTACACTTCTTAGTATTGAAGTCCACCTCACATTTCTGACTCCAGTTCCGTACTTTATTCAGGTCTTCCTTCAGTGATTCGCAATCCTGTGTATGTGTGTGTGTGCTAAGTCATCATCAATATACTACGATTGGCACGACTCACCTATTGGTCAGGCTAGTCGCGACACAAAAAGAAGGAAAAAAGTTAAGGCCGTGCGCAGTTCGGACGAAAGACAGGGAGTTCAGGCAGGATAATTAAACTCTTCGTTAAAATTAAATATTATTACAAGAATAAAAATAACACACACAACATAAATGGGCATAGAATAATAAAAGCACATTACATATGACATGAAATAATTTTATTATATTACCAAGTATGGAAGATGAATGTGCTTTGGTATGCAGCACAGAAGAACAGGTGGGTGAAACGAAGTCTTGATTATGGTGTATACTAGTCTTGATACCGGTTGCTGAGGTCGCACCAAGGGTCTCGGAGGTCAAACAGGTAGTTTGAAGTGAAGATTAGGGACAATAATGTCTTATAGGGGAAGCTTCTGGTAGTTCTTCTGGTAGGTGAAGTTTCTGGTAGTCGGGAACAAGATAGTTGTTGATGTTTCATAGTTAAGAAAATAACACAGAGAGTGTAGAGTCGCTCGTAGTCCAGCAGAAGTCTGGAGAATGTCTGAAACTATTCGGGAAAATACGAAGACTGAGCACTTCCCTTGAAGACGAGCTGTAGTTGTGGTCCAAAGAAGTTGTAATCGACTAAGGTAGAATAATTTCTACGTATATTCATATGGGCCCTGGGTGTCAGCTTCTTTTCTTGTCTTCTCGGTTCTTTTCTCGTTCTGGAGTTGTCTCTAGTCTCTGCTTCTCTCTCTCTCTGTATCAGAACATAAGAAATAAAGGAGACTGCAAAAGACCACAAGGCCTACACTAGGCAGCTCCGTAATCCCTGTGCCTCCGCATCGCCGTTTTATACCCCCGGGAATGGGAGCCAACGTTTCAAGAATGGCAAAACGTCCGTAAAGCAGTAGTTTAAAGATCTTCAACCAATGTGAAAGAAAAATGAGCTTTCCCCGCCAATTTATGTTACGTTCCCGAGCTTGGTGTCATTTGATAATACGTAATGGGCGTGCTCCAACAGATGGGTATTACGCAATGTTTAACATTTTAAGATATGTGTCTACATTAGGGCATACATTACAATTTTTTAACATATATTCACGCAAGGCATGCCTTAAAATGACAAAATTGACACTTTATTCACACAAGGGCGTGACACAGCACAACCATAGGATTCTACTCACGTTAAGAACATGACAACTATCTCAGACTCATTTTGATTGAGGTCATTTATCTATTTATACATTTGTCTATTGATTTTTATCATTAGTAGTAGTAGTGGTATTCAATTTCTTTGTTTTATATCTAAGTATAATTCAATTTGGTTTATTTTCATTTTATTTTTTACTCATTCATTTATTTTTCTATTTACTTATCAATATATGTATTTATTTATCTATTTGTTTACATATTAATTCATTTTATTTATTTTTGTTTCACCAGATTTTTTTTTTTTTTTTTTATCTGTTCAACCCGAGGTACCAAACTGGCGCTAAATATTGTAAAGATGTTCAAATGAACCAGTTGTTCAGGGTAAACATGACTCATACTCTTACTCCAGAAGTCGTTGGGACATTTGGTGATCCATAGCCGCTTTTGAAACGTCTCGCCATATCATTCTGTCGGTTCTATTCCACGAAATATCTTAACATCTTCATCAACACAAGGTCTCCTCCAGTCTTTTCTAGGTCGTCCAAGCGGCCATCGTCCATGTACTCCACTATTGAACACTTTTCTGACCATCTGTCATCTGTCATCCTCGCCACATGTGCCGCCCATTTCAATATATCTAATATTATTACACTTTTAATATGGGGTTGTTTTGTCTGTTCTCCCATTTCCCATTTATGTCTTATTCTCCATTCCTGCCTTTCGCTGTTATACGTGGGTCCTAAAATTATCCTTAAAATTTTATTTTCAAAACTCTAAATTCATTCTCCACTGATACTTTATCCAAATTAGCGTGCTCAGGACACAACAGGACACAACAACTTTGTCCTCTCCGTTGGTTTGTTTACACGCGTCTGTCACAGAGATCATTGAAATGAACACCCAAGAACTAGTTTGCAAATACAGTGGGTAACGAGTGGAATAGACATAGTAACTAAGTAGTGAACGCTGATACTGTTGATCGTTTTAAGGGAAGATGAAATAAATGTATGGTTGGAGATGATAAGTGGTAATGAACATGGAGCTGCCTAGTGTAGGTCTTATGGTCTCCTGCAGTCTCCTCAGTTCTTATGTTCTTTTAATAATTTGGATTCGTTGACAAAGTTTGTCTGGTTTAGTTTTAAATCGGTGAAGGTAATGGAGAAAATGAAAGAAAACAGGAGGAGGAAGAAGAGAAAGAGGACTAGAGGTAGAAGGAAAGAAGGAAAGGGAAAGGATGAGAAGGAAGAGGAATGAAAAGAAGAACTGGAAGAGAGAGGAAGGAGAGAAGTAAGAATAGGAAGACGGAGAGGAGGACGAGGAGAAGAAAAAAAAGGAATTGGGAAGAGGAGAACGGGAAGGAGGAAAAGGGGGAGAGGAAGAGAAGGAGGGAAAGAAGGAGAAAAAAAGAACAAAGAAAAGAGGGAAGAGGAAAAGGAGGAGTAGGAGAAGAAGAACGGGAAAGAAGGAGAAGGAGGAGAACGGAGAGGAGGAAAAGAAAGGAGAGGAAGAGGAGTAGTAGGAAAAGAAACATGAAGAAAAAGAGGAAGAGGAGAAGGAAGAGGAGGGGAAGAAGAAGAACGGGGATAAAGAGAGGGAAAATTAGGGAGAGGAAGAGAAAGGGAGAAGAAGGAAAAGGAGAATGGAGGAAAGACGGAAGAGGAGAAGGAGAAGAAAAAGAACAGGAGATGGAGTAGAACGGGGAAGAGGGAAAGGAGGGAGAGGAAGAGAAGGAGGGAAAGAAGGAAAAAAAAGAACGAAGAAGAGAAGGAAGAGGCGAAGGAGGAGAAGAATGGGAAGAAGGAGGAAGAGGAAGACGAAGAGGAGGGAAAGAAGGAAAAAAGAACGAAGAAGAGGAGGAAGAGGAGGAGGAGAAAAAGAATGGGGATAAGGAAAAGGAAAGACGAAGAGAAGGAAGGGAAGGAAGAAAAGAAGTACGGAGAACAAAAGGAAGAGGAAAAGAAGGAGGAAGAGAAAGAGAGGGAGGGGAAGAAGGAAGAGGAGGAGGAGGAGGAGGAGAAAAAGATAAAAGACAACTCTCGTGTTAGCAAATAGTTGACTGCCTGCATGGCGACAAGTCCAGCGTCCTTCAAGACTGAAATTGCGAGAGCAATGTAGCGTTACACACAATTGAGAATGTTAACCCTCTTGATTACCGGGGGGGTGGGGAGTGGGGGTAGGGGGCTGGGGACGCTTGCAAAGCAGAGTTAAAAAAAAAAAGCACAAGCGACGACTAGAATGATACTAACATGAAGATGCAATTTATAGTAAATAAGATAATTTGTATTGGGTTCATTCGCCCCTTGAGCTCAGTGAAGGGTTTCTCTAAGCGATCAATATTATTGCGCAATATTCTGTACTGTACAATATTATTGACGGTGTAGGGATGGCATTGAAGAATGACACAATATATTGAAGGCATTAAATGCATAGGCCACACACGTGTGCCTCTTCAATACCATCCCTACACACTCAATAATATTGTACAATACGGAACATTGCGCAATAATATTGACCATGTAGGGTGTGCTTGAGACGAATGAAATTACTTGGCGGCAGGTCAAAGAAAAGTTGACAAGCATTTATCTTCATGAAAAAGAGACGAAGAAAATGAGCCAATGCGGACACGGAAACCTAACAAGTGAAAGCCAAAGTCTTTAGACCACTGCAGACTCTCCCGCCTATCTCTTGAGGGACGGTGCAGCCCAAACGGACGTGTCCTGTGACAGAGCTCTAGTCCGACGACTGATGACAGTACGAGAAGTCGGTTCAGTGACGTCATCACGAGTACGGTGACGTCACCAAGGGCAATATGACGTCATCGAGAAGCCGGTGACACCATCGAGAAATTAGTGACGTCATGAAGGAGCCTTGCTGGACGGCGAAAACGCCTTTGGACCTTTTCTGTTCATTTTTTTCTATTCATCTATTTATTTGTTTGTTTACTTGTTTATTCATGTATTCGTGTAATCATAATTTTGGTAATTAAATAATCAGGCTGTACCGTTAAGATTTTAATTTTCTTCTTTTTTTCTTTCCTTCTTTCTTCTTCTTCTTCATATTTTTATTCTCCTACTTCCTTCTTCTTCTCCTTCCTTTCCCTCTTCTTTATCTCCCTCTTCTTCTTCTTCCTGTTCCTCTTCTTTTACTTCTTCCTCTTCTTTTTCTTCTTCTTCTCCTGTTCTTATTTTTCTGTCTCTCAGCAAGCGCGCCCTCTCTCCAGAAGGGAGACTCTGCATTACAGCACACGAGACGATTGTCTCGTTTTCTGGGGACACGACCTCAATTTAAGGAAAGGATCCTCCTCCCCTCCTCCTCCTCCTCCTCCTCCTTCTCCTCCTCCTCCTCCTCCTCCTCCTTCTCCTACTCCTCCTCCTACTCCTCCTCCTCCTCCTCCTCCTCTTACTCCTCCTCCTACTCCTCCTCCTTCTACTCCTCCTCCTCCTCCTCCTCCACCTCTTCCTCCTCCTCCTCCTCCTCCTCCTCCTCCTCCTCCTCCTCCTTCTTCTACTCCTCCTCCTTCTTCTAGTCTTCCTCGTCCTCCTCCACGACATCCTCTTCCTCCTCCTCCCCGTCCTCATCCTCCTTCTCGTCCCCTTCATTCTCCTCGTCCTCATCCTCTTCCACTTATTCCTCCTCTACGTCCTCCTCGTCCTCATCCTCTTCCTCCTCTTCCTCCTTCGTGGCAGTTTCTTGGTCTGAGAAGATGCAGACTCCTGGAGACTTAACTGTCTGACCAACGTTTGTGTCTATATTTCTTCTTCTTCTTCCTCTTCTTCTTCTTCTTCTTCTTCTTCTTCCTCTTCTTCTTCCTCTTCTTCTTCTTCTTCTTCTTCCCCTTCCTCTTCCTCTTCTTCTTTTTTTTCTTCCTCTTCTTCTTCTTCTTCTTCCTCTTATTCCTCTTCTTCCTCTTCTTCCTCTTCTTCTTCTCCTCCTCCTCCTCCTCCTCCTCAAGACTACCGGTTGCCATGGTTACCTAAGGAACTTTCTTGGACTCAACTGAGAGTGATAATTATGTCCATGCATATGATCTAAGAGATCATCACAAACATTTCATCGAAAGCAAGAACTAAACATCTTAAACCCTGGTAAAAGCGTTATCACACTGGGCAATTTTTCCTCCGACAGTTGGAGCAAATTTGCAGCTCGCAGCTTTCAGTAAGGAATCTGATTATATGCTGGAGGAAAATAAATTTCCTTCGACATTCATTGTAAATTGTTGAGAAAACAAAATAGTTTACTACAGTGAATTTGCGGCGGAAAAAGTGTTGGAGGTGGTCGGTACCGCCGATTAATCGGAGGCCGGAGGATAAAAATAGTTCAGTGTGATAACGCCTTTGGGTACCAAGAAATCACCATTGACCACAATTCCCCCCCGGCTGTTCTAGTGAACTGGGCACAGGTGATTGATTAAGCGAAAGCTAATCGTTTCTGTTCGCAAGCGAGATGAGGGTAAGGAGTTGCATACATGAAGAGAAATGAGGTTTGAGGATGGTTGAGGATTAGGGGGAGAGGAGATAGAGCCAGAGATACACCAGGGTGGGAGTGGAGGGAGAGGGTGAGGGGGACGAGGGATGAGTGGAGGGGGAGGGGGAAGGGGAGGGGGAGGGGGAGGGAGGGAGCGGCAGAGGTCGTGCGCCTCAATAGAGAAAATCATCCTCATCTTGGTGCTTGATTTGACTGCGCGCGTGGCCACACACGCGCGTACTCGCACGCGCGCACACACACACACGCACACACACACACACACATACACACACACATACACACACACACACACACACACACACACACACACACACGCACACACACACACGCACACACACACACACACACACACACACACACACACACACACACACGCACACACACACACACACATACACACACACATACATACATACCGTACATATATATACCAAAGTCTTTTACTCCTTTAAAAGGAAGGTAGCCAAAAACAAAGGCATAAAATCCACTCCCACCCATTCCATCCCCACACACTCCACTCCCATTCACCCCCTCCCTCTTATCTTGGCTCCGCTTGGATGACGGGTTATCCCTGCATCTCGCCCTCTGCCCTGGGTCAGAAGCAATGTAGCAAGACACAGCACATCAACAGCAAGGTTGCTTCGTTTAATCAACAACACCCCATCTCCGTCCCTTCATGCAGAAAAAGAGAAGGCACGGGGAGAAATCCCTTCGGGCTGCATCAAAATATCATTCACATATACTCCCTCACACCCCCATCCCCCACCCCAACTCCTTGCCATGCATCACAACATCATCACAACCCTTCTCCACTGACCCCTATCTTCTGTCTTCTCCCTTCCTTACTCAACAGACATGCCCCTCTTTCCCAATGTTCCTTTTACCCCATCCATCCATCTCATCCTTGGTCGTCCTCTATGTTCAGTCCTTCCACCTCTGCATTCCACACTTCTTTTACTAATCTTTCTTCACTTATTCTTTCCATGTGTCCAAACCATTCCAATGCTCTTTCATCAACCCTATCTCCCAACTCCTTTTCCACCCCAGTTCTCCTCCTCACCTCTTTGTTTCTCACTCTATCCAGCCTAGTAATCCCTACCATACTTCTTAGGCACCTCATCTCAAACATATTTAAACTCCTCCTCTCTTCCTCTCTTATATTCCATGATTCCGTCCCATACAGTGCTGTCGGAATAATCACCCTTTCACACAATCTTCTTTTATCATCCATTCCCAAATGTCTATTTTCTCATTACACTTTTCAATCCCCCAAGGCATTTGCTTGCTTTTCTCCATATACATTTTACCTCCACCTCCATTCCCCCCTTTTCCGCCACATTCAAACCAAGAATCTAAAGCTAGCCCTTTCCTCGTCTCTCTCCCTTAATACTCAGTTCCAGTCTGCTGCCACTTTCTCCACTTGTACATCTCATCACCTTACTTTTACCCACATTTATCTTCAACTTCCTTCTTTCGCACACCATTCCAAACTCCGTTACTAAAGCATACACACACACACACACACACACACATATATATATATATATTGTATACATATATCATATATATATATATATGTATATACACATATATATATGTATATATGCATATATATGTATGTATATATATTACATATATATATGTATATATATATATATATGTATATGTATATTATGTATATATGTGTATATGTGTATATATATAAATACATATATAATATATATGTATATATAAATATATATATGTATATATAAATATGTATATGTATATATAAAATATATATATATGTGTGTGTATGTGTGTGTGTGTGTGTGTGTGTGTGTGTGTGTGTGTGTGTGTGTGTGTGTGTGTGTGTGTGTGTGTATTTATATATGCATATGTGTATATGTAAGTTTTCACACCCGTGAAACAAATTATGCAAAATAACCACAGGAGAAGGGAAACTTGTAGACGATAACTACTTTCGTATATTACATCTTCAGACAAAGTAAGACAGGTACAACAGTGTTTTGTTACATCATAACTCATTAAATAGGCATCATATTGATTGGTCCAGGTCAACAATCTTAGCAAAAGCAGGGAGTTTGCCTGACAGAAACATGGTCAAATCATGTTTAATCTCAGGCACTTTTGATACAAATATAAACTTAAGCTGTGGACATTTCAAATGTGATCAGCTGTTAACCGAAGTCGTGATGAAAAAGTTTCTGCCTGGTTGAAGAACATTTAGTCAGGTCACAGCGAGTGAGGTAAGGTCATACCCTCTCCCCATCTTCTGTGCAGTCGCCTCTTCCACCCTCCCCCAACCTGCTGTGCCCGTGTTCCTTCCCTACTTTTCTATCTAAATATAATTGTATCTGCCTTGATTTGTCTGAAGATGTAATGTACGAAAGTATTTACTGTCTACAGGTTTCTCTTCTGTGGTGATATTACATGTACATGTATGTATGTATGTATGTATATATATATATATATATATATATATATGTATATATATGTATATATATGTATATATATATATGTATATATATATATATGTATATATATATTTATATATATATATGTATATATATATATATGTATATTCATGTAAATTATATATATATATCCATATGTATATCTATATATGTGAATATATATATATATATATAAATATATATATATGTATATATAAGTATGTCTATATATATATATGTATATATATATATATATATATATATATATAATATGTATATACAAGCCCACCGGCTGCGCCGGGGGGCTTGGCCTGCGGCGCTGCGCGCCCTGGGCTACGCCCCTTTTTAGGAAAATAAAATATCAAAATCATATTGCTTTTTATTTCTTGTCAACATCTAGCTGTTCTCGCAAGTCATCTATATAGGCTATTTGTGCTGGTGTTAAATTTCCGTTCAAAATACCCTTTTTATATTTTTTTAATTCTTTTTTTTTTTTTTTCTTTAAGTAATAACTTTTTTTTTTACTTGCTTTTCTTGTTTCAAAACTTTGCGAATTGTTCAATCTTTTGCAATGGCCTCTCTCCGTTCCTTTCTAGCCTCCTTCTTCTTCATTCGTTCTTCTTCTTCCTCTTCGAGTTCTTCTTCTTCGAGTTCTTCCTCTTCGAGTTGTTCTTCTTCTTCTTCTTCTTTTTCTTCTTCTTCTTTGAGTTCTTCTTCTTCTTCAAGTTCTTCTTCTTCGAGTTCTTCTTCTTCTTCGTGTTCTTCGAGTTCTTCTTCAAGTTCGTCTTCTTCTTCGAGTTCTTCTTCGAGTTGTTGTTCTTCTTCTTCGAATTCTTCTTCGAGTACTTCTTCGAGTCCTTCGAGTTGTTGTTGTTGTTCTTCTTCTTCTTCTTCTTCTTCTTCTTCGAGTTCTTCTTCTTCTTCTTCGAGTTCTTCTTCTTCGAGTTCTTCTTCTTCTTCTAGTTCTTCTTCTTCTTCTTCTTATTCTTCTTCGAGTTCTTCTTCTTTTTCTTCTTCTTTTTCTTCTTCTTCGAGTTCTTCTTCTTCTTCTTCTTCTTCTTCTTCTTCGAGTTTTTCTTCTTCTTCTTCGAGTTCTTCTTCTTCTTCTTCTTCGAGTTCTTCTTCTTCTTCTTCTTCGAGTTCTTCTTCTTCTTCTTCTTCTTCTTCTTCGAGTTCTTCGAGTTCTTCCTCTTCGAGTTCTTCTTCGAGTTCTTCGAGTTCTTCGAGTTTTTCTTCGAGTTCTTCGATTTCTTCTTCGAGCTCTTCTTTGAGTTCTTCTTCGAGTTCTTCGAGTTCTTCGATTTCTTCTTTGAGTTCTTCGAGTTCTTTTTCGAGTTCTTCGAGTTCTTCTTCGAGTTCTTCTTCTTCGAGTTCTTCTCCTTCTTCGAGTTCTTCTTCTTCGAGTTCTTCCTCTTCTTCGAGTTCTTCTTCTTCGAGTTCTTCTTCTTCGAGTTCTTCTTCAAGTTCTTCGAGTTCTTCTCTTTCGAGTTCTTCGAGTTCTTCTTTTTCGAGTTCTTCGAGTTCTTCTTTTTCGAGTTCTTCGAGTTCTTCTTTTTCGAGTTCTTCAAGTTCTTCGAGTTTTTCGAGTTCTTCGAGTTCTTCGAGCTCTTCGAGCTCTACTTCTTCTTCTTTGAGTTCTTCGAGTTCTTCTTCTTCCTCTTCTTCTAGTTCTTCTTCTTCTTCTTCTTCGAGTTCTTCTTTTTCTTCTTCGAGTTCTTCTTCTTCTTCTTCTTCTTCTTCGAGT
>NC_134795.1:50844189-50859189 GCF_046742065.1 Oratosquilla oratoria
GTCTAAAATCCTAAGTTTCTTAGGTGCTAAGATACATGACAAGAAAGAGACGGGTTGGTAAACTACAGATACTTAGATCTCAAGAAAGCATAAAACATAGGAACGCACAAGAGGTTCTGTATTTGTGCGATGTAATCCAAACGTAACACATGTGGTACGTAACTGGCACATTGACAAATCATCACACGTACACATTCCTGCGTACACACGAACTTGTGCGCATGTTTACGTACACAAGAAAAGAAAAATGTGCACATGATCACACGTACACACACAGTACTCAAATATACACATTCACGAGAAAATCCTCAAAATCCAACTGTTATAAAAGCAAAAGAACAGGTTGAAGGTGGGGACAACTCAGAAAAAAAACAGAGAGAGAGAGAGGGGGGTAGAGAGAGAGAGAGAGAGAGAGAGAGAGAGAGAGAGAGAGAGAGAGAGAGAGAGAGAGAGAGAGAGAGAGAGAAAGACTAACGGTGGTATTCTTGCAAAATGATCTTTCCTTATATGGATCTTATATAAATCCTTGGAATGGAAAGATTTATATAAGGAAAGATTTTTTTAAGAATACTACCGTAAGATTCTTACGGTGGTATTCTTAAAAAGATCTTTCCTTATATAAATCTTTCCCTTCCAAGGATTTCTATAAGATTTATATAAGGAAACAAATAAATACTACCGTAAGATCTCAGCTTCCTCAAGGTGGTAATGGTGATGGTAAACTTAATTACCCCTGCTACCTGATTCTAAATAGGCTACAGACATCAGATATAAAATGTCGAGAAAAGAATATATGCAGCATGACGAAGAACACGTATGATGCCTGTGGGGGGGGGGGCAGCATATGCTCCTCTATACTGTCAAGTGAAACAGACAGCTGGACTGCCATCCCCGTATTACACTGCAGGTGTCCCTTGCAGTGCGAAGGCACAGGTGTTTGGGGTTCTCAAGGTCTGCAGGTGCTGGACAAGCAACAGGTGGCTGCGGCGGGATGGGAGTGGTTGGGCGATGGAGAGGGAACCCAGGACACTGTTTGTTTGTTTGGTTTTTTTGTTTATTTTCCTAAGATGTTATTTTTAATCTATCAGTTTGCAGTATCTTTGTTTATCTATTTAGTATATATTCATGTAATATACATAATATATATATATATATATATATATATATATATATATATATATGTATATGTATGTGTATGTATATATATGTGTATATATATATAATAATATATATATATATATATATATATGTGTGTGTGTGTGTGTATGTATATAGGTATGTTTTCTTTTATGTATTTACCTGTTGATTTATCTGTTGTATCTTATAGTAGTTGTATTTATCTATCTATAATTTTTATTTGCTTACCTATTTATCTTTATATATTTAGTTACCTATATGCCTGTCCATCTAACGATGTTTTATTTTGCATCTGCTTATCCTCCATGATAGACCAGAATAAAAAAAAAAAATTGTCGCTCAAAGCCACGAAAGTATGTGACCTGACCTGACCTAACCTGCCCTGACCTATTTAATCCCTTTCTCACAGCGACGCGCTTGTAGCATTTTATTATAGCTAGAACCAGGAGCTTTGATTCAGCTATTGGAGAGGCCTGAATCCTCGCCTTCAGTCACTCATCCGAAGTTTCATTTCATACCTGAATGAACTTGGTTCTTAGAGAACTTCATTGTGTTGAGGACCAAATTTACGTTCCTGAAAGAAATGGACAAAAACTGGTTTACCAATAGAGTGGTAAACGAATGGAATAGACTTAGTAACCACGTAGTGAGCGCTAAAACTATTGGTCGTTGTAAGAGAAGATACCTTTATGAATAGGGATGGCAGGTGGTAAGGGACATGGAACTACCTAGTGCAGGCCTTACGGTCACCTTGCATTCTCCTCCATTTCTATGTTCTTAACCTGAGAATCAGGGTGCTTCAGATATTCTCCGTGTTTACTGTCTCTGCCTCCTCCTGTAAGCTCACCGCTCAGTCAGTTGTTGTATCTTAGGTCCGCCACATGACTCTGTGAGAAGTAATTGTGTGTCTGAGGCGCCATAAGCCAAAAGAAGCCGACAGGAGACCATTTAGTTCATAATGTTGTGGTATCCTGCGTATTTCAATGTACTGATTATTATTATTATTACTATTATTATTATTATTATTATCATTATTATTATTATTATTATTTTCTTATTTAGTTATTCATTTATTTATTATTTTATTCATTCATCTATGTATTTATTTATTTTTATTATTATTATTATTTTTTTTTTTTTTTCGTAAACGAGTTTATACCTGGAGATGCGTCACAGTGACCAAGGCTGTCGTCACCTTTGCCCAAGGTACTAGGAGTTCCAGGGTAGATACAAGTGTCATCGATAGATGTCGAATCTGAGCGTCGACCCTCTAAGTATTCGTCGTTCACCAGTGCCTCTATCTTTGTGTCCAATCTCGCCTTAGTGAAGCTAAAAAGACCTCAGTTTCGCCGAATCATCCTTGTCGACGATTTGGTTGATCCTGAGGGCGGTGACGTCATCTTTCTAAATCAGAGGTGGGCAACCCTTGGCACACGTGCCCTAACGACTTTTTTTCCGGCACGTAAAATCCAGAGCTCACCTTAAAATAAATAAATCAAATAATTAAAAAAATATATAAATAAATTTCTTCTTTTTGTATGGCTATTGTTAACCATATGCTGCCCATTGTAGGTATATTAATCATTCTATTCCGCTTGGCACCTACACTAATTTTTTTTTTTTTTTTCTCCTTCATACTAAGAATCTCTCTCGCCCCTTTTGTATTTTCTGGAAATATGTTGGTGCCCCCTTTTTCTTCTTCTTCTTCGTCTTCTTCTTTGGGAGATTTTTCGTTTCTGATATTCGTACATTATTGCTGCTCTGCCCCAACTCCCATTGCAGCATGCAGGCAGTCGTTCAATTATATTTTCCGTTCACATTTTTTATGGCGGTATGGCATCGAGTTTGTCAATCTTTTTTATTCTTTTATTCTCTCTCTCTCTCTCTCTCTCTCTCTCTCTCTCTCTCTCTCTCTCTCTCTCTCTCTCTTTTCTTCCTTATTTTCTTCTCTGACTCCGTCGATGTTCAAGCGCTAGACTCGATTTTTTTTTTCCTTTTTCTGCAAATATTTTGTGAACCTCAAAGTTCGCCCTCATTGCCACACGCCATTCCTTTCTTCCCCTCCGCACTTGGGTTTACAACCAACCCAGTAATGATTCCTCTCACACGTATCGACTTTTCGCCGTGCGCCGTCCACGACACGACGTCGTACTCTCAAATTACCTGGTTCCTTACTTTTCAAATATATATATATATATATATATATATATATATATATATATATATATATACATACATATATAAATATATATATATATATATATATGTATATATATATATATATATATGTATATATATATATATATATGTATATATATATATATATATGTATATATATATATGTATATATATATGTATATTTATATATATATATATATATATATATATATATATATATATATATATACACACCTATAGATATATACACACAGTAGTGTCCAAAATGTTCCAGACACTTGTAATTTTGTATTAAAGTTACTAATATCATCCTTGAGAGTTAAGACCAGATTTCAAAAATTGGAACATGGTAACCTACAGGGATCGGTTTCCTCTAGACAAAATTTAAAGGAATAGGAAAGCATACGCCGAAAGTTATTAGTATTTTTGCAATTCAGTCTTAAAAGTGAGAAGGAGCGTTATCCTTCATAAATTCTGCAGGTTGAGAAGCAGCAGCGCGGCGTGCAGATGGGGCAACATGTCGGCGCAGTAATTCCTTGCACAGCTGTGCATTAACTTAGCCCTGTAGCGAATAAGTGATTCAGTGCCCTTTGCTGAAATTATTCCCCAAACCATGACGCTCCCGCCACCAAACATTACACTGCTCTTGATGCAATTTTTAGATAATTTTTCATCTGTCTTGCGACGAAAAAATCTTTTGCCATCCGAGCCAAACAAATTAAACTTTGATTCGTCACTAAAGTGGACTAAGGTCCACTGGTCCTTTGACCATACAACATGCTCTGTTGCGAATCTTAGACTGTCTTTTCTGTTCTTTGCACTAATCAGTGGTTTGACCGAAGGTGTGTGAGCGTGCAGATCTTCTTCCTTAAGACGACGTGACACAGTTTGCCTAGACACATTGACTGCCATAGTCTCACTGATCTCACGGGAAACTGCTGCAGCTGTCGCAAAGCGATCCTTCCTCACGATGCGGCAAATGGTTCACCCTTGTTTTATCGTAGTTTTTCTCGGCCTACCAATGGGTTTTCTTGTGTGTGTGTGTGTGTATGTATATATATATATATATATATATATATATATATATATATATATATACATATATATATATACATATATATACATATATATATACATATATTGTTATGAAGGTAAGACAGATGAGTGGAAAAGGTGGTAGAGAAACGTGGGATAGAGCGTTTCGACTACAAGTCTTCTGAAGAAGACTTGTAGTCGAAACGTCAGGAATATAGTGTTCTCGCTCTAACCCGCGTTTCTCTACCACCTTTTCCACTCATATACATATATATATATATATATATAATATATATGTGTGTATATAAATGCATGTATATGTATATATATCCTAAAGACCATTAGATAATTTTGGGCACACTTAATTTGCTTGCTCTGGCTAACGAGACCAGGCTATTGGTTATCACACTGGGCTATTTTTGCTCCCCCATCCTACCTCCAACCTCCATTCGAATAACTAAAGTATAATTTGGCTTACACAGAAATCTAGATTTCTCTAAGAACATTTCAGCAGTATGTCTAACATTCGTATAGGTTTACAGTCTCTTAGTTCATCATTCTGATTTGATATATATATATGACGGAAAGATAATTTGATATTTGTAGATTAATAACTAAAGTATAATTTGGCTTACACAGAAATCTAGATTTCTCTAAGAACATTTCAGCAGTATGTCTAACAATCGTATAGGTTTACAGTCTCTTAGTTCCTCATTCTGATTTGATATATATATATGACGGAAAGATAATTTGATATTTGTAGATTTGAAAAACCAAACATTGTAACCAGAGTCGTTTTCAACTCAAATGATCTCCCAAATGTCGTCGCTGGTGAAGCCCAGTTTGATAGCCGCTCTAAAGCAAGCGTCTGAATTTCATGAAGTTGGGAATCTGTCTCCGGTATGGGGGGAGATTCACTTGAAAGCGAACCTCCCTCAGTATTCCTCACCGTATGATGAAGTCCATTTAATTGAGCCGCCGACCCCTTTGAAAAACATGTCCACCGCATTCACCACGACAATGCCTCAGCTTTCCCTGTATTTATTATAACCACCCCACCCTTATTCCTCGCTATTCTCCTGAGGTCGTGTTTTGCCCTCGGACGGTTGGGGGGGGGGGGAGCCATTTTTCCCTCAGCTGACACAAATAACTTCGACCCCTCCCCCCCCAGGGGGTCTTTGGGGGGTAGGGGGGGACCTCGACTCGACTCCTTGATGCTCGGTTACTGGCGTTGTTACTTAGAACGTTGCTAATCTTGTGCGGCTGTCATATCTACCTGCTCTTCCTCTTCCCCTCCCCTCCACATCCCCTCCACCTCCCACGGAATGTAGGAGGGATAGAGGATAATTATGAGGTGAAGGAGGTTATTACCTGATGTGTTGTGTGTGTGTTTTTTCGATAACTAGTGATTCTATCCTTGGGGACTCTGCCGTACTGTAGAAGCAACAGGAAAAAAAATTATTTTCATATCCAGACTTTTCCATAAATCGATCTACATGTACGAGAAAATGTGTATTCCTTGATATCCTACTATTTTAACTTTCGATTGATGTGGTGTAAGGTTAGGCTACATTGTACTGCATGTGATATTTTAAAGAAAAAAATATACTTCCATGTATTGATTTCCTTGTTTTTCTTTCAGGTGGCTGTCGACGCCAGCAACGACCATCCCTTCTTCGTGCTGGAACGTGGCTGGTCCTCCTGCAACCCAGACCTCACCCTCCGCAAGTACCAGCTGCAAGTGCGACAGCTGGTCGTCGGAGACCGCTGCGTGTCGTTGACCAAGCGTTCCCCGACGCCCACCCCGACCCCGGCCCCCAGCAGTAGCACGACGACGTCAATCTCCACCACAAGTACCACGGACACTACCCCACCTACCACAGCCACGAGTCCAGCATCTCCTCCGCCGCCTCCGCCGCCCCCACCGCAGCCACAGCCTCCTGCTACTGCCGCTGCCGCCGCCGCAGCACCAGCACCAGCACCAGCACCTCCTGCCACAGCGACAACTCCCCCTTCTTCGGTACCTGCATCTTCCAAAGACTCGAGTAGCACTTCTTCGAGCGGCGCGGCGGCGGCGGCGGCGGCGGTAGCGGCAGGGAGTGTCTCTCCACCACTGCCTCCCACCTCGACAGCAGACACGGTCGAGGCCAAGCCCCAGCAGCCTTCTACCTCTGCAGATCGCGGACTCTTGCCCAGAACGGCCGAGAGGCAGCTTTCCAGCGACGACGGCCGGAGTTCGGCGAAGCCTACCCGGGAAGCGTCTCAGGAGAATTCTCCACACGATCCAGGGCACCCGGGGAGCAACGGCGACCCGTCCCGGAGGCGACGGTGGTCGGATCCCGGTTACAACAACGTATAGTGCAAAGCATCGAATAAAGAAACATTCGAGAGTTCTGAACTGTGGAACAAAATAGGGAAACACGAAAAATTAAAAACAAAACGAGAAGAAAAGGCGCACTGTACCCCGCGTGCTGTACGGGTGCTTTCTCAAACACATTAAAATTCTTCGTTCAGTTTCTCAAAGCATCGTACCCATGACGAGAACGGTTCGTACCTAATGCGGCAACTCGAAAGATTATATGTTGTAAGATCTGACCAGTTCAGTTGCCACGACACAAAAAATTTTGTACAAAAAAAAATCTATGTTGTTCGTTTTCCACACAGCATTCTTAATACCCATTATCATGTCAGATTATTTTTTTTATTACTATTCACGTGTAGTAACTTATCGTTCTATTTCCGAAAAGTGTGATTATATATATGATCCTTTATCCCCTATATCCTTATATGAAGACACACGGACGTGACAGTAAGAGAGGATGGAATTAGATCCTCTGGATCTGTGGTTTTCGAGATGAAGCTGTTTCGAAGGGGATCCAAAAGGATCCAGAAAGATATAATGGTGTTTACATCTTCTCCTCCCAGGGTAGAATGCGCCAGGCATCTATGCTCTTGGGATCTTCATACCATTCTTAAGTCTTGAATGTATTTTTTTTTTTTTTTTTAATATAAGTCAGCATGGAAGTTGCACCAAAAAAGACGGTGTGCATTCGACTTTGATTCAATCCAGGAGGCACTTTACTGCGAGATGGCCGTTGGGAATCGAATTCGGGTCAGCAAAGCTGGATGGAAACCGACCATCCAACTGAATGCATGAGTGATTTGGTTCAAGACTCGTTTCGAAGCTTGTCGTCGAATGATCTCTCCTTCGATTGTCATTCACCATTTTCTATCACATCATCATCACTCCTTCCAAACATTTTGTCGACTGATGACGATCAACTGAATTGTTTGAGGCATTTATTACAAATATAAGACCAATTCTTCTCTGTTCCCATAGAGAGTTTTGTTGTATAACTCATTACATCGTTTCAAAACTATCTTTAAATTATGAATCTTTTTAGAAAATCAATCTACATAGTATGTACTGAATGGGAAATTAAAGGAAACATAATGTAAATTGTTAATTAATCATATTTGTGTGCAGCTTATTGGGAATGTACCTTCTCTACATTAAATTTCAATAAGTTTCTCTTTGGCTTTCTTATAAGTAAATTCAAAGTACTTTGTAGTAGAACAAAACAAGACTACAGTAGACTGAGTGGGAAAGGCGCTGAATCATCCCATGCATATTTTACATACGTGAAATATATGTATATATATATATGTATATATATAATATATATGTATATATATGTATATACAGTATATATATATATAATGTATGTATTATATGTATATATATATATGCAAGTGGAGTTAAAAATGACACCATTGTTGTAGTTGTTCAGTTTTTTAATCGTATTCTCGATTTTCCTGATAAGAGATCCCTCCCCCTTTGTCTGACCTGATCTTAGGTATATATACTTCGGTCATCCCCGGATTGTCACACCCTTCTTCCTCTCTTCCCTTTAAATGTAAGTCTTCGTATTTATTTTCACAAATCTGTCACCTTTATTATTACTGTTACCATGCAATTTTTGTTATTTCAGTTATATCTTGATATTGTCTAGTACCTTTACTGTTACCATGTAATTTTTTTTTATTTCAGTTATATCTTGATATTGTCTAGTACCTTTACTGTTACCACGTAATTTTTGTTATTTCAGTTATATCTTGACAATGTCTTGTTTAAGACGAAACGTCGATGTCAAATAAGAACAAATGGAAGAATATAGAGACCTAGTTTCAATTCACCCAGTCAATGGAAAATCTCTTATCAGGAAAATCAAGAATACGAAGAAAAAACTGAACAACTACAACAATGCTGTCGTTTTTAACTCCACGTGTATTACTGAGAACCTGCTCCCCCCTTTACTAATATATATATATATATATATATATACGTATATATATATATATACATATATATTATATATATTACATATATATATACATATCTTTACATATATGATATATATATATATATATACATAGCTGGAGTCCGGGAACCATAATGGTGGAAACGTATATATATACATAAATATGTATATATATATATGTATATATACATATATATATGTATATATATATATATATGTGTGTGTGTGTGTGTGTGTGTGTGTGTGTGTGTGTGTGTGTGTGTGTGTGTGTGTGTGTGTGTATACATACATATATGAGAGAGAGATTGGGTGGTAGGAGAGAAAACGAAGATGGTTTAGTTGATTTAGGTCACACTCACACTATGGAGGCTTGAGGGTTTTAGCGCGCCGAGCGTCCTTTGAGATCAACAACGACAATCGCGGGGTCGGATGGGGGTGAAGGGGGTAGTCTGGACGCCGTCGACGTCCAGTTGGCGTCTAACGGCGACTGGACGGAGTCAAGTGGGACCTAGCATTACAACCACAACACTAATGGCTTCCGCCGCACGCCGTCAGACTCCGCAACATGCCAACCGGACGGCGCATAATAATGATTACCGCATGACGGTGAAGGCGTCCCGTAACCGTCCCGTCCAAATATCCGACCTGACCGGCCGTCGAATAAATTTCTGAGTTTGGTGCTGAAGGCTCAAAATTTCCTGAAACCCACCACGTCTTGTTCCGACCTTTCTGCCGCCCTCCCGTCCACCTCTCCTGAAGCGTGGCAACCTAGACAAAAACCTCGCTACAACCTCTTAGAGGGGTATTTGGGGTTTAACCAACGTGTTCACACGTTCACACATCACTTTAAACACGTGTCTGTCGAACCGCGTTCGACGAACCGTTAGACCGTGTAAACCCCCTCTAAGTCTGCGAGGGAATTGGCTTAGTCTCCATAGTGTTAGTGCTTCTGAAGGACACACGGGACCGCCTACGTCGGCGCGGTTAAACCCTTAAGTCTTCATAGTGTGAGTGTGGATTTACCCTAACGTTGCGACCAAAATGTTCCTCTTCAGAGAGTTGTCTCTCAAGAAGGCCACCTTGGTCGTAACGTTAGAGTAAATCAACTCCTAAACCATTTTCATTTTTTCCCGCCACCCAATCTCTCAGCTGTCTTTACCTCTTTCTCTCTCTCTCTCTCTCTCTCTCTATATATATATATATATCTCTCTCTCTCTCTCTATATATATATATATATATATATATATATATATATATATATATATATATATATATATATAAAATGTCGCTGCCGACTGCAGAAATTACTTGAATGAAATAGGAAAAGTTAAGTGTGATTGACACGGTCGGGAGGCTATTATAGTAGCCGCTCGTGCTAGATGCTTCAAGTTAGCTTACCTGGCAAGTAAGTGTTGACACTAGGATAGTTTGGAGGCAAGTATACGAACTTTCCGTCGACATTGGGCAAGTAAAGGGATAGTTTACAAGTCACTTTCAGTACCAGCGGTTATAAAACTAGCCCCGTGGTAACCAGGCTTCAGAGGGCGTTGGGGTAGAGAAGGGGAAAGTAATCGAGCTTATAAAGGGCCGTTCTTCGTAAAGGTCCTCATCACTTGCTCTTCTTAGGCTCTGTTCGCTCCAGCGGATTGAACCGCGCTGAAACCGCTGTGGAACCGTAGAGTCAAGGAATAAACTGCGCGGTTGTATGTGAATGGCTCCATTGACTTACACTGTAACTGATACGCTGCGGTTGGAACCGCTAGTGTGATCAAGACCTTACACTTGCCAACTGTTCTTGTGAAGCAGAAAGGGCTGTGAAAAAAAATGTTCTCCCGATGTAGAAAGTAACTGTTGAGCAATCGAACACGCACAGTTCGACATTCTGGCGTTCGGTTTACGCGTCATGATGAGACGTTCGATAGGATTTCGATCTGACGAAGGACGCCGTGACGTTGGGAAACGTCGTCGCCCCTCCAGCCGGGCCCAGCAAGTCGCAGAGGGTAGAATTCTTAGTTCACGGATCACTTTCCCGAGATCGGATTTTTTTTTTTTTTTTTTTTTTAATGTGGGGAGTGAAGTTCGAATGAGGACCCAAAGTCCCCGAAATCGAGGGAGGAAGGGACTCTATGGGAAATAATTCTATTTATACCATACAGAGCGCCCTGCACAGTATTGCCTATCCTCTCATATATCTAAGCCCCTCCCCATATACCCTCCCTCTCTCTCTCTTTCCTATCCTTTCATTTGTCCATTTTTATTAAAGACAAGTGTTCGGTTGAAAGCTGAACTGTGTCACTACCACATCCATCGGAAACTTTATAAACCTGGATACTGTCTCGAATGTAATCAAACAACAGACGATGCAAGTGGATGACCATTGACAACACACACACACACACACATACACACACACACACACACACACACACACACACACATATATATATATATATATATATATGTATATATCCATATATACATATATGCAGAATCAGAAAAATCACTTGGAAGCGTGCTTCTAGTTATGCAGAAAAGCCACAAGGAAAATAACAGGTAGTACACCGAGCGCTTTCGTCTATTTAGACATTTTCAAGGAACAGACTTACAAACAAGAGATTAGGGTACCATATATACAATGGAAGGTGGGTCTCTCCTCGAGACCTACAGTTTTCGATCATGGAGAGTTTGAGCAACAATTTTCTTAATTATAAAATTATCCAATTTATACAATCCTTGACTTAAATATAATTTGTTAACATGTGTGTTTTTGATCAGACAGGACTCTATGATATTTCTATTCAATTGTGAATTACTTTTAACAATTACTTTAGCACACTCCCAATCAATGCAATGGTTGAAATCCAGAAGGTGATCAAATAACGCTTTGGACATTTGTCCACTTCTAATGCTGTACTTGTGTTTTCTTTTTATCTTGCATTTGATTCCTTTCCAGTCTAACAAATATAGCGTTTGTTGCAATCTTTACACAGAATTAAATATGCATGACCTTCGGTGAATTTCTAAATAAAAAACTTTTGACTGCATTGGAGTTTTTAAAAACTACTTGAGTGTTGAAATTCTTAAGAATGGGAGGTAATTTGATTGAATTATGATGGTAAGGAAGAATATGTAGGCTTTTAGAATTAATTTTTTGCTGATTTTACCCTTAAAAATGGCTAGGAATTCTTATTTTGAGAATAAACTAGTAAAATATTTAATTCTGAAAACCTACATGCCCTTCCTCACCATGATAATTTCATCAAATTACCTCCCATTCTTAAGAACTTCAAAATTCAAGTAGTTTATAAAAACCAATACAGTCAAAAGTTTTTTACTTAGAAATTCACCGAAAAATAAGGAAGGTCGTGTATATCTAATTCCATGTAAAGATTGCAACAAATGCTATATTAGTCAGACTGGAAAGGAATCAAATGCAAGATAAAATGAAAACACAAGTACAGCATTACAAGTGGACAAATGTCCGAAGCGTTATTTGTTCACCTTCGGGATTTCAACCATTGCATTGATTGGGAGTGTGCTAAAGTAATTGTTAAAAGTAATTCACAATTGAATAGAAATATCATAGAGTCCTGTCTGATCAAGAATACATTTGTTAACAAATTCAATTTAAGTCAAGGATTGTATATATTAGAAAGTTTTATAATTAAGAAAATTGTTGCCCAAATTCTCCATGATCGAAAACTGTAGGTCTCGAGGAGAGATCCGCCTTTCATTGTATATATGTTACCCTAATCTCTTGTTTGTAAGTCTGTTCCTTGAAAATGTCTAAATAGACGAAAGCACTCGGTCTGCTACCTGTTATTTTCCTTGTGGCTTTTCTGCATATGTATATACTGATATATATATATATATATATATATATATATATATATATATATATATATATATATATATATACATATATAAAATATATATGCATATACATATGTATATATACAATCTAAATAACCGTCGCGCAGAGGATTCGAACCACCGCCAGTAGACTCAAGAGAGTCCGTAAGCACCCGCCTTAGACCACTCAACCATAGACGATCTAAAAGTGTATGAACTCGTAATCTATCTGATTACCGAGATGGGGAGGGTGCTATCTGCCCCCCATATAAACCCCCTTTTTACCATACACCTAATCGCACCAATGGGAATGGTAAGGACTAGATCGAATCCCCCTCACGCTTCTCGTCATCGTAACTATGTGAATAAATTCGCTAGTGGACAGCGACATCAATCATACAATCTAAATAACCGTCGCGCAGAGGATTCGAACCACCGCCAGTAGACTCAAGAGAGTCCGTAAGCACCCGCCTTAGACCACTCAACCATAGACGATCTAAAAGTGTATGAACTCGTAATCTATCTGATTACCGAGATGGGGAGGGTGCTATCTGCCCCCCATATAAACCCCCTTTTTACCATACACCTAATCGCACCAATGGGAATGGTAAGGACTAGATCGAATCCCCCTCACGCTTCTCGTCATCGTAACTATGTGAATAAATTCGCTAGTGGACAGCGACATCAATCATACAATCTAAATAACCGTCGCGCAGAGGATTCGAACCACCGCCAGTAGACTCAAGAGAGTCCGTAAGCACCCGCCTTAGACCACTCAACCATAGACGATCTAAAAGTGTATGAACTCGTAATCTATCTGATTACCGAGATGGGGAGGGTGCTATCTGCCCCCCATATAAACCCCCTTTTTACCATACACCTAATCGCACCAATGGGAATGGTAAGGACTAGATCGAATCCCCCTCACACGTGATTGTATGATTGTATGATTGATTTCGCTGTCCACTAGCGAATTTATTCACATAGTTACGATGACGAAGCGTGAGGGGGATTCGATCTAGTCCTTACCATTCCCATTGGTGCGATTAGGTGTATGGTAAAAAGGGGGTTTATATGGGGGGCAGATAGCACCCTCCCCATCTCGGTAATCAGATAGATTACGAGTTCATACACTTTTAGATCGTCTATGGTTGAGTGGTCTAAGGCGGGTGCTTACGGACTCTCTTGAGTCTACTGGCGGTGGTTCGAATCCTCTGCGCGACGGTTATTTAGATTGTATGATTGATGTCGCTGTCCACTAGCGAATTTATTCACATAGTTACGATGACGAGAAGCGTGAGGGGGATTCGATCTAGTCCTTACCATTCCCATTGGTGCGATTAGGTGTATGGTAAAAAGGGGGTTTATATGGGGGGCAGATAGCACCCTCCCCATCTCGGTAATCAGATAGATTACGAGTTCATACACTTTTAGATCGTCTATGGTTGAGTGGTCTAAGGCGGGTGCTTACGGACTCTCTTGAGTCTACTGGCGGTGGTTCGAATCCTCTGCGCGACGGTTATTTAGATTGTATGATTGATGTCGCTGTCCACTAGCGAATTTATTCACATAGTTACGATGACGAGAAGCGTGAGGGGGATTCGATCTAGTCCTTACCATTCCCATTGGTGCGATTAGGTGTATGGTAAAAAGGGGGTTTATATGGGGGGCAGATAGCACCCTCCCCATCTCGGTAATCAGATAGATTACGAGTTCATACACTTTTAGATCGTCTATGGTTGAGTGGTCTAAGGCGGGTGCTTACGGACTCTCTTGAGTCTACTGGCGGTGGTTCGAATCCTCTGCGCGACGGTTATTTAGATTGTATGATTGATGTCGCTGTCCACTAGCGAATTTATTCACATAGTTACGATGACGAGAAGCGTGAGGGGGATTCGATCTAGTCCTTACCATTCCCATTGGTGCGATTAGGTGTATGGTAAAAAGGGGGTTTATATGGGGGGCAGATAGCACCCTCCCCATCTCGGTAATCAGATAGATTACGAGTTCATACACTTTTAGATCGTCTATGGTTGAGTGGTCTAAGGCGGGTGCTTACGGACTCTCTTGAGTCTACTGGCGGTGGTTCGAATCCTCTGCGCGACGGTTATTTAAATTGTATGATTGATGTCGCTGTCCACTAGCGAATTTATTCACATATGTATATATATATATGTATATACAGTATATCTATATATATATATATATAATATTTATATACATATATAAAAAATATATACATATGTATATATATATATGTTATATATGTATATATATGTATATATATATATGTATATATGTATATATATAATATATATATAATTGTGTGTGTGTTTGTATATATATATATATATATATGTATATGTACATTGTATATGTATATATATATATACATATACACATATATATGTATGTATATATGTATATATCTATTAAAATATGTATATATACATGTATATATATATATATATATATA
>NC_134795.1:50864189-50866689 GCF_046742065.1 Oratosquilla oratoria
GACCAGTGTGAATTGTGAATCTAAACAATTGTATTTCCTTTAGTGCATGCTTTAAAGAATTAGGATTTGCTTTTAGGGAGACTACGGATTTTTTTTTTTTCTCAATTTTGTAAAGTCTTCTAGTAAGCATTTCGTTGTTAAGCACTTCTCATTACTGTGGATTAAGCATTAAAGCAAATTTCGAAGTAGTCACAAAATTCAGAGATGTTCAAAGATGTGACAGTGTGACGCACTCTTCAGTGTTCGTAATCGTTCATAGATTTCATTCATTTCGAAACTGAAATGAAGTCTTGGAAACAAAGAAATGTGAGGTTCCAAAATTGTAGTGACTTGCTTCGGAGCAGTACCTGATTGTAGTGGGAATGAAACAGAAAGACTCATCCCATTTAGATTATTTACTTTGTTCACGAATTCTGAGTGAGCATCTGGCTGAAAGGCGCCCAGATGAGCAAGTTTAGTAAGTGCTGGATTCAAGCTAATCAGTTAGAACCTAAATGAGGTATGGATCAGCGAAGATAATTTTTCCTGTAATGTTTTTTTTCTTTCTTTCTTTCTTCTCCTTCCAGCGTTATTGTATCGCTGGTTGTTACTGCAATTATATATTGCGCGTTGGTACCACAAACGAATCTGTATACCAGTAATATGTCCTTCGGCGCATGAAGTGTTGTTGGTGGTGATTGTGTGACGTCATGTCGACGATTCTTTTTTTTATGACGATGATTCCCTTTTTTTTTTTTTTTTTTTTTGCGACGTAAAAATAGTGATTCTTTTTTCTTCTTGTACGAGGGAGAAAGACGCTTGTAATTTGAAATTTATGGAGAGATAAGTCTGTACGTCAGACCAACTCAAGTTACATATAGCTCGGCATCCATCATCTCAGCTCTAAAGTTCCCATCTCAATAGCTTTCCATAAATCACTAGTACTTTGAGGCCATCTGTGGCATATTACGTGTGCATTGTATGATATTTGAATCATTTGCAATGAAGCACCCATCTATTATGTTCGATTTTAGGTTAAAAATAAATATATATGTACAAATCAATAAATATTGGAAAAATCTATCGACTAGTTTTGCATGCGTTGTTTTATGCTGACGTCAAACCTCGTAGTAAGATTGCGATTACTACATTTTTTGTTAGTTTTAGAAAACGTTGCATGACCAGACCATTTGCTACTTGGTGATATCATGCAAGGCATGCAAGTCAACACGTCACCAACGTTAACGTCACTTCCAATGACGACTCTGTGACGTCAGACGATTTTGTTCAATTTGAGAGCTGAGATCTATCGGAGAGGTTCCCATGGCGATATCTATTTATTTTCTTGACCACCATGTAGATATTTTGTATCTTTGCGTAATAAGTAGGGTAATTTTAACATGAACTTGCGTTGGATTGGGGCTAGCACTACAACGACTGAGTTGAGCACTATTTCTTTTAATATATTGACCGTTATATCAGACCAGAACCTACAGTATATATCACCGAACATCACCGTGCATTTGCAAGAAGTTTCTGACTCTACGGCAGAACTGTAGTCATATACTCGTGCATCACAACCGCGATACCGCGTCAGAACGGGGCATAATCACCACGACAACCGGAAGTTGGGCATCCTGTGGCATACTATGTGGCATCATCAACCAAAATGACCAAAGGTGTGGAGGCACCTAGAGGTGCCGTTAAGGACTCTTATGTACATACTATGTATGATTGATTAAATGTTCTTCCTTTTGTATCTCGTGGTTTTATTTATCCTTCCAGAAACATCTCCATCCCAGTACTTGTCGCGGTAGAAAAAGCCATCCTAACGCGCTTCCCAGCAATATACTATAAGTTTTCAGAAATGCAATGATCTATATATATATATATATATATATATATATATATATATATATATATATATATATATATATATATATATATATATATATAACTTTCAATCTTGCATTTAACACTGGAAACATGAAATAACGTGCCAATCATATACTTGAACATACTAAATTGTAAAGAGAGAGAGACGAAAAATACAAAATGTGGATATATCAGAATGGCAACACTTGTAACGAAAAGGTAAATTGTTTGAAAATGTCGACTGCTGATGGATTTTGAATAAGCTAGGTTTGTGCTGCGCATTATATATTTTCTTTTGACTGAAAGAGATCCTTATAATGATTATATATATTCTTTGAATACAAGGTCGTGGGTACAAATGAGATCTTCACACCATAAACACAGTATCATGAATAACAACGTGTCTTTATTCGGACGAAACTCAAGCAGAAGACGAACACTAGGCAACGGTCGGTCCAGTAGGGTCCACCGTGCACGTCACTCGTTCGGGCACGCCGACTTGATGTTGAGTCACGCAAACTTCACCTGCGGACGTGACAAGAGCTAATGAGTCAATGGACAAATGAACAGACAAGTAAATGAGAAATAAACGAATGAAGAAGGGGATAAGTGTCCTAACAGCTAAGTCGGTAAAATGCTATAAATG
>NC_134795.1:50869189-50879189 GCF_046742065.1 Oratosquilla oratoria
ATATATATATATATATATATATATATATATATATATATATATCCTAGCCACATACGATTACGCGAGTTCAATCCAAGTATAGTACTCTGCAATCAACGACGATATCGCCGTCATTTTCTGAGTGTTCTTTGGGGTTCAGTTCGGTTAGGGTACGCTAAGTTAGGTTAGGGAGGGCTAAATTAGGTTGGAGGCTAGGTTAGCATCGGTCAGGATACAGAGTGCCTCCCGCATATTGGCTGGAATTCATAGAATACCGCCACATTGGCGGGGAGAATAATCGAACGTGGCGTATTATTTGCATTCCAACTATGTCGTCGTACTCAATTTACTCCGTATCGCCAAGAATGTAGAAGATATAATCTATTTTATATTTTTTTATTACTTTATCGATCATACGTTCGGTGTTGTGCATGAGAAATAACTTGGTATCAGTCAAATCATTTACGAAAATAATTTATTTAATTTTATTTATTTACTTACTCATTTATTAAGTCACAGGTACTACAATTCTCAGTATCATCACCATACAAAATATATAAACTATTCTGGGCACTTAAACTTGACCCAAAATATACCAAAATAATACAAATATAACTTGCGGCATTGTGTCAATACTTCGTGCGGTTTACCACCAAATGAAAACTACCGAGATCGATTAATAGGTCATGACATGCCATAGATCACTTTCATATATTCGCCCAGCTGCAACCCAAGTCGTCAGCTTTGCCCTGTGTGCTCGGAGTGCCACGGCAAGTATGTCACTAATAGTTATTGGACTCAAACTCGGACCTTAAGTTATGTAAAAATCGACTGAATCCAGCCTAAAACTCTGCACGTGGTGTACTGTCTTGGTGATCCATTGTATGACCCTCTTCACACTGGCGGTTCAAACAGCGGCGGTTCGATTACAATGTAAGTCAATGGAGGCGTTCACACACAACCGCGAATTTTTTCCTCTACTATGGAGTACCGCAGCGGTTTCCGCACAGTTCAAAACGTTAGTGTGAACATGACTCATGACTAGCACTCTACCTCCTTAGGGACAATACAGTAAGATGTGCAGAAAACATAATGTTACATTAACCCTTGTACTACAATGACCTCACAAATTGTCCTGGCTGACACCAGCCGCTATCATTCAGCTGAAAAGGGTTAGAGCGTCGCTATTTGCGACGGAGGTCGAGGTAACGGCGGTTCGAACACTACCACCAGCGAGTTGGACCAAGGGCATGGTTCAATCAATTCCACCCTACAAAGTCTGTAAGGGGCACCGTCCTAGGTGGAGTTCATGACATTAAACTAAATCAATCAGTCACAGCAAACTAGAAAGGAAAAAGGATATGTGTACTCCAAGTGTCGTTTATTCTTAGTGTCACTTTTTCTCTACACGTTCATATTTCTTGTAGAATCTGAACAGAGAAGAAAGGCAGGGGGGCAATCTCTCATGTTCTGGTGTATTTTCGAAATGCACTTTCGCTCCTTGTAATGGAGGTTTTGGAATTTTAGAGATATTTCCAATAAAGAGAACTGTTTGTAGTAAAGATAGAAAATATGAGAAATGCTGCAATAACTAGGTCAAATGAGCGAGACAGAGAAAGGGACAGGACTGTGAGTAAATGCACAATGTTAAAAAAAAAGGCGATCGCAGTAGAAAACAAGAATTTCAAACGAAAGTCAGAATGAAAAGGGAAATAAGACAAATGGAAAATAAACGAAGTGGGAGGAAATTTGTTTTATGTCGAAAATAAAGTTTATATCTTCGGGAACACTATGGCGCCAAAGAGTCATAAAGATGATCAAGGAGAATTTTAAGGAAGAAGAACATAGGGACAGTAGCAAATAAACTTAATCAGCATTTTTTTTTCTTTCTTTTTGAGTGGGGATGTGTCTTCAATGATAAGAGAATTCTGAGTAATTTGGTTTGTAGGAACACCATTAAAGTATCGAATGCGTAAAACGTGAAGTCAATACCCCATTCGGAGAGTAAGAAAATAAACAAAGGATGGATTGTAAAAGTGATCTAAGAAGATGAAAAGGAATCTGAACGTACAAGTACGATAACTCAGACACTCGTAGTGTAGAATAAGAAAAAATGGTCGAGAGAAGGTTGTAACCAAGGCAAGAAAAAAAAGAAAATAGGAAGCAAAGGAATCTTGGTGAAGAAACGATGAAAAGGAAAAAGAAAAGAAAAATTATGACACAAAACGCGTGCACATATCAAATATCGAACAAAGAAATCGAGTAAGGAAAGAATTAGATGTAAAAACAAAAGAAGAAACCAGAGGAGAAGAAAGGCAAACCACATAATGAAAGCCAAAAGCGGGAAAACATCAATGACGAAAAATAATAAGAGATCGAAAGGGGCGCACAGGAAAGGAATTGAAATAGATTTTATGATATGGGGAAGGTGACACAATTAGAATGGAGGCTGAAAATAGGAAAAAGTCGAAAAAACAAAGAAGAGAGAAGAATAGAAGGGAAGAGGAGGAAGAAGATCGAAGGCAATGAATGGCGATATGAAAAGAGGGGAAAATAAAGTGAAATGGAAATCAACAAAGAACAGATTAAGAAAAAATGGGAAGAGAAGAAAAAAACTACAATGGGAAATTGTCTGCGGTGACGGGGAGACAAAAATTATCAGCGATACTCTGAGTAGAAAGAGAAAAAAATGTGAAGTTAGGTTGTAATGCCGAGGAGGAAAGGGGAAAAAACATGGAGTTTAACTAAAAGAAGAAACATGAGATAATAACCAAGATCAAACGAGGTGAAGTAAGAAATATATATATATATATATCTATCTATATATATATATTTTTATATATGTATATATACATATATTATATATATATATATATATATACTCACACACACCCACACATATAGATCTATGTAGATATATATCTATATATATATATATACATATATATATATATATATATATGTATATATGTATGTATGTATATATGATGGAGGGAATGGTGGAATGAGGAAGACAAATTTTATTTTATTTTATTTTTCTTTGTACCTAACTAAAAAAATATCTGCACCTTAACGATTTTTTTTTTCTATACCTAACTCTATGAGACTGTTTTTCTCCGACTCCACGGCATGGGTAGATACTGCCTAAACTGAGACTGAGCTATAATGGGCTCAAAAGATCTTCGAACAAGGTCCGTAAGGAGAAGAGGGCGAGCCAGTCCTACAGACGAAAACAGGGGCTTTAACCGAGGTCATCCCTTACCTGTTCAGCAGCGCTAGCTGTTGCCCAAAGACGAAAGAATTTGTCTGGCACGTCTTGTCTATCCCTTGGCACGATGTCCTTTCCTGTGGTGAAGAAAAAAAAAAGTGAATCAATGAATATACAAATTAATAAATTTTCTATTCGATTATACCAAAAGACTGCTCACCCCTTATATGGGAAGTAGCCAAGGCATGTCTCACCTTCCATCCATCCAGCACTTATTTGTTTTTCCTTTTATGAATATAAACAGACACAAAAGATAAACATATATTAGTAGACAGGCACAGAGAGAAACAGACAGATAAATAAGCAAATAGGCAAATAAAGTTAAGCTAACGATGAAATAAAAAATGCTCCCGTATATTTACAATCGAAGTGCCTCAGATTGGACGTGCTCGAGACTCCGAGATGGTATGGACCACTCCAAGTTTGTAAACAATAAACGAGGCATCTTCCCAAGAGCCAGACTATGCAAAAGATTTATGGGTATGTGGAGTTTGAAATGTGTTTTTATTATTTCAAAGTTGTGCAAGGGCATGCTTGAAGGTGGTAAAAATGTAAAATATATACTTGCCTCTCTAATTTTACTGAAACATTGTCATGATACATACATGGAAAAATCACATATGAAGGTCGGATCATATCAAGGAAAACAGAGTAACAGTATTTAAAGGAAGTATTATTAAATGGATTTTCTTAACAGGTTTTGATTTTCAGATTTTCTAACAGGTTTTGACAGAGAAACAAAACAGGAATTTATCTCTTCAAAGAAAACATAATCTCGCGGCACAGACTTTAATATTTTTAATTGTTATTTTGTTGTGTATGATTGCATTACAAGTTTAGTTTCACTGTTTAAAAAACAAAACTTTAGCATTTTTCGTTTCAGTTTCCTGTTTTAAGAACAAATTATATATTTATTTTTGTTTTGTCTCTAATGATACGAAATAAAAGCAAATAAAATTTTATGGATCATATGCTGTATATATATATACTGTATATACCCATACTATAATACTGTATAAATGCTGTATTGCATACTATGTGCTGTAATTGTCTAATAATACCTGCTGCAGTGGATTTATCAATAATATACTCTGGCTGTGTCAAAACAGAAATTTGCCATGGATATTTAGTAATTGGCTACTCCTACCTTGTACTTAGCACTCCATCCTCTCCTGTGACCTTGACCATCCTATCCTTCTCTCAACTCCCCCTCCAACGCGTCACACGTACACCATGTGTAAAACCTGCTTGGTTGGTGGAGTTGCTGCCGGTTGCTTTGGGAACTGAGGACCCAGCAACCACCCATCCGCAGTCCACAGTTAATCCGTCAGCTGATTTGACAGCAGTTACAGACAGGACAGTTCCCGGTACGGAGTGCAGTTGCCCAACCAGGAAAAGGTGTGTTATATAGTGTGCTTTTTAGTGTTGGAACAAGACATTTATTAGGACGAGTGTTTTGTGCATTTCTCGATGGAGCTCAACTGTGACTCGTTCCTTAGAACGAAAGTTGCGGAAGAAAACGGAAACAAGAATTTGTGGTAAAATTTTGTTGGTCTCTGAGCAATACTTGCCACACGAGATAATTTTTTACCCTTGTGTTGAGCTCCTAAGCGTACTGTGGGGAATTGTCCAACATCATCAACCAGCCAGCTGATCCCACCCACCCTATACCTTGTACGTTAAAGTTATCGTACTGAAATTCCCTACCACCGTACCTACTATGAATCCATTTGCTACTGACAAGATTAAGCAAATCAGACTAAAATAGCCTGACGACGGCCAAAACAAAGTAGAAAAAAAAAAGACTACAAGGAAAGTAGGAAGTTAATTTGTCTATCCTCATAAAAGTTGTTCCTGCTTACATGTTATACTTAAAAACAAAAATCCGCTGTGCGTCTACAATTTATATAGATTGCACAATTTTCCTGCCGTATCGCACCGCCCGCACAGTCCTAATTTTTATTCTTTTATTTCATCCAAGGGTCCATTTGAATAACCAGTTGTCTACTGGTATTCTTATTTATTTATTTATTTATTCATTCATTTTCAAATACTGGCGAGCCTCTCAGTTTCTTACCAATACCTTCACATTGGCTAGCTCATCTGCACATTCTCCTGTTGTCCTCCATTCCTACACGACTACTTGTCTCAGTTACCTCTGTACATAATCACCACCTTGAATGCCTGTCTACCTACCAGTCTACTTGCCAGCCAACCAGTGCACTTTATTTTTGTCGACTTGCCTGCTTGTTACCTAACGACCGACCTACCTATATAACCAACCGACCTTCCTACTTACCCAACCGACCTTCCTACTTGCCCAACCGACCTTCATACTTGCCCAGCCGACCTTCCTACTTGCCCAACCGACTTTCCTACTTACCCAACCGACCTTCCTACTTACCCAACCGACCTACCTACTTACCCAACCGACCCTCCTACTTACCCAACCGACCCTCCTACTTACCCAACCGACCCTCCTACTTACCTAGCGACCTACTTACTTACCTGCCGACCGATCTACCTAAATACCTATTTACCTACCAACATAGCCTACCGACCGACCTACGTACCTGTTTACCTACATACGTATTTACCTACTGACCTACCTACGTACCTATTTACCTACATTCCTATTCATCTACGTGCGTACCTAACAACCTACCTACTTGCCTACTTACCGACCTATTTACGTACTAACCTATTTACCTACCGACCTACCTATTTACCTACCGACCTACCTATTTACCTACCGACCTACCTATTTACCTACCGACCTACCTACTTAACGACCTACCTATTTACCGACCAACCTATTGACCTACCTCC
Organism: Oratosquilla oratoria; assembly: GCF_046742065.1. Taxonomy (NCBI): domain Eukaryota; kingdom Metazoa; phylum Arthropoda; class Malacostraca; order Stomatopoda; family Squillidae; genus Oratosquilla; species Oratosquilla oratoria. Next base: position 50,875,266 of record NC_134795.1, read on the forward strand.
CTACCTATTTACCTACCGACGTCCCTACCTATTTACCTATCGACCTGCCTACCTATTTACCTACCTGCTTACCTCCTACCGACCGACCAACCGAAAGACCTACCTACCGCCCTGCCTACTTACCTACAAACCAACCTGCCTACCAACTTACCTAATAACCGACCTACCTACCGCCCTGCCCACCTACCTACCGGCCTACCTACCTACCAACCGACCTACCTACCAACCGACCTACCTACCTACCAACCTACCTACCAACCAACCTTCCTACCTACCTACCTACCTTCCTACGAACCGACATACATACCTACCTTCCTACCAACCGACCTACCTTCCTACCAACTGACCTACCTTCCTACCAACCGACATACCTACCGACCTACCTACCTATCAACCGACCTACCAACCTACCGACCGACCTACCTGCCGAACTACCTGCCGAACTACCTACCGAACTACCTACCGAACTACCTACCGAACTACCAACCTATCTACCTCCTACCAACCGAACTACCTACCAACCTACCTACCAACCGACCTACCTACCAACCGACCTACCTACCAACCGACCTACCTACCAACCGACCTACCTACCAACCGACCTACCTACCAACCGACCTACCTACCAACCGACCTACCTACCAACCGACCTACCTACCGACCTACCTACCAACCGACCTACCTACCAACCGACCTACCTACCAACCGACCTACCTACCAACCGACCTACCTACTAACCGACCTACCTACTAACCGACCTACCTACCTACCTACCTACCAACCGACCTACCTACCAACCGACCTTCCTTCCAACCGACCTACCTGCCTACCAATCAACCTACCTACCGAACTACCAACCTATCTACCAACCAACCTACCTGCCTACCAACCGACCTACCTACACACCTGCCTACCGACCTACCTACCAATTTACCAACCTACCGACCTACCTACCTACCAACCGACCTACCTGCCTACCAACCGACCTACCAACCGACCTACCTGCCTACCAACCGACCTACCTGCCTACCAACCGACCTACCTGCCTACCAACCGACCTACCTACATGCCTACCAACCTACCTACCTGCCTACCAACCTACCTACCTGCCTACCAACCTACCTACCTGCCTACCAACCGACCTGCCTACCAACCGACCTGCCTACCAACCGACCTGCCTACCAACCGACCTGCCTACCAACCGACCTGCCTACCAACCGACCTACCTGCCTACCAACCTACCTGCCTACCAACCGACCTACCTGCCTACCAACCGACCTACCTACCTGCCTACCAACCGACCTACCAACCGACCTACCTACCTGCCTACCAACCGACCTACCTACCTGCCTACCAACCGACCTACCTACCTGCCTACCAACCGACCTACCTACCTGCCTACCAACCGACCTACCTACCTGCCTACCAACCGACCTACCTACCTACCTGCCTACCAACCGACCTACCTACCTACCTGCCTACCAACCGACCTACCTACCTGCCTACCAACCGACCTACCTACCTGCCTACCAACCGACCTACCTACCTGCCTACCAACCGACCTGCCTACCAACCGACCTGCCTACCAACCGACCTGCCTACCAACCGACCTACCTGCCTACCAACCGACCTACCTACCTGCCTACCAACCGACCTACCTACCTGCCTACCAACCGACCTACCTACCTGCCTACCAACCGACCTACCTACCTACCAACCGACCTACCTACCTACCAACCGACCTACCTACCAACCGACCTACCTACCTACCAACCGACCTACCTACCTACCAACCGACCTACCAACCGACCTACCTACCTACCAACCGACCTACCTACCTACCAACCGACCTACCTACCAACCGACCGACCTGCCTACCAACCGACCTGCCTACCAACCGACCTGCCTACCAACCGACCGACCTGCCAACCAACCGACCGACCTGCCAACCGACCGACCTACCTGCCTACCAACCGACCTACCTGCCAACCAACTGACCGACCTACCTGCCAACCTACCGACCTATCTATCTACCCACTGGCATACATATTCATGTATATATATATATAGAATATATATGCACCTACAAAGATACATATGTGCATACATAGGTACATGCATATATACGTACATGCATATATAGATGCATGCATATATAGATGCATGCATATATACGTGCATGCATATATACGTGCATGCATATATACGTGCATGCATATATACGTGCATGCATATATACGTGCATGCATATATACGTGCATGCATATATACGTACATGCATATATACGTACATGCATATATACGTATACGCATATATACGTACATACAAACATATATACATGCATATATACATGCATATATACCTGCATATATACATGCACATATACATGCATATATACATGCATATATACATACTTATATACATACATATATACGTACATGCATATATATATACATATACATATATACGTATATACATATATACGTACGTACATATATACATACATATATACATACATATATACATACATATATACATACACATATATATACATATATACATATATATACATAAATACGCATACATATACATGCATACATACATATATACATGCATACATACATATATACATGCATGCATACATATATACATACATCCATCCATACATATATACATGCATGCATATATGCATACATGTATACATACATAAATACATATATATTATATACATATATCCATGCATGTATACATACATATATATATACGTACATACATGCATACATAAATACATATATATACATGCATACATACATATATATATATAAATAATATGCATGCATGCATACATACATACATAATACGTACATATATACATAATACATATATACATACATAGATATGTGCATATATAGATACGTACATACATATATACGTACATACAAACATGTATACATATATACATGCATACATACATATATATATACATATATACATATATACATACATATATACATAATACATACATAATACATATATACATATATATATACACATATGCATACATATATATATACACATGCATACATATATATATACACGTGTATGTGCATACATATATATATACATATATATAAATATATATACATATATATATATATATATGCATACATAAATACATATATATACATACAAATATACGTACCTACATGTATATGCACGTACGGATATATACACACGTACATACATAGACACGTACATACATACAGAGACACGTAAATACATACATACACACGTACGTACATTAATATATGCGTACGTACATGCAGAGACATGTACATAGGTACGTACGTACATGCATACCTATATGTATACGAACGTACGAGTATATACTTATGTCAATACGGACGTGCATGCATGCATATGTAATCACATACATGCATACACACGCATAAGCCGACAGTCGTACCTACACGCGTGCATACATACATGTACACATTCATGCATGCTTATCAACCCGCTTCCTTCCACAGTCGCTTAACTTTGTTACTCGTTTTCCTGTACTAGTTCTGGTACTTCTAGTACCGGACCAATAACGGATACATCCTGCCTGGGGAATTGTGAAGACCCGAAACCCCAGAGTAGGCGAGTGGTTGTTTTATTTTTACAGTCTTGATATTTGGAGTGGCTGATCTTAACAAGCTTAATCTAGTCTAACCTAACCTAACCTTAATTAGTCGTCACTGTTTGGGGCGATTTGAATTTACAAGTTCGTTTCTGGGGTTGGTACTCTCTGTAAGATGATATGTGGGGTAACTTGTTTTGACATGGGAACTCCGAGGTTCCTGGTCTTAACCACGTCTCCTGCTTGCTTGTGGTGGTCCTGCAGAACGGACAGTAGAACTGCCCATTCTGAAAACCCGCCA
>NC_134795.1:50884189-50886689 GCF_046742065.1 Oratosquilla oratoria
GCTGTTCAACGTGTGTGTATGTATATATATATATATATATATATATATATATATATATATATATATATATATATATATATCTATATATAAGGATGTATGGGGGCCTTTCTAGATTTTGAAAAGGCTTCTGACAGGATAGACAGAAAGGCAGTGCGGGAGATTTTGCAGATATGTGATTGTGGGAAAACTGTTAAGGGCAGTCAAGAGTTTTTACGAGAGTAGTACAGCCTGTGTCAGGATAAGAAATGGAGAGAGCGAGTGGTTTGGGGCGTCATTGGTTCCATGGATGTGATTAGTCTCTTCACCCATGCCCCTGTGGATGAAATCATTGACACAATTTGTAGAAGAATCTACCACGGCAGAGAATCAGAGGACATCCCCTTAACGATACCTGAAGATCCGTTATGCTGCCTATTTCGTGCGTGTACTAAGGAAGCACCATTTTTGGGACCCGATGGCATGCTCAAGTAGATGGTGTTGCCATGGGTTCTCTCTTGGGCGTCCTATTTGTTAATTTCTACAGACACATTAGAAAAGAAGGTATTTTTGCAACATCCTGAACTCCAGCCAACTATGTATGCTAGATACATACATGATGTCTTTGTTAGTGCCGAGAATGAAGATAGCATTTTACAAATTATATACGCCTGTAATCCCCGTTTTGGATGTTTTAGTTCATCGTGGTACTCGCTCCTATACCACTTAAGTTTATGTAAAGAGGGCACAAACTTGGATTTCTGCCTCAACGGTGCTAGTGAGTGCCCAAAGAAATACGGCAGGAGTGTGATAAATTCTATTGTTAAGAGAGCCCTCACACATTCATCTACTTGGACTGACACTAATGCGAAATCCCACAGTCTCACGACTCCATGCCAATAATGGCTATCCCAAGAGGTTAGTAGATGAGACCATAAAAAGACGTTTGGACAATTTCATGTCTCAAGATCACTCGCCAAAAGAAACTCTTGGTAACGTTGACCTCTACTACAAGAATTCCATGTCCGCTTACAAAGAAGACAAAAAGGCAATAAAAAGATCTACAGCAATGTGACCTCTGCGGACCCAAATACCACACTAAAACCTGTATTTTTTTTATACAAAACTGAAAGGATGTCCAGTCTAGTCATGAAAAATAGTTGCCTCCCACAGACAAGCCCCTTGCAGGAAATGAACCTTATATACCAATATAACTGTAACTTTGGTGACTGCAGTCGCCTTAATTCTCGATATATTGGTTCAACTACCACCACCTTGTCTAAAAGGATGGCAGTACATTTACAGGATGGTGCTATACTCCGCCACACCAACAACATCCATGGAAACCCCCTCACCAGACAACAATTGGAAACGCAAACATCCATTCTTTACCGTGAACAAGATAGGAAGAGATTAAGGATGGCTAAATCCGTTTTTATTCGTCTAGATAAACCTTCCATCAACATACGACTACAATCAGAAGTTTCACTCCCATCTGTGAGGAAATCTCACCAGCAACCTACGAGCAACGAGTGGCACTCCGTGGGTAGCTATGACCGACATCCTCTCCCAGGGATTCTACGTGGGTAGAAAACCCCACCCGTCACTCTCCATGTATTATTACTGTTCTTGTATTCTCGTTATCATAACTTATTTAACTCATGAAGATGATCCCTGTTTGGTTCGAAAGACGTCTCGAGTAAAACAACATGTACCTTGGAGAGAGTATCAATACTGTGGCCTTCAGCCTTCGCTCTTTCATACGACGTATTGAGAGTACTTCATAAAATTGAACAGTGTTACCACTACGCCTGCATTCAAAATGCCCTTCTCATCACTGAGGGCCATATAAAAGTTATTCATGTATTAAAATTGTTACAACAGGGTAAAAGCGAAATATTTCAAAACCAGTTTCAATTAAAAAAAATTAATAACTTTTGTATGGCCCATTTACCCTCCAGTGATGGCCCGATTACCCCATCCTACGGTACATATATATATATATGTATATATATTATATATATATGTGTATATATATATATATATATATATATATATATATATATATATTGTGTGTGTGTGTATTTGTTTATCAACTTCGACTCCTCCTCCAGGTGGTATCAGCTCTTCACGACGAGATGACACAGCAGGTGTACCCCGAGCCCCTGACGACCTTCACGCCGTACGAGCACGCCCCCATGCCCTGGACTTCCGTCGACGTCTTGGAGAAAGGGCGGGTCGCCCTGGAGGAGGTTAACGCCAGCATGGGTAAGGCACCGAAGATGGACATCTGTTGTCAAACAAAGGCAATGTGTCAATTCCTACGACACCTCACCCCCATTCCGATAAATACGACCCCCTCCCCGTCCTTCTCCGATGCCCACGACCTCCCCCCACCCGATGCCCACGACCTCCCCCCACCCGATGCCCACGACCTCCCCCCACCCGATGCCCACGACCTCCCCCCACCCGATGCCCACGACCTCCCCCCACCCGATGCCCACGACCTCCCCCCACCCGATGC
>NC_134795.1:50891689-51067087 GCF_046742065.1 Oratosquilla oratoria
TTCAAATCATAGATTACGATGTATTTTTTTTTACTACATCGTGAGACTTTTATCGTAAAGAACTGACTTGAAGAAAAATATGTGTTGTTATTTTTACTCTGTCATCTTTGTCTTGTGATATTTTATTTTGGATCACCTGAAGAATTGTCAGCCCAGACTTCGACAGGGTGATAATTCTCCAGGGTAACAGTTCTTCAGGTGGGCTATCCTAAGGTGACGATTCCTAATCGAACCTATTCTAACCTAACTTAATCTCACCTAACCTAACTTAATCTAGCCTAACCTAACCTAATCTTACCTTACCTAACCGATCCTAACTGGGGTGACTATTCTTCATGTGTTGTTGATTGGGGTGACAATACTATAAGTGGGCTATACTGGGGTTACGATTCTTCAGGTAGGCGTTTTGGGATGACAATTCTTCAGGTGATCCTTTATTTTATTTCATTTATTCATTTTCTTATTCATTTATTTTCTTATATATTTTTATTTTTCTCTCCTCATCTTTCTGCTCAGGGTCGCTACGTGGCAGATGGCAAGGAACTGCCTCATTCGTTGTTCGAGCTTATTATGTCTACCAACATGCCCGCCACCACCAACTCCAACAATGTCATTAAGTTCTCTGACAATTCGAGGTAAATGAAGAAAAAGAAAATTGAGTTTTACAGTTTTTATGTTTATTGTATCGTGGTTATTTGAAAAAAAAACTTTGAGATAACTTGTCATTTGTTCCTTTCATCGGAAACTAAATTCCTTTTGGAAAGATATAGAAACCCTGCTAAAATGCAACCCACAACAAGAGTAAATTTGACAGATGTACATATAAGAACATAATAAATAAGGAGACTGCAAGAGACCATAAGGCCTACACTAAGCAGTTCCATGTCCATTACCACCTGTCATCCCCATCCATAAAGTTGTCTAACCATTTCTTAAAACAACTGATAGTTTCAGCGCTCACTATATGGTTACTAAGTCTATTCCATTCGTTAACCACCCTATTAGTAAACCAATTCTTGCCTATTTCCTGATGAAATCTAAATTTGTCCAATTTGAATCCATATCTGCGAGTCCTGCCCTGTTGTCTTAATGTGATGAGTTAGCGTCACCATTGTTAAAGCATTTTATTCACTTAAACACCTCTATTAGATTACCCTGCAATCTGTGTCTTTCCAGAGAGTGTAAGTTAAGGTGCCTAAGTCTCTCTTCGTAAGGTAAATTTCTGAGACCATGTATCATTTTGGCTATTCTCTTCTGCACTGGTTCTAGTGAATTGATGTCCATTCTATAAGACGGAGACCAAAACTACCACATAGTCAAGATGGGTCTAACGCTAGACAGAGTTTGATGATTACCTCTTCACTTCCATTCGTAACCGTCCTAGCAGTGAAACTTAATGCTATGTTAGCTTTATTCCTGGCGCTAATGCACTTTCCTGGATTTAAGGTCAGGACTCGCTAGAACTCCCAAGTGTCTCTCGCACTCAGTTTTCTCTAAAAACGTGTTATCTAAGCTATATCTATTTTCGGGGTTGTGTAGCCCTACGTTTAACACGCTGCATTTTGAGATATTGAAGTTCATTTGCCATTTCACCGACCATGTGAACAATAGATCATCCTGCAGAATCTCGGCGTCGTCTCCTGACCTAATTAGGCGTCCTGTTTTAGTGTCGTCCGCAAACTTACTAACATCACTATTAATCCCATTGTCCAAGTCGTTTATGTACATAATGAACAACAAGGGACCCAAAACCGAGCCCTGGGGGACCCCACTAGAAACCCTCCTTCACCTGGATTTTACACCATTTATGGTGACCCGCTGTTTTCTGTCATTGATCCAAGCCGTAATCCATTCTAACACTTTTCCTCCTATGCCATGGGCTTTGATTTTATTTAGCAGTCTCTTGTAGGGCACCTTGTCGAACGCTTTGCTAAAGTCAAGGTAAATAATATCGTAACTATCATTGTTATCTGACGCCTTATGTACTTTAGTGTAAAAGGATAGAAGATTAGTTGCACATGAATTACCCTTGAAGAAACCATGCTGTGAGTCACGAATCGTATTATTATGTCGATGGAATCCGAGTCCATTAGCTATTTTTTATTCAGGCATCTTACCTATAACTGATGTTAAACTGATTGGCCTGTAGTTGCATATAGACGATTTACCTCCCTTTTTGAAAATTAGAACGTTTGCCTGCAATAGGCACAAAACTAGTGTCTACCGACTTATTAAATATTTCTGTCAACTAGTCGCTGATTTCAAATTTACACTAAATGCTCTCGGAAAAAAAACAATCGTTTGGACCTGGGGATTTTGTAGCTTTAAGTCTTTCAATCTGTTTGGCTACTACCTTACTTGTGCTGATATTAGATACTCTAGCTTCTTCATCCCCACTGAAAATCGGATCGCAGTCAGGACCTTATCTAACCTCTCAGTAAACACAGAGAGAAAATATTTGTTAAACGCCTCGCTCATTTTTCCTCCGATTCTATCATGACATTTTCATCACTTTGAATTGCCTTTTTTTTTTAAAGAGATGAAAGAAACCCTTTGGGTTGGATCTCTCTTGTCTGGCACCCTTAATTTCATTGTTACGTTTCGCTATGCGCGTATTCTTTTTAACCAGTCTTGCCATATCGTTATATTTGGATCTAAGGTGTTTTTCCCCGTTTTTTATTCTTACGCAAAGTCCTCTTTTCATTCCGATCTCGTGTTTCGGCATGTCTGTCATCCATTTGGAAGTATTACTATTCTTCCGTATTGACGTGAACAAATTTATTTTGTGCATTTAGAATTAAACACGTTAAGTTACTATACATTTCATTCAAATCACTGACCTGGCCGTTGACCCCGCGCCCGCAAGTGACCTGACCCAAGGTACGCATACCCTCCGTGACCCGACCCCTGACAGCGCTAATGACTGACCGTGTATCTGACCCGCCACACACCCCTGGGTCGGTCCCGTAAGTGATTAAATTTTTAGTATATTCTCTCATCCTGTCAGAATTGGCTCTCCTGAAGTCCAGTACTTGAAAGTTATTCGTTCTTTTTTATTTTTCCTAAATTATATTAAATCTTGTTTCTTGATGATCGCTAGAGCCTAGACTATCTCCCACTTTATTACGTTACTCGTTAGGTGCTCATTAATTATTAGTTAAAAGTAAGTACAGAGTATTTTTCCCCTCGTAAGATCGGTAACCATTTGTTTTAGGAAAATTATCTTGCACCACATCTAAGAAATTTTGCGCTTCTTGATCTCCTAAAATTTCCAAGTCAATGTTTCTATAATTAAAATCTCCCAACGCTTTTGTACTGCGACGCCCTGCAAATTGTATGAATCAAGGGATCACTCTGTTCAATGCTGAGGTTAAGAAATCTATATAGGACGCCAATAAGTTCATTATTCTTGCCTATAATCTCCACACAAATATATTCCTTAATCGAATTGCTGATAATACAGTTTATTGTATTTTTAACGAAAAGTGCTACTCCCCCACTCCTGCCAATCCCGTCCTTATGGGAAAAAAATGTATCTTTCTATCCCAATTTTCAGAAGGAAATGTCTAAGTGCCTTATTGATCCATGATTCAGTAATAGCTAAAATATCAAATCCCTCTACGCATGTTTTACCTCGCAGTAAATAAACTTTGTTCAATACGCTTCTGTTTGTATAGTAAACTTTTAATTTATCCTCCCTCCACCTGATTTGGTGATTCTTTACACAGTCCCTCGTTGAGCTGTTTCTATTGCCTAAAATATAATCCGATACTTCCCCCCACCCGACTCCCACGTAATCTACCCGAAAAAAAAGGCAGGATGCCTACTCGCTCGAGGGTTCACCATGGAGCAGAAATTATATGGGCGACAAGTGCACCCCGTCCCTTATATGTAGATGATTCTTACCGTAAAACCGATCCCATTTGTCGACAAATGCCCATCCATTGGCCTTACAATATTTTGCCAGCCTGCAATTCATTGCAATAGCCCTGGAATGCCACATGCCTCCAACTCTACGCCTCGGAAGGATTCCACATACAACAGGAACCCCTCCCTTATTCCTAATCTTGTCTAGCGCATCCCGGAACCGCGCAAATAATTCCTCACTTCCTAAATTACCTACGCCATTTCCCCGAGCACTCAAGCAAACGATGGGTCTCGCATTTCTCCCGACTATACACTCTTCAATCCTGTCTTTAATATCACCTATCCCCGCCCCGGGAAAACACAACTGGGTCCTATGCTTCCTATCTTTGTCGCAGAAGACCTTATCTAAATATCTCACCTGGTTATCTCCTACAACCAAAATCTTACCTTTGGGCAGGGATCTAGCGACTGCCCTATCCTCTTGCATTTTCTTTGTTTCTTGTAAACCCGCAAGAACTTGAAAAGAGTTTCTGCATTCAAGCGGGTCTGGTGAGGGCTTTTTACCCTCTCTCAGCATTTCGTTTGTCATCTTTTTTCCACCCATGTTCCAAACATGATTTGTCGTCTGTGTTTTAGGTCTTCGAGCGAAAAACTCTATTCTCCTCTATAAGGCCCTCAACAGTCTTCTCTAAAGCAACAATTCTATTACATAGAGATTGTACCTCTTTGGCGCTGATCACTGAAACCCAACCACTCGCCATCTCACCGTTGACCTGACCTGTCTCTCCTTCCTCCTCCCGTCTCCAGCGGCATCCAGGGGTACAACACTAAAGTGGTGACGGCCTCAAACCCTAACAAATCGTCGGAGTTCGTCGTTGAGGAGAAATTACGTCATATTGTCTTCACGGCAGAGACGCACAACTTCCCAACGGGCGTTGCGCCCTTCAGGTGAACTTGCGGCACATGCAGACAGTTGCAAAGTTGTTTCTTTAACCTGAATTTGTAGTAAAATGAGAAAGGAAAAGATAGCCATTGTTGTTAGTGTCAGTTATTGTTATATAATTAGTAGTATTGCTATCATTATTGCTAATATAAGTTTTTATTATTATTATTATTATTATCATTATTATCGTCATCATATGCAGTATTTTTCGTTTATTATTAGTGATTTAATTTATTTAGATATTCATATTATCATGTGGTTGCTTTTTATTGTAAATTATTTGTTTATTTTGACTCATTCCACTCTTGTTTTTCTATTTTTCAGCGGCGCCACAACAGGTACAGGGGGCCGCATCCGGGACGTGCAGGCTGTCGGTCGGGGAGGTCACGTGATCGCGGGCACGGCGGGCTACTGCTTCGGCAACCTCCACATCCCAGGTCAGTGTGACATGACGTCGCCAAACAACAGTCGACCCTCCACTGCACACCGCCACATACTCAACACAAATACATAACCCACATGTCCATCTGCACGCGAGTCCAACACGTGATCAAAGACCATGGTGAATCACACCTTTTTAACCTACAGTATAAAGTAGGCAGTATGTGGAAAGGTGAGCCATCATTTCGTGTTACAATAGGAAAGTGGGGCGGGTTATAGTTCGTCCAGTCCATGTAGATTTTCTGTAGTTAGTCGTTCACTCGCTGGATGGCGCGTGGAACGTGCTGCTGCTGCTGCAACAGCTGATAAATCATTGCGGAGTGGCCCCTTCTACATAAAGGATTACAAAGGCGGAGCATGCCGACAAGAGACCTTTTGGTCCATATCTAGGTCGGATGCGAAAAAAAAGCATAATGATAAATAGATAAAATAATAAATAAAAACTAATGTAAATAATAAATAAAATAGATACATAGGTATAATTAGATAATAAACAGGTAAATAGTAAATAATAATAAATTGACATATAACTAATGATAAGAGAATCGAGCAAATAATAATAAACAGACAAATTATAACAAAACAAATAAATAATATAAGATAAATGAGTCGTTACAGCATCTTGCTTGGGTGCTTATCTAAATGATTTTTAAAGCTTCGAACTGAACTACATTGCACTGCCTTTGCAGGAAGTTTATTCCATTCATTAACTGCACGGTTGGCGAAGTTGTTTCTACCCACCTCCAAATTTTAAATCTATTTCCATACGTTTGAGAGCATTGTTCCTTGTCTGATTCTCATTCAGTGTGAAAATTGTCACTTTTGATATTGTCAATTCTGTTTAGAATCTTAAAGACCTGTATCAAGTCACCTCAGAGTCTACGCTTTTTTAAGGAAAACAGATTCATATGTTTTAGTCGATTTTCGTATGATTTATTTTTTATATGACGATGATGATATGGTTTAACGTCACAAAAATCCCCCAATCCGGCTTGGACAGTGGTCCTCACAGAGGACTTTGTAGCGTGGAATTTAATTAACCATGCCCTTGGTTCAACTTCGTCGGTGTCAGGATTCAAACCGCCATCCCCTTGACCTACGCCGCAAGTAACGACGCCCTAACCCGCTCACCCAGCGAGTTTTTTTTTTTTTTTTATCAGTTTTGTGGCTCGCCGTTGTACGTTTTCCAATCTGTCAATGTCTTTAATGAGATTCGGTGATCGTATGGAAACAGCATATTCCAAATGTGGACAAACTAATGATTTATATAGCTTGTTAATGAGAGATGAGCTTTTGAAGTCAAAAGATTCCATGATCAGTCCTAGAATCTTATTTGCTTTCTCAGAGGCTGAAATACACTGCTTAGATGATTTGAGATTCTTACTGATAATTATGCCGAGATCCTTTTCACTGTCCAATTGTGTTAACGAATTTCCAAATAACTTGTAATCGTACTTATTTTTACCTATGTGCATTACCTTGCATTTACTTGTGTTAAAATTCAATATCCATTTTTCAGACCATTGCTCTAATTTATCTAAATCATCTTGAATATCTAATTGGTTTAAATGGTTATTTGTCATTCTAAAGAGTTTTGTATCATCATCAAATTTTGAAATAATAAATTTTAGTCCGTGGTCTATATCATTTATATATACTACGAATAGAAATGGCCCAAGAACGGAACCTTGAGGAACTCCACTCGTAACATTTTCCATCTAGAAGTTTTTTTCATTGAAAACAACTCTCTGTTTTCGATCATTCAACCAATTACTAGTCCAACTTAATAGGCTACCACTTATTCCTTGTAAAGCTATCAAACTTTTTTGAAAAGTCTAGATATATTAAACCTATATTGTTTCTTTTGTCATAATTCGAGATAACTGTGTTGTAGAATTCGAGTAAGTCACGCAAGAACGTTTCCGTCTGAAACCATGCTGGCTATCATTTATCAAACAGTTATTTTCTAAATTATGTTCGATAGCAACTTTGATGATGGTTTCCATCATTTTTCCTACGATTGAAGTCAAACCTATAGGCCTGTAGTCATTTGGATTCCTTTTGTCACCTTTTATGAATATGGGAGTAACGTTAGCTAGCTTCTAATCTCTTGGGACATCTCCGGATATGATGGATTTCTTGAAAATAATTTTTAAAGGAACAACAATCTCGTTTTTCATTTCCTTTAAGATTATTGGATGCCAACCGTCAGGCCCTGATGTTTTAATAACTGAGTTTTTCTATGAATCTTTTATTTTTTCTTTTGTTATACTTACAGCAGTAAGTTTCCTCGAGAATTACCACAGGTTTCAGTTAGTACTTCACTGTGAAGTGTTTCGTTTACGAATACTGAGCTAAAATATTTGTTCAAAATATCACACATTCCTTCATTCAAATATTCAATTTGATCATCAGCAGATAATAGTGGACCAATGTGATTTTTAACAACCATTTCATCTCTGATGTAACTAAAAAATTCTTTGGGATTCTCTTTGGTTTTATCAGCGACATTCATTTCGTATTGTCGTTTTAGTTTTTTCTTTTTTAAATCTCTCTGTACTAATACATAACTTTGATAGTCGTTAGATGCACCCGAGTACTTGCATTTCTTATAAGCCTGTCTCTTTTTAGCAATACTTTTTTCAGTTTCTTTGTCGAGCCAGTTTGGGCGAGCGTGATTTGGGGTACGTCTACATTTTATATCACAATTAGGTAAATTAAGTAAACTTGCACTGAATGGCTGCACATGCATTTATACATGCATCATGTCATTCGTATGTAATTAGCTGTTGCTGGCAAGTCCATCAAAATAAAAGCTGGGGACGGGACCTTCATTATAGTCAACGCAAGGAGAAATGACCGATAAGGCGTGGCTAGGAGATTTCCCGGTGTTGCCACATATGGGCATCCATGGCGAGAACGTGCGTGTGGATGCAATGTTTTCTGAATGCAGTGTGAGGGGGGCGGGGCCAGAGATTAGATGTAGTGGCAACGTCGCTCTCGCATGCACATATGCCATATCTACACTTAAAGAAACGAAACCTTTGTATAGAAAACATTGCTTTGATTTTTATCTCAGTGGTGGTGTGTGACAAAAAATTATAATATAATCATATGAGGCAACATTATAAAATTATAAAATAGAATTATGTAATAAAATAAAATTATAAAATAATTATATGTGGCACCACAGGGGAACCCCCAGTGCTCCGCCCTAACGGTCAGATCTCAGTGCATAGGGTATAGTACATTTCGTTTGCAGCTTTATCAAATAACAAGCGAAACGTCGTACTAATAAAGGCTCCGTCCTTACATGGTGTTTTTCTTGTACGATTCAATACAGTCATGGATCACGTATTGGACATGTGATCTACATACATTTCCTTCCCAGAGGAGAGCTCAGTGGTTATATGTAGCCCGCTCTTTGGGTAATGTTGTGACTCATTATATGCCATATTTGGAATTCTGGCTCGCAGTGCAGCACTGGTGACATATTCACCCCAGGGCGAGAGTCGAACTCGGATCGCTGAATTAGCAGTCGGGAGCGGTACAATCAAATGTACTTACACATATTACACTTTCCCGGCCATCACATACAGTTTCGTTCATTTTCCAAGTTGTATGCTTGATGAGTCAAAATGTAACTCGTAGGTTATGTGAATATGTGCCTATGCGGCCAATATGAAGTGTGTATCTTGGTTTAACCTTGTACCATGTGCCCTACAAAAATTCCTGACCCCCAATACACACACACACACACACTCACTCACACTCACTCCAGCAGGCTCTACTGGTGCCACATGCACTTACTTGTATCGTATTGACACAAAATGAATACAGCCTTGTTAATGCTTGCATTTGCCCAACCCTTTCTGTGCTGAAATAACTGTTACTTTTGCCAAGCATTTATGTTTCAGGATATCCCTGGTTTAGATGATATTATCTATTCACATATTTATGTTTATTTGCTCATTTTTGTACGTATGTTACCCCCCGTGTAAGGGAGAAAAAGCCTTTGGTATATGTATGTTTATGTAGTCGTTTGTTTAATTATCATTTATATATTTGTTTATGACTTTATTTATTTATTTATTTATTTGGTTAGTTATCTATTAATTCGTTTCTTGCCAGGCTACCACATGCCCTGGGAAGACCCTAACGCTATCTACCCACCGAACTTCGCATTGCCCCTCGAAGTCGCCATCCAGGCTTCGAACGGGGCTTCCGACTACGGCAACAAGTTCGGGGAGCCCGTCCTGGCCGGGTTCGCCAGGTCCTTCGGCGCTGAGCTAGGTGGGTTCCGCTGCCAGCGAGACATAGGCATCTCCAGGTGCACCCGGATATGTCCCTTGTTGTGGGAGTGTGTTTCTCTCTCTCACGAGAAAACAATTGATTTAGATCATGACACAAAATGGCCGAACATACAAACAAGAAACTTTTCGGCTCATGACATACACCTTTTTTTAATAAGTAAAGAGAAAATGTCAGGAGTGACACTATTTTCATAAGCTTACAAAACTTTGTCTCCTTCAAAATAATTGCCTCTCGCATCTACACACTTCTGCATGCGTCTCTCTTTCCGATGCCTCTTTCACCTCCTCTGTTGACTGGAATCTGGTTACCCTGAGGCTGTCTTTCATGCGTGGGAACAGGAAGAAGTCTCAAGGGGCTAGGTCAGGGCTGTAGGGTGGGTGTTGTACCACTTTCATTCCCCTGTCGGCCATCCAGGTGGTCACCAGCGTTGACTTGTGGCATGGGGCATTGTCCTGGTGGAACCACCACTGACCACTCCTCCACTGCTGAGGCCTCTTCTTCCTCATCTTCTCCCTAAACCTTTTCAGAACAGTAAGGTAATATTCCTTATTGACGGTTTGACCCTGAGGAACCCATTCAACGTGAATGAGCCCCTGGGAGTCAAAGAAAGGAATGACCATGGCCTTCTCTTGCGACCTGCTCATCTTTGCCTTTTTGGGTCTGGGGGAGGTCGCATGCTTCCACTGAGCACTCTGACGTTTGCTCTCAGGGTCATAGGTGAACACCCAACTCTCGTCGCAAGTCACTACCTTATTCAGGAAACCTGAATCAGCCTCTATCATTTCGAGAATGTCAGTGCAACATTCCACACGAAACTGCCTCTGGTCATCGGAGAGGATCTCTGGCACGAACTTGGCACAGACTTTGTGGAGCTTCCTTCGGAACTTCGGTCAGAACGGTCTCTACTGTGCCAATACTAATACCAACAGCTTCAGATATCATCCTCACAGATATTCGACGGTCTTGCATCACTAACCTTTGCACTTCCTCAATGTTTTCCTCCTTGCGTGCACTTTTCGGTGCTCCAGATCTGGGTTCATCCTCAACCTGTTCATTTCCTTCAGAAAATCTGTTAAACCACCGATAGAAACTTGCTTGGCTCATCTGTTCATCCCCATAGGCCTCCTTTAACATTCCATAAGATTTTCTGTTTGATTTTCTTAAGTTTAACACAATATTTGATGGCATAACTTTGCTCCATGTTTCCCTGCATCTTGACAAGTGTTCACAGATCGGCAAACCGAATCAGACTGGTTCCACCACGTTCACCGCTGCACTCAGACCTACAAATATAGAAAGTTGCCAGTTAGTCATTTTATAGAATATATGTATGTGTACTTCACCATGAAGTAGTATTTTGATCAAATCATATTTAATGTCTCGCCTGACATTTTCTCGTTACTTATTGAACATACCTCGTAAATTGAGGCAGAAAAAACGCTCAATAGTCCATGCGTGCTACACGGCAGTCATACGTGTGTGTGTGTGTGTGTGTGTGTGTGCGCGCGCACATGTGTGTGAAGGAGAGTTCTAAATACTTTTAATTTCTACTAACCTTCCTCTCTACTCTCCTCAGATCTTTTTACTACCTCTGACTCTACTTTGGTGTAATATTATACCCAAGGATAGAAGCGCTAGATTGCTGACACAGTACTGATGTGAATTGTCCTATTTTCCATTTTTTCTTGGATGTTGGTAACATTGGTGACGCCCTCATGCAGGTGGAGGGGACGGAGGGAAGGTGGAGAGGCGCGAATGGATCAAGCCCATTATGTTTAGCGGAGGCGTGGGAACCCTGGACCACGACTTCGTCCATAAACACACTCCCGCCAAAGGCAAGTGAATTTCGGGAAAATGTGTATGTATAGTAGTGAATTTTTATGTCAAGTATATCGTCATACAAACTCTGAAGAAATGAGTGCTTAAGTTTGCTTTTAACCAGTGAAAACTGAACTTCAAAAACACTCACGTCAAAGGCAAACGAATTTCGGAAAAAGGTGTAAGTATAGATAGTATTTCGCGTAGTGTATTGACACCTTGTGGATAAGAGCTGAAATTCCCAAAATGCAAAGGCAACAGTGTGTACGGGATTCAGAAATGCAGTCAAGAGTTTACACAAACGTTAATTTTTACCTCTTCCATGAGAGAGGCTCTACTGTGGGAATGAATGGGACCTTTCGCAGTGAGCAAATTGATACCAGACATTGCCAGATTTTGTAATTCTTGCCGGAAAATAAATACTTTTTTGGGCAAGTTTTATAAGCTTACAGAGGTGTATCGTTGTACATTATTGTGTCTGAAATTTAAGTCAATTAATTTCATGATTGCAAACGGCATATAGCATTGTTTGAGCCTCTATTTATAATCACAGATGATATTCGTAAAACAGCCTATAATTGTATCAAGCCAAGCAATTTGTCATTTTCTACCGACTTCAATGGACGTATACTGATATATACTTTCATTTGAATGCACCAAGCAATAGGCAAATCCATGTAATGTATCGAAAATATAATTTTGCATCGAAGACTTAATTTTTTCGGTACGATAAACTGTCTTTCTCTTATTTTTTTTCTTCTTGAATCTGATGTGCAGTTTGCCACGGCACACGTAAAATTAGTCATATTTGTTTGAAAATAGCTCCCAGCAGATCTAAGAGGCTATTCTTTACAAAAATGTCGTTAACTTCGTACGTCCGCCACCACTGTTGTTATTTTTTATCTCACTGATTATCTTCATATACAGGACGTGACAGTGATATCCATTATTTTTCAACACTCAGATAAAATGCACAAACCGAAATCAACATTCTCTTATTTTTACTGCTCATAGTTACTTCAGTAAAAATAATTACCTATTTTTAATTTTACCTTAAATTAACAAAGCCTTATCACACGCCACTAAGTAAAAATTATAACATTAAGAGTCATGTTTTTAATTTCAAATACATTTATGCAGCAATTTATGGCGTATTTCTTTTTAAATATCGGTTTCCAAATTAGCTAAGTCACCCCTTTGCCTCGTGAAATCCAAGACAATTGAAAATTCTAGCGCTAATAGGAATCTACGAGCCTGACTGCGAAAGGTCCCATTGGTAGTATCGCCAGGAAAGGGATGAATTGCTAATCAATCGCACGGAAGGTGTGAATGAGGAGAGTGGAAAGGGATGAAAATTATGCTATGATGTGGATGATTAAAGGGTTTACTTTGCCTTTTGTCATATTCTAAAAAAAAAAAAAATGAAAAAAAAAAATAGTCGCCACCCTAAGCCCTGTCAGTTGTGGCAAGCTGAGGGTTTTCTAGGACATTGGTTGGGTCTCCTCCCAGCCTGGCCAGGACTATCGGGAACTGAAGCATGTAGCGTATCCCGGGAATGAAACTCACGACCACCTACTCTCGAGTTCGACACGGTATCCATCAGGCTACCACGCGGCTCATAACATGATATTCTATTTTCATATAAAAAAAATTGGATATCGTAGGTGAAATTTACTTTAACATTCTGCTGGAGATTTCTTCTTCATTTGCAGGCGACCTCATTGTCAAGGTGGGGGGACCCGTGTACCGCATCGGGGTTGGTGGTGGAGCCGCGTCCTCAGTTCAGGTAAGCTCAAGGACCCTATCCTCTGAAAGTGGGTGGTCAGCCCCAAACCTCTGGCAAACCGCTTCTCGGAGAGGTCCTTTGTGGATATGATCCCGTCTTTTATATATATATATATATATATATATATATATATATATATATATATATATATATATCTTTAAAACCACTGTTGGAGTAGAAAAGACTGGATACGGAGAATCTATATATTTCGATTGCAAAGTGCAATCCTCTTCAGTAGATACAAATAAGAATAGTGAATGGTACATAAGTAGCACCCTTGACATGAGAAAGGGGAACATTGGGAGAGGTCTCTACCCTCGGCTCACTCCGTATGTGAGGTCAGGAGGCAAATGTGTTTTTAATAAGCTGGTGATAAAAAGTCCTGAAATTATATCCGGGGACCATTGCCCCTTTGAAATATTTATATTGGGCTGGTACTCAATTAAAGTAGATTCTACCATTTTTCTCCTGAACTCACATCTGGATTTATAAATAAGCTCAGCTTTGTCCCAATCTAAACAATGATTAAATTGCTTGACATGTTGGAACACAGCTGAGCTTTCTTGTCCATATTTAATGGAACCTTTATGTTCGACCATCCTAGTGTTCAAATCCCTTCCAGTCTGTCCAGTGTAAACTAAATCACAACCTTTACATGGAATCGAATATATCCCCTTACTATGCTCTTCTTTCAACCCTTGGCCGACATTTGCCACCTTTTTGTTAATGTTGTTAGGGTAATAATTAAATTTAATTTGTCTTTGGGAAGAAACTTGGTCGAAGGGATAAATGAATCAGAAAATTAAACGATAAAGGAGCTCTTGTCCAATGAAAATTTAGAGGAAATGGGGGCGGTGTTGAAAAAATTGGATCTCGCTCGGCTGAGGGCTTTGACCAAGAACCAATCCGGGTAAGCTAATTTACTAAGTTGAGATTTTATTATAATTCTCCTTCAAGAAACTGGGGGCTGCAAATTCTAAGAGCTCGAAGAAGTAATCCTGAGGCGACACTACTTTTTACTTTGGGTGACTGCTGAAGAAATTAAGATAACTACCAGAATGGGTTTCTTTTCTATAGACGGTAAAAGCAAGCTTGTCCCCGTCACGAACAATAAGAACATCTAAAGAGGGTAGCTTACCTTGTTCTTCCCATTCAACTTTAAACTTAATGTTGGAGGCTAACGAATTTGAATTAGCAAAAAAGTTATAAAGTATACACATACATATACATATACACACATGCATATATACATACATATATACTGTACATACACATACATATGTACACACATGGGTACACACGCACACACACACTCGACAGTGCAGTGGTATCGTTCGCAACCGCTGCTGCAGCGGTCAGAGTTCGAATCCCGCCCAGAGCTGAAATAATTTCAGTATCACTGCACCGCGAGTTGTTTATCCAACTCTCGTGGGCGGGGAGTTGTGTGTGTGTGTACACGCACGCACGTGTTAGATGACGGCATTACCCATAGATTGCTCATACATGAGCTCTGAGCTCTTTTTCGGGAGGGAAATAGCTGTTGATCACGAGTCCAACACGTGATCCAAGACCATGGTGAATCACACACATGCCTGCCACCTCAATCAAGGGTTGATCGTCTCGTGCTGCATGTCTATTGTGCAGGTGCAGGGCGATAACACCGTGGAGCGCGACCTTGGGGCGGTGCAGCGAGGAGACGCCGAGATGGAGCAGAAGATGAACCGGATCCTAAGGGGCTGCATCGAGAGGAGCGACCACAACCCCATTCGGGCCATCCACGACCAGGGAGCCGGCGGCAACGGTAACTTTTTTTTTTTTTTTTTTTTTTTTTTGTATATATAAGTACTACCTCTCATTAACAGACTAAAAGGGGGGTAACGGTGTCCGTTGATTTGGAGTGTTTTTTGGGTGGCATACTGATTGCACGCACTAAACAACAGCACCAAGAACACCGACAACACAGCGAAAATACCGCAAACATAGCTAATTAACGTCCGTTAATCAGAGGTCTCACTGTATATATATATATATATATTTTTGTATATATATATATATATATATATATATATATATATATATATAAATATATTTACACACATATATTTGTTCCAGCAAACGTCTTGAAGGAGTTGTGCGAAGGGTCAGGTGGGGTCATTTTCACCAAGTCCTTCAAGCTGGGCGACCACACCCTGTCCACGTTAGAGATCTGGGGCGCTGAGTACCAGGAGAGCAACGCCATGCTGGTGGCTCCCGGAGACTTGCCAGCCCTCAAGGACTTGAGTCGCAGGGAGCGATGCAGCGTCGAGGCTGTGGGTGTCATCACAGAGGATGACAAAGTAGGTCGACCATTTAACTCACCCCTTCCTCCCATATTTTGCCTATTCCTTTCTCTTCCCCCCCCCCCTCTTCCTAACTGTCCCCTCTGCTCTTTTCCATTTTTATTTTGTCCCTGTTATGCGTTTGTCCCTTCTCAGTGTGTTTGTGTATTTACCTAATTTATTTAATTGTAGTATACAGGAACGGAACAACACTCGTTGGGTCCCGTCTCCTACTCTCCAATTGATCCTACCTAACCTCAAATTCATGTACAGTTCCAACTTAATCTGTATCTTTGATTTCCAATTATCATATTTAGATTTGAACTTATACACTGCTTGAGCTTGGGCCATAGAACTTCCTAAGTTATTCCATGACCTCTTAAATCCCTCCCATTTTTAATCAGGAGATCTCTTCTATCAATGCGATCTGTCCCCTTTGGTTACCTGAATAATGTAATCATATCGCCTCTTTCTCTTCAATCTTTCTAAGTTGGCAGAACCAGTACTCTTAGTCTTTCCTCATATGGCTTAGCTGCCAGGCTGGGGACCAGTTTGGTTGCTGCCCCTTGTATTCTCTCAGTCTTGCATCTTTCAATCTGTGTGGGGATCATACTACTGAGGCATATTCCAGTCTTGGACATATCGGAGTTTTAATTATTTTTTTCATCATCTCTTCACCCATATAGTGGAACACTACTTTAATCTTCTGCAGTAGTCCATATGTCTCTCCCACAATTCTGCTGACATGCATGTCAGGTGACAAGTTGTCTTTTATCAACACTCCCAAGTCTTTCTCTTTTTGCTTTTGTGATGGGTTCACTTCTTGAGGAATATTTTAAGGATGGCCTTTTGCCATTATTGCCCATTTCTAGTACTTTGCATTTTTTTTTTTTTTTTTTATTGAACTTCATTTCCTATTCTTGGCTCCATGCAAAAAATAGTATCTAGATCTTTTTGCAATAGTCTTCAGTCTTCCTTGTTTTCCACTCTTATCATGATTTTTGCATCATCTGCAAACATGTTGGCATAGCTTGTTGTTTTCTTTTACCCACTGTGTCATTGTATGTTCTATAGTCAGGTCAAGTAATGCATTTCCCCATAGATCCTCTCTGCCTTTCACTGTCATCTCTTCCCAACAGATTTTGCAGTTAAAATCTCCCATAAGTACCAAGTTACCTCCATCCTTCAGCATCTCTCTTAATGAATGCCTTGTATCTTCTAACATTTTTGAATGCTCACCCTCTTTCTAAGAGCCCATTTTTGGGGCCACATAAATCATCACAAACTTTCTACTTTTCATGTCACTCTCTTCAACTTTTATCACAATAATTTCCACACTGTTTTTACCCTCCGTAACCTTCATCACATTTAAGTTTTTCTTGGCCAGAAACATGATTCCTTTGCTCTGTTTCTCATTTCTGTTTTTAATCCAATTATTATATAACCCATGTCCAACATTATTTGGTGGTAGTGGACCCCTTAATTGCATCTCCACAATTCCCATTTTTTTTTTTTTTTTTTTTTTTTTTTCTTCCGACAGGTAATCATTTAGTTCACTCAATCTTGAGATTAATCAGTCAATATTAGTATAGGCCATTTTTATTTATTTATTTCTTCTCCATCCCATTTTCTATTCCTTTTGTTTTGCTTACCTTGGTGTACCATTTTTTTCAGCCTCATTTCTAAGACTCTCCAATAGCACTCCTTGCTTTTGGTCTCCGTTCTTTTCACTTTTTTTTTTTTTAGCTTCATCTCTTAGTGTCATCTCTCTCTTTCCTTAAGATTAGTTTCTCTTTTTATCCATATATTGTTGTAATGTTCACTCTTTGCTAACTTACCTGATTTTGCCAATATGTCTTCTGCTACCATTTGTGACCTTAGTTTTATCTTTAAGGATCGATTTCTTTCTTTAGAATATTATCCCATTCTATATACTATTTCTTTTTCTACTTCTTGGTCATCATCTTGTACTTCTTTAGAATTGTTTTTGCCATTTCTTTTTCTGCTTTTTCTCTCAAATACCTAAACAAACAATGTTTTTCTTTTAGTCCATATACTACAATACACTTTTTTTTATATCCACTGTATCTCTGACCCAATTTGGTTTTTCTTTGATTACTTGAATAATTGTTTCCTTTGCATTTTTCTGCATCTGATGTACTATTTCTTTAAAAGCTATCTCTTCATTTTCGGTTTTCATTCCATTTCTTAATTTTCTGCACATTTTCTGCACCCAAGTTTTCTTCAGTTCTTTCAGACCTTGCCTGTATTTTGTGATTTACCTCTTTTTTTAAATTCTATTAGTTGTATCATTGTTTTTCATATTTTCATTTTCACACTTGACCTTTGTTTTTTGGCTACCTCCCTTTTAAGAGGGAGAAAAGCCTTTGGTCTATGTACATATGTACATTTAACCTCAGTTCTTTTTTATTAATTCACTTGTTACTTATTTTGGAATTCTTCTTTAGTTCACATACCTCTCTATTGACTTCAAAATAATCTTTTCTTAATTCTATGAACTCTCTTCCATGAGTTTCTACTCAAATTCATCTCCCTTTCCATGTCTAGGATTCGACTCAAATTTCTTTTTTCATATTTACCATAGCCAGAAAATAGGTTATCACCATACAATCTACCAATCCCTCTTGGGGTTTCAAAGCCTCTATTTATATTTAGTTTCAGTATAAGCACCTCTAGAGGGCTCCAAGTTTGTCAACATTCGAATCAAACTTGTCACCGTTTTCTCCTGATCTGCCTTGGTTCCCTTGCATTTTCTCATGATAGACACGTTCAACAATGCAGAGATCATCTTGGGTAACCTCAAGTGCTCCCCTCCCACTCAATATAACATAGGCCTCTTGCTTTCTTTGCATTATTGAGAATTTTCATCTTATTCAGCAGCCTATGGAATTCTAGTTGATAGCTGTCGACAGTGTGGTGTGTACAGTGTGTGTTTATTTTGTAGTGTACTAATGTCTTTTTAATTGTTTCCCTGGCTCTTCTCTGCAAATTCATCTGAAAGGTGAGACTTGTGGAAAACATGATGGACCTGGACCTTGGGATTGAGGAGTTGGTCAAGGGGAAGCATCCTGTTGACCTCAAGCTGGACTGGGTTCTTGGAAAGATGCCACAAAAGGTAAAAAGATCTCAAGTTAACTGAAATAGGTTGTATGATTAAAGTCAAGAATCAATAGATTGGAAAGAAAATTAACAAAATGCTTTGGGAAGATAGATTTTTTATTGAAGGAATTTCCTGGAAGAGTAAAATCTTATGGCAGATGGGATGATGCCCCCCCCCCCCAAAAAAAAAAAGATTTGATTTAATGTAATGAGTACTGGTAGATTACATGGGGGCCCAGGCTAGAATTCAGATTGGGGTAGCTTCTGATCTCTGCCTGATAAGGTGTATGTGGCAAGCAAATCAAGCCTTTTTCTGTTGTAAGACCTGGTAGATGATAACTGGGGACCCCTAGCAGCAACCCAGTCAGCCCTATCCCCTTAATCTGCCAG
Source organism: Oratosquilla oratoria (assembly GCF_046742065.1). Taxonomy (NCBI): domain Eukaryota; kingdom Metazoa; phylum Arthropoda; class Malacostraca; order Stomatopoda; family Squillidae; genus Oratosquilla; species Oratosquilla oratoria. Next base: position 50,910,687 of record NC_134795.1, read on the forward strand.
TGCTTGATGCTCTTTCTGGCTTATAATGGACATGGTGATTTTTGTTTTTATCAACCTGTCTAGTTTAGCAAGTGTTGGTGCCCTCGAAACTTTCTGAAGATTGAAATCAGCATCTACATTTTGACCATAAACTTGTCTTGTAACAACAGCTAAAAATAACTTGGATAATCACTAAATTGTTATGTTATGATCTCTCTACTGGTGTGTTATTAGCTGCATTCCACTAAGTTCTTCCATTTTGTGTCACAAAACACAGGTTTTCCACTGGACAACTGACCATGTTGTGCCCTTATCCTTGGTTCTCCCATTGGATGCTACTGTGCAGGATGCTCTTGAACGGGTTCTACGATTACCAGCAGTGGCCAGTAAGAGGTATTTGACAAATAAGGTAATGCTGATGTTTAGGTAGTTTGCCATTGTTAAGGGGGTTGACATAGAAATGGGTCCATATTGATACAACAGAAACAAAGAGTCCACTGTTCCTTCCTAAAGAGCACTGTGTGAGGGCCTGAACTGTTGCCAACTACTACAGGGCTGTAAACTCTTTTCTCTGACTTGTTGATTTACTGAAGGACATAATCCTATTTTCTGCTGTTTCCTTGCCACAGGTAGATCGTTCAGTGACTGGTTTGGTAGCTCAGCAGCAGTGTGTTGGTCCTCTTCACACACCCCTTGCAGATGTCGCCGTCACTGCACTCTCTCACTTTGACAAGGTGTAGTGTAATAATTGTTGCCAGGGTGTAAAGAGAAAATTACCCAAACCACTTAACATGACATCAAGCTTTTTAGAATTAGTAGACCTAACATCAGAGGATGTTGGCTACCTAAGTAAATGCCCCTCATAAATCAAGATTTATCTTAGTCTGGAGTGGTCTTATTTGATATCTTATTATTTATTTGTTTGATTTGTGTATTTCTACACCAAGGCAATACTAATTTCTGTGGATGGGCTATACACAGAGAGGCTGTGCAACAAGTATTGGAGAGCAGCCAATTAAATTGCTGGTGGATCCTTCTGCAGGCGCCCGCATCACTGTCCTGGAGGCACTGTCTAACCTGGTCTCTGCAGCCATTTCTGACATCAAGGTAAAGTATATTTTAACTTATTAGCCATAATCGATCTGAATTATTTACTTGCATATCTCTTAAGATACTCTGGGACCCATGATGGGTACCTGCAAGAGAAGAGAATAATTTCCCTGCCACTCTCCTTCAAAACTTTTACAGGTTGTTAACAAGAAGTATGATATTGGACCTTACACTGACATATTTCCTGTTGTAGGATGTGAAATGTTCAGGCAACTGGATGTGGGCTGCCAAGTTGGCAGGAGAGGGCTGGCAGCTGTATCAAGCTTGCCAGGCAATGTGTAGCATCATGAAGCAGATTGGAATCGGACTAGATGGAGGCAAGGATTCCCTTAGTATGGCTGCGAGGATTCCTGGCATTGATGGCAAGGCAGCAACATTAGTCAAGTCCCCTGGCGATTTGGTGGTGTCCTGCTATGCACCCTGTCCAGATGTCAACAAGGTATCCATTATAAAAAGTATAATGACAAGTAGTATAACAAGTATTATAACTAGTATGATGACAAGTATTTCTCTTTGACTGTCTATTGTGTCTTGTCAATGATTGTGTATTGTCTATATATGTCTACATTTCTTTTATATCTTACCTATGTAGGATATTGGCTTTATATGTTTTGGTTAGTCAGTATTTTAGGGATTTCAGTGGTGCATCTACAACAACCTTTCACCAGGACCATGCAACATATCCATACAAACATACATACACAACTCAGATCACAAGCACACCAATATCCCGATTCCACCTAATTTCCCCAGACATGTGTCCCACAGAGAAATCCCTTCCATAAAAAACAAGCACCTCTCTAGCATGTCTTTTCAAGTCATCACCCAACATTAAAATGATACCTACACAGAATAGGTTTAGCCAGAGATGTAATCACCATACAGAAGATACCAAACACCCAATTTTAGTTTTACCCAGATGAAAATATTTCTTCCTTGAGTGACTTGTGAACCAATCTAGTGGCCGTTACTGGTTACCTGGGAGCTCTGGGTCCCCTGCAAGAGACTTAGGCAATAGATCGATGGACATTAACAACCCTTGAACCATACATCATTCTTGTACCCAATCTGGGATATTGGCTGCATGTTATTGTGGGGTTAAAAGCTGCTCAGTAGCATGCAACTGATATTTTAGGGTTTATATGGGGGCCCCCCTACGAACCAGAGCCACATAATTTTGTCTGTCAAAGAGGAAACCTCTATTCTTAGAGAAATTATGCTACTTTATTATACTGCAACTGTCCCTCCATTATGCTGTACCCCCACTCTTAATAATCTCCTGTACCACTTCTCTGAATATTCATTTCCTTTTTCACCAAACTTTGTGGTAGGGGAGAAAGAATACTGCCACCAAGTGTTCCTACTTCAGTTGTAAAAGATGATACAAATGTAACAGGGCTAGGACTAGGGATCCTACTCTCTGTAGCCCCAAAGGGTACAATCCCCCCCCCCCAAAAAAGGGGGGGGGACAAAGGCATAAGAGGGTCTTGGAGTTTTACAACCAGAACACTAAGGTTTTGGTCTTTTAATGTGCTTGGATGTGGTACAGATGAGAGTAAAAGGGAAGAGATAGTATGTTTGTGAGAAGAAAGATGGATGTATTGGCATTGAGTGAAACAGTTGAAATAGAGGGTCAAGATTGAGTTTGAGAGGGTGTCAGTTGTGAAGACAAGATGAGGGAGAGAAGGGGTGGCTATACCAGTAAGTGAAGCGATAGGTAAATGTGTGGTGGAATGGAAGGTTTCTTCAAGGTTAATGTGGATGAAGGTGAAACTGGGGAGATGTGAGTTTTTGTTAGTGCATATGGGCCTGGTAGTGAGAAGAGTGTAGAGTAAAGGGAGGCTTTTTGGATATATTAAGATTGGTGCATAGAAGGTTTAGGGAGAAATGTCAGTGTAGTGTTACTGGGAGATCCCCAGCCCAGCCCGGTTGCTGACCGTGGCAGAGCACCCTGCAGACGGGCTAAGTGATGTCGGCTGACTGCTGTTCCACAGTGGCCAGGGGTGGGTATGTTGGCTGAAAGAAGTGAGCACCCCACCCCCGGCCACCATGGACCAGCAGTCAGCCGACATCACTTAGCCCATTTGCAGGGTACTCCGCCAAGGTCAGCAGCAGGGCTGGGCCGGGGCACCTCGGCCGAAAATAGTGGGCACCCCACCCCTGGACACCATGGACCAGCAGTCAGCCAACATCACTTAGCTCGTCCACAGGGTGCTCCACCACAGTCAGTGGCCAGGCCGGGCTAGGCCAGGCCAGGGCACGTTGGCCAAAAGAAGTGGGCACATGGGTGGCAATCGGACCGACAGAGGGGCTTTCCGGTCGATTTCCATAGAAGACTTTGACCTGCCTGAGGCAGCAGGTGCCGCATATAGTTCAGGGGCAGCCCCCGCGGACCCTTTCCCAGTCGATGAATGAGTTGGTGCAGGGCAACCTTGGCAGGCTGGATCCCTGACAGTTCTGCTGTGTCAGAGATAAACCAATAGACAGAGTGGTTGGTAAGTGTGGAGTTGTTGGGAAAAATTGTAGTGGAGAGATGATGTGTCTAGAAAGAGTTGGTGATAGCGTATACAGTGTTTAGGAAGACAATCAAGCATAAGTACACATGGGAGAGTGTGGTGGATGGAAGGGTGGTAGATAGGGCTTTAATGGACTATATAGTGGTAACTAGAAGAGAAGGAAGAGTTTTGGATGTACCATGTACATGTTCAAAGGGGAGAGAGTGGGGGAATGATAGATTATTTTTTGGTGGAAGGTAAGTTGAGAGTGGAAGATAGATGGAGAAAGAGGAAAGGGACAGAAGGTATGGAGGTGCATAGAGTAAACTGTTTAAATGAGAAAGAAAAGGAGTGCAAGAAGCTGAGAGAAGAGTGGGAGGGAGTGAAGGATAGAGTAGAACTAGGAGTGGAGGAGAAATGAGGATGTTTCAAGGAGGGAGTCACAATATGTGCAAAGATGGTGTGTGGAACAAGGAGGACAAGAGGAAATGAAAGGGTATTGAGTGGTGGGATGATGAAGCAAAGAAGGTTTTAGAAGAAATGAAACGAGCATTCACAGATTGGTTACATATTAGGACAAGAGAATCATATGAGAGGTACAAAGAAAAGAGAAGAGAGGAAGGGGGAGGTGAATCAAGTAGAGAGCAAAAGTAGAGAAGAAAAGGTAAAAGGTGCAGATGGAGGGATGATAATGGAAGAGACAGCAGTAAGAGGAACATGGGCAGAGTATTTTAGGGAGTTGCTAAATGTGAATGAGGATAGGGAGGGAAAGGTAGTTACAGTGGGAAGCACTAAGAAAATTACAGTGATGAATGAGGAAAATGGACGAGAAATTAGGAAAGATGAGGTGAAAGCAGTTAAGATGATGAGAACAGGTAAGACACCTGTGTTGGATGGGTGTCATGTGGAGAGTCTAAAAAAGGGAGGTACAGTGATGGTGGACTGGCTGGTGAGGTATAATGTTTTTTTAAAAGAGGGTAGAGTGCCGGAGGACTGGAGGAGTGCCTGTATAGTTTCACTTTACAAGGGAAAAGGGGACAAGTGTGAGAGTAACAGTTTCAGAGGGATAAGTTTCTTGAGTGTAGTTTGGAAGGCTTATGGGAGGGTTTTGATTGAGAGGATTAGGAGAGGAACAGAGGGAGTAATTGGTGAGGAACAGTGTGGGTTTAGGACAGGTAGGGGTTGTGTGGATCAGATTTTTGTGGTAAGGCAAATATGTGAGAAAGCTTTAGGAAAAGATAAGGATATTTTTTGGGACTTTATACATACATGTACCAACAGTTTTTTCACCCTTACAAAGGAGGTAGCCAAAGTCGGTCATAAATCCACTGCCATCCATTTCATCCTCACATACTCCACTCCCATTCACCATCCTCACTCCCTCTTTTCTTGGCTCCTGGAAAAGGCTTATGACAGGACAGAAAGGCACTGTTGGAGGTATTGAAGATATATGGGATAGGAGGAAAGCTGTCAAGAGCAGCAAGAGTTTTTACAAGAGTAGTAGAGTCTGTGTTAGAATTAGAAATGAAAAAGTAGTGTGAGGTAAAGGTAGGACTTTGCCAGGGATGTGTTATGTTGCCTTGGCTGTTCAATTTATATATGGATGGGGTGGTGCAAGAGGTAATGGGCCAGGGATTGGAAATGGTTAAAGAAAATGGAGAAAAATGGGATATAAGTCAGTTGTTGTTTGCTGACAACACTGTGCTTGTAGCAGAATCAGAGGAGGGATTAAGGAAGTTAGTGACAGAGTTTGGGAATGTGTGTGAAAAAAGGAAGTTGAAGATAAATCTGGATAAAAGTAAGGTGATGGGATGTACAAGGGGAAAAAGTGGCAGCAAATTAGAAGTGAGTATTGAGGGAGAGAGACTGGAGGAAGTGAATAGCTTTAGATACTTGGGTGCAAATGTGGCAGGAAAGGGAGGAGTGAAGGTGGAGGTAGAATGTGATTGATAGAAGCAAGTAAATGCCTTGGGGGATTAAAAAGTGTAATGAGAAATAGACATTTGGGACTGGATGCCGAGAGGAGATTGTATGAAGGAGTGATTGTGTCATCAGCACTGTATGAGACAGAAACATGGAACATAAGAGAGGAAGAGTTTAAATGTGTTTGAGATGAAATGCTGGACAGAGTGAGAAACAAGGTGAAGAGGAGAGCAGGGGTGGAAAGGGAGTTGGAAGATAGGGTTGATGTAAGAGTATTGGGGTTTGGACACATGGAAAGAATGAGTGAAGAAAGATTAATAAAAGAGTTGTGGAAGGAGTGAACATGAGGGGGCAACCAAGTATGAGATGGATGGATGGGGTAAATGGGGAATTGGGAAAGATGGGAATGTCTATTGATGAAGGAAGAGAGAAGACAGAAGATAGGGGTGAGTGGAGAATGGTTGTGAATGGATGATGCTGTGATGCATGGAAGTGAATGGGAGATGGGCGGTGAAGTAGTATGTGTGAATAGTATTTTGATGCAGTCCAAAGGAATTTCTCCCAGTCTTCTCTTTTTCTGCATGAGAGGACAGAGAGGTGGGTAGCCAATTAAATGAAGTGGACATGCTATGGATGTGAAGTGTCTTGCTACATTGTTTCTGACCTAGGGCAGTGGACAAGATGCAAGGATGACCCGTCATCCAAGAGAAGCCAAGAAAAGAGGAAGGGAGGGAGGGGTGGTGAATGGGAGTGGAGTATGTGGGGATGAAATGGGTGGGGGTAGATTTATGCCTTTGACTTTGGCTACCTCCCTTGTAAGAGGAAAAAAGCTGTTGGTATGTGTACGATTGGAAAGTGATTTTCACACAAGATCTTGGTCTTATTTTAATCTCTATCCCTCTTCCCTGCTACCCACCTTAATTCTCTCCTTTACTACCTCTGAGATGCTTGTTGGCCAAACAGGTTAGTGTTGCTGTTTGCTGGGAGGTCAAGGTGATGGCAGAGCAAAAATCTGCAACCAGCGAGTTGGACCAAGTTGGTTCATTAAATTCCATGCTACAAAATCCTCTGTCAGGGGCATTGTCCTGGCCTCCTGATAGTGGAATTTTGAAATATCAAACAGAATCAGTCGATCACTACCTTAGACTCCACCTCTTCAGCACAGTGTTGTCCCCAAGGATAGAAATACTTGTTATCAGCAATGAAATATATTTATTTCTATGGGAATGTATATTATGCAACTGAAACTAACAGTCCTTTGTAATTGTCGATCCCACTTAAGTAGCCATGCAGGCAAAAGTATTTTTGGCCAAAATACAACTTCACAACTTGACTCCACTGTCATTAGTGGGGTTGTTTGCAATTGTGCAAAGCCTACTGTTCAAGGATCTTGGCTATATATATTTTTTTTCTAGTCAAGCAATTCCTCTCGTGTATCTTTGCAACTCTAAAGATGGAAAGTATGAAAGGACCTTCTTTATAGGTGGTGACACCAGACTTGAAGAGTCCTGGAAGAGGCCATGCTGGGGCGCTGATCTGGGTAAGACCAGTGACATCACAGGCACGAATGGGTGGCTCTGCCTTGGCACAGGTGTATGGACAAGTGGGTAGCCAGTGTCCAGATGCAGATCAGAAAGAAATTGAGACTTTTGTCTCTGCCTTCAAAGTCATCCAGAAGCTTATCAGCCGTAAGATTTTTGTTGTTGTCAAAAGTATATACTGTAGCCTGAAATTACAAAGGTATGTACAGATATGTAAATATATAGGTAGGTCAAGAAAGTATGTTTTGACCCATGAGGGGACTAAAGTTTTTGTTTAAGTACTACTGCAACTTTTCATCTGAACTCTGAGAGCTTTTCCCCCTATCAAGGAGGTAGCCAAGTCAAAAGGCACATACCCACTCCCACTCCCATCCACCACCCTTTCATCTTAGCTCTTCGTGGATGACGGGTCATCTCTGTATCCCACCCACTGCCCTAGGTCAGAAACAATGTAGCAGGACATGGAACATCCACAGCAAGGCTGCTTCACTTCATTGACAAGCCCCCCATGCATTCCCTTTTGCACAAAAAGGGTACTAGAAATAGAGATGAGTTCTAGCCCTCAATTTTCCTGTTCATGTATAGATTACCTAGGAACTGTAGGTGTCCTGCAAGAGACACCTGGGGCAATAGATTATGTATAGGCTACAGCCTCCTCCACTTTCTTGCATATTGATATACCATGTACAGGCACAATTCCATGATATGACATATTTCAGAAAACCAGGTGTTGGCATTGCATGACATCAGTGATGGAGGCATTGTGACATGCCTGCTGGAGATGGCACTAGCAGGTTGGGGTGGACTTGAGGTGAACCTCCCTGCCGCTGGGCCCGAGGATGACGAACGTGAATCTTTTATCACAACACTTTTCAATGAAGAAGTAGGGTAAGTAATGATATAGGTGGAGTCCCAAGAGAAGTGGAAGTGAAGAACAGGTGTTTCTATAGGAAGTTAAGGGAGTTGAAAGACGTGGAAAAGCAAATGATGTTGGGTTCTTAACAGTGAATGGGAGGGCTTAACCTTGTTTTTGTGACATACCCAAAGTCAAATAAAATAGTCTAGTTGTATCACATTAGTGTATCTGTTACTTGTATTTTCTTGAGGTTGGGGTGAGGGGATCTCGACTGAATAACATAGTTTGCCCAAAATAAATGTGAATAATGGGATATTGTGAATAGATGAAAGATGACGTGGCCTAAATGGAGGCTCTCATGTGATCCATAATGTTTTGAGTGAATGAGGAATGGAGTTCTAATAATGAAGCAGTGGGAGATAACCCAGCTCAGGTTGTTGTTGCTGTCATTCCCTAGACTTGTCTTTCCAAGGAATGCCACGGCCGGAACGGAGTTTTCCCATAAATCCTTTATAGAATGTATGTTGTGTTGTTTGCGTGCATGATTGTGTATAATGCAGTCTTCCATTATGTGTTGAATAGTATGGGGTGAAGTCTTACTTCCTGGGCAGTTGTCCAAAATGCAGTCATCCAGTCTCTTTTGGTAGCTTAGAGGGGCTGTGTGGTGGCTGCACTACAGTCTGGCCAGGTGGACTCTGTCTTTTCATGGGAGAGAGGATTCAGAGGGATGGATATCAGGGGATCTGGCATGCAGCAATGTGTTGTCTTTTAGTGTGTTAGTGGAGTAGTGAGTGATATGAATATATTTCCAGAGGCTGGTATTTGGTGGTTTTGGAGGAAGAGAAGAGAGTATTTCTGTGTAACATAGTTGTTTTTTGAGGCTGCAGCAAGTGTGTGCCTCTCAAGTCAAGGTGATCCTTGACTTTGAGGACTTTTGTTTCATAGTGTAGATGGTCTGTAGGTGTTGTATTTATGCAGCCTGTGTTTGTTTTTAGGGCTTTGTTTTGTATGGTATGAAGGATGTTGAGGTATGTCTCACTTAGATTGGTACCTGTTGCAGAAGTACTGTGCCTCACTGCATTCCCTTTGACCCAATCATTGTGACAGGACAGGGATGACCCTTGATTGGCTGATATGGGTAGAGTTAAATGGGTTTTAACATGTACAAAGTACATGAATAATGTGTGCTCTTTCCTATATACTATATAACTGTAGTACACAGGAAAGGAGAAATGTTGGGTCCTTTCTTTTGTACTCCAGTTATTGTACCTAGATTGATATTTGTTTGTATGTACAGTGAGACCTCTCATTAATGGACATTAATTAGCTGTGTTTTCGGTGTTTTTTTGAGTGGTTTTTGGGTGGCATAGTGATTGCACGCACTAAACAACAGCACCAAAAACACCGAAAACACACCGCAAACACAGCTAATCAACGTCCGTTAATGAGAGGTCTCCCAGTATATGTATGTTGCAGAAACCCAGGTGCATTCCCTCATACACATGCATATTCACTACTCTATGATGTAGAAGAAAGGGAATTTCACTAGTGAGTGCAAAGGGTATAAAAGAGAATAATCAGTTTGTGCATTTTATTCATCTTTTTGTTTATGTATTTACTTCATCTATTTATTGATTTAACTTGCATATTGATTGGTTACTTGTTTACTTATGTTTTCTTTTTATAATGTTTATGTTCCTAGATGGATTATGGAAGTGGAGGAATCCAATGCCAAGGTGGTAGTGGACCAACTGAAGGCAGCTGGAGTTGTCGGAACCAGCTACGTGGGGCGATCAGGGAATGCGGGTCCCAAAGCAAAGGTCAGTTAATTATGTAGTACTATTGTACTAACACAATCTTCCACTCGTCACCTTACCACCACCCAATGTCACAATTGTCATCACCCTATGTCACAATCACCATTACCCAGTGTCACAAATGTAACTATTACCATCACAATCATCATCCACTGTCACTGACCTCACCACACACTATCAACATCATCACCACTACCACCACTCACTGTCAGCACTATCACCACCACCACCACCCATTGTCAGCATCATCACCACTACTACCCATTGTCAGCATCACCACTACCATCCTGTCAACATCATCATCACCATTACCACCACCCTCAGTCAGCATCACCACTACCACCACCCTCTGTCAGCATCACCATCCCCACTACCACCACCCTCTGTCAGCATTATCATCCCCACTACCACCACCCTATGTCAGCATCATCACCACTATCACTGCCCTCTGTCAGCATCAGCATCACCATTACCACCACTATCAACATCATCACTACCACCATCCTCTATCAGCATTATCATCCCCACTACTACCACCCTCTGTCAGCATCATCTCTACCATCACCCTCTGTCAGCATCAGCATTATCACCACTACCACCAACCTCTCAGCATAATCATCACCATTACCACCCAATGTCAGCATCATCACCACTACTACCCATTGTCAGCATCAGCATCATCACCACTACCACCACCCTCTGTCAGCATCATCACCATTACCATCACTCACTATCAACATCAGCATCACCACTACCACCATCCTCTGTCACCATCATCACCATTACCACCACCCATTATCAGCATCATCATCACCACTACCACCACCCTCTGTCAGCATAATCATCACCATTAGTACCCATTGCCAGCATCACCACTATTACCCATTGTCAGCATCAGCATCATCACCACTACCACCCATTGTCAGCATCAGCATCATCACCACTACCACCACCCTCTGTCAACATCATCACCACCATTCACTATCAACATCAGCATTACCACTACCACCATCCTCTGTCAGCATCACCACCACCATCACAACCCTCTGTCAGCATCATCATCACCACCATCACAACCCTCTGTCAGCATCATCATCACCACCATCACAACCCTCTGTCAGCATCATCACCATTACCACCACCCACTATCAGCATCATCACGATTACCACCACCTTCTGTCAGATTCATCACCATTACCACCCTATGTCAGCATCATCACCACCCTCTGTCAGCATCATCACCATTGCCACCACTTACTGTCAGCAGCATCATAACCACCACCCTCTGTCACCATAATCATCACCACTACCACTACCCCTGTCAGCATTATCACCACTGCCACCACCCATTGTCAGCATCACCACTACCACCACCCTCTGTCAGTATCAGCATCACCATTACCACCACCCACTATCAGCATCATCACCAATACCACCACCCATTGCCAGCATCATCACTACCACCACAATCTGTCAGCATCAGCATCACCACCATCATACCCTCTGTCAGCATCATCACCACTACCACCACCCTATGTCAGCATCATCTCCACTACCACCACCCTATGTCAGCATCATCTCCACTACCACCACCCTATGTCAGCATCATCTCCACTACCACCACCCTATGTCAGCATCATCACCACTACCACCACCCTATGTCAGCATCATCACCACTACCACCACCCTATGTCAGCATCACCACTACCACCACCCTATGTCAGCATCATCACCACTACCACCACCCTATGTCAGCATCATCACCACTACCACCACGCTATGTCAGCATCATCACCACTACCACCACGCTATGTCAGCATCATCACCACTACCACCACACTATGTCAGCATCATCACCACTACCACCACCCTATGTCAGCATCACCATCACCCTCTATCAGCATCATCATCACCACTACCACCACCGTTCTGTCAGCATAATCATCACCACTACCACCACCCATTGACAGCATCACCACCACCACCATTGTCAGCATCATAACCACAATTACTACCTTCACTCTCACCACCAATATCATTTGCACCAAACAAGCTTTCTATTGTTAAAATATTATCTTGGCTTGTGATTAAGACATTCTTCATTACTACACAGACATGGGTTCGATCTCAGTGAGAATTGATGACAGTTATTTACCTTGGATGTCTAAGCACACAAGGCAAAGATTACTATTCCAGCCATAGCTAAGTGCCTCATGTCATGCCAGATACTGTTATGATTAAAATTAATGTATTTATGGGATGGATGGAGTAAGAGTGCATGCCCCAGCTGGCTACCTTCTTTATAAAAGGAAAGAAGTCTTTTGGTATATACAATAGAATTAGATATTGAACACCACAACAGTTTCTGTATTGCATTAAATAGTGTATCTGTTGCCCTCTACTGACAAATGTCTTGATGTTGCAGATTCAAGTTAAAATTTCAGGCCAGACTGTTATCAATATGTCGGTTCTTGAGGTGGCCAACCTGTGGGAGGAGACTAGTTACCAGCTGGAGCGGCTTCAGGCTTCCCCCAACTGTGCTTCACAGGAGTATCACTCTCTTGCACACCGCAAGCATACATCCTACACGGTCACCTTCTCCTACCGACCCATCCTGTGTGGTGTGTTTTTTTTTTTTTTTTTTTTTTTTTTTTTCCTATTTAATCATGACCCACTGCACCCTGCAACTCAACCGAACAAAAACACATTCATACTCAGATCACAAGACAAGCATTCCAAGACCAATTTTCTTACTCCAGCAATTTCCCCTAGATGTGAATCCATGTCAAGCAAGATCCTCATTAGCATGACTGTATATCAGCCACCATCCAGCTTTAAATTAACACAAACACAAGATAGGCTTGGCCTCAGAAGCAAACTGCCCTAGACTCAATCATCACACAGAAGACACTACTCTCCTCCTTGTTTCTCACTCTATTCAGCCTACGAGTAGTAACCCCTACCATACTTCTCAGGCATTTCATCTCACACACATTTAAACTCTTCCTCACTTAAGTTCCACATTTCTACCCCATACAGTGCTGTCAGAACAATCACTCCTTCATACAATCTCCTTTTAGTATCCATTCCCAAATGCCTATTTCTCATTACACTTTTTAATCCACCAAGGTATTTACTTGCTTCTCTCAATCTACATTCTACCTCCACCTCCACTCCTCCCTTTCCTACCACATTTGCACCCAAGTATCTAAAGATATCCACTTCCTCCAGTTTCTCCCCCACAATACTCACTTCCAATTTGCTGCCATATTCTCCCCTTGTACATCTCAACATCTTTTACCCACATTTATCTTCAAAATCCTTCTTTTGCACATTCCTAAACTCTGTCACTAACTTCCTAATTCCCTCCTCTGATCTTATTACAAGTAGTGTCATCAGCCAACAACAACTGGCTTATCTCCCACTTTTCTCCATTTTCTTTAACCATTTCCAATCCCCAGCTCATTAACTTTGCATTTACCTCTTGCACAACCCCATCCCTGTATAAATTGAACATCCCTGGTGAAGTCCCACCTTTGCCTCAAACCACTCACTCTTTCCATTTCTGATTCTAACACAGCCTTTACTACTCTCATTAAAACTCTTGACTGCTCTTAACAAATTTCCTCCTATCCCATATATCTGCAATACCTCCAACTGTCTACCATGTCATCAGCCTTTTCCAAATCCATTAAGGCCCAAAAAACATCCTTATCTTTTCCTAGAGCTTTCTCACATACCTGCCTTACCACAAAATCTGGTCCACGCAACCCCTACCTGTCCTAAACCCACACTGTTCCTCTCCTAATCCTCTCAATCAAACCCTCCCATAAGCCTTCCCAACTACATTCAAGAAACTGATCCCTCTGAAACTACTACACTCACTCTTGTCCCCTTTTCCCTTGTAAAGCAGAACTATACAGGCACTCCTCCAGTTCTCTGGCATTCTACTTTTTTACATACATATACCAAAGGTCTTTTCTCACTTACAAGGGAAGTAGCCACAAAAACAAAGGCATAAACTCCACTCCCACACATTCCATCCCTATATACTCCACTCCCATCCACCCCCCATCCTCCCTCTTATCTTAGCTCCTCCTGGATGATGGGTCATCCCTACATCTTGCCCACTGCCTTGGGCCAGGAGTAGTGTCACAAGACACAGCACATCCATAGCAAGGCCACTTCATTAAATTGCCGAGCCCCCCTCTCTGCCCCCTCATGCAGAAATGGAGGTAGGGAGAAATCCCTTTGGTCTGCATCAGTTTATTTTTCACACATAGTCCTCTATCCGCTCCCTTTCCTCCATCACAGAATCATCCATACACAGGCATTCTCCATTAACCCCTATCTTCTGTCTTCTCCTGTCCTTCCTCAACAGACATTCCCCTCTTTCCCAATGCCCCTTTTACCCTAACCAGCTGTCTCATCCTTGGTCGCCTCTTCATGTTCACTCCTTCCCCCTCTGCCTTCCATATCTTTTTTACCAATCTTCCTTCACTTTCCATGTGTCCAAACCGTCCCAATACTCTTTCATCAACCCTATCTCCCAACTCCCTTTCCACCCCTATTCTCCTCCTCACTTCCTCGTTTCTCACTTTATCCAGCCTAGTAACCGCTATCATACTTCTCAGACACCTAATCTCAAACACATCCAAATTCCTCTTTTCCTCTTATTTTCCATGTTTCTGCCCCATACAGTGGTGTCAGCACAATCACTCCTTCATACAGTCTCCACTTAGCATCCATTCCTGTCTATTTTTCATTACACTTTTTAATCCCCCAAGCATTTACTTGTTTCTCTCAATCTACATTCTACCTCCACCTCCCCTCCCTTTCCCACCACATTCACACCCAAATATCTAAAACTATCCACTTCCTCCAGTCTCCCTTGATACTTGCTTCCAGTTTGCTGCCACTTTTTCCCCTTGTACATCTCATCACCTTACTTTTACCCACATTTATCTTCAACTTCCTTCTTTTGCACACCTTCCCAAACTCCTTCATTAACTTCCTCAATCCCTCCTACAATTGCAGTGTCATCAGCAAACAACTGGCCTATCTCCCACTTTTCTTCATTTTCTTTAACCATCTCCAATTCCCGACCCATCACCTTTGCATTTACCTCTCGTACCATCCCATCCATGTATAAATTGAACAGCCAAGGCAACATAATACATCCCTGGCAAAGTCCCACAAAGTCCCACCTTTACCTCAAACCACTCACTCTCTCCATTTCTGATTCTAACACAAGCTCTACTACTCATAAAAATACAAATGCTCTTAAAAACTTTCCTCCTATCCCGTATATCTGCAATACCTCCAACAGTGCCTTCATGTCTACCCTGTCATCAAGCCCTTTCCAAATCCATAAAGGCCAAAAAAACATCCTTATCTTTTCCATGAGCTTTCTCACATATCTGTTTTACCACAAAAATCTGATCCACGCAACCCCTACCTGTCCTAAATCCACACTGGTCCTCACCAATTACTCCCTCTCTTCCTCTCCTAATCCTCTCAATCAAAACCCTCCCATAAACCTTCCCAACTACATACATACACACATACATACACCAAGGCTCTTTACCCCTTACAAGTGAGGTAGCCAAAAAGAAAAAAGCATAAAATCATTCCCACCCATTCCATCCCTGAATACACTCCACAACTCTCCACCCTCCCTCTTATCTTAGCACCTCCTGGATGACGGGTCATCCCTGCACCTTGTCCACTGCCCTGGGTCACAAGCAGTGTCGCCAGACACAGCACATCCACAGCAAGGCCGCTTCATTAAATCGGCGACCCCCCCTCTCCGTCCCCCCATGCATAAAAGGAGAAGACAGGGAGAAATCCCTTCGGGCTGCGTCAAATTTTGCTCACACATACTACCTCACCCCCCATCCCCCCACCCATTCCACCTCATGCATCACTTCATCCATATACAACCATTCTCCATTCACCTGTCTTCTGTCCTCTCCCGTCCTTCCTCAACAGACATTCCCCTCTTCCCCAAAGCCCCCTTCACCACATCCATCCACCTCATCCTAGGACGTCCCCTCATGTTCACTCCCTCCACACTGCCTTCCATACCTCTTTTACTAGTCTTTCTTCACTCATTCCTTCCCAACTACACTTAAGAAACTGATCCTTCTGAAACTACTACACTCGCACTTATCCCCTTTTACATTGTAAAGTGGAACTATACAAGCACTCCTCCAGTTCTCCAGCACTCTACCCTCCTTTAGACAAACATTAAACAACCTCACCAGCCAGTCCACCATTACTGTACTTCCTTTTTTTAGACATTCTACATGACATCAATCCATCCCAGGTGCCTTACCTGCTCTCGTCTTCTTAACATCTGCCTTCACTTCATCTTTCCTTATTTCTCCTCCATTTTCCTCACTCATCATGGTCATTTTCTTAGTACTTCCCACTGCAACTATCTTTCCCTCCCAATCCTATTTCACATTTAGTAACTCCCTAAAATACTCTGCCCATCTTCCTCTTATTGCTGTCTCTTCCATTATCATCACTTTTACCTTTTCTTCTCTACTTGATTTGCCTCTTCCTCTCTTAATTTCTTTCCAAAACATCTTTTTATTACTTTCAAAATTTTCTGTCATACTCTTACCCCATTTCTTATATGCTCTCCTCTTTGCCTCCTTTATCTTATTCTTTACTTCTCTTTTCTTTGTACCTCTCATATGATTCTCTCATCCTATTTTATAACCAATCTGTGAATGCTTGCTTCTTCTCTTCAACAACCTTCTTTGCTTCCTCATCCTACCACTCACTACCCTTCTTTCTATTTCCTCCTGTCCTCCTTGTTCCACACACCATCTTTGCACACATTGTGACTCCCTCCTTGAAACATCCCCATTTCTCTTCCACTCCTAGTTCTACTCTATCATTCACTCTTTCCCACTCCTCTCTCAGCTTCTCGTACTCCTTTTCTTTCCCATTTAAGCAGTTCACTTTAAGCACCTCCCTACCTTCTGTCCTTTTCCTCTTTCTCCATCTATCCTCCAATCTCAACTTACCTTCACCAAACAATTATTTGATATTCCCCCATTCTTTCCCCTTAGAACATGTACATCCTTATCTCTTCCTACTATTCTCCTCATTACCACTGTATAATCCATTAATGCTCTACCATCCTTCCATCCACCACCCTCTTCCATGTGTACTTATGCTTGACTTTCTTCCTCAACACTGTATTTGGTGTCAACAACTACTTTAGAAAAACAAACCTCCTCACCAGCCAGCACCATCACTACCTCCTTTTTTTAAGACACTTCATCTGCATGTTATTGTGGGTTTAAAAGCTGCTCAGTGGCATGCAGCTGATACTTTAGGGTCTATGGGTTGCCCCTATGGACCAGAGTCACACATTTGTCTGTGATAGAGGAAATCTCTATTCATAGAGAAATGATGCTACTTTATTTTACTGTGACTGTCCCTCAGTTATGCTGTCCCCCTACTCTTAATACTGTCCTGTACCACTTTGAATATTCATTTCCTTTTTCACCAAACTTTATGGTAGGGGAGAAGAATACTGCCACTGTATACGCCACCATATACATGATGAGTAATATCACTCACTCACTCACTCCCTCACTCACTCACTGGTCCACCACCAAGCACATCTACCCGACTGTCCGGCACCACTCTCGCTGACTGGGCGGTTGCCGACACAGCACTTACTGCCCGTGTCACCAGCACCACCACAAGCAACCGATACACACACACACACGAACATACTCATAAGTGCAGTCAACCTCTAACTCACAAAACACACGACAACCAAATAATAATGAACCCTTCCCCCCTGGAAATATTATATACTGTAAATAACATATAGCTAGTAATTAAGAACATGATAGTTTATTTGCCGGAAACCAAACAAGCAACCGATACACACACACACACGAACATACTCATAAGTGCAGTCAACCTCTAACTCACAAAACACACGACAACCAAATAATAATGAACCCTTCCCCCCTGGAAATATTATATACTGTAAATAACATATAGCTAGTAATTAAGAACATGATAGTTTATTTGCGGGAAACCAAACATTCCCATTAAAAACCCATATTAATACATTTACCAGTACCTCCTATTTTTACTGTGTCAGCACTTCCGATGAACAAAAAGTAGATGCTCCAGAGCAGGACCAGTCGGTCCGATGATACGTACAGAGACATTAAATAGTGCATTGTGGTATAGAACCAAGAAGTGATTGACATTGTGTAAAACCATAGAAGAAATTGTGAACCAGTAAACTTATTTAATAAAAGAAAAAGATGTTACATTGAGTTTGGTGTCGCCGCCTTAAGTTCTGTGTTATGTATTTACTCAACACCAGTTGAGGATACATTAAATGGTGGCAGTGGTGGGATTATCTAGATTGTATAGGGGGGGTGGGGTTGAGGATTTGGTAGGGAAGGCGCATTCTTTGGCCAAAAATGATCTCGTGGGGAGACATCTTTGTTGCGGAGTTGACTGTGCTGTCCATGAGATCGTTGACCAAATGTCTGAGGACTTCAAGCACTTTGCAATTGGTGCGCTCTGTAAGTCCATTCCCTTGTGGGTGGTAGGCAGTGGCAAAAGTTTGATCTACATTGTAAAGATGTGCTATTTCACGCATTACCTCGTTTTTTAATTCTGACCCGTTGTCGGATAACATTCGTGTGGGAATGTTGTATCTGCAGAATATATTGTTAACTAAGGCTTTGGCTACAGTCTCTGCTGTTTTGTCTTGTAATGGGACTAGGATGGTGTATTTGGACAGATAATCGACTGCCGTGAGTACGTAATTGGAACCTTGATGGCTCGTTGGCATTTTCAGTAAGTCAATGCCAAGTGTTTCCCATGGCTCAGCAGGGAGCGGGATGTCTTTGATATTGAGTATTTTGGGGTCAGGTCCTCTGAATTGGTTGCAAGTTACACATGAGTCTATGTGTGTGGTTATATCTTTTTTTCATGTTGACCCAGTAGGAGGAGTGCCTAGCAGTGTTCAGTATCTTATCTCTGCCTGAGTGGCCTCCCATTGCACTGTCGTGCAATATGTGTAGGACCTTGGGAACTAGGACTCTGGGAACGACAGTTACTTCCCTGTCATTTGTGGTTCTCCTTATGATTCCGTCGACCAGTTTGAGTTCGTCTATAGGGACAGGTGGTCGGGAGTGTAAGGGAGTTCTTGAAAGGAGATGCTGTTTTATTTGAGACCATGTCGGGTCATTGTCTGTTTCATGTCCAAGTTCTTGCATCGGAATGCATGTTGTTTGTGTTAGTGATGAGACGTGAGTTTGTCTGCTTAAAGAGTCAGCTACTATGTTAGCTTTTCCCGCTAGATATGTTATCTTTGGGTCGAACTCCAATAGGGTGGTTTTCCACCTTGCAATTCTGCCATGTAAGTCTTTAGTGTTAAAGAGGTAGACTAGGGGTTGATGGTCTGTAAAGATTGTGATCTTATACCCTAGTATAAGGTATTTAAAATGTTTCAAGCCCCATATCAATGCAAGTCCTTCTTTGTGGGTAGTTGAATAGTTACTTTCAGGCTTATTCAGTACTCTACTTGCGTAGGCTATGGGGTGCTCTTTCCCGTTTTCATCTTTCTGCTGTAAGACTGCGCCTATTCCTTTAGAGGAGGCGTCGGTGTAAAGAAGGAATTCTTTCTTCATGTCAGGAAAAGTAAGGACAGGGGCTGTGGTAAGAGCATGTTTAAGGGTGTTGAAACTTGTCTGTTCCTCTTCAGACCATTTGAAAGGCTCGCCTTTTCTTGTGAATTTGGTGAGAGGGGATGCAATTTCTGCAAATTTGTGTATGAAATGTCTGTAGTAAGATGCTAGTCCTACGAAACTTCTAGTTTCATCTGCGTTTCTGGGGGTTGGGAAATTGTTTATGGTATCTATCTTATCTGTGGTGGTATGGATGCCTTGGCTATCTACCTTATGGCCTAGGAAGGTGAGTTCCGTCTGTAGGAATTTACACTTTCCTAGTTGGATTTTCAATCCTGTGTTTTTGAGTCTTTTTAGGACAATTTCTAGTGTGTGAAGGTGGTCAGTTTGTGTGGGACTATAGATGATGAGGTCGTCTAAGTAGACGAATAATGAGATTCCTATCATGTCGCTGAAAATGCGGGTCATCAACCTTTGTTGGGTTGAGGGGGCATTCTTAAGGCCAAAGGGCATATGCTCGAAATGGAAATGTCCCTTGTCAGTGGAGAATGCAGTTACGGGTTTAGATTCATCGGTGAGCTCGACCTGCCAGAAGGCTGACTTAAGGTCAATTGTGGAAAAAACTTAATTTCCAATACCGATGGTATGTAAGACATCTTGCATGGCGGGGAGGGGGTGTGGGTCAGATTGAGTTAGGTTGTTGACTTTCCTAAAGTCAACAACAGGGCGTAAAGTTCCGTCTCTCTTTGGGACTAGGAAGAGGGGACTGTTCCACGGACTTTGGGAGTGAGAAATTACGCCTTGGTGTAACATCTCGTGCACACTGTTGTTGACTTGTGTTTTCCTACTGTGGGGTATGCGGTAAGCGGGGGTGTATGAGGGGGGGGTGTATGAGGGGTGGTGTTTGGGGGAATTTGGATGTGATGTTTGATTATATCACATTTGCCTAAGGGTTCGCCTTCTAAGGCGATAGCCGATCTATTCCTTTGTAGGAGGGTCAGTAGCTTGTCATTCATCTCTCCGTTTGCTGATGTTGTGATTTGGTTGGGGTGGATAGGGGTGAGAGTTTGTGGTCTTACAGTGTTGATGTGTTGTGGGAGTGGTTCCTGGATTGGGGAATTATGGAGATGGACTGAACAAATGTTTGTGTTCTTCCTGATTTTGCGGTGTTGATCGGAGAGATTTGTTAACATAGCTAGGGTGTGTTTATTTTCTGATATTATATCCCAGGAGGACTCCAAGGTTATGTTATTTATTCTTGACGTATCCGGGTCAATTATGACATCCTGGTGTTCTATTGCTCCGGGTATGTATAGTGGAACTGTTATTGAATGTCTAGGGGGTATGATGACTGTGTTAGACATCAGTGCTTTTGAGGTGACATAAGGTGGTGGACGGAATGAGTAGCTCTTAGTTGGAGAGGGTTTATTTAAGCTAGATAGATATGAAAGAGGTTGTGTGTCTGGGTCGGGTGTTTCAGGAAGGGTTGACTCATTACTTTCATCTCGGAAGGAGATTTTGTTGGTATCTAAGTTGATGATGGACTTCCAGTCTCGTAGGGACTTTAAACCTATTGTACCTTGTTGGTCGAGACTCCATTCATCAGCTAAGTGGAAGGATGTGAAACCTACTTGGGAATTGTTTACCTCTATGTTTAAATCAATCATATCGTGAAGTGATATGGTAGATCCTTCTATCAATAGACCTTCCGTATTTGAATACTGGATTTGGGGTGGGTCATTTAGTGCTTCGTAGAGAGCTCTGGGGATGAGGTTTAGGTTTGTTCCTGTGTCAACCATCATGTCAACAGTAATTTGATCTAATTTCACCTTTAGGGTGATATAGTTGTGTGGTGTGTCGGATGTTCCTATGGTGGTCTGATGCGTGAGGCTGGTGCACGTTCCCCCAATCGGTGTTGAGTTGTATGTGTTGTGTGGGAGGAAGGTGTTTGTCGAGGTGTGGTGACTTGTTTATTTGTTCTCTGATGTGGTTGTGGTTGTGATTTTTGTTGAGAACACTCTTCATTGGAGTGAGTTGTGGTTCTGTGTAGGTTGCAGTATTTGCCTGGTTGTGTTGGTTTTGACATGGTGGGTGGTCTAGGGGTGGGTGGGAGTTGTTTGGTTTGCTGTTGAGCTCTACATTGGGAATCAGTGTGGGAGGTACCATGAATTGAGCAAGGGGTAGCGCGGTGTTGTACCTGTGGGTGTTGGTATTGTTGCGCTCTACACTGAGAATCAGTGTGGGAGGTAGTTCCATGAATTGAGCAAGGGGTGGCGCGGTGTTGTACCTGTGGTTGTTGGTATTGCTGCGCTCTACACTGAGAATCAGTGTGGGAAGTAGTTGGAAGGGGTTAAAAGGGTCTTCTCGTGAGTGGTCATGGTGAAGGGGTATGTGGTCATAGTATTCCTCAGGAGGTATTTGAGAATCTGCCTTAGTCGTGTCATGGTCTTGGTCTTGAGAGGGTTTATCTTCTTTAGATGAGGAAAGAATTCCTTGAAGTAAATTTCTGACCTTGGCTCTCGTACCTGTAGCCATGTTAGTGTCTAACTAGAGATGCATGTATGACTAAACAGGTATAGAAAGTAGTTAGGTGAAATAGGTCTAAGTTGAAATAGTTAAATTAGAAATATTTGGTATACATTATCTAAGGGGTAGTATGTTATGGTTAGATAAGAGGGGGGGTATAGGGTTTCAATGGGTATACAATGGTATAATTGCAACAAAAAAATGTAATTACATATAGTTAAAAAAAATATAAGTTATTGTAAAAGGTAAAAAGATATACAATATAAATGGGCATATATGATATTGGGAAGAAAAAGGTAATATTTGATATTGGCAAGAAAAAAGTAATGTGATTATACAGGTTATTGTAAAAGTTGCAAATATATTATTCTAAATAATAAATTGGGAAGGTACAAGATAGAAGTATGCAAAAATGTTTTTAACTTGCATAAGTAACTTAATTATGTAACTTAGTTTTGTAAAATGATATTTTTGTTTGAATTATTAAATCACTAGAGACTGAATTATTAATCAAAGAAGGAAAAATGAAGTTAAGCTATCGTTAATTAATGGTGATATGAAGGTGAAAGTGAATCTTACACGATTGTCTATATAATGAACATTAGAGTACCTTGAAAGGTATGATTGGGTTTAGGTATATATATCGACGTATGTGCAGGTCCGTCAGGTGTGGCTGTGGCGGCCCATAGACTTGTTTGTCCTTACGTACGAAGATTTTGGAAAGGTCTCCTTGGTAGTAGGATAGTTGGTAGTTATAAGAGTTCAGTGGTGTGCAATTACCTCCAGGTGAGGAAGCTTGCGGGGGGGGGGGTTGTTGACGTTCTCGTAAAAAGGGAGAGAAGGCAGTATCAGGGGGGTTGGGGTGTGGGGGGGTTGTTGTTGAGGGTCTAGGTGAGGGGGAATTTGGGGTTGTGATGGAGTGTGGGGGGGTTGTTGTTGATGATCTAGTTGAGGGGTAACTTGAAGTTTTGGTGTGGAGTGAGGGAGGGGGTTGGGCAAGTGTTCTCACTTGAGTCGTAAAAGGCGGCAAACATGGGAGGAAGATAAGACTAGGCATGTTATTCTTTGTAGCCCCATAGGGGCCATTCCTAAAAAAAAAAAAAAAAAAAAAAAGGATAAAAGCAAATGAATTAGAAAAAAAGGGTATAAACTGACCCTCCCATACAGGTCCTGCTATGTGGTTACCCTACGTGCCCCATGTAGCTGTCCTCCGTGAGGAAGGAACCAATGGAGACCGAGAGATGGCTGCTGCACTACTGCAAGCAGGCTTCATTGTACATGACCTGACCATGTCTGACCTGGTTGACAGAGACCATGGTGGTCCAGATGTGTCTGCTTTCAGGGGTATCATCTTCCCAGGAGGATTCAGCTATGCAGGTTAGTTGTGACAAAGTAATTTAAAATTTTAATTCTAATTCCATGAAGAGCTAAGATGACAGGGGAACAAGGGTGATGGATGAGAGTGGAATGGGAGGGAGTGAGTGTGTGCCTGTGACTCGGCTACCCCCCTTATAAGGGGAAAGAAGCCCTTGGTACATAGAGATTTTAATTCCGCTAACAGTTGCAAACTTGGAATTTGTCCTAGTTGATGCCAGAGGGTGGACTCGATTAAAGATCTTGAGGAACCATTTTCCTCAGATTAGCCATTAACCATTGCATGTGTCTTATTTGAGTGACTTGAGAGTCTGTATATTGGCTGTTGCCAATTACTTTGAAGCCATGGGTCTCCTGCAAGCAAGACCTGGGCCCACAGGTTGATTGATAGCAATTGTAGAGTCTGTCAATATTAAGTTACCCCTTTTCACTATAGTGACACTCCTTACACTGAACAGAATTGTTTGGCATTAATCATAATGAAATCTGCAGTTACCACATAATAACAAATTATGTTGCCCAAGCTCAGTAAAATCCTGTACCAATAACCAAAATTAAATCTGGGGAGTGTTTTGTAGCAGAGAAGTTGAGAACCTTGAACACAAGTGTTTAACTTTAGAACTAGTTCTGTCATGTATTATATTTGTTTATGATCACCACAGATGTCCTGGGTTCAGCTGTAGGGTGGGCAGCCTCTATCAAGTTCCGTTCAGCAGGCTTAGGTGCACACCTAGAAGCATGGCGGATGCAATCAGACACCTTCTCTTTGGGTGTCTGCAATGGTTGCCAACTACTAGCACTTCTGGGTTGGCTTGACCCAGACAGCAACTTAAGTAAGTTCCTATCAAATTCCTCTTAAATTCCTATCAAACTCCTCTTATGACAAGTTTATTTTAATGGGCAGAGATTTTGTAAAGATTGAAAATTATAATACCAGAAGTAACAATATTTGCAAAATGCACATATTACCACTGTTAGAAAAAAAATAATAATAAAAAATAAATAAATAAAATTAAGTGTAGATGGGCAGTAAGTCTTCTAATAGGCATACTTTATTGAAGGTGATACTATTTTCTGCATTAATTTTCTTGCAAACAATTTCTGTAGATCTTGCTAATTGCTGTATTGCAGGGTATAATCTCTGTAGAACTTGTGCATAGGCAGTCATAATCTCTGATCCGGATTTTAGCTCAACTGAGCCTTCTTCAGGGAATGGTACTGGTATCGTCCATGATTGGTATTTGACCACAGGAAAAATATTGACTGGGAGAGATCACTAGATAATTGGAAGATGTTCATAAATTAAAATTAAATTTCACATCTTCTCAGGCTTCTGGCCTACCCTGTGTTCTCATGCTGGGTAGTGCTAATAAATTGAGTGCCTGTATATTCAAACTTGGTTTCCTGTCCTTGATATAAAGGGCCTCAATTATTTTTAATTTCCGTGGGTCCATGCAAGTTTCCAGAATTTGTGTTCTTTTCCAGCTCTTTGCAAGCAATGTGGTATCTGTGTGATGCTACAGCATGGTTCTTAGTGAGATCTATAGAAACTATCTGCAAGAAAATTATTAATGCAAAAAATAGTATCGCCTTCAACAAAATAAAATTAAATCTTTCAAGATGTGGCATGTTGTCAACTATGAAAGTTCTCTCTTTAACTCCATCCATCCATCTAACACTGTACCATTAAGATTCACAGTGGAATGAATTTGAGACGGTCACAATCTATTAACCTCTTCAATATGAGTCAAATTCTTGTGGGCAGCATCAGCTGCCTGATGTACGATGATGCATCACATTACTCGCATTATAAAATATAAACTTACAGCTGTATTACTGGATCTGTTTCACTCTGAACATTAATAACCACAGGAAATATGATTAAGCCAGTTCACAGAATATGGGGGTTATTCGGCTACGACTACAAAATATAATCAAGATGCCGATGCAGGCATCCTCATGTACTCACTCACACTTCATGTTGCCTACGCAGGTGTCATTGTTTAGAAAGGGTTAACAATAACAGCCTCCATTTCAGATTCCTGTGCCCCCCAGGTGCATGTAGAAAAAAACTAATTTATATGGTTGAATATACAGTTTTTATTGTAACATTATTTTTCTTCATAAATCTGAGGAATGTTACAAAAATATTACAAAAATACATAAATAACTCAATTCTAGATCCAGACTCATCCTCCATCCGCCTGACACATAACAAGTCTGGAAGGTTCGAGTCTCGGTGGAGCAGAGTTAGTGTCGAGTCGAGCCGATCAGTGCTTCTGCGAGGGATGGGTGGATCAACTCTTGGGGTATGGGTGGCACATGGTGAAGGTGAGTGAAGAGCTGAGTTTTAATCATTAATTTGTGCTCATATTGAACTCAAGATATTGTTTTCATGCTAAAGCCACTATAGTACCCCACTTTCTAAAAATGATCCCAAATTTGAAATGCAAATCTGAACTTGTACAGGTCGGTTCCAATATGCCAATGAAATGACCAGGTCGTTGGTTAAATCCTCTGGCTGTGTGGCATTACGCTATGTGGATGACAGCGATGCCCCTACTACTGCCTACCCAATGAATCCTAATGGCTCTGAAGGTATCCAGAATGTTCTTTACTTTTTCAGTCCAAGATTTCTGTGAAATAATTTATATTTTTGTTCCAGCTGATACCAGATGCTTTTAGTTCACTAAGAGAGTAAACTTGTAACATGGTCTCAATCAGCAAGTTTATTTTTGTCCCGAGTTTACTCCCTCAGCTGAATAAAATTGCTTAGGATTCTAGAACAAAAACTGGTAGTGACATGATCAACATCCTTGACTACTGTAAAACCCCTGTTAAATACTTAACTTTCTTTTAACCTCTTCAATATGAGTTAAATATTCACGCGCACATTAGCTGCCTGATGTACGATGATGCACCACAATACACACATTATAAAATTACAGCTGTTACACTTGTTCTCTTTCACACAGAATGTTTATAACCACAGAAAACTCAATCAAGCCTGCTCACATAATACAGTGATCACTCGGCTACAACTTCAAAATAAATATAATCAAGACGCTGATGCCAGCATCCTCATATACTCA
Source organism: Oratosquilla oratoria (assembly GCF_046742065.1). NCBI lineage: Eukaryota > Metazoa > Arthropoda > Malacostraca > Stomatopoda > Squillidae > Oratosquilla > Oratosquilla oratoria. The sequence continues at coordinate 50,937,086 of NC_134795.1, forward strand.
CTCGTGCCTCATGATGTTTCAGATGGTGTAGCTGGCCTAACTTCGCCCTGTGGTCGTCACTTGGCACTCATGCCCCACCCAGAGCGATGCACCGTGACATGGCAGTGGCCATACAAGAGCAACTTGGCTGCCCCTGGTGGACCCAGTACCTTTTCAGACTCTTATATCCCTCCTCCTGCTGAAGCCCCTGCCACTGCAGCACCCTGGGCTCGCCTGTTTCAGAATGCTTTTGATTGGTGTCTTGAAAATAGAAAATGAATGGAAATTAGTTGGCCAAGTGTTAATGATGTTATCTGTAATTTAGTTGTGATTGCCATTTCTTTCCAGTTATGTAGTGTTTCCAATTTAGAGATAAAAAAACAAACAATTTGTATTAGCTGTTAAGGTAACTAGTGAAAATTTTGCACTGTAAGAAAGAAAAAAGAAAATTCTTAAATGTGATTTAGTGGAATGCAGAGCTGGGCGCATTCCTAGGTGCGGCCCTTGGTGTCCTGACTACGTATGTATCGGTCAGGACACTGAGGAATGTGCCCAGCTCTGGCGGAATGTGAGAATTATATACCAACTATATATCATGCAAGATAGTGAAGAAAACCTGTTAGAAAGTAAATTTCTTCCATTGACCTGAGAGTAAGGATATTTCAAAATGTTATCTCGTCTGGAAATTTGTTAGTGTCTTGCCTAACAAGATAGGCAATTTTTATGCACAGTTGAACCATGAGAACTAACATGGTTCCATATTTTCTCAATCAAACAGACTTCTTCACTCTGAACTTTACAATAAAGATATTTTTTCATAGCTGCCCTTTTCATAAGACTATATTCCCTATTTCAATCCTTGTCAATATAAACAGATTATCTTATTGTAGACCATAGCAATATCATAAATAATGGTTACAAAATAAGTCTATAAGAGAACATTCTACCTGCTCATGTTGCGAGTTCAAATATAATTGACACTTTTAACTGTTTACATGCCCTTTCAGTTCACAAGTAGTCCTGTAAGGACCAATGGGTCTGTTGCTATTTACATCTCCTTTGTATCATTCAACATCTGACCTTAGGGTCAAATAAAAAAAATAGAAATGTAATTACAATCAAAGGTGTCCAAAAATAACATGCCTTGAGCTTTACTGACTGGGAACCTGCTACCCCACAGAAGCTGACATGTCCCAGGTGCTTTACTGATCATCATCTGTTTGATTGCCTTAGTTGTTTCTACAATAGTGGAAGCAGCATTCATTACCTCATTGATAGGACTTGGGGTTTCAGCAAGGATCTCCTCACAAATTGTTGACTGCCTAGCGGGCAGTGACGAGGTTTGGGTTTTTGAGGAGTGTCTCCCTTGCAGTGTCAGGTAGAGGGGGTGCTTCCTTTCTACCCCATACACACCCTAGAGTTGGTCATAATAGGCTTTCATGTCCTTGGCATTAGTGGTAATTTGCAGTTCCTTTGTCCTGTCCAGCTACCATTGGTCTCTCATACCCCTTAGTTTGGCTTGTGTTTGTTGCTGGAGCTGGTTGTAATGATCTTTCTTGGACTGAGAATTTTTTTGTTACATTAAGATAATCAATATGTGCTACACAAAGATTGTTAAGCAATACGCCAACATCTGCATCATTCTCATCAAAACAGTCCCTGTGTTTGCACACAGTAAAGCAGATTACATCAGTGGACTAGAACATATGTGTTTGGAGGACTTTCCAATGTCTGTCAGGTGGTCCATGGTCTATGTTGTCAAAGTCAGAGGGGGGAAGCTGTTAGATGGTTATCCAGCCAGGTTTGCAAAGTAGTGGAAGAGAGATTAGCAACATAAAGCTTCCTCATTTGGACATGTTAGTGCTGTCTCTCATTTGGGGAAAAAAAAAAAAATGATTTTGCAACATAGTTCTGCATGGTCTGAGAGGGGTGTTGTATCCTTAGCAGCCCATCTCAACTTGACATCATGCCAGTCTCACTGTTGGATTATGACAAATTAAATTTGGTGCCAGTAGTCAGACCATGGGTGTTTCCACGTTGTCTTGTTCTATTCTGCTGGAAGAATGTATTGTTGATGACAAGCTGTTTTGCAGTGCACATTGTCAGTCGTAGGGTGCCATTTAAACCTTAGCAACTAGTGCTGATTGTCCTGTAGAGTTTACACATTCCAAGTAGCAATGTATACACACTTCTAGTTTCTCTTTTCCTGTTCATGACCACAAGTTTGGATAATCAGCTTGCTGCAGTCAGTGAGCAGATTGGTATGGAGCAAACATCGTTCAGGGAACCTTTTCCCGCCCCCCTCCCCTTCAAGGGAAAGCAGTGCTACCTCTAAATAGAGCTGCTCTGTCACTTGGGCATGATATGAACTGTCATTCCACCATGTCAACAGCAAAGCAACGATCATACCAGAGTTTCCCACCTTGAGACTCGTGGCTAGGGGCTCCCAGCAGTATCCTCCACCTACTCCTGTCATCGCTTATCTCTTGCCATGGAACTTAAAATGGCAAAGTCAATGAAAGATGATGATGGTGATGAAGTTTACTAGAGTTGTGCAGACCCAATGTTACTCTCTCTTCTGAGATCACTATGGCAGCAGGTACAAAGGATGCAACATGTGGTAGATGGTCCCTAGTGCAGCAACTGCCCAGGATCTGCAGTATGCAGACTACCCTAACAGCTAGGAATAAGCAGGTTATAAGGCACCTACTTGTCTGACAGTCCTTTCACTGAACTTGTTGCTTATTTTATAGCAAAAGCAGTGGCGCCTGCTTCCCCACATCACACTCCACAACTGCCACCATTTGGTCCGTGACCACTTATTTGGGTAAACCCTTCTTTGTGGCTATCCCAAATACCTAGAGGATATCCCAGTATCCACCACCTGTAGACACAGTGGGTTGGGGTAGTCACCCCAAAATATCCACATAAGTGTAGGTTGGGTGTATATTTCAGCTCAGTCACTCCTTAAAGATGAAGACGATTTAGTTAAGTACTAATACAAATCATAATTACCTAAGAGTTGTGGGTCTCTTACAGAAGAGACCTGGGGCAATGGATTGATGAATGACCATTCCAGCAATAACCCATGATTCCCTGAAGGCACTTGGTACCAAAGATGTCCAGATGTTTTTTGAACTTGGCATTCACTGTCCTCCATATCTCAGTCATACAACTAGACTGGAAGCACAAGTGACTTGAAGATTTGGGTCTTATGTCCTCCTACATAAATACCAGCATTACTATATACTCTAGCTGAGTGGGTTCATAACACCATGATTATCCAATCTTTCAAAAGCCTTTCTGATATGACCTATCATGGTTATGCACTACACACTACAAAGATAAGTGAATCTTTCAAAGACCTCAATGTACTCCTTGAAGTATTTCAATATACCAGGTAAGGAATTCATACATAAATATAAAGTTTAATTGGACATTAATACACAACTTTTGTATGTGAAATTTATTAATACAAGTACAAAAATAGAAGGATAGACTTTTTATCTTCATAGTCTAACTTATTACAGTTCACATTTTATGTGATGGTGTTCAAGAAGATGACTGGAAGAGTCCTGGATGTGTATTATGGGGAGAAAGTGACAATGTCTGATCGTCATCAGGTGGTGGAAAAATGGAGAGTGGGTGTTATGTGAAGAAAGGAGGGAGGCCAAGGTGATGAAAGTTAGCAAGCTGAGGTAGAATAGGAAAAGTGGATGAACACCAGGTAACTCAGAGATGCAAATGGGAAAGAGGAAGTGGGAGAGGAGAAAGAGTGGATGGGTTTCAAAGTCAGGGTAACAAAATGTTCAAAAATGGTATGGGTTAAATGAGAGGGAACAGAAGGAAGGGTAATGAATGGTAGAAAGGAAGTGAAGCAAAAGTGAGAGATGCCATGAGAAGAGCAGATTCAAAACTTGTGTGAGAACTTTTGGAAAGAGATGGGGGAGAGAGGGATGGGAAAGGAGAGAGGGATGGGAAAGAGAGAAAGGAGAGTGGGATGGGAAAGAGAGAAAGGTGAGAGGGGGGATGGGGGGAGAGAGAGGGGGATGGGGAGAGAGAGAGAGGGGGGGAGGGAAGGGAGAGAGACAGGGAGGGGGAAAAAGAGGTGGAGAAGGGAGGTAGAGAGAGAGAGGGGGAAGGGAGATAGAGAGAAGTGAGAGATGAATAACTAAAAGAAATTAATAATAAATGCTTTGGAAGGATATTAATAGAATGCAGTGACAAGCTGGGTTGAGAGAAGTTAAAGGCAGTAGATCAGCAGAGTATTTCAAGTTGTTGTTGAACTTAGAGGACAAGGAAGCTATAACAGTGGTGCTTGGAGATACTACAGGAATAACTGGGATGGGTGAGAATAATGTGGCTATCACAAAAGAGGATGGAGTAGTAGTAGTATCGAAAGATACGAAAACTGGAAAGGCACCTGTACTGGATGGTTGCCATGTGAACTATCAAAGGGTGGAGTGGTAATAGTAAAGTAGTTGGTGAGACTGCTCAATGTGCGTCTTGGCAAGAGGAATACCCTCATGAATTAAAGGAGTGGATGCATAATCCTGCTACACAAATGCGAGACAGGTATGAATGCAAGTTTTAGTTTACCGAGTGTGGTTGGTCAGGAGCACGGGCAGGTGTTGAATGAGGGGATTAGGAGAACTAAGTGTGACTAAGGGAGAACAGTGGATTTAGGAGCTCAAGAGGTTGAATGGATAAGTTTTGTGGAATTTTTGTGGCATTGATGGACAAGATGTATGATAAGGGAGTTATTAGAGCTCTATAAAGCATATATTTTTGGAATAGGGAAGAGGCTCTGTTGAAGACAATAAAAAATAACTACACAAGTAATGGGGCAAATATGGTCAAGAATAGAGAGTGAATGGCTTAAGGTAAATGTGGGGATGTGTCTGAGTTGTGTGATGATGCCATGTTTGTTCAACATGTCTAGATGGGGTGGTAAAGGAGGTAAATTCAGGAGTACCTGGGCAATGTCTTCGACCCAAGCAGCATGGTGGGGAACTGGAATGACTCTTCATCTGAGAGGTGCTGAGTGGGAGGTGTTAACTGGGTTTTAATGCTCATACAGTGGTTGTGTGCTCTGACACAGTCACCTCCAACCTGGTGAGAATGAGAGGACATTTGAAGTGAACCAGTTATTTGCAGATGCCTGCACTTGTGGCTAATTCTGAGACCAAAGCAGTTGATGACTGAGTTTGGAAGGGTGTGTATGAGAACAAAATTATGAGCAAATGTGGGTAAAAGTAAAATGTTGGGATGTACATGGAATGATGACAATGACAGGCTGAATGGGAGTGTGATGGGTACAAAGTCTGCAGAAGTGGAAATTTTTAAGTATCCAGGGGTCACATATAGTGGTAAATAGATAAGTGAATCAATCATCTGATTGACTGGTTTGAAAAGTGGAAGCAGAAGTTTTAGAATAAAGCAAGTTAATAATAAGTAAGATGTGTCAAGAGAAATAGGTATTTATGGATGAATGGAAAGAGGTCTACAAGAGTGATTGTACACACAGTTATATGCAACAAACTTAACACTGAAGACTGTACAGGAAGCAGAAAGGAAAAAATATTAAACAATGTTCAATTAATATGATGGGTGTTCCATAAAACAAGTTAGAAATGTGGAGGTAAAACAAAGAGTGGGTGAGGGAGGAAGATTGTTATACATAGTAGACCATAGTGTGGGTGGTTTGGGTATTTGGAAAAAATTAGTGATGAAAATCTAGCAAAAAGTTTGGAAAGTATAAGTGGATGTGGTTTGCTCAAGATAAAGACTAAGTATAAGATGGATGGTTGGGATGAGGGCTTTGGTTATACATAGTATATTTGCTGAGCAGGGAAGGAGTGCAAAAATTAGGAGCAAATGGAGGAAGACTGAGAATGAATGAAGGGATGACTTGTTCTATTCTACTTCATGGACAAGTAGAAGAGATGGGGAATGCCGCAAGGTGAAATGGTGTGAGTAAATTAGCTATGTCATTCTCTAGTGCAGTGGTTGGCAACACTTGTAGCTAGAAGAGCCATTTTTCAAAAGTTTAATAAAAAAAAGTTGAATATATATATATATACACATACATACATATACCAAGGCTTTTTCCCCCTTACAAGGGAGGTAGCCAAAAAGGAAAAGGCATAAAATCATTCCCACCCATTCCATCCCTGAATACACTCCACACCCCTCCACCCTCCCTCTCATCTTAGCACCTCCTGGATGATGGGTCATCCCTGCACCTTGTCCACTGCCCTGGGTCAGAAGCAGTGTCGCAAGACACAGCATATCAACAGCAAGGCCGCTTCATTAAATCGGTGACCCCTCCTCTCCGTCCCCCTATGCATAAAGGAGAAGACGGGGAGAAATCCCTTCGGGCTGCATCAAAATTTGCTCACACATACTACCTCACCCCCCATCCCCCTGCCCATACACACACACACACACACACACACATATATATACATACAGTCACCTCTCAATTAACACAAGTTTAAATGACACATTTTTTATTTAAAACAAGTTTATATTTAAGGAGATACGATTAACTAACATGATATTTTCGAATTAATGCATGTTTACTCACGCGCACCCATGCTACCTCTTGCAGGAACTGCATTGAGATGCTCTTAGTTTCTCCCAATCCAGGCACTTGCAGTCCTTAGTCTGAAGCTAGCACACACTGTGAGTGGAACAGTTCTCTGGAATACACTCCTTTTTCACCTCTTCTATTATGGCACCCAAGTGTCCTTCCACCTCCTCACAGGAAAGTGCTGCCAAAAAGTCAAAAAAGACTCACTATTGAAATGAAGTTGGAAGTTTTGGATTGGCATGCTAGGGGAGAAAAGACCTCCGTGATAGTGCATGCTATGGGACTAAATGAGAGCACAATGCATACCATCAGAGCAAGTTCTGACAAGATCCATGCTAGTGCTGTCACTGGTACATCAGTCTTTCACACAGTACTCCCATGATGTTGGAGAGGATGGAGAAGTTGTTGAAACAATGGATTCAACACCAAAACATGACCAATGCCCCCATCAGCATGGCCATTATACAGGCTAACGCTGTAAGCCTCTACAAGGATGTGCAGGGCATGGGCAAGGAAGACAAAGGCAAGGCTTTCCAAGGCAGTTCTGGGTGATTTTGTAATTTCAAGCAGCACACCAATTCCAATGTAGCAACTGCCAAGATATATCTAGCTACCCTCAAGACCATCACTGAGGAAGGTGGCTACACTGCCAAGCAGATTTTTAATATAAACGAGACTGGTCTATTTTGGAAAAACTGCCTGGTCAGACATATATCTCAGTAGAGGAGTCAAGCGCACCTGAATTCAAGGTCTCCAAGGATTGCCTTATTCTTATGTTGGGTGCCAATGCTAAGGGGGATTACAAGAGAATGTTCACTAAAAAGGATCTACAGGAAGCACCGTCATTGATAAGGGAAGCACTTGACATTCTTGAAGCCAAGGACCCAAACACAGGGCCCTCACCCTAGGGGGTACATATGCCCTGGGGCAGCACATTTAAGGGGCAACAATTCTAGTCTGAACATGCCACCCACAATGCTGACAAAATAATCATAATAAAAAAAGGTCAAAAGAGCCCTAAATATTTCACTGCAATCTACAAATTTTGTGTTAGAATCAACAGAATATGAAATATTTTTCCCTTATCCTTTCAGCAATAGGGACATTAAATACAACTTTAAATCTTTTTATTTCATAAGCCAACAGCTATAATAGGCAGTAAGGGATGGTGGAGATAGGAAGTGGTGATAGGGGAAGGGGGGTGTTAATGAGAACTTTGCCACGGGGCAGCACTTAGGCACGTAACCTCTGCCCGAACATCAACAGAAGTGCAACTGTATCAAGAAAAGTCAGCCGAATTGAAATGCTACAAAATAATGCTTCATCAAAAGAAAAAGTTGACAACTCAGACAAAATTTGATCAATTCTTCCACAAGAGGACAGAGGTCCAAGAGTCAGAGGAAAAGGAAGGACAGCAGGGTGAGGAGGGAGAGTGGGATGAGGAGTCGGCAGACAACGAATCAACAATGATGACAACCAGTGATGCTCCAACAAAGTTATGGTGAGTGTGAGGATGTGTTTTTGTTGTCAGTGACTTACAAATATATAACAATTCTTTTTGTAGAAAACTTTAACTTGAAAGTTATCTTTGTCACCAACAGAATGGGTAGTCAGAGGATAAGGAAGGAGGCAGGAGAGGTCGAGAGTGGCAGGTAAAGGGACTGGCTAGTGAAGGGAGCGGCTGGCAACAGGAGCACGGGGTGAGGAGGGATGGTGGCCAATGCAAGTGTTGAGTGTTGAAAGTGAATTATAAATGTAAAGAAAATGAGAACATGTGTTTCTGTTGTTTCTGAGACCTAATTTATTAATAATGTTTTTTGACTGATAAAATCCCCAAAATAGGCTGACTTTTCAAGTGTCCTGGTACGTAACCTCCTTAGGGTTATGTAGTATGTGTGAGCCAAATTTGACGCAGCCCGAAGGTATTTCTCCCCGTCTTCTCTTTTTATGCATGGGGGGACGGAGAGGGGGGGTTGCCGATTTAATGAAGCGGCCTTGCTGTGGATGTGCTGTGTCTTGCGACACTGCTTCTGACCCAGGGCAGTGGACAAGGTGCAGGGATGACCCGTCATCCAGAAGGTGCTAAGATAAGAGGGAGGGTGGAGGGGTGTGGAGTGTATTCAGGGATGGAATGGGTGGGAATGATTTTATGCCCTTTTCTTTTTGGCTACCTCCCTTGTAAGGGGGAAAAAGTCTTGGTATATGTATGTATGTAAGAAGCTTCTGGAGCTACACAAGGATCCTGAAAGACCCACATGTGGCTCCTGAGACAGGTTGCCAAACACTGCTCTAGAGCAACTCTTCTGAGCATTGGGGACAGGGCAACCTTTCATCCCCAGGGAACTAAGATGGGATGGTTGGCTGAATGGATTTCATTTTTCATAAGAACATAAGAATGAAGGAGACTGCAAGAGACCATAAGGCCTACATTGGGTGTATGCTATGACTTAGCAACCCTCTTTACAGGTGGAAAGGGGCTTCTGTACATACATTTTATTTAAAAAAGTTAACAACAGCCTGACAAAATATCTAGTCGGCATCTGACAATATTTTATATTCTACAACCCATATCCATAAAATGTAAAAAAAAAAATATATATATAAATAAATGTACTTTCTTTAAATAATACTATACAGTATATGATAACTTTGATAATGTCCAGAAGTGGAGATCAGTGAAATGGGTGGACTGGTTATTTGAATACCAACAGGAAGAAACCTAAAACTTAGGAAATGTATCCAACAACCAAAGTTGACCCCCCACCCCCACAAAAAAAAATTTATAATAATAGAATATATCAAATAAACACATAAAAATATATACATAAAGTGAATAAATAAATTACCTATAAAGTAGATTGACCAGGCATGATTGATAGACATCTTCACTCCTGCCATGCCTTCCGGCTTAATCCATTCAAAGGTTGCACCTTGTTTCTTTACCAGCAATACTGCCAGCTCATCCTTGGTACATCCCTCTCATAGAGCAGGATGTCACCTCAGTGTGTACATTCTCCCACATGTATCACATGAGGACATTTTAATTTGTTTAATATCCTGCCCCCCTATTTTTTGGTATACCATTTTTCTCTCACTCCTAATGTTATTAAATTATAAACAAAACCTGAAATACTGGGGGTATTACATATATCCATATACATATATATATACATATATAAATATACATATATATATATATGTATATATATATATATATATATATATATATATATATATGCATACACACACACATATTCTATTTGCATACCAAGAGCTTTTTCCCCCTTATAAGGCGGGTAACTAAGTTAGAGGCACATACCTATTCTCACCCATTTCCCTCCCCTCCACCACCCTTTCCACTCTTCCCACATATATATTCACACTCACACACATATATATATACAGTATGTATGTATATGTGTGTGTGTGTATATATATAATATATATATATATATATATATATTGTGACATGTTAAAGGTGGGTGAGGAAGACATGATTTAGAATCCAAGTTTATTTCTGACTAGTTTCTCACAAAACGCTTCTTCAGAAGAAGCCTTCTGTGTAAAACTAGTCAGAAATAAACCTGGATTCTAAATAGTTGCTGCCTAACCCATATATATATATATATATATATATGCACACACACATTTATATATACATGCTGTATCTTGCTACATTACTACCCTTGGCAGTGGGCAGGATACAGAGATGAGAGGGAGGAAACGGAGGTGGATGGGAGTGAAATAGGTGGGAATGGGTATGTGCCTTTTGATTTGGCTACCTCCCTTGTAAGGGGAAAAAATTCCTTTGGTGTCTGTGTTTGTGTGTGTATTTATTTACCTAGCTGTATTACATGGGAAAGGAGCTATGCTCACAGTGACCTGTCTTTGTATCTTTCAGCATCTACTTTGTTCTCAAATTCTTGTATAGTTTTTGCACACACAGTTGCCTCATCCAATTTGTTCCAGACATCCACCACTCTGTGTGGGAACTATTCTTTTTCAGATCTCTTCTATAACTATCCTTTTTGAGTTTCTTTTCATGTCCTCTTGTTTTTCTTTTATCCCACTTTAATAAATCTTCTCTGTCAAGGACTTCCATGCCTTTCATGATTCTGTAAATGGCCAGTAGATCTCCTCTTTCTCTTCTTTGTTCCAGGGTTGGTAGTTCCAGTTTGGACAATCTTTGTTCATATGTCAATTTTGAAAGTGTTGGTGCCATCTTTGTCGTTGCTCTTTGGATTCTTTCTAATTTCTTTATATTCTTTTTTGTGCTGGGTGTCCATAGCGTCACAGAGTATTCCAATCTTGGTCTTATCAATGTGACTAATATTTTCTTTACCATTACCTCATCTAAGCAGTTAAAGGCCACCTTTACTGACTTAAATAAATTGTAGGTTTCTCCAACTGTTTTGTTAATATGCTTCTTTGGTGACATATCTTTGTTAATAATTACTCCTAGCTCCTTTTCTGAACTAACTATTTTTACTTCTTTTGTACCAATTTTATATTGCCCTGATATTCTATTTTTACTTTTTCCAAACTCCATTATACTACATTTCTTGATGTTGAAGTTCATTTTCCACTTTTGGCTCCATTCCCAAACTTTGTCCAGGTCTCTCTGTAGTGATTCACAGTCTTTTTCTGTACTTACTTTCTTTAGTAGTTTTGCGTCATCTGCAAAGAAGTTCATATAAAATTCTACACCTTCATCCATGTCATTTATATATATGTCAAAAATTATCAGAGCTAATACAGAACCTTGTGGGACTCAACTTATCATTTCTTCCCAGGTCAAGTTTTTGTTTCTAAGTACCACCCTCATTTTTCATCCACGTGTGTGTGTGTGTATTTACCTAGTTGTATTTTGCAGGTCAAGAGCTATGCCTGTAGTGACCCACTGTTATTTCTTTCTGAATCTAGTTTTTTCTTAAAGTCATGTATAATTTCAGCACTCACTGTTTCCTCATTCAGCTTGTTCCAGATATCTATCACTCTGTGTGGGAAGCTATTCTTTTTCATATCTCTTCTGTAACTGTCCTTAAGTTTCTTCTCGTGTCCTCTTGTATTTCTTCTGTCCCATTTTATTAGGTCATCCCTATCAAGAGTTTCCATCCCTTTCATAATTTTGTAGATGGTTAGCAAATCACCTCTTTCTCTTCTTTGTTCCAGGGTTGGTAGATTTAGTTTATCAAATCTTTGTTCGTATGTCAAATTGCAAAGTGTTGGTGCCATCTTTGCAGTTGCTCTTTGAATTCTTTCTAGTTGCTTTATGTTTTTTTGGGGAACTAGGTGTCCATAGTGACACTGCGTATTCCAATTTTTGTCTTACCTGTGTAACTAGTATTTTCTTTTCTTCAGATCTTTCTATAACTATCCTTTTTGAGTTTCTTTCCATGTCCTCTTGTGTTTCTCTTGTCCCAATTTAGAAAGTCCTCTCTATCAAGTATTTCCGTGCCTTTCATGATTCTATAGATGGTCAGTAGGTCTCCTCTCTCTCTTCTTTGTTCCAAAGTCAGTAACTTTAATTTAGCCAGTCTGGATTCTTTCAATTTTCTTTATATTCTTTTTGGTACTGGGTGTCCATAGTGTTGCAGCATATTCCATTCTAGGCCTTATTAGTGTGACTAATATTTTTTAATAATTTCTTCATCCAAATAGGTAAACACCACCTTTATCGATCTTAGAAAGTTATAGGATTCTCCAGCAATTTTGTTTGTTTATCGGAGGACAAGTCATTTGAGATAATTACTCCCAGGTCTTTTTCAAATCTCACTTTTACCTCCTTAGTTCCAATTGTACATTGTATATTGTGTGCGTGTGTGTGTAAAAATATATACAGTATGATGCTTCAGTTTAACATCACAAACTCCCATTCCAGGAGGCTAGGATGGTGCCCCTTACAGAGGACTACATAGTGTGGAATTTAATGAACCATGCCCTTGGTTCAACTTGTTGGAGGCACAGTTTGAACTATATATATATATATATATATATATATATATATATATATATATATATATATATATATATATATATATATATATATATATATATATACACATATAAAAATCTATCCTGTATATATGTTCTTCATTTTCATGAAACATGATTTCTTTTTCATGATGAGGGACTGGGTGCCATCTGTGTGAACAAAACAGAATACAGTATATTAGAGATACAAAACATAACTAGAGCACATACCCTAGCCAACATAACTATCACCAAAATCTTGAAAACATAGTTTTTCTTCTTAGAAATATCACCAGTGATTCTTCTGGAGACAAGTAAGCAAATTTCTGAGCTTTAGATGGAGAGAGTGAGTGGTTTGAGGTAAAGGTGGGCCAGTGTCAGTGATGTGTTATGTTGGCATGGCTGTTCAATGTGTACATGGATGAGGTGGTGTGGGAGGTAAATGTAAAGGTAATGGCCAAGGGATTGGAAATGGGTGACCTCTTCAATACGAGTCAAATTCTTGTGCACAGCATTGGATGCCTGATGAAAGATGATTCGATGATGCATCACAATACTTGTGTTATAAAGTATAAAGTTACTGATGGTTAATTTGTTCTCTTTCCCTCTAAGTAACAATAAACACAGAAAATGCAATCAAGCCAGTTTGCAGAATTCAGGGGTCACTCAGCTACAACTGCAAAATAAATATAATCAGAACCTCAATGCTGGCATCCTCCTATACCCACTCACCCCTCGTCACACCTTCGTAGGCATCATAGTATGGAAGAGGTTAAAGAAAATGGAGAAAGGTGGGAGATGAGCCAGTTGTTTGCTGACTGCACTGTACTTGTGGCAGAGTCATAGGAGGGATTAAGGGAGTTAGTGATGGAGTTTGGGAAGGTATATGATAGGAAAAAATTGAAGGTAAATGTGGGTAAAAGTAAGGTGATGAGATGTACAAGGGGAGGATGGTAGCAAGTCAGAAGTAAGTCTGAAAGGAAAATGGCTGGAGGAAGTGGATAGCATTAGGTATTTGAGGTTGCATGTAGCAGGAAAGGGAGGAGTGGAGATGGGATTAAACTGTGGATTGAGAGAAGCACGTAAATGTCTTGGGGGACTAAAAAGTGTAATAAGAAATAGGCAATTGGGAATGGATGCAAAGAAGAGATTATATGAAGAGATGATTGTGCCAACAAGTAGGGGGAGACTTGGAATTTGAGAAGCAGAGAGGAAAAGTTTGAATGTGTTTGAGATGAAATGTCTGAGAAGTATGGTACAGGTTACAAGGTTGGATAGAGTGAGAAATGAGGAGGTGAGGAGGAGAGCTGGGGAGGAAAAGGAGATGGCAGATAGGGCTGATGAAAGAGTACTGAGATAGTTTGGACACATGGAAAGAGTGAAGAAAGATTAGGAAAAGTGTGGAAGGCATAATTGGAGGGAGTGAACTTGAGGGGACACCTGAGGATGAGATGGATGGATGGGAGTGAAAAGGGTGCTGAGCAAGAGGGGAATGTCTGTTGTGCAAGGATGGGAGAAGGCAGGAGATAGGGTTGAGTGGAGGATGGCTGTGTATAGATGATGATGTGATGCAAGGAAGGGAGAGGTGGAGGGTGGGGGGTATTTAGTGAGTTATTATGAGTGAATGATATTTTGATGTGGATGTGCTAAGTCCTGCTACATTGCTTCTAACCCAGGGCAGTAGGCAGGATACAGGGATGATCCATCATCCATGAGGCACTAAGATGCAAGTGGGAAAAAGGTGGTGGATGGGAGTGGAGTGGGTGAGAATGAAATGGGTGAGTGGGTGTATGCTTTTTGACTTAGCTACCTCCCTGTAAAGGGGAAAAAGCCCTTGGTGTATAGTTTTGTTGGCTTAGAAAAATAATAATACATACATATACCAAAGGCCCTTTCCCCCTTACAAGGAAGGTAGCCAAAAACAAAAGACATAAAAAAACACTCCCACCCATTCCATCCCCAACATACTCCACTCCCCTCCACCCTCTTCCCTACCTCTCATCTTGGCACCTCCCTGCATCTCACCTACTGCCCTGGGTCAGAAACAGCATCACAAGACACAACACATCCACAGAAAGGCCGCTTCATTAAATCAGTGACCACCCCTCTCCATCCCCTCATGCAGAAAAATAATAATAAAAAATAAAGGCCCTCACAATTGAGCAAATTGGTGAGAGAAATATATATATATATATATATATATATATATATATATATATATATATATATATATATATATATATATATATATATATATATATGTAAGAGGCCAGTAGTGTATTGAAATGCTTTTTTTCCCCTTATAAGGGAGGTAGTCAAAAAACAAAGGCATAAAAACCACTCCCACCCATTCCATCCCCATCACACTCCACTCCCCTCCACCTTCTTCCCTCCTTCATATTTTGGCTCCTCCTGGATGATGGGTCATCCCTGCATCCTGTCCACTGCCCTAGGTCAGAAGCAGTGTTGCAAGACACAGCACATCCACAGCAAGGCCACTTCATTAAATCAGTGACCCCCTCACTCAGTCCCCTAATGCAGAAAAGGAGATGGGGAGAAATCCCTTCGGGCTGCATCAAATTTTGCTCACACATAATCCCCATCCCCCACCCGCTCCACCTCATGCATCACAACATCATCCATATACAACCATTCTCCACTCACCCCTGTCTTCTGTCCTCTCCCGTCCTTCCGCAACAGACATTCCCCTCCTCCCCAAAGCCCCTTTTATCCCATCCATCCATCTTATCCTAGGTCGCCCCCTCATGTTCACTCCTTCCATATCTGCCTTCCACACATCTTTTACTAGTCTTTCTTTTCACACATTCTTTCCATGTGTCCAAACCATCCCAATACTCTTTCATCAACCCTATCTCCCAACTCCCTTTCCACCCCTGTTCTCCTCCTCACCTCATTTCTCACTCTATCCAACCTAGTAAACCCTATCATACTTCTCAGACACCTCATCTAACATTCAAACTCCTTCTCTCTTCCTCTCTTATGTTTCATGTTTCTGCTCCATACAGTACTGTCTGCACACTCCTTCAAACAATCTCCTCTTAGCATCCATTCCCAAGTGTTTATTTCTCATTACACTTTTTGATCCACCAATGCAATCTACATTCTACCTCCACCTCCACTTCTCCCTTTTCTGCCACATTCGCACCCAAGTATCTAAAACTATCCACTTCCTCCAGTCTCTCCCCCTTAATACTCACTTCCAGTCTCCTGCCACTTTCACCCCTTGTACATCTCATCACCTTACTTTTACCCACATTTATCTTCAATTTCCTTCTTTCACACAATTTCCCAAACTCTGTCACTAACTTCTTCAATCCCTCATCTGACCCTGCTACAAGTGCATTGTCGTCTGCAAACAACAGCTGGCTTACCTCCCACTTTTCTCCATTTTCTTTATCCATCTCCAATCCCTGACCACCACCCTTGCATTTACCTCTCCCACCACCCCATCCATGTATAAATTGAACAGCCAGGGTCACATAACATATCCCTGACAAAATCACACCTTTACCTCAAACCACTCACTCTCTCCATTTCTAATCCTAACACAAACTCTACTACTCTCATAAAAACTCCTGAGTGCTCTTAACAGCTTTCTTCCTATACCATATATCTGCAATACCTCCCACAGTGCCTTCCTGTCTACCCTGTCATTAGCCTTTTCCAGATCCATAAAGGCCCATAAAACATCCTTAACTTTTCCTATAGCTATCTCACATATTTGTCTTACCACAAAAATCTGACCTATGCAACCTTTACCTGTCCTAAACCCACACTGTTCCTCACCAATTACTCCCTCTGTTCCTCTCCTATTCCTCTCAACCAAGACCCTCCCATACACCTTCCCAGCTACACTTAACAAGCTAATCCCTCTGAAACTACTACACTCACACTTGTCCCCTTTTCCATTGTAAAGTGGAACTATACAGGCACTCCTCCAGTCCTCCGGCACTCTACCCTCTCTGAAACAAAAATTAAATAACCTCACGAGCCAGTCCACCATCGATGTACCTCCTTTTTTCAGATATTCTGCAAATGTTTTGGAAAGAAATTAAGAAAGAAAGAGGAGGTGAATCAAGTAGAGAAGAAAAGGTAAAAGGTGCAGATGGAGTGATGATAATGGAAGAGAAGGCAGTAAGAGGAAGATGGGCAGAGTATTTTAGGGAGTTGCTAAATGTGAAGGAGGATAGGAAGGGAAAGGTAGTTGCAGTGGGAAGTGCTAAGAAAATGACTGATGAGTGAGGAAAATGGAGGAGAAATAAGGAAGGATGAAGGGAAGGCAGTTGTTAAGATGATGAGAGCAGGTAACATACCTGGTTTGGATGGATATATACATACATATACATATATACATAACATACATACATATATATATATATATATATATATATATATATATATATATATATATACACACACAAGGAAATCTAAATATCATGTACAAGCACAAAGCCAAAGATGATTAATGCACTTCAACAAAAGCAGTGAGATATAATTGGAAGTGCATGAAATAACATTTGTGTTTTCCTCACCTGCCCTAAGAAACCCTCTTTCAAATATTCTATTCAGATTGTTCTGCTGCAGGAGAGGCTTCTTGGCTCTCTGCCTGGGCCACTTTCTCCTTCAGGCTTGCATTCTCCTTTTCTAATTTCTCTATGGTTTCTTGCATCTCTTTAACCTGAAAAGACACAATCAAACAGTCTTTGTAATAACAAAAGTTATTATCAATATGTATAGCCCTGCTATATAAAGGGATGAGAGACAAGTATGGATGTAGCAGTTTCAAAGGGATCAATCTGTTAGAACTGTAAGTGCTTAGAAAAGGGTATGAAGATAAAAATTCTGGTGGGGGATTCCTTGAACTTGAAAATTCATATGATAGGACTAACAGGAAAGTTTTGGGTAGATTATAAGTATAAGGAATAGTTGGTAGTCTACTAAACCCAATGAAGTTTTTTCCCCCAAAAGTAAAATCATTCCTTGTACAGCATATACAGTACCTTACCTTTTCTTCCAACATCTCCATCTGATATTTTTCCACCACTACAGCTCCAAGAGCTGTCGTGATGTAATTCAGTGCATCCTGAGGTCTGTCTGGTTCTTCATACAAGTCCACAAATACTTGGGTTAAAGCAGACATCACTCCCGTTTTCTCCATGTATGTGCGAAATTTTTCCCGTTCAGAGTCCATGACCTGTTACATTGTAAGAGCATAGAGGAATCTATTACTGGAATGATCTTTCCTGAAGTCATGTTCATTGGATATTTTATTTATATGTTCTCGAAAAAAACTGACAAAAGTAAATGACACTAGGAAAATGTAGTAGAATCATCTGCATATTTGGAGGTAACTGGATGATATGTATTGATGCTATTTCATAAAGTTTATGATTTATGTAGCTAAACTGTTGGTATGGAGTGCTTTGAATCCAACTGAATACATCTATTCCTCTAATGTACATCTCATGACTAAACTACAGCTTGTCTAACTCAACCCATTGATACAATCTTTCAGATCTGCACATTTACCTAGCCTAACCATAGAACCACAATATGGGTAAGATCCCTTGAACCCCCTTACCTTGCTTACATCAGCATAATTTAATTTACCCAACTGGTTCCACAATGTTATGAAGCATATGTTAGGAAGATATACTGAATTAGGTCTGGTATTCTGATTTACTGAAAGGTTTGAGCTATGTTAAGCACAAAGTCATGCCTAAAATTTAATTCTGCTTAGGATTTAAGGTGCTAACGAGGTACAATGTGTAGCAATACTGGATTGGGTTCAGTAAAATAAAAAACTTTCAGACACGGAAAACACATTACCAACACTTACCAAATGTTCACGTTTCCTTAGTATGAATATATAATGGAATAACAGTAATAATAATAATAATGGGGTCCACTACAACCACTTCAGAACACACGCAAACTAAAATCCTCCCCATATAACAAATTAAATGATAGGCACAGTTTAACCCCTCAATCCAACTCATCCATCCCATTACATAACACTTGGACTACCAATGAAGAAAAAAGAATCCTATCTAAGCATCTACAACGTACCACATGCTCCATGCAATACTTTGATATTAACACAGAATACAGATATCAAAACAAGCACTCCAAGATCATTCACCAAACTCCTCTATATATTCTTAGGAGAGAAATACCTTTCAAGAGTAGCAAGAACCCCACTAGCACAACTGTATTTAGGTCACTCTTCAACTTTACAATGAGCACCACATCCTATATTGCCCCAGTCTAATCTTATCAAGACAACACAATACTTCTTTCTCAAGGGACTTATTGGCACTTGCATTGGTCACTGCCAGTTAGTAGTTACCTGGGAGACCTAGGGGAACAAATTGGGTGATACAAAAGGATTGCTGGAAATTTAATTTGCCGTATTTAGCACAGGAAGGGTGAGGTAGCAACCTGAGAACATTATTCTTAAGTTATACCACTACTGGTAATGAAGCACAGCACAAGGAATATAAAATAAAGAAAACTGAACGTCAATGACAATTGCCTGAACCCCAATTCTCCACACATGGACCCTCCTAGGCTAATGGCTAAGTTTTCATTTGTACAATACCTACGATTTCATACAAATCTTAATCAACATAATGGCACTTAATATTACAACTAATAAAGAAAATAATAAAGATGGCAGCTCGCTGTGTTGGACATACGGTACTTTAAAAATTCCTGCTCACAAATTAAACTTATGAGACATATAAAAGACTAGTTTGTTTGGTTTTACCAATAGCTTTAAAGCCTGTTGCACTTCTGGAAATTACTTGAATTCCGGTAACTATTTCTGACAGTTACACAATATATTTTTAATTCTGGCACGACTCCGCCTTCAACAACTCGAACAGGTCGCATCTCTATTACATAATCGTGTTTGAGTAGTTTTTGTTTTTCAAGAGAAACAGTAGTGTATGTGTTCACATTACGCAAGAAAAGTTAATAATTACATACACTCATTACGTCAACAGACGAAAATATGTTTGAACGGGCCAATTAACTGCCTTAGATACGTCAGCAGTGATTATTTATGTTTCGATAACCATCGAGAGAATATATCCTAATGTATCCATGATGATGATGTAACCATCAACAGTTTCAATTCTGTGCATTACAATTCAATAAATGTATGTGGAAATAAACGACCTCGAAAGAAAATTTAAAGAAAAAGCAAATGACAAATATAACAATATATAATAAATAATGGACCAGGGAGACAATATCAAAATATAATAATTCTCGGAACAAATTCATAAGTAGCAGTCGAAATACATTGGAACGGTGCAACCATGTGACAAAGACTGCATAATGTACACTAC
Organism: Oratosquilla oratoria; assembly: GCF_046742065.1. Taxonomy (NCBI): domain Eukaryota; kingdom Metazoa; phylum Arthropoda; class Malacostraca; order Stomatopoda; family Squillidae; genus Oratosquilla; species Oratosquilla oratoria. Next base: position 50,957,009 of record NC_134795.1, read on the forward strand.
TGACACTACACAGGAACAAGAAATGGTAAGGACAAATATACAAAACAGAATTCAGAGATGCGAAATGCAACATCGATCTAGCGAGGGGATAAATTATGGAGAATACAAAAAACATTCGAAGTTCAACAACAATTACGAAAATTAATGCGCTGGGTCTAAATGGTGTTAAACCTATAATGTGAAATACATGTTAAAAAAAATGGCCGGAAATACTGACAATACAGTTACACGAGATAGTTGATAAAACAAATATCACAAAAGCTGGAAGAAACCGAAGACAAATAAAAAAACACCACAGAAGAATTTAGACTAACATGTAATAAAATAATATAATAAAAAGAAGGAATGTAAACAGAAAATAAAATTGTTATATTAAAGATGCACAAACAGGGGAAATACAAGACAAAAATATGTGGTGTGAACATGGTACAGACTGGGGAGGGGGGGGCGCAGTTGGCACCCCCGGCGCGGGGTCAAAAAGGTCAGAGAAGGGTTGTCGCTGTTACGCGAGGGCGTCGGGGCCCACAGTGTGCGTGTGAAATGAGGGGAAGCAAGTGGAAGTGTGTAACATTACGCGAACGTTACTTGGACTTTGGTGACGAGGGAGTGAATAAAGCTCGAGTGGGTTGCTGGATTTTGTCATGGTTAGTGCGAGTGTCGACCTAGGCCGGGTCGGCGGTCGGGCTCCGAGGCTGCCCTAACCGCAGAAGTGACCGCGGGCCTTGTGCCGCACACCGCTGGTTACAAGTACTGTAGAGAACTGAACTTGGAGACCCAAACCTGTCTCCTTATATACACTGTTTGTGTACGCTACAGTAGCAAACGACCCAACCTCACCGAAACATGGCCTGGCAGAGCCTAGGTTGTGCTTTCATGAGGATACAAATGTTTGTAGTACAGGCGTAATATGGACTTAATCTATACAATAGTAATACAAGGCCGAAGGCCAGCTGTTTTTACATAACATATGTATTCCTTGTCCATCCCATTTCTGCAGCGGCGATACTACAAGCCAAAATATCGCGTAGAAGCACATGCGGGAGACTCTGTTCACCACAAGTGTACTAGGATTAGGTTTATTAATAGGCAATGGTATTAGGTAAGCTAGGATAGGGAGTGATAGAAGTATGGTGCGAAACAAAGGGGGGTTAAAGAGTAAAGCAGAAGCAATGAAGGAATGGGATTTCCACAGAAATCAGGTGAGCTATCTATAGGCAATTCACTCAAAGAATCTCAGCCGATTCTGCGTTTTCGGTTGGGAGCCCTGCTCACCCTTCCCCCGCTGAGCTGGCTGAAGCCTCGTTTCCTTAAAATATATCGATATTTCTTCACTTAGCTCAGTGACTATACAAGTTACACGAATTTCATATACATCTAGGGATGAAGCAGTCCTTGGTCACCTATTTCAAAGCTTTCCATCTCGATAGTGTAAATAAAGTAATTATAGCGAGTGTAAGATGATGAATACAATTTAAATGTTTATACAGCATTTTACTTATCATTGCTGTGCCCAGTCATTATGAGGCTGGTTATGAAATTTAACATGTCTTCTGTGATACTAAATAGTCATGAATATGACTGTGCTTTCACATATCCCATAAAGTGACACATAAAAGAGAAAATTAAATGTTTATATGATTACCCTTTGATACTGGACGGGTGGCAGGAAGCACAGCGTCTTGCTCCCTCCCTCCCTCCACCCCCAATCAATCTCATGAGTCAAAATTGAACATGACTTGAGTACATACCGCTCATGTTTTTTTTTTTTTTTTTTTTTTTTTTTTTTTTTGCGTCTCGATTAGTTTACGGCTTTCATCATCCCATATTCATTATCTTCTTGAGTCTTTGAATACGGTTGTACCAACGGATATGGTCGGAAGAGTGACACTCAGATCGGAAATTGAAATATTTAGATATGAACAAGTTTGTGAGTTGCATCGTAGCTTGGGTAAACTCGTTAGGATGGTGTTTGTGAATGGCTTTCCAGATCGCATATCTGCTGGCCTACAGGAAATAAATAATGCAGTGTCAGCGAGTATGGACGAGTTGTTAGTTCGTGTTAGCCTTCTCACGAGGACAAAGAAGGATGGGCCTTTGGCCACCATGGCAACGGAACAGCCACCATCAGACCTCGGGTGACAATGGCGAAGGGAAAATGGGGGAGTCCAGGGGTGACTACAGCGGATGGCGGGGGCCGTCTAGGGTCCGTTGTTATGTTTCGGCGACTAGGTCACTTCGCGAGGAAATATAAAGAAGCGGAGTTCATTTGCTACGAATGTAATGAGCCGGGACACATGGCTCGACACTGCAACCAGGGAAATGGGTGAAGGGCGGCTGCTACACAAACAGCCGCCAAGGAAATGAAAGGACGCCGTCCAGCCATATGCCGATTGTGGATGTCTGGTTGAGAGGAAGACGCGGGAGGGCACTAATAGATTTCTGTTGTTCAATCACGATTGTTACGACCGACGTGGTTCAAGAATTTAGACAGGGAGATATGGCCCTGATGAAAGTCGACGAAAGGGAGACAAAGTGCGAAGGTGACCAGGAACTTGAAATGAGGGTGGAGGGCATTTCGATACGACTAAGAGTGCTTGTCATTAGAACGGCCATAGAGGAATTGAAGTTGTGGTGGGAATGAATGCAATTGTTCAGCCTGGAGAAGTGATGTTTATCGCCAGACAAGTGAGGATTAGAGCGATACGCGACTGAAGTACGGAAGGGAGAGGGAGTACCTGTATGAGGTCGGAAATGGACGTAGGCATGGCAATGAAGGCCGTGGAGGGCAGTGTCACCACGAAGCTCGACCCTGACGAGAGGGAGGCGCCTTGCACGATTGAGGGCGAAGACTTCCTGGCGAACTTGGTGGCCAGAAGTGGGAGGTAGACTGGTACCTGAAAGAAGGCTCACCTCTGTTGAAGAACAAAGTCGGCTGCTACAAACAGACTCTCGGAGATGGGATGAGGGACGACTTTGACCTTGAAGTAGAGCGGTGGATTGATGAAGGAATTCTAAGTCTCTAGGAGGAACCAGTGGAGGGTGGAATCTTGCCCATGATGGCAGTGGTACAGCCAACCAAGAACAAAGTACGACTGCTGTTGGATTTCCGAGAACTGAACCAGTTCGTGAGGTGTCATACTGGTGATGGTTTTTGAAAATGTATGTAACGAGATCCTATGCAGATGGCGCCAAAAGAGGGGTGCGTCCACGATTGTAGACCTATAGATGGGTTACCTACAAATTCACGTGGCGAAGAAGCTATGGAAATACATACATACATATACCAAAGGCTCTTTTCCCCCTTACACGGGGGGTAGCCAAAAAGAAAAAGGCATAGAAACCACTCCCACCCATTCCATTCCCTACGTATTCCACTCCCCTCCACCCTTTTCCCTCCCTCTCATCTTGGCACCTCCTGGACGATGCGTCATTCCTGCATCCTGTCCACTGCCCTGGGTCAGAAGCAGTGTCGCAAGACACAGCACATCCACAGCAAGGCCGCTTCATTAATTTGGCGACCCCCCTCATGCAGAAAAGAAGAAGACGAGAAGACGGGGGGGAAATCCCCTCGGGCTGCGTCAAATTATTTCTCATACATACTTCCTGACCCCCCTCCCCCACCATTTCCCCTTTATGTATCACAGCATCATCCATACACAACCCTTCTCCATTCACCCCTATCTTCTGTCCTCTCCCGTCCTTCCTCAACAGACATTCCCTTCTTTTGTAATGCCCCTTTTACCCCATCCATCCATCTCATCCTAGGACGTCCCCTCATATTCACTCCTTCCACCTCTGCCTTCCACACCTCTTTTACTAATTTTTCTTCACTCATTCTTTCCATGTGTCCAAACCATCCTAATACTCTTTCATCAACCCTATCTCCCAACTCCCTTTCCACCCCCGTTCTCCTCCTCACCTCTTCATTTCTCACTCTCTCTAGCCTAGTAACCCCTATCATACTTCTCAGACATTTCATCTCAAACACATTCAAACTCCTTCTCTCTTCCTCTCTTATGTTCCATGTTCCTGCCCCATACAGTGCTGTCGGCACAATCACTCCTTCATATAACCTTCTCTTAGGATCCATTCCCAGATGTCTATTTCTAATTACATGTTTTAATCCACCAATTTATTTACTCGCTTCTCTCGATCTACATTCTACCTCCACCCCCACTCCTCCCTTTTCTGCCACATTCGCACCCAAGTATCTAAAACTATCCACTTCCTCCAGTCTCTCACCCTTAATGCTCACTTCCAGCCTGCTTTCACTCTCTCCCCTTGTACATCTCATCACCTTACTTTTGACCATATTTATCTTCAGCTTCCTTCTTTCACACACCTTCTCAAACTCTGTTACTAACTTCCTCAATCCCTCCTCTGATCCTGCTACAAGCGCAGTGTCGTCAGCAAACAACAACTGGTTTATTTCCCTCTTTTCTCCATTTTCTTTAACCATCTCCAACCCCTGACCCACCACCCTTGCATTCACCTCTCGCACCACCTCCCCCATGAATAGATTGAACAGCCAGGGCGACATAATACATCCCTGACGAAGTCCCACCTTGACCTCAAGCCATTCACTCTCTCCATTTCTAATCCTAACACAAGCTCTACTACTCTCATAAAAACTCTTGACTGTTCTTAACAGCTTTCCTCCTCTCCCATATATCTGCAATACCTCCCACAGTGCCTTCCTGTCTACCCTGTTGTAAGCCTTTTCCAAATTCATAAAAGCCCCCCAAAAAAAACAGCCTTACCTTTTCCTATAGCTTTCTAACATATCTGTCTTACCACAAAAATCTGGTCTACACAACCCCTACCTGTCCTAAGACCACACTGTTCCTCACCAATTACTCCCTCTGTTCCTCTCCTAATCCTCTCAATCAAGACACTCCCATAAGCCTTCCCAACTACACTCAACAAGCTGATCCCTCTCAAACTACTACACTCACGCTTGTCCCCCTTTCCCTTGTAAAACGGAACGAAACGGGAACTCCTCCAGTCCTCCGGCACTCTACCCTCTCTTAAACAAACATTAAATAACCTCACCAACCAGTCCACCATCACTGTACCTCCTTTTTAAGACATTCTGCATGGCATCCATCCAACCCAGGTGCCTTACCTGCTCTCATCATCTTAACAGCTGCTTTCACTTCATCTTTCCCTATTTCTTCTCCATTTTCCTCACTCATCACTCTCGTTTTCTTAGCGCTTCCCACTGCAACTACCTTCCCCACCCTATCCTCCTTCACATTTAGCAACTACCTAAAATACTCTGCCCTCCTTCCTCTCACTGCCTTCTCTTCCATTATCATCTCTCCATCTGCACCTTTTACTTTTTCTTCTCTACTTGATTCACCTCATCCTACTCTTTTAATTTCTTTCCAAAACATCTTATTACTTTCAAAATTTTCTGTCATGCTCTTACCCCATTTCACATCTGCTCTCCTCTTTGCTTCCTTTATCTTATGCTTAACTTCCCTTCTCTTTACTTTGTACCTCTCATACGATTCCCTCGTCCTAATTTGTAGCCAATCTATGAATGCCTGCTTCTTCTCTTCTACACATTCCTTTACTTCATCATCCCACCACTCACTACCCTTCCTTCTATTTCCTCCCATCCTCCTTGCTCCACACACCATCTTTGTACACCTTATGATTCCCTCCTTGAACCATCCCCATTCCTCCTCCACACCTACCTCTACTCTATCCTTCACTACCTCCCACTCCTCTCTCAGCTTCTTCTTATACTCATTCTCCTTTTCTTTCCCATTTAAGCAGTTCACTCTAAGTACCTACCTACCTTCTGGCATTTTCCTCTTTGTCCACCTATTCTCCACTCTCAATTTACCTTCCACCAGAAAATGATCTGATATTTCCCCACTCTCTCCCCTTAGAACATGTACATCCTTAACTCTTCCTACCATACTCCTGGTCGCCACTATATAGTCCATTAACGCTCTATCTGCCACCCTTCCCTCCACCACCCTCTCCCATGTGTACTTATGCTTGACTTTCTTCCTAAACACTGTATTTGCTATCATCAACTCTCTTTCTAGACACATCTCCACCATCAACTCTCCACTACGATTTTTACCTGGAACTCCACACTTCCCAATCACTCCGTCTATTGGTTCGTTTCTTGCCCTAGCATTAAGGTCTCCCAATACAACTACATTGGCATTTCTCCCTAATCCCTCTATGCACTCATTTAAATATACCCAAAAAGCCCCCCTTTCCTCAACGCTCTTCTCACTACCAGGCCCATACGCACTTACAAAAACCCATATCTCCCTTCCCAATTTCACCTTCACCCACCTAAACCTTGAAGAAACATCCTTCCACTCCACTACACGCTTACCTATCTCTTCATTTACTAGTATATCCACCCCTTCTCTTCCTCGTCCCCTCTTTACTCCTGAGTACCTCCCAGCTACACTCCCAAACTCACACTCGCCCTTCCCTTTCATTTTAGTTTCACTCAAAGCCAGCACATCCATCTTTCTTCTCACAAACATACCGCCTATCTCTTCCCTTTTACGCTCATCTGTACCACATCCACGCACATTAAAAGACCCAAACCTTAGGGTACTGGTTGGAAAACTCCCAGACCCTCTTATGGCTTTTTTTAAGGAATGTCCCTTGTGGCAGGATTCCTAGTCCTAACCCGCGTCCCGTTTTTATCGCCTTTTACGACTCAAGTGGAAAGACTTGGTGGTAGCATTCTTTTCCCCCCACCATAGGGTAGGCGAAAAAATAAAATTAATATTCAGAGAAATGATACAGGACAGTAACAAGGGGTTGGGGGACAGCATAACGGTGGGACAGTCGTAGTATAAAAGTGTCATCATTACTCTATGAACAGAGTTTTCCTCTATCACATACAAAATGATGTGTGGCTCTAGTCCGTACGGGCGCCCCATATAGACCCTAAAGTATCAACTGCATGCTACTTTGCCACAATAACATGCAGCCAATACCCCAGACGGGGAAATACCAACTAATAAAATATAAAGGTAAAACATATTGCTTGACCAGACTGGGGTTTGGGCTGTGCTCAGCCCCGAGGATCATGACAAGGGTCCTGAAGACAGTACTGGAGAAGACTGAAACGATGAAGAAGGGCACGGACTCATACCTCGATGACATACTGGTGGATGATACTGTGGTATCGGCGTCGGACGTAGTGGAACATTTAGCTCGGTTCGGATTAGTATCGAAGGAGCCGGAACCGATGGAAGGATGAGCGTACGTGTTGGGACTGTTACTAGAGAGAGACGGGACCGGAACTCTGCTGTTCAGGAGAGGCAACGAGATCCCGAACGTAACGGACGAGATGATCAGACAAGAGCTCTTCTCCCTGTGTGGCATATTGGTGGGTCACTACCCTATCGCCGGTTGGCTCCGTGTAGCGTGCATTTATATTAAGAGGCGGTCAGGGTCGAAGGATTGGGGAGAGAAGATTGATGAGGGCACGCTTGCGATGATACGTGACGTCGTACAACGGATGAGACATGAGCCAGTGAGAGGACAGTGGAACACACCACAACAGGGCCCAGGTGTAGTGTGGTGCGATGCTAGCAGCATAGCAACCGGCTTCGTCTTGGTAGTCGAAAATGGAGCGTGGCAGTGAGAAAAGGATGACTACCATCACATAACGTATAGGAGCTAGACGCGGTTATAAAAGGAGTCAATCTGGCGCTGAAATGGAGGCTACGTGAGATCGAAATCAGAATTGACTCAGTCACAGTAGCGAGGAGGATGAACTCAGTGCTGATAGCTGAGAAGAGAATACGCACGAAAGGGGCTGCAGAGGTCCTTGTGAAACGGTGTCTTGGGATCCTGTGGGAATTAATAGACAAGTTCAGCATGAAGATGAGCGTGATTCAGGTGCCGTTAGGAATGAAGAAAACGGATGCGCTATCCAGAGTGAAGAAAATCTGGGTGAAAAAGAAGAAAGAACAAGACAAGAAGTCTGAAGTGTGCGCTGCAGAGTCCCTCTGCGTGAAAAAGTTGCATGGAACTCATCATCTAGGTGTCGATAGGTCATTGTTCTTGACAAGGAAGGTTGACCCAAATATAACGAGGGAAGAAGCCCAGCGGGCGGTGAGAGCGTGCGTCCGATGTCAATCAATAGATCCTGCTCCCAGGCCGCACTCGGCACGGGAACTTAGCATAGAAGAAAAATTGGAGGAGGCTGGCGGTTGATATAACCCACTATCGGCGGGGCATGTACTTATCAATGGTTGACTGCGGCCCGGGACGCTTCGCCGTCTGACGGGAGCTGAAGATGGAGACGGGAGAGGAGATTGCACGGGTGATGAATGAAATATTTCAGGAATAGGGCCAGTGGATAAAGTCCTGATGCATAATAGTGCCGCATTTCGGTCGGGGGCGCTGAAAGAAATGATGGACAAGTGGAGCACGAGACGTTTCTTTCGGGCTACTTACCGGCCGAGCGGAAATAGAATAGTAGAACGACACGATTAAGTCCATCGCCGAGAAGGTGCTAATACTATCCATAGAGGCAGTTCTCTGGTATAACATGTCCCCCAGGTTAGGCCAAGACGAAGACTCGGTTCCACAGAGCCTTATTTAAATATAATTGGCGACATCCCCGGGTAGGGCCGGGGCTACCTACCAATATTGAAGATGGCCCCGCCTCAGTACAGGTGGGGGAGGAGGTATGGGTGAGGCACGTCACAATGGACGAGAAGGATCGTAACGGAGTTAAATTCGCAGAACAACATCTCTGTCAAGGGAGTGCCTCGACATATCTTGGATCTTTGTCGCGTTGTGAGTGATGGAGAAAAATGAGGCAGAGAGTCACGACGTGGTAGTGAACGAGAGAGCAGCTCCCCAAAAGCCCCAGCGCGACAGACATCCTCCAAGATGGCTGCAGGATTACGAGGTAGGAAATAGAGGAGACGAAGAAGATGAAGAATAGGTTGATCTCGAGATCAAGGTGTGTGTGTGTGTGTGTGTGTGTGTTTTCGAGAGTGTCGGGGCCCCCACTGTACGTGTGGAACGAGGAGAAACAAGTGTAAGTGTACAAGAATTAGGTTTACTAATAGGCAATGATGCTGGGTAATCTAGGATAGGGAGTGACAGAAGTGTGGTGCGAAACAAAGGGGGATTAAAAGAGTGAGGCAGAGGCAACAAAGGAACGGGATGTCCACAGAAATTAGGTTAGTGATCGAAAAAATCTTACAGTATATGACGTCAGCATTGTATATACAGTGAGTACTCCTTATACGGTAATTCTTTATCTGGTAAATTCACAGTTACGGTATTTGGTTATTACTACCCTCGATTCTATTTACAGTAAGAAAATTTCACAGATACGGTATCCGCTCGTGTTTTGGAGGTAAAATTAGATATTTTGAAGAGGAAAGAGCAGGGAGAAAGTACGTCTGCCAAGTCGAAACTTGGGTTCGGTATACGGTAATTTCAATTTGCGGTAAGGTTTTCAGGAACGCATATGTACCGTATACCGAGGACTCACTGTATCAAAAATACTTTTACCGAGGAGAGTTGCTGGATGTACTATTTCCCGCCTTGCTTGATCATTCTCAGAGCACCATATACAGCAACTACAATGCCCGCGGGTAAAGGCCGGAGATACCGGGCAAAAAACACTTGTAACTTGTACCCTGAAATATCTCCTATGACAATATTAGATTATGTAACGCATTGGAAATATATATTTATTATCTACCAAGGGCTGGATTTATTGGCTAACGATTTATGAAAACGGAATGGGGGGTAAAGTCGAGATACTGTATTTTGTTGCAAGTGGGCAATAAAAGAATGTACGATCTCGTGTTGCTTTGGTCGTATGGCACATATTAAACTAATAGCATTACTTTGCCCACTTCTAATTGTAATATTTTTTGTTGTGTCAATATTGTTTCTGCTATAAACTGATGGAACATATTTGAAACGATAACATATCACATGATTCTGCGTCATGGTTACCCAATCCACATTAACCATAATTTCAGTAATTACATGTTTATAAGACTAAGATTAAATATCAGTACTTTTATAAACACAGTTATACAAAAATATCATTATCAGAAACAACTAATTTTGTTCATATACAAACTTTACCGTACAATAACAGACCTAATGTTTACATTTTCAACGGTACAACGAATTTCCGAAAATTACACCTTAAGTACGATAAAAGTTTATCAAAAATTTGTCTACAAGAGGAAGAACTCAGAAGACCACAGATGAAGTTTCTGTAATTCGAGGAAGAAATTAGAGTGGTTTCTAATGATGAATTTACTGGAGATAGTAAGCCTTTTGTACAGAGGAATGACACAGATGAACTATATCGCTGCTGTAGAAAAAAGTAAGAACATATGTTTTAAGGAAGATGAATTACTTGTAGTATTTATTTTTCATTCGAATAAGTTATAATGAGTACAGCTAAACAGTGCAGTATTTGATAGTAAGTTCCACACATGGTAGACCAATGTCATTTCCATTTTGTGTTCTGTATGTCCAAAGATTTGGATAGTTTCCTCCTTATTCTGTCATAAAGTCACTAAAGTTGAGTGATGATGAATTGCAGTGGGTATGATATTGTGTAGCCACATAGATTCACAGAGTAGTGGAAGACTGTTCAACCACCAACATGATATTGCACTGATTAAACTTTAGGTTTTGTGCGGGCAACATATATTACTTACTTTCACTTCACACTCCGGGTTGGAGAATTCCTTTTATTGTAGCTGCCAAATAATTCTTTACTTTCTTGTAGGCAAGGGCTTTTGGTATTTATTTCCACATAAGGTACCTATTTATTCTGATAAAACATAATTATGATAATAGTTCTGCTGTTTATGCCGGGAAGACACAAAGGGGATAGCACTTGGAAAATCATGCTTGCTAGAATGTTGTAAAGAGCTTGCCAAGAATATGTTTGGTAGAGGTATAGCATTCATAAACATCAAATTTTTATTCAGTAGTATATACATACATATACCAAAGGCTTTTTCCCCCTACATGGGGGGCAGCCAAAAAGAAAAAGGCATAGAAACCACTCCCACCCATTCCATTTCCTATATATTCCACTCCCCTCCATCCTCCTCCCTCCCTCCCATCTTGGCACCTCCTGGATGACGGGTCATCCCTGCATCCTGTCCACTGCCCTGGGTTAGAAGTAGTGTCGCAGTAGTGGATCAGTAAAAATTACTTTTGCATTGCTCACATTCGGGAATTTTAAAATTTGCCCACTTTTAGTTTTTTCTTTGGCATCCCTTTGGTATTGTATTTTGTCATAGTAACCAGTGTTTCTGTCCTTAAGGATGGTATTCTGTATACCCAGTATAGTGTCAAAGGTGGTCATAGAAATGGGAAGGAGAATTTTAGGTAAATTTTTAGAAGTGCATACCTGTGCAATATACCAATAGAAAATTAATTATAAATTTTGTAAATTATAATACATCAATTTAATATGCGATTTTCTTGACAGAAATTAATAAGAAAAGTTTCTAGAACTGATTTATTAATGAACGAAGTCACAGTGGTTGAATGATATGCCATGTTTGATTTGATAGATGCCAAGGTCAAAGAAATGAAAGGACAAATTTGTCTACTCTAACCTACCTAACTTACGTAACCTAACCTACCCAACTTACGTAACCTATATTTAGTAATTCGGCACCTCAAATTCTAAAGATCATCTGGTTCATTGTTGTCACAGATGCTGACAGTTTTTATTATTGTACCTCAGGCAATTAACAGACGACAGCAGAACCCTGTGTTCTCTCAAAAAGTCCAAGGAAGCCCTATTGTCTTTGTAACAGCTTGTTAACGTCACCTGGAGTTGGAGAACACCTGGTCCACATGAAATCCATCGTCTAATTGACAGTGACTGGACTGGACAGATGACAACATGGCATCTGGACTGTATCCTAGTGGCTTCATTCATAAGTAGATTTGCTTGTAGCAAAGTTTTTTGTTATTTATTTCTGCCAAGAAAATCACATATTATGTTCATGTATTATAATTTACAAAATATTTAATTTTCTAATGCTATATCATGTAGGTGTGCACAACTAAAATAATAATGGATTTTATGAGATGTCAATCTCCTTTATCACTATTGTTATGGCAGCCAATCTTACCATACCCCCAGTGAATTTGTGGCCTTATATTGTATATAATATGCCTGTATGTTATTTTGGTATTATTTTTTAGAATTACACACCTATGCAGTATAACATTAGAAAATTTAATATTTTTATAAATTATAATACAACAATGTAATAGATATTTTTCTTGGTGGAAATCAATATCATAAAGCATTGCTAAAAGCTATGGAGAAACGAATGAAATTACGTAGACTCCTTTAGACGCCAACTTTGTTTTGATAGATTCAGAGGTTAGAGACAATGACAATGGCCTGATGATGTCTAGAATTACAGGTACTGCATTATTAAATGCAGGTTAGGTTAAGTTACCTTTGTTAGATTTTATTCATTTTTGTTTTTTCTCCATTTGATTTCTTTTTTACCCCCATGTCCCCCCCCCTATTTACACAGTTAGAGCTGACAACTGGCAACTGCCCCACCAACATACACCACTATCCAAAATTTCTTCCCGGAGATCTATGGGAGGCCTTGAGAGCCATTACCATACACTCTAAGGTTGTAGTTTAGGCTACGTAAGAAAGATAAAAAAATATATATATATTGTTACGGGCGGCTGGTATGTGAAGATATCTAATATTACGTTACAATATATATATAAAACAATTGTCCCTGTTTGTGCCTAAAAGTGGTGCTATGTTTTTTTTTTTTTTTTTTTTTTTTTTTGCCAGACAACTAGCTATGCATGTGCAGTAGACTTGTTTCCAGCATGACCTGGCAATCCCCAGATGATCGATCAAGCTGCAGCATTGTTCTCTAGTGTATTTTGTGATATTGAAAACACCTGGTGGGCCATCCAAGAGCATTTGTCATGCTCCACCATGATGTCATTCATCATTATCCAGGTCGTCTGTGGGACAAAGACTTTGTGGCCATGGTATGGCCATTTTGTGCCAGAATCGTGCACTGTGTTTGACCTGGTTTAAATGGGTGAGTTTGACAATGGGCCAAGTCTGCAGACAACTTTGCATGAGCATGGATTGTTATTCGGAGAGGAATCATTAATTCCAATGTTGAGTTCTTTTATATTTGCTACCACCATGGTTTGGTTTCTGCAGCGTTGGTATATGAATGATCTGAATCGATGCGGTGCATGTGTATGTACACTGGCTAGCATGCCTCCTATTTGGTTCACAATCTTGGCTCCAGGTATTTGAAGTAGACTTGTGTTGTTGGTTTTTCAATTCAGATTTGGGGCTGGAGATGAGATGGGAATTATTGATTTTTCTTGCATCTACAGGGCTGCACAGAATTAATGGAGCTGATTTTCTAATTCACTCTTGATTCTAGTCATGGTATGGTTGATATTGTTTTGATATCTGGTACCAGTATGATGTCAGTCCACAGTTAAATTGGCTTTGTGCAACAGACATATTTTTGAAAGTGTTACATACATGTACATTGAATCTGCTTTCTTTCAGGTGAATGCCTACATATGGCCCAGGAAGGATGACCAGAATGTGCATCTTGATCACATCTGCACTCTTGGAACTGCTGTCTCAACCATTAGAAGCTACCTGGAATTCTGCCTTGTCAAACCAAGTATGAAAATATGCCCTGGCAATCTGTGGACATTGCCATGTTACTCATGTGAAGTGCTCAACAAAATGCTAAGTTGTCCCTTAAAAATTACATGACTGATTGGCTTTAAAATTACGAGTTAGGCTGGAGTTCTGAGATAGTTGATATTGTCGGAATTTTTTTTAAAGCCACATTGATGGCTACCCCCTGTGTAGGGGGAAAAAAGCCTTTGGTATATGTATGTATGTACATTGATGTGATGTGGTATCTTGACAGGCATTATTCTACTCTTGCTGGCAGGGCAGGGAGATCTGCATTCCTTATCTGCTGGGCTCCATCCAAGGTTACAACAACCCACAAAACAGAAAACAGATAAAGAGGACTATTGACTCTATGCCAACAAGGTAAACTTGAAACATCTTCTTTGTTCACTCAAGTGGGTCTTCATACATTAAGAATAAGAAATGGGCTGGTGTGAAAGAAGCAGTTCTAAGGCTTGCTGATAACCTCAGAAAATGTGCAAACTGCTATTGCTATTAGGAAAAAACAGAAAAAGTTGTGTTTTGTTGCAGATATTAATGAGGACTGGAAAATTCTTCACACTAGTGCCCCACCAAATACAGGCCTTCAAGCCAAATATCACACACTGCATCAAGCCATTTCTTCTTCTTTCTACCCGCCCATCTTAACCACTTCAGTACGAGTCAAATTCTCGCATGCAGCATAGGTTGCCATACGTATGTTGCATCACTCTACTTGCATTATAAAATATAGTCACTGCTGTATTACTTGTTCTCTTTTACTGTGAGTTATGACAAACACAGGAAATGTGATCAAACCAGTTCGCAGAATCCAGTGGTAGCTCATGTACAACTACAAAAAATATAATCAAGACACCGATGCTGGCATCCTTGTGTACTCACTCGCTCCTCATGATATCTATGTAGTCGTCATCGTACCGAAGTGGTTAATGACTTTTACCCTGCTGACTGGAGGAGGCATCATGAGTATATGAAATTTCTTTTTGTACCAGTTCAGTGTGCAAAATTTACAGGGTGAAAAGAACATTTGCATTTCCTTTGGAGGGTCAGTGGAGTTACCAGTGAGGGAGAATGAATGATAGTGTGTCAGAAAGTGAGGAACAGTCTGCAGTCACAAATGCCAAAGTACCGTCCCTGTGCAACGAAATGAGAATTTAAGCTCAAATCTGGGACAGTGTATGAAGTTGAAATTCCTGCCCTGTGTAAAATCTACCGTACCCTCACTGGCGACTCTTCTGATCCAAAATGTCTTACTGAATCCATAGTTGATGGTCGACTCAAAGAGGCTCTTGCTCTTGAGGACCTAGATATTACCTGGGGATTTACCTGTATCAAATAGTGGAAGAAGTGGGGACACCTGCAATATTTTTCTTCAAGAGTGCCAAAGGTATATAAATGGTCATGTTGATAGAGCTATAGATGAGTGGAGGCAAGGTCAGGTAGTTGGTGGGGACCCTGTGGTTCACATGGCCCAAGCATTAGATGCCAAACCTCTGCATGAAAATGTTTCAGCAAGGTCCCCACCAGGTACCCCTATATCCTCAGTGCAATGGTTGCACTTTTGATTTTGGCCTAGGACATCATGTCAGTGTTTAACACACACAGGCAAGCTAAAAATTAAGTACATGATACAAGCAAATTCAGATGTGCATGGATAATGTTCATGCTTGCTTCAGTTCAGCGTACTTCTGTTATGGAAAAGAATTTGCTTGCAAGTTCAAAGATCATGTTGTGTTTGTATCATCTGCTGTAGAGAGGGGTAGGCAAGTTCTGTGTAATTTGAATAAAAGATTTCAAGTTATGGATCATGACTTCACTAAATTTTCTGACACCCAGTGTACACTTCTTTATTGATATGCCTGAAGATGTGGAAGGTGGCTACTACAGTGGCAAGGACAATGTAAGACTGAAGGAAAATGCTTTTCAACCAAGTTCTGCTATTAGACATGCAATTGAATTAGGGAGCATTTTTGAAAAAGACATTGGCTCCCTGAAGCCCATCATCCTTATGTACACAGATGGCCCAGCCCTTAACCCAACATTTTAAAGGACACAATTGGCTTTATTAGCATTGTTCAGGGCAATTGATTTTGACTTGGTTTGTGCCATATGTATACCACCAAATAATTTGTGAAAAGCCTGACAGAGAGAATGATGAGTATTCAGAACCTAGGGCTAAAGGGGTTGGGTTGATGAGGAACCCCACAAAGTATGATAAGGAACTAGAATCTGTGTTAAAAAAAAAGCTAGCTGAGTCACATGCAGGAAGTTTTGAATGCTGTTTCTGCCCCCCAAGGAACTCATGGAGACAGTCTTCCAGGAGCTTCAGTTTAGAGGAGGAGAGAGAAAAAAAATCAACCTTCAGCTGTAGCGGAAATTGATGCTTTGGTCCAGCATCTAAGTGTGATAGACTTTTCTTTAGCCAAGATTGCCATCCAAAAGAAGGACCTGAAAAAGCATGCAGACTTAAGTGAGTTTTGATATTCATTGAAAGTCAGTCCAATATATGTCTAATGTTAAGAAGTGTGGAAATGTTGACTACATATTCAAATGCAAAGCCCTAAGACTTCCTGTTCTACTTTTATTTATTTATTTATTTATTTTTTTCTGAAATACACCACTTGCCTGATCCAATCCAAGCTTTGGGTGGTGAACATTATCAGAGCTTTGAAAATGTGTGTGGAAAAGTCTACTACTGAAGGTCACAGACCCTCCTTGGGAAAGAAATGCAATGGCAGAGAGGGTATGCCCTTTCCTCCTCCACCACAGTTTGCCAAAACCACAAAAAACTGATTCAGTGCAATGAATGTTCAAGATGAGTGATGTGCTCTCAGAAAAACCTGAGTCGTGACCAAAAGGAGCAACTTGATGCTGTCCTGTAGGGCAAATTTAGTGATCTTTGCCATACTGACCTGAGTTTTTGTGCAGGGAAACCTGTCTTACATAACCCCAATGGAAAAACCATATTATAGTGCTTGCAATGATTGCCTTTGTTTCCAGTGTGGCTGTGAAGATGATCTTACTTTGGGTCTTGTATTTTATCCTCTATGCACACTGCAAGGAATTGGGTGTTCACCCATCTGCAAGGGTGATCAAACCCTTAAAACCAAAGTAGTTGAAATGAGTGAAATGAATTTAACATATGATTTTATATGTTTTATTAAATAAACGACTGTATAGACGACACTGCATTTGTAGCAGGATCAGAGAAGCAATTAAGGAAATTGTGACAGAGTTTGGGAAGGTGTGCAAAAGAAGGAAGTTGAAGATAAGTGTGGGTAAAAGTAAGGTGATGAGATATACAAGGAGAGAGGATAGCAGCAAATTGGACTTGAGTATTAAGGGAGAGAGACTGAAGAAATAGATAGCTTTAGATACTTGGGGGCAAATGTGGCGGGAAAGGGGGGAGTGGAGGTAGAGGTAGGTTGAGAGAAGCTAGTAATTGCCTTGGGGGATTAAAAAGTGTAATGAGAAATAGACATTTGGGAATGGATACTAAGAGGAGATTGTATGAAGGAGTGATTGTTCTGACAGCACTGTATGGGGTAGAAACATGGAACATAAGAGAGGAAAAGCTTAAATGTGTTTGAGATGAAATGCCTGAGTAGTATGGTAAGGTTTACTAGGCTGGATAGAGTAAGAAATGAGGAGATTGGAGGTGGAAAGGAAATTGGGAGATACAGTTGATGAAAGAGTATTGCAATGGTTTGGACACATGGAAAGAATGAGTGAAGAAAGATTAGTAAAAGAAGTGTGGAAGGTCAGAGGTGGAAGGAGTGAACATGTGGGGGCAACCAAGGATGAGATGGATAGACGGGGTAAAAGGGGAATGTCTGTTGAGGAAGGAAGGGAGAAGACAGAAGGTAGGGGTGAGTGGAGAATGGTTATGTATGGGTGATGCTGTGAGGCATGGAAGGGACTGGACGGTGGGGAGGGAGTATGTGTGAATGATATTTTGACGCAGCCTATAGGGTTTTCTCCCCATCTTCTCTTTCTGTATGAGGGGATGGAGAGGGGGTTGCTGATTAAATGAAGTTGCCTTCCTGTGGATGTGCTGTGTCTTGCTGCATTGCTTCTGACCCAGGGCAGTGGGCGAGATGCAGGGATGACCCATCATCTAGGAGGAGCCAAGAAAAGAGGGAGGGAGGGGTAGTGAATGGGAGTGGTGTATGTGGGGATGAAATGTGTGGGAGTGGATTTATGCCTTTGACTTTGGCTACCTCCCTTGTAAGGGGGGAAAAACCCTTTGGTATATGTATGTATGTATTAAATAAACCTACCTTTACATGTAAAAGCGAGTTAAAAAAAATTGTCTTTGGATTGGTAAACCTAGTTGTGACTGTACCGGATAATCTGATGAGAGCTATGATGCTGCCATAAATGACACTTATGGTTGTCAGATTACCCAGTATTGCTGAAAAAAGTGCCTCTCCCTTGACAATTTTGGGGAACCTTCTGGACAATGATATATATATATGGAGCAGAAACATGGAACATCCTAATACTCTTTCATCAACCCTGTCTCCCAACTCCCTTTCCACTCCTGTTCTCCACCTCACCTCCTCATTTCTCACTCTATCTAGCCTAGTAACCCCCATCATGCTTCTCAGACACCTCATCTCAAACACATTCAAACTCTTCCTCTCTTCCTCTCTTATGTTCCATGTTTCTGCCCCATACAGTGCTGTTGGCACAATCACTCCTTCATACAGTCTCCTCTTAGCATCCATTCCCAAATGTCTATTCCTCATTACACTTTTTAATCCACCAAGGCATTTACTCGCTTCTCTCAATCTACATTCTACCTCCACCTTCACTCCACCCTTTCCTGCCACATTTGCACCCAAGTATCTAAAACTATCCACTTCCTCCAGTCGCTCTCCTTTAATGCTCACTTCCAGTCTACTGCCACTTTCACCCTTTGTACATCTCATCACCTTACTTTTACCCACATTTATCTTTAGCTTTCTTCTATCACATACTCTCCCAAACTCTGTCACCAACTTCCTCAATCCCTCCTCCGACCCTGCTACAAGCGCAGTGTCGTCTGCAAACAACAGTTGGCTCACTTCCCACTTTTCTCCATTTTCTTTATCCATCTCCAATTCCTGACCCACTACCCTTGCATTTACCTCTCACACTACCCCATCCCATATGTATGTATATATATATATATATATAATATATATATATATATATATATATATATATATATATATATATATATATATATATATATATAAAAGAACATAAATGGATGAATTGGATGACATTGTTGAAAGGAATATTTCTTGCAACTGTCCCATTCATTAGAGGATAAGGAGGGGGTCACCATATGATGAAACAAAGGCCTTGATCTGGAGCTATACCTTTCTGCACTGCATTTGACCCAAGCATTATGTCAGCAGGCAGGTTGACCCTTCATCCTCAAGGTGCTGATATGGGAAGGAGGTGTAGGTGTATTTACCATGTTGTATTATACAGGAAAGGGAGCTATGCTCATAGTGACCTGTCTTTGTATCTCGCAACATCTAGTTTGTTTCTAAATTCTTGTATGGTGTTTGCACACACAATTTTTTTGTACAGTTTGTACCAAGGGATGTAAATAGAGAGGGGGGGGGACTGGCATGTAAGTGAAGCAGCCCTCTTGTGGATGTACTGTGTCTTACTGCATTGCTTCTGACCCAGGCAATGGGTAGGAGACCACGATGACTCTTTATACATGAGGAGCTAAGATGAGAGGGAAACGAGGGTGATGGGTGGGAGTATATGAGTGACTAAGACTTGGCTACCTCCCTTATGAGGGGGAAAAAAGCCCTCAGTGTATAGATAGTGTTTACCAAGTTGTACTAAAAAAATCCTTCTTAAGGGAAGAACCACATATACTTGTATTTAGGGCACCAACCAACACTAAGACAGTAGGTCTGGTCACAGAATCAAACTGCTCCAAATGCAACCATCACACAGAGGGCACTGAGCATTTCATCTTACACAGCCCTACAACAACTGTTCTTAGATAACAAACACAATATTTCCTTTTTGAGTGACATGGGTCAGTCGGGTGACTGTTGCCAGTTATCTGGGGGGTGTGGGTCTTCTGGAAAAGATCTGGGGTATTGGATTCATTGATAATGTTCAAGAAAAGACTTGTGCTCATGGGGTCTTTTCCCTGTCTCTATTAATAAAACATAATCTTGAATTGATTTGTATAAACTATACTATTTTCTCTTTTAGTTGTTCCATAAGGTGACACATTAGAAGGGAAAACTTTCTTAATATTCACCATCATTCCTTTGAGATTCTCTATACAATAATTGACTTCAATTTAGTGGTATTAACCTCTAGTTTGTTCATCATCTTGGTTTTATATTTCAGTTATTTTTCCATATTAAATAATGAATTTTGGAAGCTTGCTGGCTGAGCAGGTCAGGGTGCCATTACTTGTGGCAAAGGTCGAGGGGATGGTGGTTCGAATCCTGCCACCGGCGAAGTTGAACCAAGGGCATGGTTCATTAAATTCCATGCTAAGTCCTCTGTGAGGGGCACCATCCTAGCCTTCCAATAGGAGGGAGTTTGTGGCGTTAAACCATATCAAATAATGAATTTGTGATTTCTGTTCAACCTTGTGTGTAGTTTCTTTTTCTAAATGTTTCTAAATTCCTCAGCTTGGCTGAAAAAGGTAATTTGCCATATTTTTTAATCCCTTATGGATGAGTTTCTCAGAAGTTGAGCATAATAGTGAGGCATGAGCCAGGGCAAAATCATTGAGTAATCACTCAGCCAGCAAGAGTGAAAGGAATTAAGATGAACAATAACTTGTTTCTGCAAAGATTGCAGGCTTACTTATGTGTGCTAATCTTTTTCAGCTTGTGTTGTGTAATGGAAGTGACCTCCTTGGGCTACTAATGTTATCTGTGATTCATCTAGAATTGAAAAAGTGGTATGGAAATCGAGTGACATTCTTGAGTTTGATAGTATTTCACTAAAGTAGTGTAATATAATGGATAGGGTAATAGGGAAGTATGACATGCTATCTATCTATATACCAAGGGCTTTTTTCCCCCTTATAAGGGAGGTGGCCAAGTCAGAAGGCATGTACCCTGTCCTACCTCTCATTTTAGCTCCTCATGGATGAAGGGTCATCCCAGCCTCCAGCCCACCACTCTGGGTCAGAGGCAGTGCTGCAAGACACAGTACATCCACAGCAAGGCCACTTCACTTAATTAGTGACCCCCCCCGCCACCTTCCATCTCCTTATGTGGAAAATAGAAAAGGTGGGGAGAAATCCCTTTGGGCTGCATCAGAGTATCATTCACACATAACCACTCCCTACTCTCCCTCCCCATCCCCCACTCCTTTCCTTGGTTACAGTATCATCTATATACAGCCATTCTCCACTCACCCCTATACCCTGCTTTCTCCCTTTCTTGCTCACTGGACATCCCCCTCTTGTGTACATACATACATACATATACCAAAGGCATTTTCCCCCTTACATGGGGTGTAGCCAAAAAGAAAAAGGCATAGAAACCACTCTCACCCATTCCATTCCCTACATATTCCACTCCCCTCCACCCTCCTTCCTCCCTCTTATCTTGCAACTCCTGGATGATGGGTCATCCCTGCATCCTGTCCACTGCCCTGGGTCAGAAGCAGTGTTGCAAGACACAGCACATCCACAGCTAGGCCGCTTCATAAATTCAGCGATCCCCCCTCTCTGTCCCCTCATGCAGAAAAGGAGAAGACGGGGAGAAATCCCTTTGGGCTGTGTCAAATTTTTTCTCATACATACTTCTTCACTCCACATCCCCCACCCACTCCCCCTCATGCATCACAGCATCACCCATACACAACCCTTCTCCATTCACCCCTATCTTCTGTCCTCTCCCGTCCTTCCTCCACAGACATTCCTCTCTTTTGTAATGCCCCTTTCACCCCATCCATCCATCTCTCAATACTTGCATACTAGGAAAGAATAAAAGCAGAGAAAATGACACATACCACCATAAGGTCTCTTCTCTTTAGCCTTTTGGTACAAATTTTGAAGGATTGCCTCAGCCTTGCCCTTGCTTAGATTCACTTCTTTCACCATTATGTTGTTTTTCACAACCACACATTTCATCTTCTTTCTTCTTCAGATGGCGTATCTGTTATTCCCCAACTATGTATCAACATTTCTTGGGAGTTAGGTCTCTGCTAAGCACTAAATACCAGATTGATTTACCATCAATAATTTATCTATAACCTGGCAGATAACTATCAACATTAGCAGTCTAATTTTAATTTCCTTATAGTGCTTCTGACCCAGGGCAATGGACAGGATGCAGGGATGACCTGTCATCCAGTAGGTGCCAAGATAAGAGGGAGGGTGGAGGAGAGTGGAATATATAGGAAATGGAATGGGTGGGAGTGGTTTCTATGCATTTTTCTTTTTGGCTATCCCTGTGTAAGGGGGAAAAAGCCTTTGGTATATATGTATGTATGTATGCTTCCTGTGCTATATCACTACTACCTCTTTTGAAATCATTTCTTCTAACCCTGATGGAGAACTCTAAAAAAATAGCTCCTGTGTTTCTTCTCATTTAATTTTTTACCTCTGCTTCCTTTATAAGTTTGTGTCTTTGCACATTTATCCTCAGTGTTGTCTTTCTTAATCCAAATGGTTTTATATTATTTCTTCCCTGCTAACTTTAAGACTTGATGATTACCTCATTTGCTATATCTTGTGACTGATTATTTTTGTTGGATGTAAGCCTCTTGTACTGACTACATAAATACAACATCAATCTGATCACTCACATTCAGGTCATGTTTCATAATCATGAAGGTAATTTCCATGACCTTTTGCATCTCATGTTCCTAGCATATCTTCCATGAAATAATGTGGTCTTCCTACCAGTAAACCATTATTGTGACTAATGTGTAACATGTATTTAAGTACTTGCATATTGGTGGGAGTGGTTTTTATGCTAATGTATGATATGTATTTAAGTACTTGCCTATTGATGGGAGTGGTTTTTATGCCTTTGTGTTTTGGCTACCTCCCTTATAAGGGGGAAAAAAGCCTTTGGTATATGTATGTATATTGGTTCTAGGGAACCATCTTAATGTTAACTTTCATTCCTTGTCTTCTCTTTTCATAGATGGAGGAAGAAATTGGGAAAGAAGGTCCAATACGAAGCATCTTTCTTGCCGAGTTCCATCCTGATATAGGACCAATTATTTCTTACCAATATCCAGAAGGAGCTGTTACCAAGGAAATTTTTGATGCTGTCAATGTGTACATTATTCCAAAGGCTCACATACAGAAGCAAGTGATAACTGTTAATGTTCTTGGACACAAAATTACAGGATATCCAAATGAGATCAAGAACCAAAAATATGCCAGAAATGCTCTCATATTTAATTTGTGCTTTGTCTGTGGTGCAAGTTCGAGGACCGTACAGTATGAACCAGTTGTTAAAAAACTTTCTGAATACTTAGAAAACTTAGAATTAGAAAATCAGTTCCTATCGAGTGATGACACAAGATGCCAACTTCTTGGGATATTGAAAAAAATATTACAGGATTTAAATGCAAAGGGTAGTTGCACACTTTCCATAAGACTGAGAGACCGAAGTATTAATGAGGGGAAGGACAGGAGAGCTACGATGCATGATGTAGGTGATAGGAAATATAGTTTGGTCAGTGACAGAAGACAGATTGAGAATGACAGAAAAGGTATTCATGGAAGAAGAATGAGCATGGTCTGTGATCGTAAGAAAGTAGAGCCAGTTGTGAAACCAAGTTCCAAAAGTCTGGATGAGGAGTTTGAGCAAAGACAGAACTCCATAGATGGGGAATCCAAAGAGAAACACACTTCAATACTTCATCTCAAGGTTGTAAGAGTGTATAGAGATCCAGCAAGAGTATATGATTATCATGTTCCCATTTTAGTGTCAGAGAGAGTGCTACAAAGAACTGATCTCTGGGATCTGACAACTCAACAAATTCTGTCATATATTGATGGCTATTCTCATGTTGCCAAGATTGCTGCTGCTGCTGATGTTGAAAATAATCTTGTGAAGGTATGTATTGATACAAAAAAAATTATATTTTGTGTCCTGAACATAAAGACTTTTATACAATGAATGTATTTACCTAATTGTAACTCGTAGGAAAGGGACCAGTCTATTACTCTCCAGCTATCATACTTACATACATACATACATATACCAAGGTTTTTCCCCCTTACAAGGGAGGTAGCCAAAAAGGAAAAGGCATAAAATCATTCCCACCCATTCCATCCCTCCCTCTTATCTTAGCACCTCCCGGATGACGGGTCATCCCTGCACCCTGTCCACTGCCCTGGGTCAGAAGCAGTGTCGCAAGACACAGCACATCCACAGCAAGGCCACTTCATTAAATCGGCGACCCCCCCCTCTCTGTCCCCCCATGCATAAAAGGAGAAGACGGGGAGAAATCCCTTCGGGCTGTGTCAAATTTTGCTCACACATACTACCTCACCCCCCATCCCCCCACCCATTCCACCTCATGCATCACATCATCCATATACAACCATTCTCCATTCACCCCTGTCTTCTGTCCTCTCCCGTCCTTCCTCAACAGACATTCCCCTCTTCCCCAAAGCCCCCTTCACCCCATCCATCCACCTCATCCTAGGACATCCCCTCATGTTCACTCCCTCCACATCTGCCTTCCATACCTCTTTTACCAGTCTTTCTTCACTCATACTTTCCATGTGTCCAAACAATCATACATAGCTTCAAATTAAAATATGTTTTCAATGTGGGTTATATTTCCTTATTCTCTAATTATCATAATTAGATTTAACCCCTTCCATACGGTGACGCCTACGTAGGCGTCATGAGAAGCAAGTGGGTATGCGATGATGCCGACGTCGGCGTCTTGATTATATTTATTGTAGTTGTACCTACGTAACCTCCATTCTCTCTAAACTGGCTTCATCATATTTTCTATGGTTATAAAGATTCACGGGTGAAAGAGAACGAACGATTGAGCACTGACTTTATTTTTTATAATGCGATTATTATGACGCATCATCTCATGTCGGGCAGCTAATGCTGGCAGACGTGCGATGTGCCCCGGAGTGAAGAGGTTAAATTAATTCCAGCTTGATCTTGCTTTTACCCGTTTGAGATATTGGTTGCATGTTATTGTACAGTAAAATCTGCTTAGTAGCATGTAGCTGATACTTTAGGGTTAATATGGGGCACCCCTATGGACCAGAGCCACACATCATTTTGTTAATGATAGAGGAATGATCTACTCAGAGGGAAATGATGTTACTTTATTGTACTGCAACTGTCCCTCTGTTATGCTGCCCCCCTCCCACTCTTAATACTGTCCTGTACCATTTCTCTGAATATATATTTCCGTTTTCACCTACCCCCCCTGTGGTCAGGGGAAGAAAGAATACTGCCACCGAGTTTACCCACTCAGGTTATAAAGGCAGCTAAAATGGGATGGAGTGATGGGACTAGGCATCTTCCTCTCTGTTATCCTGATGGGTACATTCCTATGAAAAGTCAAGGGATAAGACGGTCTGGGAGGACTTTTCCAATTAGAACACTAAGGTTTGGATCTTTTAATGTGTGTGGGTGTGGTACAGATGAGAGTAAAAGGGAAGAGGTAGGCAGTATGTTTGTGAGCAGAAAGAATGATGTGTTGGCAATAAGTGTAACTAAGTTGAAAGGGAGGGGTGACTTTGAGTATGGGAGTGAGGAGAGGACGAGGGAGGGAAGGGGTGGCTATACTAATATTTACCTAGTTGTATTATACGGGAAGGGGAGCTATGGTCGTGGTGACCCGTTTTTGTATCTTGCAAGATCAAGTTTGTTCTTAAATTGTTGTATTGTGTTTGCACACACTATTTCTTCATCCAATTTGTTCAATACCTCTATCACTGTATGTGGAAAGCTGTTCTTTTTCAGGTCTCTTCTGTAGTTATCCTTTTTGAGTTTCATTGCATGTCTTCTTGTTTTTCCTCTGTCCCGTTTTAATAGGTGTATGGTGTATGGTGGAGTGGAAGGTTTCTTCAAGATTAATGTGGATGAAGGTGAAACTGGGAAGGGAGATGTGGGCCTGGGTCTTTGTGAGCACATATGGACCGGGTAGTTAGAAGAGTGTAGAGGAAAGGAAGATATTTTGCATATGAGAAATAGACATCTGGGAATGGATGCTAAGAGGAGGTTATATGAAGCAGTGATTGTGCCAACAGCACTGTATTTGGTGGTTGTGGAGGAAGAGAAGAGAGTATCTGTGTGTAATAAAGGTCTTTGGGTGTAGTTCTAATGTTTCTTGGTGTGTGTGGGTGTTCTGCTATGTAGTGTAGCGGGTGTGATGTGTTTGTGGTGGCTGCGGTAAGTGTTTGTGTGCCTCTCATGTCGAGGTGGTCCTTGACTTTGAGGACTTGTTTCATGGTGTAAATGGTCTGTAGGTGTTGTATTTGTGCAGCCTGTAATTGTTTTTAGGGCTTTGTTTTGTATGATTTGAAGGGTGTTGTGGTGTGTCTCACTGAGATTAGGAGCCCATGCAGGACTCGCATAATTCATCACTGAGCGTATGCATTGTTTGTATATTGTTATATTAGTTTCTTTGTTTTGTCCAAATGTTGTTCCAGTGATTGACTTAAGTGCGTTAAGTCTAGGTGTGCATTTGTTTTTTATGTTTGTGATGTGTTGTTTGAAAGACATGGATGTATCGTATGTTACACCAAGAATTTTCGGTGTGTTTGTGTGTGGTATTAGAGTGTTGTTGATGTAGAGATGAGGTATGTATTTGTGTTCTTTTGTCCAGTTGGTGATTTGGTTGGAGCTATTTTGAGTCTGTTTGTGATGAACCATGTGTTGAGTGTGTCAAGGTATGGCTGGATTATTTCTGCAGCTTTGTCTGTGTTACGATGTGTGCATGTGATTGTTATGTCATCTGCGTAGGAAGAGATTTGTATTTCTGAGGTGTCTGGTGTGGGTAAGTCATGCATGTATAGATTAAATAGTGTGGGGGATAGAACTGAGCCCTGTGGTACTCCGTTCCTAATGTTTCTGATGTGCGATGATTGGCCATTATATGACACATGAGCATTCCTGCCTGCCAGATAATTGGCCAGCCATCTTTTGGTGTTATTGTGCATGTCTGTGTTATATATTTTATTTGTTAGGTTGTGGCGGGGGATAGCATCAAAAGCTTTACTAATGTCCAATGTTATAAGAAGTGTTCTGTTTCTGTTCTGTTTTATAAGAAGTGTTTCCAGCCTCCGGAAACATATTCATAATCATATCACTCACCGCTCAATTAACACACTGAAAGACAACACACTGCTGCATGCCAGACCCCCTGATATCCACCCTTCTGAATCCTCTCTCCCACGAAAGGACAGAGTCCACTTGGCCAGACTGCGATGCGGTCACCACCCAGCACTTCTAAGCTACCAGAAGAGGCTGGACGACCGTGTTGTGAACAGCTGCCCAGGATGTAACACTTCACCCCATACCATACAACACATAATGGAAGACTGCATTATACACAATCATGCACGCAAACAACACAACATACACTCTATAAAGGATTTGTGGGAAAACCCAGTTTCGGCTGTGGCCTTCCTTGGGGAGACGGGACTGCTCGAACAGACAGTCTAGGGAACGACAACAACAACAACAACAACAACAACAGCACTGTATGGGGAAGAAACATGGAACATAAGAGAGGAAGAGAGAAAGAGTTTGAATGTGTTTGAGATGAAATGTCTGAGAAGTATGATAGGGGTTACTAGGCTAGATAGAGTGAGAAATGAGGAGGTGAGGAGGACAACAGGGGTGGAAATGGAGCTGGGAGATAGGGTTGATGAAAGAATATTGGGATAGTTTGGACACATGGAAAGAATGAATGAAGAAAGATTAGTAAAAGAGGTGTGGAAGGTGTGAATATGAGAGGACGTCCTAGGATGAGATGGATGGATGGGGTGAAAGGGGCATTACAAAAGAGAGGAATGTCTGTTGAGGAAGGACGGGAGAGGACAGAAGATAGGGGTGAATGGAGAAGAGTTGTGTATGGATGATGCTGTGATGCATGAGGGGGAGTGGGTGGGGGATGGGAGGTGAGGAAGTATGAGAAAAAATTTGATGCAGCCTGAAGGGATTTCTCCCTGTCTTCCCTTTTCTGTATGAGGGGACGGAGAGTTTTTTTTTTTTTTTTTTTTCCGATTTTATAAAGCGGCCTTACTGTGGATGTACTGTGTCTTGCGACACTGCTTCTGACCCAGGGCAGTGAACAGGATGCAGGGATGACCCATCATCCAGGAGGTGCCAAGATGAGAGGGAGGGTGGAGGGGAGTGGAATATGTAGGGAATGGAATGGGTGAGAGTGGTTTCTATGCCTTTTTCTTTTTGACTACCCAGCTTATAAGGGGGAAAAAGCCTTTGGTATATGTATGTATTTACCTAGTGGTATTTTACAGGACAAGAGCTATGCTCGTAGTGGCCCGTTTTCGTATCTCTCCGCATCCAGTTTATTCTTAACCACTTCAGTACGGGACTTAAATCTCGCGGGCACCAGCCAATGCCAGCCGTATGACGTGTCGTAATAATATTCGCATCATAAAATATAGTCACCGCTTATATCGATTGTTCTCTCTTTCACCCACGAATTTTGAAAACCACAGATAATGGGATTAAGGGCGCATTAGGGAGAATGTAAAAAAACAGGGACGACTACAATAAATATAATCAAGACGCCGATATGGCAGCGTCGCGAATCCACTTGCTCCTCATGACGCCTACGTGTGCGGCACCGTATGGAAGGGGTTAAAATCGTGTATAGTTTTGATATTCACTGTTTCTCCATTTAGTTTGTCCAGACACTCTATGTAGGAAGCTGTTCTTTTTCAGGTCTCTTCTATAAGTGTCCTTTAGTTTCTTTTCGTGTCCTCTTGTTTCTCTTCTGTCCCACTTTAATAAATCATCTCTATCGACGATTTCCATCCCTTTCACAATTCTGTAAATGGTCAATAAATAACCTCTTTCTCTTCTGTGTTCCAGTGTTGACAGATGTAATTTCTCCAATCTTTGTTCATGTGTCAGTTTTGACAGTGTAAGTGGCTATTAGGTCCATTGGCTCTAACACTTAGTAATTTTCATTCTTCTGAAGGCCCCATGCCTTGTCCTTCACTCAAAGCTTGAGGGGGTGAATTAAATGAGATTGATTTTTCTTATCT
Organism: Oratosquilla oratoria; assembly: GCF_046742065.1. Taxonomy (NCBI): domain Eukaryota; kingdom Metazoa; phylum Arthropoda; class Malacostraca; order Stomatopoda; family Squillidae; genus Oratosquilla; species Oratosquilla oratoria. The sequence continues at coordinate 50,985,970 of NC_134795.1, forward strand.
TCTTTCTTCTAAGTAAATGCACTTGGTTTTTGATCTACACCAAGGGACTCCCACCTGGGATCCTCTGACACCCACCAAGCCAAGTCTGCTCCGACATCACAATTTAATTCATCCAATAACTTTGAATGTTACAAATAAGTGCCACCCTTTAAGGGCGTGACTTTACCTCCATCCACCAATAATTTTTCTCCTCCACCCTTTTCTACAATCAGAAAGACTGTTATACTGTCTCAAGCAATACTGTTTACAGAAGCAATCTGTTGCAAGCGGAACTGGCTTATGTTTACAATTCGTCATATCATCACTTCTATTGATATCCTAACCTATGTTTACAAAACACAAGACGGCAGGTGAGAATATGCAACTGTGCATTTCCTATAACATGCAACTCTGCACTTCCTATCGGCCATTGTTTCAAAACATCCAAGTAATAAAATTTGCATATCTTTTCACCTACCCCTCTATCTACTTAAATGTCTACCTCTACCGGCCTCTTACAGTGCCATTTTTGTCTCTGCTCTTTGGATTCTTTCTAATTTTCTTATGTTCTTCTTTGTGCTGGGTGCCCACAATGTTGCGGCATATTCTAGTTTAGGTCTTATCAGTGTAACCACTATTTTTTTAACCATCTCCTCATCTATGTAGTCAAAGGCCACTTTCATTGATCTTAGTAAGTTAAAAGTCTCTCCAAATAATTTATTGACATTTATCAGGTGTCAAGTCGCTTGAGATGATTACTCCCAGGTCCCTTTCTGAATTGACTTTTTTGACTTCTTTGGAACATAAGAGAAGAAGAGAGGAGTTTGAATGTGTTTGAGATGAGGTGTCTGAGAAGTATGGTGGGGGTTACTAGGCTGGATAGAGTGAGAAATGAGGAGGTGAGGAGGAGAACAGGGGTGAAAAAGGAGCTGGGAGATAGGGTTGATGAAAGAATATTAGGATGGTTTGGACACATGGAAAGAATGAGTGAAGAAAGACTAGTAAAAGAAGTATGGAAGGCAGATGTGGAGGGAGTGAACATGAGGGGACGTCCTAGGATGAGGTGGATGGATGGGGTGAAGGGGGCTTTGGGGAAGAGGGGAATGTCTGTTGAGGAAGGAAGGGAGAGGACGGAAGACAGAGGTGAGTGGAGAATGGTTGTATATGGATGATGTTGTGATTGCATGAGGAGGAATGGGCAGGGGGGTGAGGGGGTGAGGTAGTATGTGTGAGCAAATTTTGACGCAGCCCAAAGGGATTTCTCCCCGTCCTCTCTTTATATGCAAGGGGGGTCGCCGATTAAATGAAGTGGCCTTGCTGTGGATGTGCTGTCTTGCGACACTTCTTCTGACCCAGGGCGGTGGGCAAGGTGCAGGGATGACCCGTCATCCAGGAGGTGCTCAGATGAGAGGGAGGGTGGGAGGGGTGTGGAGTGTATTTAGGGATGGAATGGGTGGGAATGATTTTATGCCTTTTCCTTTTTAGCTACCTCCCTTGTAAAGGGGAAAAAGCCTTGGTATATGTATGTATGTATGTACCTTATCAAATGCCTTCTGCAAATCCAAGAAGGCACAATCTACCCAGCCATCTCTTTCTTGTATTATCTCAATCTCAAGTAAAAGCAATTTAGGATTGTGGTACACGATCTTCCACTTTTAAAGCCAAATTGTTTAGGGTTTACTTTTTTATTTTCTTCCAAGTGTTTGGTCCATATATTTCTGATGACTTTTTCATGTATTTTTGCTATTGTGCTTGTAAGGGATACTGGTCTGAAATTTGTAGTATCTTCCCTATTTCTTCCTTTATATATTAGTACTGTGTTTGCATCTTTCCAATCTAGCAGTACCTTTCCTTCTTTGAATGAGGAGTCTATTATCTTGTATATTTTGTCTGTCAGTTCGTCTGTACAATCTTTCAGTATCCAATTTGTAATTTTGTCTGGTCCATGCAATTTTCTGACATCTAGTTTTTTTTTTGTTTTTTTCTTATTTCTTTTTGTGTTACCTTTATTTCTTTCAATTTGGGTGATCTTTCTTGTTTTGTATATTCCCAAAATTGTGAGCTCTCAATTGTAAAAACTGACCTGAAATGTCTGATCATGACATCTGCCATTTCTGTGTCATCTATATATTCTTTATCTTCTTCACACAATTTCACTATTTCATGTTTATCCTTTAGTTTTTCATTTATATATCTGTAAAAGAGTTTAGGTTGATCCTTACATTTGTCTATAATATATTTTTCATATACATACATATACCAAAGGCTTTCTCCCCCTACTCAGGGGGTAGCCAAAAAGAAAAAGGCATAGAAACCACTCCTACCTATTCCATTTCCTATATATTCCACTCCCCTCCACCCTCCCTCTTATCTTGGCACCTCCTGGATGACGGGTCATCCCTGCATCCTGTCCACTGCCCTGGTTCAGAAGCAGTGTCGCAAGACACAGCACATCCACAGCAAGGCCGCTTCATAAATTCGGCGACCCCACCCTCTCCGTCCCCTCATGCAGAAAAGGAGAAGACGGGGAGAAATCCCTTCGGGCTGCATCAATTTATTTCTCATACATACTCCCTCACCTCCCCATCCCCCACCCACTGCCCCCCCCCCTCCATGCATCACAGCATCATCCATACACAACCCTTCTCCATTCATCCCTATCTTCAGTACTCTCCTGTCCTTCCTCAACAGACATTTCCCTCTTTCCCAATGCCCCTTTCACCCCATCTGTCCATCTCATCCTAGGACACCCCCTCTGCCTCCAAACCTCTTTTACCAATCTTTCTTCACTCATTCTTTCCATGTGTCCAAACCATCCTAATACTCTTTCATCAACCCTATCTCCCAACTCCCTTTCCACCCCTGTTCTCCTCCTCATTTTTCTTTCTATCTGCCTAGTAACCTTCTCAGGCATTTCATCTCAAACACATTCAAATTCCTTCTCTCTCCCTCTCTTATGCTCCATGTTTCTACCCCTTACAGTGCTGTCAGCACAATCACTCCTTCATACAATATACAATAATAACAAACAAATAAACAAATAATATAAAATATTTATCATTATTATAATTTTTTCCACATCCAACCTAGTTATGGACCAAAAGGTCTCCTGTTGGCATGCTTCATTAAATCTGTGCCTCCCACCTCTCCATGTCCTCATGAAGAAATGGAAAAGATGGGGAGAAATTCTTTCAGACTAGTGATCTTATTTAATGTGTGTCTAAGGGAGGGTACAGTGCCAGAGGTGGAGGAGTGCCTGTATAGTTTTGCTTTACAAGGGAAATGAGTACAAATAAATTAGCAGTTTCAGAGGGATTAGTTTGTTGAGTGTGGTTGATAAGGCTTATGGAAGGGTTTTAATTGAGAAAATTAGGAGAGGAACAGAGGAAGTAATTGGTGAGGAACTGTGGGTTTAGGAAAGGTAGGGGTTGCATGGATCAGATTTTTTTAGTAAGACAGATATGTGAAAAAGCTTTAGGAGGTAATGATGTCATTAACCCCTCTGATACGATGACGCCTACGTAGGCGTCCTGAGGAGCAAGTGGGTACCCGAGGATGCCGATGTCGGCGTCTTGATTATGTATATTGTAGTTGTACCTGCGTGACCCCCATACTCTGTAAACTGGCTTCATCATATTTTCTATGGTTATCAAAACTCATGGGTGAAAGAGAATGAGCAATACAGCGGTAACTTTATTTTTTATAATGCGAGTATTATGATGCAACATCGCATGTCTGGCAGCTAATGCTGCCCGCGAGATTTTGGCCTGTATTGAAGGGGTTAAGGCCTATATGGATATAGAAAAGGCTTATGACAAAGTAGACAGGATGATGCTGTGGAAGGTTTTGCAGATATATGGGATCAGGAGAGAGCTGTTAATGATAGTTAAGAGTTTTTACAAGAGTAGTAGATCCTGTGTTAGAATTAGAAATGGAAAGAGCAAGAGCTTCGAAGTAGGTAGGGCTGTATCAAGGATATGTCATGTTCTTGTGGCTGTTCAACGTGCACATGGAGGAGGTGGTGCAAGAGGTAAATGAGAGAGTAATGGGGACTGGAAATGGTTAAAGAAAATGGAGAAAAATGGGAGGTGAGCCAGTTGTTTGCTGATGACAATGTGTGGCAGGGTCAGAGAGGTGATTAAGGGGGTTAGTAACAGAGTTTGGGAAGGTATGCAATAGGAGAAAGTTGAAGGTAAATGTGGGTAAAATGAAGATGATGAGATATACCTGTACAAGGATACAGGATGGCAGTGAGTTGGAAGTAAGTCCTAAAGGAGAGAGGCTGGAGGATAGCTTTAGGTATTTGGAGTTGCATGTGTCAGGAAAGGGAGTGGAGGTGAAGGTAAATTGTAAATTGAGAGAAGCAAGTAAATGCCTTTGGGGACTAAAAAGTGTATTGAGAAATAGGCAGTTGGGAAGGGATGCAAAGAGGTTATATGAAGGGATGATTGTGCCAACAGCACTGTATGGGGCAGACTTGGAATTTAAGAGGCAAATAGGAAAAGTTTGAATGTGTTTGAGATAAAATGTCTGAGAAGTATGGTAGGAGTTACAAGATTGGATAGAGTGAGAAATGAGGAGACGAGTAGGAGAACCGAAATAAATAAGAAGATGACAGACAGGGCTGATGAAAGAGTATTGTGATGGTTTGGACACATGGAAAGGAGTGAAGAAAGATTAGTAAAAGGTGTGGAAGGCAGATGTGGATGGAGTGACCTTGAGGGAACAACTAAGGATGAGATGGATGGAAGGGGTGTTGAGTTAGAGGGGAAGGTCTGTTGAGCAAGGTAGGGAGAAGGCAAGAGATAGGGGTGAGTGGAAAATGGCTCAGTATCAATGATCCTGTGATGCAAGAAAGGGAGGGGGTGGGGGTTAGGTAGTGTTTATTTGTGAATGATATTTTGAGTGAGGTGGCCTTGCTGTGTCTTGCCTCATTGCTTCTGACCCAGGACACTGGGTGGGATACAGGGATGACCTGTCATCCATGAGGAGCTAAGATGAAAGGGAGGAAAGTGTGGAGTGGAATGGGTTGGGAGTGGGTATATGCCTTTTGACTTGGCTACCTCCCTGGTGAGGGGGAAAAAAGCTTTTGGTATGTAGATAGATCCTGCCTTCTAAGCTGTTCCAGGTATTTATGTATCTGTATGGAAAACTATTTCTTCTGTATTTGACAACTTACTAGAATTGTCTACCTTCCTTTTACTACCTTCACTTTTAGTAGCATCTGCCCATATGTACTTTTTTCCCTCTGTCTACCTGATTTGTTACTCTTTACTCTTCACTTCCTTTTCAGAAATCTGTCAAACACGTACATCACCATATGTTATATAGCAATAAGCAGGAGTTGTCAGAGTTAGTTTCCAGTGAACTCTGATAGCACCAATCACCTGCTGTTTACTGTTGAAGTATTGACTTGTGAACATTTTGTATTTCTACAGCTGTGTGTGCAAAACTTGTTGTACTATGGAGTAGTCCAGCTTCTGCCAATCTTCCAGTATTCCAATTCATACACTGTTACTGGAGAAATATCAAGACTGTACAAGGACCGAGCTCTGCAAGAAGAATGTCAGAGAGCTGTATGTAAGAATGAAGCATCTCCAACATACCTCTCCAATATCATTAAGCTTTACTGCAGGTATCTAGTATATAATGTATCTGTGCTGTTCTAGTATGAGGTGATGACCCAAATGTAGGTATGTCATTGCATTTTTTTTTTTTATATTTTGAGAGAAACCCTTCTGCTGCAGTCTGGTGAATAGGGCCCTCACATGAGAGGGGGGCATATGCCCTGGGGCGGCACATTTAGAGGGCGGCAATTCTAGGAATATTTTACCCCAATATACAAAATTTGCATTAGAATCAACGGAATATGAAATATTTTTCCCTTATCCTTTCTGTAATAGGGACATTAAATACAATTTTTAAAATCCGTTTAATTATTTCGCAAACCATTAGCTAAAAATGGGCTGAAAGGGATGGTGGAGATGAGAAGTGGTGATGGGGGAGGGTGGGGGGCATCACTTAGCCATGTAAGGCCTCTGCTGGTGAAGTACAGAATTTGGTACTCCAATATCGAGTGCTTGTCTGAGTGTGTCTATAACCCTCTGTGGACTAGAGCTAGGAAACACAAATACACTTCTGCAGTCACAAATCCACAAACTGGTGAATTTTGCAAGACAACAAATGCAAGTGTGCAAACTCAGGTTATATTTCTAATGTTAGCCATAAAAAAGGATCCATAACATTAAAAACCAGGCCCAAGAAAGCAATATTGTAGAATAAATACAGTAGTACACATATACCAAAAAGCCCTCTCAATGAAGGATGGCCAAGGCAAAGCATACACCTTCCTTGCACCCATACAAAGATATATTTGTTATCCCTCTCCTCTTAGCTCCTCGTGGATGAAAGTTCATCCCTGTCCCTTGGGCCGGAGGCAATGCAGTAAGACACAGCAGGGCCTGAGAGCTGAAGCTTATCCTGACTCCTGATTACATGGCAACACCCAACCCCTCATCCATTCATGGGGTGACAGGGAGGATGATATACTCAACCTCACACTGCCAAGCAGCCAGTGGCAGCACTATTTGGTTTGGCCACACAGGAAATTTGATGACATATTTACATTTACAGTCTTTCTTCCACAGTGCAGACCTGCAAAATTGCTATGACATTGCTACAAATGCCAATTTGCAAATGAAAACCATACTTTTACAGATGGGGAATTTGTAATTTGTTGAAGTATTTACAGAGGTACTCACTATGGATGCATTGTGAGGCACTAGGGGTAGGTGGTTGTAATGTTTGAGTAGAGCATTGATGATGTAGTTTTTGTGATGCATCTGATTAGCTGTGCATATGTTTGTGTTGCAATATGATGAGTGGGTAGATTTCAGGGCTCATAATACTATATTATTTATTCAGCAGGGAGAAACCACTCAAGTTTTATTTTAAATTCCTCAGCCATATAGAATTTTAAATTTGTTTTCTTATACACAAAATGTGTGGTTGGTATCATCATGAATAGGAACTATACACATCAAAATCAAAGATGACCTGTTATCCACAAAACTCTAAGATTGAAGGGATGATAAATGGGTTTAGGATGAGGATGGGATGAATGAAGAATGCATAAATGGTTTGATTCAGCCACCCATCTTATAAAGAGGAATGGCCTTTAGTGTATGCATGTATATGTATCAGGAAGCTCGCTGGCTGAGCGGGTTAGGGCGTCGTTACTTGTGGCGAAGGTCGAGGTGAGGGCGGTTCGAATCCTGCCACCAGCGAAGTTGAACCAAGGGCATGGTTCATTAAATTCCACGCTACAAAGCCCTGTGAGGGGCACCGTCCTAGCCTCCCGATAGGGGGGAGTGTGTGACGTTAAACCAAATCATCATCATCATATATTTGTATACAATATACCTAAGTGTTCTTACATATATACATACAAATACCAAGGGCCTTTTCCTCCTTATAAGGGTGATAACCAAAATCAAAAGGCATAATTCCACTTTCATTTCAAAGTGTTCTTAAGATATGAAATTAATAACTTACATTCATTTTTACAGGAAGATGCAAAGGATATAAACTATCATCATGAAAAAATTTGTACCTTTGCTTTTCAGCATGACTTATGGTGTTACGATAAGAGACCTATGTGTCCGTTTCAATCCACAAGCTCTCAACATTGATGAAAGAAAACTTGTTCAGTTTGGTCTTCTGAAAGGTCTTGTACGAAGACTCCACCAATATCCTGTGTGGGTACCCACTGAAGAATCACAGTATACTCCCAAAAGACATAGTCAGATTCACAAAATGTGTGATGGTGCTCAGCACACAGATGAAATATGCTGTAAACTAGGAGTACCTTATCAAGAATTAAGTGAGAGAATTGACAAAGATCCAAGCATTTTAGTTTTATGGAAATGACTTAGGTTTTTTTTGTACATATCGCACTGTTGATATGTACATATTTATATTCAATCATCTCAGGTGACCAGTAAATTGAATTACATTGTTATCTTGAACTAAACATAAAATTGGGCAATATCAAAATGTATGAAAAGATTATACAGTTGTATGTAATTGATATCAGTAAATTAACATTAATATTTTCATACTTCATGTTGTTTTGGTTTAGAAAATTATGGTAAGGTTAAAAATAAATAAATAAATTAAAACATTTATTAAATCTTGTAACAAACTCATGAAATGAATGGAATGAACTGGTTTGCATGTAATGGAGAGAGAAATACAACTGAAAATACAACAGACTATTATTATTCCTTGGATATCCAAGTCTAACATTTCCTGAATGTATAGTAAATTGGTGTATTACCTAAGGTCACCTCACTACATTCTACATGTATTCAATACCAAACTCCTTTCATCTCCTCCCCTTGTTCATTTTTCCTTTACCCAAAAGTGCAAATTTTATTTCCTCTTGGTCATACCTCTTAGGATAAGAATTCTCTTCACAATTTTTGTCCTGACTAATGCCAGAATGGGGACAAAACTGGAGCTTGCTCAATCCAAACTGTTTTGTCTCGAGTTTACCTTTATCCCTTAACCGAGGGGTCACCAAACTACTGCTTGTGGGATCAGTTCATTTGCCCCCCCCCCATATTGTTTTTCTAAAACTTATTTGTGCATCCACTGTATTGTATCAAACAAAATGGTTATGCAGACCATGCTTCTCATTCTATTATCTGGCCCACTGTGAAAAAAGTTTGGCGACACTTGCTTTAGCTGAACAAGATTATCTGATGTTGGTTGTAATGGTATTTACATTGAGCATCCTTGGTCCAACAGGATGCATGACTGCCCTTTCACTAATATTTGTTCTGGTTGCTTCTAAGAGGTTTTATTCAGTTAGGGGGTAACCCACTGGACAGTAAAAGGGGTAAAGCTACCCAGTGGTTAATCCTTTCCATGCTATTCACTATTTATACAATTGTTCTGGCTGTCACCAGGCAATTTCATTTTGCTGTGGGAAGCCCAATGACTGACCCATTCACTACTATTTACGACTGGTACATTTGGTTTGGGTGTGGCTTGGCCATTTTGCTGTGTAGGGAAAGGAATAAAGTGTCATGAAAAGGCTGGTTAAGGTAGACAGGATATGGGTCTGACCAATGAATGTTAAGATGTTGACAACCCTATGTAGAATAGGCAGCGATACAGGATGATGCAATGACAATTAAGGATTGTATGAGCATATGAATCAATTAGGTCCTCCCACAGATCTCAATGGGAAGATATATCCCAATGAGTCAGTGTTAAGTAAATGTGTTTCTGTCATTAGGTAGTGGGGAAAGAAAAAAAGAAAGGAAAAAACAAACAAAAACAAAAAAACGTTATCAGTTCTAAGCTTTTCATGTGTGAAAAGGAGAAATAAAAATTCATCAAAATCACTGGGCTGGTTTATAGACAAGTGTCAGCTTCTCAGGATTGCAACTTTAGATGGAGATGTGTGATAAGGAGTTTTTCTGATTATCTCGTGAGATTATGTGTCTTTGAAGTGAGTAAAGGTGAAGAAGGTGTTGTTCTTGTTATCATTCCCTAGACTGTCTAGCTGAGCAGTCCTATCTCCCTGGGGAACACCATGGCTGAACAGGGTTGTCCCACAAATCCCTTTTAGTGTACATTGTGTTGCTGATGTGCATTATTGTGTACAATGCAATCTTCCATAGTGTATTGTAAAGTACAACCCCCAATGATGGCTATCTGCTGGTGGTCCTGCAAGATGGACAGCAGAACTGCCCATTCTCAAAATCTGTCAGCACCTCTCACCTCCTAATGGAGTTGAGAGGGCTGACACTTGAAATCAAGAGTATTACCAAGACCTCTTTCTATCAAGTTCAATTGTATTTCTTGCATCTTTTCACACATGGAGTGCCAACAACAGATGACTGCTCCCCTGCTAAATAGAAATCATGTCACTAAATATGTTGTTATAGATTCCACATTGTGCTTCTGTATTGAATCCAAAATCCACTTTTCCTGTAAATGTTTCACTTTTCCATCTATTCCAATTGCACCTTTTCCAATTATAATATTAGCAGATCGGGTGCTCTTTACTAGATTAGCACCACAGAGCTCGAGTAGTTCCTGGAAAAAAAAAAGGGCAAATATTTCTATAAATAGATGGAAAAATCAACATGTGTGTACAATTATAGTATAACACAATAAACTATAAATTGCTCAAAACATGGCAATGAGAGCAATTACTGTCTATATACTAAGGGCTTTTTCCTCCCTATATGAGAGATAACAAAGGAGTTACTGACTGCGTTTAGCCAAAACCCATGGGCCACTTAGATGCAGACACCAGAGATCTGGGTTTATATAACCACCTCAAAATGCATAGCATACAATATGTATCACCTGATAAGCAAAACCCACAGTACCCTTAACCCTCATTGTGTCAGGTTGCACTTTTCCTTTTGTTGTGGCTGTCAACAATCTACTTTACTCAACCTGATGGCACTCCCTGGGTTATGAATGCCTTGTTACAGTTTATTTTAATTACTTTTGTGCTAGCTGGCACTATTATGACTATTTCCTACCTATTTCATTTATCTCCTTGATACTCTCATGGTAGCAAAGGAATTTATTATTGCAAATTCACTAAACTGTATGTACATACATATACCAAGGGCTTTTTCCCACCTTACAAGGGAGGTAGCCAAAGTCAAAAGGCATAATCTCACTCCCACCCATTTCATCCCCAGTTACCTCCCTCTCACCTTGATTTCTCCTCGATGATGGGTCATCCTTGCATCATGCTCAATGCCCTGGGTAAGCAATGCAGAAAGACACAACAAGGCTGCTTCATTTAATCAGTGACCCCTCCCCCCTCTCTCTCTCTCTGTCCTCTCACAAAGTAACATTGAAGACAAGGAGAAATCCCTTTGGGCTGCATCAATATATGATTCACACATACCCACTTCCTAACACCCCCATCTCCCACCCACTCTTTTCCATTCATCACAATACCATCCATACACAACCATTCTCCACTCACCCCTATCTGCTGCCTTCTCCCTTCCTTCCTCAACAGACATCCCCCTCTTTCTCAATGCTCCTTTTACCCCCATTCACCCATCTATCTCATCCTCATGTTCACCCCATCCACCTCTGCCTTCCACACTTCTTTTACTAATCTGTCTTCACTCATGCTTTCCATGTGGCCAAACCATCCCAATGTTCTTTCATCAACCCTATCTCCCAACTCCTTTTCCACCCCCACTCTCCTCACCTCGTTTCTCACTCTATCCAACCTTGTCTACTTCTCATTACATTTTTTAATCCCCAAAGGAATTTACTTCCTTCTCTCAATCTACATTTTAACTCCACCTCCACTCACTTTCCCGCCACATTTGCACCCAAGTATCTAAAGCTATCCACTTCTTCCAGTCTCTCTCCCTTAATACTCACTTCCAATTTGCTGCCATATTCTCCCCTTGTACATCTCATCACCTTTTACCCACATTTATCTTGAAATACCTTCTTTCATACACCTTCCCAAACCTTGTCACTAACTTCTTTAATCCCTCCTCTGATCCTGTAACAAGCCCAGTGTCATCAGCAAACAACAACTGGCTAATCTCCCATTTGCTCAATTTTCTTTAACCACTTCCATACGGTGACGCCTACGTAGGCGTCATGAGGAGCAAGTGGGTACGCGATGATGCTGACGTCAGCGTCTTGATTATATTTATTGTAGGCGTACCTACGTAACATCCATTCTCTCTAAACTGGCTTCATCATATTTTCTATGGTTATCAAAATTCACAGGTGAAAGAGAATGAACGATTGAGCACTGACTTTATTTTTTATAATGGGATTATTATGACGCAAAATTGCACGTCGGGCAGCAAATGCTGCCAGATGTGCAATGTGCCCCGGAGTGAAGAGGTTAACCATCTTCAATCCCTGGCCCATTACCCTTGTGCTTACCTCTTGCACCACCTAATCCATGTATAAATTGAACAGCCAAGGTGACAGAACACACCCTCAAACCACCCACTCTCTCCATTTCAAATTCTAACACACGATCTACTACTCTCATAAAAACTATTGACTGCCCTTACCAGCTTTCCTTCTATCTCATATATCTGCAATACCTTCCACAGTGCCTTCCTGTCTACCCTGTCATAAGTCTTTTCCAAATCCATAAAGGTCCAAAAACATCCTTACCTTTTCCTAAAGCTTTCTCACATATCTGCCTTACCACAAAAATCTGATCCACGCAACCCCTACCTGTCCTAAACCCACACTGTTCCTCACCAATTACTCCCTCTGTTCCTCTTCCAATCCTCTCAATCAAAATCCTCCCATAAGCCTTCCCAAATACATTCAACAAACTGATCCCTCTGAAACTACTATGCTCACACTTGTCCCCTTTCCTTTGTAAAAAGTGGAATTATATAGGCACTCCTTCAGTCCTGTTGCACTCTACCCTCTTTCAGACAAACATTAAACAACCTCACCAGCCAGTCCACCATCACTGTTCCTCCCTTTTTTAGACACTCCACATGACACCCATCCAACCCAGGTGCCTTACCCATTCTCATTATTTTAATAACTGCTTTCACCTCATCTTTCCTTATTTCTCCTCCATTTTCCTCATTCATCATTGTCATTTCCTTAGCGCTTCCCACTGCAACTACCTGTCCCTCCCTATCCTTCACATTCAGCAACTCCTTAAAATACTCTGCCCATCTTGCTCTTGCTGCTTTCTCTTCCATTATCATCTCTATCAGCATCTTTTACCTTTTCTTCTCTACTTGATTTGCCTCCTATTCCTCTTAATTTCCTTCCAAAACATCTTTTTATTACTTTCAAAAGTTCCTGTCATACTCTTATCCCATTTCACATGTGCTCTCCTCTTTGCCTCCTTTATCTTATGCTTTACTTTTCTTGTTTTCTTTGTACCTCTCATATGATTATCTCGTCCTATTTTGTAACCAATCTGTGAATGCTCGCTTCTCTTCTACAACCTTCTTTGCTTCATCATCCCACTATTTCTTCCTGTCATCCTTGTTCCACACACCAGTTTTGCACACCTTGTGACTCCCTCCTTGAAACATCCCCATTCCTCCTCCACTCCAAGTTCTACTCTATCCTTCACTCTCTCCCACTCCTCTCTCAGCTTCTTGTACTCCTTTTCTTTCTCATTTAAGCAGTTTACTCTAAGCACCTCCCTACCTTCTGTCCTATTCCTCTTTCTCCATCTATCCTCCACTCTCATATTCCACCAAAAAATTATCTTGGTATTCCACCACTTTATCCCCCTACAACATGCACATCCAAAACTCTACCTACTCTTCTCCTGGTTACCACCATGTTGTTCATTAAAGTCCCATCTACCATCCTTCCATCCATCACCCTCTCCCATGTGTATTTATGTTTGACTTTCTTCCTAAATACTGCATTTGCTATCATCAACTCTACACAAATCTCCACCATCAACTCTTTACAACCATTTTTTCCTGGAATTCCACACTTCTTAACCATTCTGCCTATTGGTTCATTTCCTACCCTAGCATTAAGATCTCCCAATACCACTACATTGACATTTCTCCCTAAACCCTCTATGCACTCATTTAAATCTATCCAAAAAGCCTCCCTTTCCTCTACACTCTTCTCACTACCAGGCCCATATGCACTTACAAAAATCCACATCTCCCTTCCCAGTTTCACTTTCATCCACATTAACCTTGAAGAAACCTCCCACTCCACCACACATTTACTTATCTCTTCACTTACTAGTATAGCCACCCTTTCCCTTCCTCATCCTCTCTTCACTTCTGACACCTTCCAAACTACACTCCCAAACTCAAACTTGCCCCCCCCTTTCAACTTAGTTTCAATCAATGCCAACACATTCATCCTTCTCACAAACATACTGCCTATCTATTCCCTTTTACTCTCATCTATACCACATCCATTAAAAGATGCAAACCTTAGGGTTCTGGTTGGAAAACTCCCACACCATCTTATACTTTTTTTTAAAGGAATGTCCCCTTTGGAGCTACAGAGAGTAGCATGTCTAGTCCTATCCTCTTGCCATTTTTGTCACCTTTTACGACTCAAGTGGGAACACTCGGTGGCAGTATTCTTCTCCCCTACCAGTTTCTCCAGTCTTTCTCCCTTATTACTCACTTCCAATTTGCTGCCACATTCTCCCCTTGTACATCTCATCACTTTACTTTTATCCACATTTATCTTCAACTTCCTTCTTTCACACACCTTCCCAAACTCTGTCATTAACTTCCTTAATCCCTTCTCTGATCCTGCAACAAGTGCAGTGCCGTCAGCAAACGACAACTGGCTTACCTCCCACTTTTCTCCATTCTCTTTAACCCCCTCCAACCCCCTGCTCATTACCCTTGCATTTACCTCCTGCACCACCACGTGGATGTACATATTGAACAGCTTTGGCAACATGACACATCCCTGTTGAAGTCCTACCTTTACCTCAAACCACTTGCTCTCTCCTCATCTAATTCTAACACTGGCTCTACCACTCCCATAAAAACTCTTGTCTGCCCTTATCAGTTTTTGTGCAACTGTATATATCTGCATAACCTCCCATGGTGCTTTTGTGTCTACCCTGTCATAAACCTCTTTTCCAAATCCATAAAGGCCCAAAAGACATATTTACCATTTACTAAAGTTTTCTCACATATCTGTTTTACAACAAAATTTTTATCCATGCAACCCCTACCTTTCCTAAACCCACTCTGTGCATTACCAACTATTCCTTTCCTAATCCTCTCAATCAAAAAACCTTCCCAACTACACTCAACAAACTGATCCCTCTGAAACTACTACACTCACATTTGTCCCCTTTTCCCTTATAAAGCAGAACTATACAGGCACTCCTTCAGTCCTCCAGCACTCTGACCTCCTTAGACAAACATTAAACATTTTTAATTACATGTATATCAGATAATAATACATAAAAACAACGCAAAATCAAAATTAGTGTCCTGTACTCCCATTCATTAGGAAGCCAATATACTGCAACTCTTGGCAAACTTTAGAATCCAGTCAAACAGTCGCCCCGAGTCTCTCTTGCAGGAGACCCATGGCTTCGAGGTAACTAGCAACAGCCACTATATATCTAAAATTCAATTTTACTATTGGGATATTTTTTTATTATTGTCTCATATGAAATATAATTTAAGTTAATGAAGGATCTTGAACCTAGTTCAGAAACTTAAATACTTTTAAGAATGTACCACCAAACGGAGTTGGTGTTGATGGGATTTGAAGATAAACAGCAGGAAGAAAATTTTCTCCAATGTCTATCTTGAAGGACCATCACGAGCAGGCACATCGCTGATTCCCCAAAGCAAATTACCAAGGTGGCTATAAAACCATGAATGCTATATTTGTGGACATGTGTAATTTTTATGAATACATTCACCAAAATACTCTCTATATACATACCAAAGGGTTTTTCTTCCTTATAAGGGAGATAGCAAAGTCAAAAGGCACGTACCTATTCTCATCCATTCCACTACCTTTTCCTCCCTCTCATCTTAGCCCCTTACTCTCTAAACAAAACATAAAACCTTAATGAATAAAGCTCACCTTTAATTGGGGTGCTGGTGGAGTGCAATTGTCAGTTACATATATGTTCCCAGCTGACGAGAAGAGGGAATTCTTATAATGTCTACCTTGCAGTGCACGTTTTTCACGATTGACCTAGTATGCAGATAAGGAACTATTAGTTCTCATTTTAATTGCATATGAATATGTATTGTGATCTTGTGTGTAGAAAGTAAGTACTTGTTCTCATTTCATGTGCAGATAAACAAGTATTTAATATACACGAAAACAGAAGACTGGAGGAAATTAAAGGATGTCACTGGGAATGAGAAAAGGAAGATATGAAGCAACAGTTATGATGATTGTTAGGTACATGAGTGAGGCCTGGGCGATAAATATATAAATGTATGAAGGAGTCAGGAAAGAAGAGCCTAAATGTATTTACCTAGTTTTACCTAGTTGTATTTTATGGGAAGGGGAGCTATGCTCATGGTGTCCCGTCTTCATATCTCATTTTATCTAGACTGTTTTTAAATTCATGTATTGTTTTTGCACACACCACTTTCTCATCTAACTTGTTCCAAATGTCTATTACTCTGTGGGGAAAGCTGTTCTTTTTCAGGTCTCTTCTATAACTGTCCTTCTTGATTTTCTTTCCATGTCCTCTTGTATTTCTACTATCTCATTTTATTAGATCCTCTCTATCAATAGTTTTGTTTGAGATGAACTGTTTCAGAAGTATGGTGAGGGTTACCAGGATGGATGGAATGAGAAATAAGGAAGCAATGTGGAGCAGGGGTGGAAAGAGTTGGCAGAGAGGGCTAATCATAGAATACTAGGATTGTCTGAGCATGTGGAAAGAATACATACATACATATACCAAAGGCTTTTTCCACATGAAGAAATAAATAGCAAAAAGCATGTGGAAGGCAGAGAGAGATGGATGGAGTGAACTAGTGGGGAAGATGGAGAATAAGGTGGAGGAATAGGGTGAAAGGGGCCCTTGATACATGAAGAATGTCATGCAAAGAAGGAAGAGGGTAAGGTATTGGTGTGAGGAGTGCAGCCACCTACAGTTTTCTTTGTGTGAAAAAAGGAGAAATAACTGAAGTTGATGTAGGGAGAAGACAATTTGGGCCCAGTCTAGAAACTTGAGTGGCTACAACTCAAGATGGAAGTGAGGGTGTTGATGGGTTTTGAAGATGAATGGTGGGGAAATTAATTTTTCAAGTGTCTCTCTTGTCTGACCACCACCACCCATCATTGTTTCCACATGTTATAAAAAAGAGGAAGAAGAGAGAGAGAGGAGAGGAGAGTGAGAAAAAAGGGGGGGGGGGGAGTGAGAAATCCCTAGTAGGGTAAGCCCGGTCAGTTGCAGCACGGTGCCCTAGGCAGAAAGTAAAATATAAATTCAAAGAGAACAAGACCATTTTATTAAAACATAAATAGATAAATAAAATAAATAACAAAAATAAATAAATAATAATACATACATATACCAATGGCTTTACCCCCTTACAAAGGAGGTAGCCAAAAAAAAAAAAAAAAAAAAAAACAAAAAAAAAAAAACAAAAAAAAAAAAGGCATAAAGTCCACCCCCATTCATCCCCCTCCCTCCCTCTTATCTTGGCTCCTCCTGGATGACAGGTCATCCCTGCATCTCACCCACTGCCTTGGGTCAGAAGCAATGTTGCAAGACAGCACATATACAGCAAGGCTGCTTCATTAAATCGGCGACCCCCCTCTCCATCCCCTCATGCTGAAAAGGAGAAGACGGAGAGAAATTCCTTCGGGCTGCATCAAATTTTTCTCCTACATACTCCTTCACCTCCCATCCCCCACCCATTCCACCTCGTGCATCACATCATCCATATACAACCATTCTCCATTCACCCCTGTCTTCTGTCCTCTCCCATCCTTCCTCAACAGATATTCCCTTCTTCCCCAAAGCCCCTTTCACCCCATCCATCCATCTCATCCTAGGTTGCCCCCTCATGTTCACTCCTTCCACATCTGCCTTCCACACCTCTTTTACTAGTCTTTCTTCACTCATTCTTTCCATGTGTCCAAACCATCCCAATACTTTTTCATCCAACATATCTCCCAACTCCCTTTCCATCCCCATTCTCCTCCTCACCTCCTCATTTCTCACTCTATCTAGCCTAGTAACCCCTGTCATACTTCTCAGACACCTCATCTCAAGCACATTCAAATTCCTTCTCTCTTCCTCTTTTATGTTCCATATTTCTGCCCCATACAGTGCTGTCAGCACAATCATACAATCTCCTATTAGCATCCATTCCCAAATGTTTATTTCTCATTAGACTTTTTAATCCACCAAGGGATTTATTCGCTTCTCTCAATCTATATTCTACCACCACCCCCACTCGTCCCTTTCCTGCCACATTTGCACCCAAGTATCTAAAACTATTCAATCCTCCAGTCTCTCTCCCTTAATACTCACTTCCAGTCTGCTACCACTTTCACCCCTTGTACATCTCATCACCATACTTTTACCCACATTTATCTTCAGCTTTCTTCTTTAACACACTTTCCCAAACTCTGTCACCAACTTCCTCAATCCTTCCTCTGATCCTACTACAAGTGCAGTGTCACCTGCAAACAACAACTGGCTTATCTCCCACTTTTCTCCATTTTCTTTAACCATCTCCAATCCCTGACCCACCACCCTTGCATTTACCTCTCGCACCACCCCATCCATGTATAAATTGAACAGCCAGGGTGACATAACACATCCCTGATGAAGTCACATCTTTACCTCAAACCACTCACTCTCTCCATTTCTAATCTTGAGACACCCTCTTCTACTCTCGTAAAAACTCTTGACAGCTCCTAAAAGCTTTCCTCCTATCCCATATATCTGCAATACCTCCCAGTGCCTTCCTGTCATAAGCCTTTTCCAAATCCATAAAAGCCCAAAATACATCCTTACCTTTTCTCATGGCTTTCTCACATATCTGCCTTACCACAAAAATCTGATCTACGCAACCTCTACCTGTCCTAAACCCACACTGTTCCTTACCAATTACTCCCTCTGTTCCTCTCCTAATCCTCCCAATCAAGACCTTCCCATAAGCCTTCCCAACTACACTTAACCACTTCACTACGGGACTTAAATCTCGCGGGCAGAAGCCAATGCCAGCTGTACGACGTGTCGTAATAATACTCGCATCATAAAATATAGTCACGGCTTATATCGATCGTTCTCTCTTTCACCCGTGAATTTTGAAAACAACAGAGAATGGGATTAAGAGCAGATTAGGGAGAATGTAAAAACACAGGGGGGACTACAATAAATATAATCAAGATGCCGATATGGCAGCATCGCAAATCCACTTGCTCCTCATGACGCCTACGTGTGCGGCACCGTATGGAAGGGGTTAATAAGTTAATCCCTCTGAAACTAATACACTCACACTTGTCACCTTTTTCCTTGTAAAGTGGAACTATACAGGCACTCCTCCAGTCCTCCGCCACTCTACCCTCTCTTAAACAAACATTAAATAACCTCACCAGCCAGTCCACCATCAATGTACCTCCTTTTTTCAGACATTCTGCATGACATCCATCCAGACCAGGTGCCTTACCAGCTCTTTATTATTTTAACAACTGCCTTCACCTCATCTTTCCTTATTTCTCCTCCATTTTCCTCACTCATCACTGTCATTTTCTTAGTGCTTCCCACTGCAACTACCTTTCCCTCCCTATTCTCCTTCACATTTAGCAACTCCCAAAAATACTCTGCCCATCTTCCTTTTACTGCCTACTCTTCCATTATCATATCTCCATCTGCACCTTTTACCTTTTCTCTACTTGATTCGCCTCTTACTCTCTTAATTCATTTCCAAAACATCTTTTTATTATTTTCAAAAATTTCTGTCACACCCTTACCCCATTTCACATCTGCTCTCCTCTTTGCCTCCTTCATGTTGTGCTTTACTTCTCATTATTTCTCTATGAATAGAGATTTCCTCTATCACAGACAAAATGATGTGTGGCTCTGGTCCATTAGGACACTCATCATAGACCTTAAAGTATCAGCTGCATGCTACTGAGTAGCTTTTAACCCCACAATAAATGCAGTCAATACCCCATACGGAGAAATAATAATAATAATAATTAATAAATAAAGCCTCACCTTTGCTCCTTGGCAGAATGTAAACATTTCAAATGGTTCTTCAGATACCCAGCCATTCATTTCTAAAGAATGGTACACCCAGGATACATCCAGGATCCAGCAACCTCTTGCAATTCCATTCAACACATTCATAGTCCTCCTCTCTGCACCACAGACAATATGGGAGGTGCATGCATCTACGGTGTCCACAACCTTGAAGCCCCCAAGCTTCTTAACGATGGATATGATAGCACCATTCTCTCTAAAATGAAATTATGATGTTCACATTAATTTACAATCTCATTCTGCATTACATTTTTAAGTACAACTTTAATTCATTTATCTATATACCAAAAGGCTTCTTCCCCTTTATAAGGGAGGTAGCCAGCAACTTTACTTCATGATTTGGTTTCATGCTGCAAACTCCCCCTATCTGGAGGCTAGGATGGTGTGCCTCACTGATGACTTTGCAATGTGGAATTTAATGAACCCCTTGGTCCAACTTGCTAACAGCAGTTCAAACTGCAAATACCTCAACCTCCATTGCAAGTAACAACACTAACCTGCTCAGCTGGCAAGCATCCCAGAACTTTAATTCATATTCTACTTAATTCAACCTTTAATGGACACAGGGTATAGCCAGAATATACTTCTAAATCATCATCAAGAAAGGTTCTCTTTATAAGGTAGAAACCCCAAAGCAGAACAGAATCATCTGGCAAGGGCTATTACCCATAAAGTGAGTTGGCTAAGCATGGGAGGGCCACTTTGCTTTGCAGGGAATGACTGATCAGATTAAGAAAGAAGGGGTTCCTCTTATAAGGCAGAAAGTAATAAAGTAAAACAGGATCATCTGGCAAAAGCTATTACCCAAAAAATGAGTTGGCTAAACATGGGAGGGCTACTTTGCTTTGCAGGGAATGACTGATCGGATTAAGAAAGAAAGAAAAAACAATCATTACATGAGAGAAAATATAACTCACTTGGAATGAAAACTAGTGATACAGATGACACCAGGTGGCTTCTTTTTGGTCTTACGGGTAAGTTTATTATTAATTATTTGGAATTCATCTGTTGATCTTCTTGAGCGAGGTGGCAGAGTGAAGAGGTGTGAGTTTATGAACACTTCATCATTGTCATCCCCCTCAGAATTACTATTTGTATCTACTTTTTTTTTTACTGCAGGTTTTCTTTGAGATACAGATCTTTTCTTAGATGACTGAGGAAGTGCACTTAGTGTATTTCTTCTTTTCGTTCTCTCCTTAACAAGTGGAGTGGATGTATATAAAGATGAATTTGGAAGCTTTCCAAACTGGCTAAGTCTTGGGGATTCTACACTTCTCTTTTGTGTTTTGGATGAGTTATTCATAAGGTCTGCATATGGCTGACGCAAATTCGAGACCTGCATTGGAGATGAAGGTATGATTAGTTCTTCTGATGGGGGTCTTGAGGAATCAATTGATATAAGCCTCCTTTTTATTTTTCTAGTTCCGCCAGGACTCACTATGGAATACTGTGACCCCTGTGATGGCATAGATGGTAATATTTGAGTATGAACATTGTTTTGACCAATGGATGATTCTTCTAAAAGCTTGCAGTTCTTTCTTCTGACAGCTGGGTTTCTTTCAGTCTCTTCTTCATCAATTGTCACCTGATCCTTATTCAAGGTGCTACATAGTGCTTCTGGATTTTCTTTTCCTAATTTGTAATTCTTATCTTTTGTTGGTTCGCATTCATCACCATTTTCAGAAAGAGCTAACTGCAAGCTACTTGAACTTGAATCTGTGCCATCATGGCTATCGGGATGAATTAACTCGTTCCCAGAAGTATTACCCTGCGATTCTGGCTCTTCAGAAATAAAGATGTCAGAATTTTCTTTGGGTCTTCTTAAACGTGCTGACATTCGTCTGGTTTGAACTTGCTTCTTTCTATTTTCATTTCCTAATGAAAACCTTTTTGTAGGATTTGAGTTACACCTGCTTAATTTCTTTTTCTCCTCTGCTTTATTCTTATCAAACTGCTCACTTTCTTGCAATGATAATGTATTACATGCCTCTGAAATATTAGTAACCTCAATGTCTGAAGTTTGATGACTCTCTGGTAGGGGTAATTGCTGGTTTGTTGGCATGTCTTTCATGTTGCAAGGACTTACATATCTGTAAACAAAAATAGTTCAAATTACCATAAATAATGAGTGTTGTGAAGCAACGCTGTGCACCTGCAAATGATGCTACAAGACCGAAGTCATAATCATCTCCATGCTGCCCATTTTCAAAACCCATTGCACTCTCTCTCCCATGTTTGACAGACATCTCTTCTGTATCCAATACTCCCTTTTCCCCATACATATTTCATTCTCGGTCTTCCTTTCTGTTATGAATGTTTTTACACTATTGGCAATACTTCAAATTTGGCAAAATAAGAGAAGCATGAACCTACAGATTTTCTCTCTCTCTCTCTCTCTCACACAGAATCATGAAAGGCATGGAAATCCTTGACAGAAGATTTATTAAAGTGGGATAAAAGAAAAAACAAGAGGACATGAAAAGAAACTCAAAAAGGATAGTTACAGAAGAGATCTGAAAAAGAATATTTTCCCACACAGAGTGGTGGATGTCTGGAACAAATTGAACAAGGCAACTGTGTGTGCAAAAACCATATAAGAACTTAAGAACAAACTAGATGCTAAAAGATACAAAGATGGGTCACTACAAGCATAGCTCCCTTCTTGTATAATACAACTAGGTAAACACACACATATTCATGGAAGCAAGAAACAATCAATCTATGGAAGAAAGAAACAATCAATCTATGGAAGACAAATAAAAACTTAAACTAGGAAGTGACTAACTTACATACATACATATTCCAAAGGCTTTTTCCCCCTTATGTGGGAGGTAGCCAAAAAACAAAGACATAGAAACCACTCCCACCCATTCCATCCCCTAAATACTCCACTCTCCCCTACCCTCTTATCTTGGCACTTCCTGGATGACAGGTCATCCCTGCATACTGTCCACTGCCCTGGGTTAGAAGCAGTGTTGCAAGACACAGCACATCCACAGCAAGGCCGCTTCATTAAATTGGCAACCCCCCTCATGCAGAAAAGGAGAAGACAGGGAGAAATCCCTTCAGGCTGCATCAATTTATTCCTCATACATACTCCCTCACCTCCCATCCCCCACCCACTCCCCCTCATGCATCACAATATCATCCATACACAACCATTCTCATTTCATCTTATCTTCTGTCCTCTCCCTTCCTTCATCAACAGACATTTCCCTCTTCCCCAGAGCCCTTTTTATCCCATCCATCCATCTCATCCTAGGTTGCCCTCTCATGTTCACTCCTTCCACCTCTGCCTTCCACGCCTCTTTTACTAGTATTTCTTTGCTCATTCTTTCCATGTGTCCAAACCATCCCATTACTCTTTCATCAAACCTATCTCCCAACTCCCTTTCCGCCCATGTTCTCCTCCTCACCTCCTCATTTCTTACTCTATCTAGCCTAGTACCCCTACCATACTTTTCCAGCATTCCATCTCAAAAACATTCAAACTCCTTCTCTCTTCCTCTCTTATGTTCCATGTTTCTGCCCTGTACAGTGCTGTTGGCATAATCACTCCTTCATAGAATCTTCTCTTAGCATGCTGTACACACCACAATGATCACATGGCATGGAATGTGCATGATGTCACCCATGACTTGACGCTTCTCTGCCAGTGCGACCCTGCTTGACCCAACCTAACCTAACCTAACCCAGTGCAATTATGTAATTACGCACCACAGATGACTGCCCATGCATGTAAAATCAGTTCACTCATACCTTACAATAAAGGAGACAAACTCACCAAAACCTCTTTCTCTTCACCACAGTAGCATTGCTACACAGGTGACCATTCGGAGCAACAATGGACCCATCTACCGCTGCCAACCCCAACACCACGCTGCCCGCTACCAACACTGTCAACCCCGTCTCCCTGAAGCTGCCACCTTTTTCCACAGTAGACGCTCCCTCCTGGTTTTACCGGTTGGAGATCTAGTTCCACCTGCGGAATATCAGCGAGTCCCAAACGAAGGCAGACTATGTTCTTGAGGCTATCCCTGAGGATGTGTTCCCACTTATCTCCCAATAGCTTGATCATCACGATGGCATTATCCAGTATGACATTCTGAAATAGTTCCTGCTTCAGAAATTCATGCCATCAGCAGCCTCCAGAGCCACAAACCCTCCAACTCTCTCAACAGCCATTGGGGGACATTAAACCAAGTACAGCATACCTCGAGATGATGTCCATCGCCTGCCTCCCACCCACAGCCAACAGAACCAGCAGGAACATCATTATGCTTCATCCATTGTGGCTCATGCGCCTCCCAGTGCCCGTCCGATCCGCCCTTGGCAACGCCAAGGAAATGACCACTGACGAAGTTTCATGGAAGGCGGACCATCTCACCGATGCCCACGCTGCCGCAGCATGGAGTCAGGATGTCTGTGCTGCTGATGACATCATGGATGAAATCTCCGCTGCAGCAGCATCGCCAGCCAACAGGTGCCAACACCACCAGCAAAGGCAGTGACACTGAACCACTGCCCTTCTGCACCTGTGCTACCACCACACAAGATTTGGTGCCTTCACCAAGAAATACCAACCAGGATGTACCTGGACAAAAAAATGCCTAAAAGGGCCACCGTCCATCACAGTGGCCTCTACATCAACGACAAGGCCTCTAAACCTTGTTTCCTTGTTAATACTGGTGCTTGCAGATCCATATTTCCTGGATCCGTAGCAGAACACCGGGTCCCCAAGGACATAGGCTTTAGGCTTGTCGCCGCTAACAGCACTACCATAGCCACCTATGGGTGGAAACGCCTGCACCTCACCTTTGGGAGTTGCCACTACTCCTGGAACTTCATCCTGGCAGACGTCAAGATGCCTTTCCTCAATGCTGACTTCCTCACTCATTACAGGTTACTGTCGATGTTGCCAACAGCTGCCTAGTCTGTGCAACTGCATCCACCTCGATGCCCCTGCAAATTGCTCCACAGCCAGCCACGGTTGCTGTCATTGATGCTAGAATGCCCTACACCCATTTGCTGACAGAATTCCCCGATATCTTCAAGCCTGAGCTGTGACAGACACCACAGATGCCAGCTAAACATGGCGTATACCACTACATCAAGATGTCTGGTCCTCCGGTATTTGCCAAATACCGCTGCCTACCAGCTGAGAAACTCGCTGTCGCCAAGAAAACCTTCCAAGAGTTAGAGACACTAGGCCTCTGCCAAAAGGCCTCCAGCCCTTGGTCCTCCCCTCTCCACCTCGTCAAGAAGAACAATGGTTCCTGGCGCCCCTGTGGAGACTACTGGTGGCTGAACATGATGACGGAACCTGACCACTACCCACTCCCAAACATCGCTGACGTCACCACATACCTCAAGGGGCACCAAGATCTTTTCGACACCGGACCTCCTGAAGGGCTACTACCAAGTTCCGGTACATACAGACAACATCCCGAAGACTGCCATCACCACCCCCTTTGGGACATACACTTTTAATTACTCCTGCTTCGGCTTGCGAAACTCAGGTGCGACCTTCTAGTGCCTAATGGACGGCATCCTTGACTTCTGTGTCTATGTCAACAATATTCTAGTCTTCTCCAACTTGCCTGACCTGCATCTTCAAAACACCTGCGGACCATTCTTGAGTGTCTCCACGACAACAGCCTCATTATCCGCTTTGACAAATGCAGCTTCGGGAAAGTCTGTCCCATTTTTGGGACACCTCGTCTCTCCAGACGGCATGTCCCCTGCAGGATAAAGTCACAATGGTCGACAAATTTCCCAAACGCAGTGTCATCAGCAAACAACAACTGGCTTATTTCACACTTTTCTCCATTTTCTTTAACCATCTCCAATCCCTAACCCACTACCCTTGCATTCACCTCTCACACCACCCCATCCATGTATAATTTGAACAGCCAGGGGGGCATAGCACATCCCTGATGAAGTCCCACCTTTACCTCAAACCACTCATTCTCTCCATTTCTAATCCTAACACAAGCTCTACTACTCTTGTAAAAACTCTTGAGTGGTCTTAACAGCTTTCCTCCTATCCTATATACCAGCAATACCTCCCACAGTGCCTTCCTGTCTACCCTCTCATAAGCCTTTTTCAGATCCATAAAAGCCCAAAATACATCCTTACTTTTTCCTATAGCTTTCTCACATATCTGTCTTACCACAAAAATCTGATCTACACATGGACATGGATTATAATCACTGGGTTAGAAATAGAGAGAAGAAAGAGGGTGGAGGAGTCATGTTCCTGGTTAAGAAAAAACTTAAATGTGATGAAAATTACATATGGAGTGGAGATGACCACAATAAGAGTCAAAGATAGTGACATGAAAAGAAGAAAGTTTGAAGTGATTTATGTCCCCCCAAAAATAGGGTCTTGGTGAGAGATTACTCCAAGATGTTAGATGATACAAGACTTTCATTAAACAAGATGCTGAAGGATGGAAGTAATGCAGTACTTATGGGAGATTTTAACTGCAAAGAAATATGTTGGGAAGAGATGACAGTGAAAGGTGGAGAGGATCAATGGGGAAATGTATTACTCGACATGACTATAGAACATACAATGACACAATGGTTAAAAGGAAAAACTAGATTTAGAAATAATGAAGAACTGTCAAGACTAGATTTATTATTAATGTCAGAACCTAAAATTATGAGCAAAATTGAATACAAGACATCAATTGTGAAGATTGACCATATAATACTTGAGTTAGAGCTAAAGGAGGAAATTTAGAGAGAAATGAGAAACACAGAAATGGAAGACTGATGTATAGTAAAACAGACTTTGAGAAACTTTGGAATTTTTTTCTTAAAGTAAGCTGGGAAAAATTCTACAATGAAGAAACACAAGTGGAAGAAATATGGATGATTCTGATGAAAATCTATATAGGAGTGGATAAATATGTCTCAAAGCAAAAACAGGAAAAGGTGTATATTAAGTGCTGGTTTAATAGAAGGTGCAGCAAAGCAAAAGATAGAAGAGATAAAGCTTGGAAAAGATAGAGAAAAGACAGAAAAAACAAACAAGAAAGCGGCAAATATATATTAATCAAAGGAATATGTAAAAATACGCAGGGAAGAAAATAGAAACTAAGAAAAAGACATAATAGAAATATGTAAGGATAAGCCAAAACTATTCTATAGATATGTAAATGGTAAACTAAAAGACAAACAGGAAATGGTGAAACTACATCATGGGAATATAGAATACACAGAAGATACAGAAATGGCTGAAGTCCTGAGCAAACCCTTCAAGTCTGTTTTCACTAGAGAAAATGTACAATATCAAGAAGAAGGGTGAGAAGTGCCCCCTCCCAGAGGGAAATAATAGTAACACAGTAAGAAATAATGGATCAAATAATGAACCTTGATGTCAGGTAATCACATGGCCCAGATGGAAGAGGAAATTGGATATTAAAAAAATTAAAGAAGAACTAATAGACAAAATATATAACATAATAAATTGCTCACTCAAAGAAGAGAAAATACTAGGTGACTGGAAAAATGCAGATATTGTACCAATTTATAAAGTAGGAAATAAGGAAGACCCAACAAATTACAGACTGGTTTCCCTTAAAAGCACGGTAGCCAAAAATTTTGAAAAAGTTATAAAAAGTAGATGGATAAAATATTTGGAGAACAATATACTACATCAAAGACAATTTGGATTTAGAAGGGAAGATCATGTACCACAAATTTGATCTGTTTTTACTCAAGACTACTAGACATAATACAGGAAAGAGAGGGATGGGCTGATTGTGCTTTCCTAGATCTACAAAAAGCTTTTGATAAAGTCCATCATAAAAAACTATTAAGAAAACTGGAAACCATAGGAGGGATACATGATAAACTACTGAAATGGATGGAGGACTTTTTGCATGGAAGAGAAATGAGGGTAGTGCTCAGAGATAAGAGTTCTACTTGGGAAGAGGTGATTAGCGGAGTTCCAAAAGGATTAGTATTGGCACCAATTATGTTTGCTATTTCTATGAATGACATGGATGAGGGTGTGGAATGTTACATGAGCTTCTTTGCAGATGACACAAAACTGTTAAAGAAAGTGAGTACTGAAATGGACTGTGACTCATTACAGAGAGATCCGAACAGGGTTTGGGAATGGAGTCAGAAGTGGGAAGTGGAATTCAACATTAAGAATTGTAGCATAATGAAATTTGGAAAAAGTAAAAAAAGGATATCAGGCCAATATAAAATTGGTGCAAAGGAGGTAAAGAAAGTGGGATCTGAAAAAGACCTGGGAGTAATCATCACAAAGGATAAGTCCCTTGAAAAACAGATAAACAAAATGGTCAGCAAGTCCTATAACTTACTTGGATGAAGAACTGGTAAAGAAAATACTAGTCACACTAATAAGGCCAAAGTTGGAGTATGCAGTGACACTATGGTCAGCTAATACTACAAAGAATATAAGGAAAATTAAGAGAATCCAGAGAGCAACTATGAAGATGGCCCCAACACTATAAAAAATGTCATATGAAGAGAGACTGTCAAAACTAGAATTACCAACTCTGGAACAAAGAACTGAAAGAGGTGACTTGTTGACCATCTACAGAATTACGAAAGGTATAGAAGTCCTTGATAGAGAAGACACACTAAATTGGGATAAGAGAAACACAAGAGGACATGGAAAGAAACTCAAAAAGGGCAGTTATAGAAGAGACTTGAAAAAGAACAGCTTTCCTCCAGAGTGGTGGATGTATGGAACACACTAGATGAAACGATAGTGTGTGCAAAAACAATACACATATCTAAGAGCAAATTAGATATGGCAAGATACAGAGACGGGACATCATGAGCATAGCTACCCTTCCAGTAAGATACAACTAGGTAAATATACCTGTGGACTTCCATCTATCTAAGACTGGAATATACATCAGATATGGTCCCTACACAGTGAAAGATATAAGGAAGATTGAGAGAATATAAAGGGCAGCAACCAAACTGGTCCCCAGCCTGACAGACTAAAAGCACTGGGTCTGCCAACTTTGAAAGATCAAAGAGAAAGAGGTGATATGATTATATTATTTAGGTCACTAAAGGGGATAGATTGCACTGACAGAAGAGATTTCTTCATTAAGGATGGGAGGGCTTTAAGAGGTCATGGGAACAAATTAAGAAAGACCACATATCTAAAGGATGTGAAGAAATAGTTTTTCATTTGGGTGCATAAATACTTGGAATATCTTAGAAGGTAATATAGCCCAAGCTGGAACAATACATGAAATCAAATCTAAATATGATGATGATGATATGGTTTAACGTCACACACTCCCCCCTATCAGGAGGCTAGGACGGTGCCCCTCACAGAGGCCTTTGTAGCATGGAATTTAATGAACCATGCCCTTGGTTCAACTTCGCTGGTGGCAGGATTCGAACACCCCTCACCTTGACCTTCGCCACAAGTATCGATGCCCTAACCCGCTTAGCCAGCGAGCTTCCTAAATATGATAATTGAAAATCAAGGATATAAAGTTGGAACTATATATGAATTTGAGGAAGGAGATATAGGAGATGGGACCTAATGAGAGTTGCTCCTTTCCCATATACTACAATTAAGTAAATATACACACAAAAAGAGCAAACACCACACCTGTCATAGAGTCTCCGTGCCAGAGATTTTTCCAAATTGAGTGGCTGAGAACCCAGCATAAGATCTTCCGTGTTGCATTCATTTGTATCAGGACTCTTATGCTTTTGTCTCGGAGATAACAAGTGGCTTATACCATATAATGGAGAATCTTTTGCCTGAAAAATTACAATAATAAATTTAGTGGTGTCATTTCCATGTAATTAAAGTGGGAAGGAATAAATTCTTCCTTTGGAA
The DNA here is from genome assembly GCF_046742065.1 of Oratosquilla oratoria. Lineage (NCBI taxonomy): Eukaryota > Metazoa > Arthropoda > Malacostraca > Stomatopoda > Squillidae > Oratosquilla > Oratosquilla oratoria. The sequence continues at coordinate 51,015,573 of NC_134795.1, forward strand.
TAGAATCCTAAAATATTGGACCTTGCTTTTGATACTCACATGTCCTTGAACCCATACTTCAAAGACTTGACAGTGAAAATCAACAAGAAAATAATCATACTACTAGTTGCAAGCACAGGTTTTGGTCAGCAGAAGGAAAATAGTATGTCTACAAAGTTCCTGTGAACCACACTGGACTGCTTCCACAGCATGGCTCCCAACTATCAGGAAAACAAACACCTTACAAACTATACAAAATAAAACATTGAGCATAATATCACAAAGTATCAAAACCACCCCCAAAAGACCATCTGCATGAGCATTTTTCAATCTAAATCATATACAATGACAATATCAAAGTGAATAACAAACTGCAAAGTTGACATCGCAGTTACCACATTCTCTATCGGGAGTTGGGCAAACTACCAAGACACGGAGGCCAAGATTGACATTCAACGTATGGACAGTTATTCCAACATTTAATTGAAGCATTGGTTGGAGTGTCGAGGACTAAGGACTAGTAAAAACAAGGCTGAACTTGTGGAAAGGAACAGTTTATTTTCCATGACATTAAATAGCCAGTCTGGTCTTTTCTCTAGCATGCCTATGCTTTGTTTCAAGTTAGTGTTTTAAGGCTTTCAAGGTCATAACTGATCAGTGTTTATCCAGGAGGTGCCAAGATGGGAGGGAGGGAGGAGGGTGGAGGGGAGTGGAGTATATGGGAAATGAAATGGGTGGGAGGGATTTCTATGCCTTTTTCTTTTTGGCTACCCCACGTGTAAGGGGGAAAAAGTCTTTGGTATATGTATGTATGTAAAATGGCTACATGCCATAGTCTATGGGGGCCTGTTGATGGCATGCTATACAATGCATATTGCATAGGCTATAGCAAATTCAAATTTTATTTATTTGATTACACATATTAGGCCAAGTGAGTCATCTAATTGCCAAGGGGATTTTGAATTTGTTTTAAAATGAGCATGGTCCTACATGTATGTGTCTTGTGTGTGTGTGTGTATTGACCTCCTAGACCTAGTTTGTCAGTAAATGATTGATTTCTTTTTAAATTTGCTATCTTAATTTTTCAGTGTGAAATCTTGTATAGGAGTAGGTACTCACACAACACTAACTATAAGTCAACAGTGAATACTGTCATTAGGCCAAAGCCTAATCTACCAATACCATGCAAGCCTAAGCCTCTGAGGCTCTGTAGTTCACAATGAATGAATAAACCATATTTGACTTTGCAGGGATGACCCATCATCCAGGAGGTGCCAAGATAAGAGGGAGGGAGGAGGGTGGAGGGGAGTGGAATATGTAGGGAATGGAATGGGTGGGAGTGGTTTCTATGCCTTTTTCTTTTTGACTACCCCCCGTGTAAGTGGGAAAAAGCCTTTGGTATATGTATGTATGTATGACTTTGAACTGGACAACATTGCACTGTTTCAGTGCTTGGTGGACTAACCTCCTCTGGTCCAAATTCACCTAAGAAATGTTTACTGCATATGTATGTGTTTTCTTTCACATTCTTATGCCATGTCCACACGGTTGAGCACTGTCCGCCGGGCACGAGGGCTTTGCTCGACAACGGGCAATTTCATTGGGCAAACCATCAAACTGTCTGTTCCCGGCGCCATTTGCGGGCAGTGGATGGAGGGCTGACATCACTGCCAAATGCACGAGGTGAGGTGCGAGCAAAGTTAGCAAACCCGCTCAGTACAGACCGGAGTTACCTTTTCCACCATGTCCGCACCTAGTACTAGTGTGTACTGGTCTCGACAAGACGTGCTATTGGTGCTATGCTTTTTCTCATATTTGTCTCTTGCCTTTGTATATATGGCTCCACTTTCGAAAGGAGACAGAAAAGCTGCATATGTTCATTCTCATGTAATTGCAAAACAATTGTTCATTTTCATCCTGCAATTCACGTAGGATTGTCACTGAGCTTCCCATTAAATCACGTCTTTGTAACCACTCCCGGCATCAGACATGTCTCCGTGATTTCTTCTTTTTTCTTTTTAATGCAGGCAGCAATTACAATTCTGTAAGGTGCTACCTTCTTTCCAAGTATGACGGGAACCATGGTTATTGTACCGCACTGAACCACTCCCTCCCAACCTCTGCTTGCGGCCAACTAACCTCCAACCACCATCGTCAGCCGTGTGGACACTTCGTGGGCAGAGTCTGCGGACTTTGCCCGGTAAGGGCAAAGTCTGCCAGGCACAGCTCGACCGTGTGGACGCAGCATTAGTAGTAAAATCTTCCCTTCTACATGCCTGAACCCATCACCGACATTGTTCCAAGTCCAAATGTACATACATACATATACCAAAGGCTTTTTCCCCCTTACACAGGGGTAGCCAAAAAGAAAAAGGCATAGAAACCACTCCCACCCATTCCATTTCCTATATATTCCACTCCCCTCCACCCTCCCTCTATCTTGGCACCTCCTGGTTTGGCACCTTGGCACCTCCAAATGTGGTTTGCAAAAATGTTATGTTCTTATGGATTCAAGTAACATCTTTCAAATGCAGCCTATCCTCAAAACACAAGTCACTACATCATAATCCTTAGCAGCAATGTTTAGTGCCTGGCATTTTGAAAAGGTAAATAAGTTGGATCCTGTCAAAATAGCCAATAAATGTGGATATTTTTCATAAGAAAATGAATAGTGTAGCGAGGCATACAGATTTGTTTGTCTACATGGGATTTCCTTGCACATTAACATATGACATCATAGCAATGTTTGTTTATATTTCAAGGAACTGCGGATTGCTATTGTAAATCCACTGAATCAAAGTATCTGGAAAAACCTATCTGACTTGAGAACCAGTTTCGTCCCATTTCAAATTTTACAGACAGAAGTGGTATCACTAACAAAATCCTCAAGAATGCTGGCAATTACTCAGAGAACCCAACAGCACATTCATTTTTACTGATGCTCAAAGGAAAAATGGATAATCATAATTAAAAATAATCAGATGATTTACCTCTTTGTTCCTTAATGGAGTTTTGAACAGGTTAGGTAACTCAAGAATAGGTGAGTCACACTCCTGTGTTTTTGCTCGTTTCCTCAAACGATTTTCTGCTATTAGTTCTTCTTCATGGAATTCTCTGGGCTGCATTGATTTCAGTTTCTGTATATGTAAAATATTAGGAATCAAACATAAAATTAACTTCCATCAAAAAACATAGATAAATGTATGCTTACAGGTACAAATATAATTTACAATACATGAGTTCAAATCTAAACATACATACATACATATACCAAGGCTTTTTCCCCCTTCCAAGGGAGGTAGCCAAAAAGGGAAAGGCATAAAAACACTCCCACCCATTTCATCCCTAAATACACTCCACACCCCTCCCACCCTTCCTCTCATCTGAGCACCTCCTGGATGACGGGTCATCCCTGCACCCTGCCCACCGCCCTGGGTCAGAAGCAGTGTCGCAAGACACAGTACATCCACAGCAAGGCCGCTTCATTTAATCGGCGACCCCCCCTCTCCGTCCCCCTTTGCATATAAGGAGAGGACGGGGAGAAATCCCTTCGGGCTGCGTCAAAAATTACTCACACATACTACCCCCGCCCATTCCTCCTCATGCAGTCACAACATCATCCATATACAACCATATACATCCATATACAAATCTAAACATGATAATTGGAAATCAAGGTTTACATTAAAGTGGAATTGCACATGAATATGAGGCTATATATAAAATATTAGAGAATTGGAAACAGGACCCAATGAACATTGTTCCTTTCCTGTATACTACAATTAGGTAAATAAAGTACATATACACATACATAACAAAGGGCCTTTTCCTTCTTAAAAAAGGGGTGGCTGAGTCAAAGCAGACACACACCCCACACTTATCTAAACTCATTCACTGCCTTTCCAATCTTAGCACCTTATTAATGAAGGGTCATCCTTGTCCCCTGCCATACTGTTTGGGTCACAGCCAATACACCAAGACAAAGCACCTGACAACTAAAGCTGGTTTACCCCAAACTTCAATGCTTCTTTGCTTTCCTCCTTTTACTTCCCCCGTCACTTTACTTTGACTTGGCTACTTCCTTTACAGGGGGAGGAAGCCATTGGCATATAGACACAGATTAATTTACATTTACTCTCAGACTATTATAACAATTTCCTACAACCACATTAATTATAAAATTAAATTATAAGACTTACTCTTAATCTATGTGGAAGTGCTGGTGACTGATACTTTTCAGTGGAAGTGCTGGGATACATTGACTCTGGTGCTTTTGTCAAGTTCTCACGACATGCTTCCACCCAAAGAGAAGATACAATATGCAGGCCTCTCTTTTTAGCTTTGTTGAAGCAACCCTGCCAACAGTATTCAAACATATGAATTTTAATTATCTACAGACATATAAGCTGAACTATCTGATGATCTTTTCTGTTCAGATAAACCACCTTCCTCATATACTTCAACTTCAAGGGACCGTCAGGTTGCTTTATAAAGGAGCATGTCCTATAACTTTTTTAATCTCTTTGATGAACTTAGGTATAATTACCATTTACATTTGTCTATAATTCCCCTGGGTATTGTATTCCTCACATGTATATATAAAGTGTAGTGAAGATATAATGAAGTTATAATGAAGTTTAATGAAGCTGTAATTAATCATATGGAAATCCTTCCACATAATTAAGCTTGGTATATATTGCAAGCTTAGATTCTGGGGAATATAAGTTATATTGTACATTTGACCAAACTTATACCTCTGATTTTTTGTGAATTTTCTTTTCTGAACATTTCAAAGATGCTGCAAAATTCAGGTTTCATAAATAGAAAAAAAAAAAAAAAAAAAAAAAAAAAAAAATTATATAGGAAATAAAGAGCATAATTTTATCTTTCAAATGAAACAAAAATGACAAAAATCCATCAAGAACAACCGAAGATATAACAACAAAAAGAACAAAAACATTAAATGTGCATGAGAAGGCATTTAAATTTTGCACGACATTTTTAAAAGGCCCCAGCCCCATAGTCCCCGCTTTTGGTCACTTTACCACTTTTACTTTTCACTTTTTTTCTCCTCTCGTTTCTTGTCTCTTCTTTCGAGGGCAGACTTATGAATATGGGTGTAGGGTTCTCCAAGAAGAAAAACAACAAATCCTTCTTTATAACCAACATTGTTGGATGCTGTCCTCTTCGTTTGTTTGTTTTTTTCCTTCTCGTTTCTTCATCTGGCACGCAAGGGCCTTCACTGCATTCTTCCTCCTTGCTCGCTGGCTTTTCGTCAATCTTGCCATGATTACCGCAAGAAATTACAGTGAGGAATCAAAAATATGAAGCACGGTGAGAGCTTCAAAAGAACGTGACCTCACTTTGACGTTTGGATGGGTACTGATGCCCTAATGTGTGCTATTTCTGATCTATGCTTGTGGGAGGAGTTGCTAAATACCTCCATAAACACAATTCCGTAGCAAAAAACAAAATAGCTATAGAAAAAATTAACGCTATTCCAATATACAGAATATTTGATACGCAATGGGGTTGCCAGAGGTTGCCAATAATTTATCTATTTTATTCTGTATAAAAAGATAGAAACGAAATACAGCTCTATAACTTTGTAGGAGTGTTGCCAACATCATAGAGATTCTTTTTAAATGTTTTCCTAAAATTCGTTCATGTACCAGATTTTTTCGAATAATTGCCCCTGACGGACCCTTCAATGCAGTCTGTGCCAAATGGTTTTCCAATGGGAACAAATGTAATGCTTTCTATGCCTAAAGCATGATGGATCAACTAGTGTTTCAATGACCTGGATTAAGGCAGGCAGTTGATGGTTTCACCATTTACAGGACCAATGATGTGTGCCTACATGAAGTGGTCCTGAAGAATGGATATCTGGGAAAGACATCCTCCTGCTACTGATCTCCAAAAGCCCATTAATGCCCTTTGCCTTCATCTGTTGTGTGGCCTTAAGGAGTTATAACTCAGCCCTTAAATAGGTGGCAAAATCTCTCCTGACAACTACAATTTTTCTACTTGTTCAAATAAAAGATGAGTGTCTTGGTAAGCAAATACTTATTCTATGAAACAAATCAATCTAATGAACTTACTCTTGCCCCATCTCTAAAAATGACATGAGTTACATCCGAAGTGAGCTTCTCCTGAATCTGGGCACCAAGGGACAAGAGTTGCTCTTTCACTGCCTGGGAACGATTGTCGTTTCCAACACGAACATCTACATAAGCAACAACACCTGTAACACAGAGAGAAATAAGTAATGTTTTGCACACATGCACACAACCACACATGCAATGGACACCCAGTACAAAAAAGAATATAAAGAAATTAGAAAGAATCCAAAGAGCAATGACAAAGATGGCACCTACACTCTCTAAATTGACATACAAACAAAGATTATCCAAACTGAAACTACTAACCCAGGAACAAAGAAGAGAAAGAGGAGATCTACTGGCCATTTACAGAATTATAAAAGGGATGGAGGTCCTCAACAGAGAAGATTTATTAAAGTGGGATAAAAGAAAAACAAGAGGACATGAAAAAAAACTCAAAAAGGATAGTTATAGAAGAGATCTGAAAAAGAATAGTTTCCCACACAGAGTGGTAGATGCCTGGAACAAATTGGATGAGGCAACAGTGTGTACAAAAACTATACAAGAATTTAAGAACAAACTAGATGCTGAAAGATACAAAGATGGGTCACTATGAGCATGGCTCTCTTCCAGTATAATACTAGGTAAAATACACACACACACACACCAAAATGATATAGAGTAAATTCACTTAGTGGTTAAAATATAAAATGGAGGATTATGAAGAAGATAGACAAAAATATAGTGAACCAACAAAGAGAAGACTAGATGTAAGCAGGGTTGAATGACCATTAGGTGTCATCTCCCCCCCCCCAAAAAAAAAAAAAAAAAAAAAAAAAAAAAAAAAAAAAAAAAAACTAAGTTGCAACATGGAAATGCCAAAGTGGAATCAAAGGCATGAAAATGTATAATTTTCAGGGTTTTCAAAAGAAAGTAGAATACTAGGTAGAGGTATAGATTCGGAAAGGGAAACAAGGCATAAAAATATTCTAAGAAATCTGGAGATTACAGAATTAATAAATGAAATTATAGATCTGAAAGCTGAATATAGGACAATGTATAAAGTGATTGAGTTAAAAAAACATAATGCTGAAACAAACAAGGAGCTTAATGATCTAAAAAAGGAATTAAACATAGTCAAAAGTGAGAATGAAAGAATGAAAAATGAAGATACTAACAAAAATGAGGCTTTGAAAAAAGAAAAGAACAAATAAAATGAGTGATTGAGAAAGTTGGAAAAACCATAAAAAGACAGATCTCCAAGAAATTAAAAATCAATGGAAAATGGAATAAGAAAACCAAAAAATAACTTTTAAAGAAATTTAACTTGTGGATGAAAATGCAAAAGAAATAGTCATTAAAGTAATTAAAGAGAAAGAAAATTGGGTTACAGACACAGTTGATAAAAAAAATGTATAGTAGTTTATGGTATTAAAGAAAAACACAATGTAGTTAGATACTTAAGAGAAAAAGAGGAGAAATAGCAAAAGAAATTCTGAAAGAGATACATAGGGGCAAGATATGGAAAAGGAAATAGAGGAAGTGCATAGAATGCACATACTCCCTCACCCCCCATCCTCCACCCACTCCCCCTCATGCATTGCAGCATCATCTATAAACAACCATTCATCTTATCTTGTCCTCTCCTGTCCTTCATCAACAAACATTCCCCTCTTTCCCAAAGCCCCTTTTACCCCATCCATCCATCTCATCCTAGGTCACCCCCTCATGTTCACTCCCTCCACATCTGCCTTCCACACCTCTTTTACTAGTATTTCTTCACTTATTCTTTCCATGTGTCCAAACCATCCCAATACTCTTTCATCCACCCTATCTCCCAACTCCCTTTTCACCCCCATTCTCCTCCTCACCTCCTAATTTCTCACTCTATCCAGCCTAGTAAACCCTATCATACTTCTCAGACACCTCATCTCAAAGACATTCAAACTCCTTCTCTCTTCCTCTTTTATGTTCCATGTTTCTGCCCTGTACAGTGCTGTCAGCACAATCACTCCTTCATACAATCTCCTATTAGCATTCATTCCCAAATATCTATTTCTCATAACATTTTTTAATCCACCAAGGCATTTACTTGCTTCTCTCAATCTACATTCTACCTCCACCCCCACTCCACCTTTTCCTGCCACATTCGCACCCAAGTATCTAAAACTATACACTTCCCCTAGTCTCTCTCCCTTAATACTCACTCCCAGCCTGCTCCCACTCTCTCCTCTTGTACATCTCATCACCTTACTTTTGCCCAAATTTATCTTCAGCTTCCTTCTTTCACACACAGATCCTGCTACAAGCGCAGTGTTGTCCACAAACAACAGCTGGCTTATCTCCCACTTTTCTCCATTTTCTTTAACCATCTCCAATCCCTGACCAACTACCTTTGCATTTACCTCTTGCACCACTCCATCCTTGTATAAATCAAACAGTCAGGGTGACATAACACATCCCTGATGAAGTCCCACCTTTACCCCAAACCACTCACTCTCTCAATTTCTAATCCTGACACACCTTCTACTACTCTTGTAAAAACTCTTGACAGCTCCTAAAAACTTTCCTCCTATCCCATATATCTGCAATACCCCCCACAGTGCCTTCCTGTCTACCTTGTCATAAGCCTTTTCTAAATCTATAAAAGCCCAAAACACATCCTTACCCTTTCTTATAGCTTTCTTACATATCTGTCTTACAATAAAAATCTAATCTATCCAACCCCTACCTGTCCTAAACCCACGCTGTTCCTCACCAATTACTCCCTCTCTTGATCATCTCAATCAAGCCTTCCCAACTACACTTAACAAGCTAATCCCTCTGAAACTACTACATTCATACTTGTCCCCTTTTCCTTTGTAAAGTGAACTATACAGGCACTCCTCCAGTCTTCTGGCACTCTACCCTCTCTTAAACAAACATTAAATAACCTCACCAGCCAGTCCACCATCACTGTACCTCCTTTTTTTCAGACATTCTGCATGACATCCATCCAGACCAGGTGCCTTTCCAGCTCTCATCATCTTAACTGCATTCATTTCATCATTCCTTATTTCTCCTCCATTTTCCTCACTCATCACAGTCATTTTCTTAGCACTTCCCACTGCAACTACCTTTCCCTCTCTATCCTCCTTCACATTTAGCAACTCCCTAAAATACTCTGCCCATCTTCCTCTCACTGCCTTCTCTTCCATTATCATCTCTCCATCTGCACCTTTTACCTTTTCTTCTCTACTAGATTCGCCTTCTCTTCCTCTTTTAATTTCTTTCCAAAACATCTTTTTACATACATACATATACCAAAGGCTCTTTTCCCCCTTACATGGGAGGTAGCCAAAAAGAAAAAGGCATAAAAACCACTCCTACCCATTCCATCCCCTACATACTCCACTCCCCTCTACCATCTTCCCTCCCTCACATCTTGGCACCTCCTGGATGACGGGTCATCCCTGCATCCCGTCCACTACCCTGGGTCAGAAGCAGTGTTGCAAGACACAGCACATCCACAGCAAGGCCGCTTCATTAATTCAGCGACTGCCCCTCTCCATCCCCTCATGCAGAAAAGGAGAAGATGGGGAGAAATCCCTTTGGGCTGCATCAATTTATTTCTCATACATACTCCCTCACCCCCATCCCCTCATGCATCACAGCATCATCCATACACAACCATTCTCCATTCACCCCTGTCTTCTGTCCTCTCCCGTCCTTCATCAACTGACATTCCTCTCTTTTGTAATGCCCCTTTCACCTCATCCATTCATCTCATCCTAGGGCACCCCCTCATATTCACTCCTTCCACATCTGCCTTCCACACCTCTTTTACTAATCTTTCTTCACTCATTCTTTCCATGTGTCCAAACCATCCTAATACTCTTTCATCAACCCTATCTCCCAACTCCCTTTCCATCCCTATTCTCAGGTGCTAACATCTTTCAACAAGATCATGCCCCAGCCCACACTGCTCGTGGTGTTACTCAGTGGCTTAAAGATTGTCATATACCTTACATAGCAGACTGGCCAGGCAATAGTCCTGACATAAACCCAATAGAAAACCTGTGGAACCACATTAAACAAGACCTGCAGGGTAAAGATATAAGCTCTGTGCCCAAGCTCGAGGCAGCCATTCGCCAATCTTGGGCTAGTACAACCCCTGCACATCTTGCCAAGTACGCCACTTCCATTCCAAACCACCTTCATGAGATCATTGCATGTAAAGGCCACCCATCAAAGTATTAGAAGTACAAAGTGAACTTTTGTTTATTGATTTATGACTCATTCATTCTCCTCATCACTCATTCTCGCTAACCGTTCGTACTTCCTTGTCGAGCATTGTATCTAGCCTAGTAACCCCTATCATATTTTTCAGACATTTCATCTCAAACACATTCAAACTCCTCTCTTATGTTCCATGTTTCTGCCCCATACAGTTCTGTCAGCACAATCACTCCTTCATATAACCTCCTCTTAGCATCCATTTCCAGATGTCTATTTCTCATTACACTTTTTAATCCACCAAGACATTTAATCACTTCTCTCAATCTACATTCTACCTCCACCCCCACTCCTCCCTTTCCTGCCACATTCGCACCCAAGTATCTAAAACTATCCACTTCCTCCAGTCTCTCTCCCTTAATACTCACTCCCAGCCTGCTCCCACTCTCTCCCCTTGTACATCTCATCACCTTATTTTTGCCCACATTTATCTTCGGCTTCCTTCTTTCACACACTCTCCCAAACTCTGTCACTAACTTCCTCAATCCCTCCTCTGATCCTGCCACAAGTGCAGTGTCGTCAGCAAACAACAGCCGGCTTATTTCCCACTTTTCTCCATTTTCTTTAACCATCTCCAACCCCTGACCCACTATCCTTGCATTCACCTCTCGCACCACCCCATCCATGTATAGATTGAACAGCCAGGGTGACATAACAAATCCCTGATGAAGTTCCACCTTTACCTCAAACCATTCACTCTCTCCATTTCTAATCCTAACACAAGCTCTACCACTGTCGTAAAAACTCTTGACTTCTCTTAACAGCTTTCCTCCTATCCCATATATCTGCAAATCCTCCCACAGTGCCTTCCTGTCTACCCTGGCGTAAGCCTTTTCCAAATCCATGAAAGCCCAAAAATCATCTTAACTTTTCCTATAGCTTTCTCACATATCTGTCTTACCACAAAAATCTGATCTACACAACCTCTACCTGTCCTAAATCCACACTGTTCCTCACCAATTACTCCCTCTGTTCCTCTCCTAATCCTCTCAATCAAGACTCTCCCATAAGCTTTACCAACTACACTCAACAAGCTGATCCCTCTGAAACTACTACACTCACACTTGTCCCCTTTTCCCTTGTAAAGTGGAACTATACAGGCACTCCTCCAGTACTCTACCCTCTCTTAAACAAGCATTAAATAACTTCACCATAACTATTCCTTTTTTCTTTTTGATTACTTTAAAAAAATTCTGTCATACTCTTACCCCATTTCACATCTGCTCTCCTCTTTGCCTCCTTTATCTTATGCTTTACTTCTCTTCTCTTTTCTTTGTACCTCTCATATGATTCCCTCATCCTATTTTGTAACCAATCTGTGAAAGCTCGCTTCTTCTCTTCTACAACCTTCTTTGCTTCCTTATCCCACCACTCGCTACCCTTCTTTCAATTTCCTCCCATCCTTCTTGTTCCACACACCATCTTTGCACACTTTGTGACTCACTCCTTGAAACATCCCCATTCCTCCTCCACTCCTAGTTCTACTCTATCCTTCACTCCCTCCCACTCCTCTCTCAGCTTCTTCTTGTACTCCTTCTCATTTTCTTTCTCATTTAAGCAGTTCACTCTAAGCACCTCCCTACCTTTTGTCCTTTTCCTCTTTCTCCATCTATCCTCCACTCTCAACTTACCTTCCACCAGAAAATTATCTGATATTCCCCCACTCTCTCCCCTTAGAACATGTACATCCTTAACTCTTCCTATTATACTCCTATTTACCACTACATAGTCCATTAATGCTCTATCTACCACCCTTCCATCCACCACCCTCTCCCATGTGTACTTATGCTTGACTTTCTTCCTAAACACTGTATTTGCTATCATCAACTCTCTAGACACATCTCCACCATCAACTCTCCACTACGATTCTTTCCTGGAACTCCACACTTCCCAACCACTCCGTCTATTGGTTCATTTCCTACCCTAGCATTAAGGTCTCCCAATACTACTACATTGATGTTTCTCCCTAATCCCTCTATGCACTCATTTAAATCTATCCAAAAAGCCTCCCTTCTACACTCTTCTCACTACCAGGCCCATATGCACTTACAAAAACCCACATCTCCTTTCCCAGTTTCACCTTCATCCACATTAACCTTGAAGAAACCTCCTTCCACTCCACTACATGTTTACCTATCTCTTCACTTACTAGTATAGCCACCCCTTCTCTCCCTCGTCCTCTCTTCACTCCTGAGAACCTCCCAACTACACTCCCAAACTCACACTCGCCCCTCCCTCTCAACTTAGTTTCACTCAAAGCCAACACATCCATCTTTCTTCTCACAAACATACTGCCTATCTCTTCCCTTTTACTCTCATCTGTACTACATCTGCACAGTAATGGACACCAATGTACCCGCACAAGTAGAAATTTTCTGCATAAATAGGTACAAGATTTTCCTCATAATTTGACTGCGTAAATAGAATTTCACATACATAGGGCACACGTAAATAGAGGTACCACTGTATAAAGAAAATTGAAAGAATCCAGAGAGCAACCACAAAAATGGCACCAGCACTTTCAAACCTTTTCTGGCTAAATTGAAGTTACCAAAGTCATCAAAGGTATGGAAATACCTGATACAGAAGACTTACTAAACTGGAACAAGAGAAACACAAGAGGACATGGAAAAAAACTCAAAAAGGAGTTATAGAAGATAAAAAAAAAAAAAAAAAAAAAAACACTCAGAGTGGTGGACACTTGGAACAAACTGGATGAAACAATAGTGTGTGCAAAAACAATACATGACTTTATGAGCAAACTAGACACTGCAAGACACAAAGATGGGACACCATGAGCGTAGCTCCCCTTTCCGTAAGATACACCTAGGTAAATAAGGCCCTTTCCCTTTCAAGGAGACAGAGAAAGGGAAAAGGAGTGAAGGGTAGAGGAGAAAGAGAGGGAAAGAGGGAGAAAGAGAGAGAAAGAGAGAGAGAGGGGAGAGAGGGAGAGAGGGAGAGAGGGGAGAGAGGGAGGGAGAGAGAGAGAGAGAGAGAGAGAGAGAGAGAGAGAGAGAGAGAGAGAGAGAGAGAGAGAGAGAGAGAGAGAGAGAGAGAGAGAGAGAGAGAGAGAGAGAGGGGAGAGAGAGGGAAGAGAGAGAGAGGGGGAGGGGAATATAGAAAGAGAGAAGGGGGAAAGAAAGGGGGAAAAAGAGGGGAACAGAGAGAGAGAGAGAGAGTTCATGAAACTTATGCAAACTTAAACACTGTCAGGAAATACACAAACTGCATGATTTTTACAGCAATACCATAACCAAAGGTAATTACAGAACAACTGTAAATAGTTTAGTTATAAATTTTTGGCAGTACATTACCTTCAAGAACAGCACATGCTGCTGGCTGTGTGTCCATAATACTGTGATTCAATTTGTCTTGTTCATTCATGGATGTCACTGTATTGTTACAGAAACCACTTTGCCTCTTTGAAGTTGTATCTAGCTTGTGCTGTTTGGGTGGTGTGCCAAAATTCTGGAAACTTAGCATTCTCTGATCAACTGAACTGGATTCTTCTATCACAGTTGGCAAATTATCATTTCTAGGACTTTGGTTGCCTAAATTATTACCGCAAGACTGTCTTAACAAAATCTGACTACTCTTCAGAACTGGAGTGAGGAGCATGTTATCTGCCTCAAATAAGATTGTTCTCTGTCTGACCTGTTTTGGAGTTACCGCCACAGTCACTGGTTGTACATTATTATTATCTATATGTACATTGTTCCTTTTAGAGTTAATATTAGGGGACATCTCACTACAACTTACAGAAAAACTTACAGATTTTCTCCTCCCTGTTCCAGGGGTCAAGTTAACAGACTTCTTCAGAATTGATGGTGAACCGCTACAAGATGCTGAACGTCTTTTTGATCTGTTACCAGAATCTTTATAACATCCCATTTTCTTTGATATCAATTCATCATTATTTAAATCAAAAGGCGTTAATGTTTCTGCTATTGATTTGCGTCTAGATTTCCTTTTAGAAAAAAAATGGCTCCTTGAATATTTATCCTCAGCATGGTTCCCATCTTCCATTAATTGTGTTTCAAGGTCAGAATTACGACACTTTTCTGCTTTTCTATGCAGAGATTTATTCTTATTTTTGCCAATATCATGGTCAGCAGTAATGTCCAGAAAAGAATCATCATTATCACTATCATCACTTGGCAACCTTTGTAACAAGCTGGGCTTTCTCCTAATAAGTGGTGGTAATTCTTCAAATTCATTGCTATAATTTTCTGTATTCACATCATCATCTGGTGTTTCCATTACAGATATAGCATACTTGCTATCTCTGGCTTTTGAATGTATAAATTCTCCTGGGGAGGGTGTTTCTGGAACAGCAATAGATGATATACTACTTGCATTGTAACAAGTTCCTGGACAAAGTATGGAGTGTAGGACTGTGGAATCACCTGTATGTTTCATTTCTCACATCTTCCAAACCTGAAAATTAAAGAAAATTACAATCATAATTGTACACAAAGTTTATAATATAGTTACTGTATAATTCATTTACTCTCTCTTGACCAATTCATTCCTATTGAACACATTACTAAAGAACTATGAAAAGCATTCTATTTTATTTCTCTTTTTTATGGATCATAATCTATCAATAATGAAATATTGTTGAACCTACACACTTAACTCGGGTGTAAAGAGACTTGCTCGTTTGGTCCTTATTTAACTGAGAAGGTGAGATGGGTGCATGATGAATGTCCTGTTTAAGGTCAGCCGAAGCCTCGGTTCTAATAAGCTAACTAAACTCCTCTCATCAAGGCCATGTAACCATTCAAACACCTAATTATGGATTTCAAAGGACCTCTGACTTCAATCCCCAGAAACTGCTACAGTGAGTCCTCATTATACGGTACACATGCGTTCCTGAAAACCTTACCGCAAATTGAAATTACCGTATACCGAACCCAAGTTTTGACTTATGGCAGACATACCTTCTCCCTGCTCTTTCCTCTTCAAAATATCTAATTTTACCTCCAAAACACGAGCGGATACCGTATCTGTGAATTTTTCTTACCGTAAATAGAATCGAGGGTAGTAATTACCAAATACCGTAACTGTGAATTTACCGGATAAAGAATTACTGTATAAGGAGGACTCACTGTACATGCTTACTGTCATGGATGAATATCATATTTCTCATTTGTTTTTACATATAAGAACATGACTATTGATACCGTTATCCAATGTTTGACCCCCACCCTCACCCCAATATTTGGCATGCCACTGTTCCTGCATTCTGATTGTGGACCTTTGTTCATGGCTTAGGAGCTATGCGAGTGCTTGACTTATCTAGGCATTGACATGCCAGACTATGCACCCACAGGGAAATGGATACTATGAACAATAAAATACACATAATCCTTACTCTAAGATCCCAGAAACTTTAGCATTTTCAGTGGGAAATAGTATTGTCTTATGCAATATACTCCATCAGATCTGAGCATCCAAAATAGAAAAATATACAAATCTAAATCTAAATATGAGAACTGATAATTAAATAAATAAACCAAGTTGGAGCCATACATGAACTTGAGCCTAGGTATATTAACTGTTGAGTAGGAGACAGGACCCAACAATCCCTGCTCCTTTCCTGCATAGTTACAATTACATATATACTTCTTGTACCAGAATTAGTCTCCAGGTAGCTATTTTTTGGCCACCTGGTTTTCTGCTGCTGAACCTGTCAGGTAGCAATGCTATTCATGACAATAAATATGATCCTCTTCTTGATGATGTCAAATTTTGGAGGTAAACCTACTATATGCTCATGTGCAATTCACTGATGGAAGTGAATCAATATATTTAACACATTACTTAACTTCAGCAGGTAATTTATTACAATACAAGAACCAGTTGGCTATCCCTGTACAGTAGATCCTCCTTGTATGAAGACAAGTTTGGATATCACCTGCTGAATCACCTGTGTTGGAGTTGTCTGATGTGACAGATCATAAACTACCTATGATGGAATTATAATGATAGACAGGTCCATCAAAAGTCTCCAATACTTTAACTAACTAACCTTGGAGCCTCTTCAGTGATTTCACCAGTATAGTTAAAGGCAAAAGGTTTATGGATTTTGAGAGGAAACTAGATCTGTATGGGAACATTGCAAACCACCTTGTTATCATCAACACTAATTCTATAAGGAGGGAGGGGGATGTGGTAAAGTGAAGTATGAACCTTTTATTCTTGTGTGCTGCAGAGTTACATATATGACAGGTGAAAGAAGGTCCATAAGCAGCTGCTCCCTGTGTTGGCCCAGGACTCTTCAACTGTCTCCCAAGAGAGGTAGGAGACACAACAGGAGTCGACACTAAAGCTTTCATGAGGAAGCTAGACAAATTTATGGACAACTTCCCAGATGAGCCTCCTGTCCTACATGGCCCAACCTCATTAGAAGCAGCAACAAACTCAATCACTGACCAGTTCCAATACGTGAGGCTCTGGCAGAGATGTGAGAGTGATGTGTCCCCAGATTCATAGTGTTAATACCAAAATCTACGTGACAAGATTAAATATATTTTTTTACATGCTATGCTGACATTTTGTTAGTACAGTAAAGCCAATGAGAATAGGCATTGTTTTCTTAGTGCATGACAATAGCAAAATTGGACAGTAAGCAACTTTGCCAGAAACTTGTTTACAGGGAAGACACATCATTTCTTATCAATAAGTTACCAATAAACAAAATAAATTATAAAGTATATGGTTATGTACAAATAGTAAAGATAATGGTAAAGACTTCCCTTTTCTTATTTCCATAATAGTAAATGGTAATTAAAGTCCAAAATTGAAAAAATATCTAAATGATAACATTGTCTCAACTTACACTGTTTTTACCTAGGCTAATTCAATTGCAAAAGCTACATATATGTAACTCAAATCAATGGAAATGAGCTTATTGGACTTTGATTATCCCTACTATCTATGTCATATTCTTACCTGCGACTCAGTCTATATTCCATTCAGTTATTTGATGGTTGAAATCTTAAATAATTTGTACTAGATATTTACTTCAATTGCTTGTAAAATGATTGTATATATTATATAAAAAAAAACTAAACTCTAGGTGTTTTATCTAAACTTGTTTACGTAACCAAGTCTTCTTCGTCTTCCTATCCTTAGTATGAAGTTGCAACACTTCTGAATCACATATACAATGATTACAATCACCAAGATTAATTCCAGCCTTTGCTCATTTTGAATTGTCCCACTGGACCTGTTAGATAACACAAGTCAAAACAGCAACATCCTAAACTTCATAGTAATCACAATAAACTATATATTTGTAAACAAACCAAAATTACCTTAACTTATTTTATATCTATCGCATTAACCACTCGACACATATAACCAAACGCTACGAATGTTGTGAATAATCGGCACTTACTCATTTAAAACATAGTAAATTCCGCGCCATGTCTAGTTTACTTGACGTAGTGTTTATAATGTTTAGATGTCTCCTCACAAACAACTATGTACATATAAGTTTTACACTGAATATAAATATTGATATATACTGATAATAATGTTGAAATATATAAATCTTATTTTAAGATTTAGAGCAAAAAAACATCATATTATGTGAAAGAAACAATATCTTCAAGCTATCTTCAATTGAATTACGCTCAGCCTTTATTATTGACATAGAGGGAGTAAAGTTGAAACAATACAAATTGCATTTATAAATGCAAGCTACCATTTCCATGATATATGATTAATTGTAATATGCAATGCAGCAATACGCCACGTTTTTTCTGCTAGTTATTATATTGCTACGTGATAGGAAATATGTTGAATTTTGTTATCCGTGTATTGTTCTCATTTTCCGGGTAACGGCAAACGCTTCACTCCATAACGCGCATGCGCATAGCCTAGGCAAGATGGACAGCGGGGTTGGGGCAGAGGAGTGACGCTGTGTCGTTTGTGATATTATTACCCGATGGTAAGTGTTTTACCTTCTTGTTTTATTGTCAAGGGCAATTCTAATATAAGGTTGTACACACATGTATGTTTAGAGTGCTTTGAATCAGTAGCTTTGGGTGCTGCCGAGGAATTAATGTTGCGCGTTGAGGGTGGCGGCGTCGGTGGGCGGCTGGGCTTTGTCTGGCGGCGGCGGTGGCGTCGCGGCTGCGTTGAACCTTTACCATTTCGTTGCGCGTCACCATGTCACCTAACTCGGCCTCCTGCGTGTCCAGGATTTGTGATGATTGAGAAAGTGTAACGGCTTATGAGCGCTGTAGGAATATCAAATGGCAGCCTGTAAGTACTTATTCAGTATTGTTGTTCGAACAAGTAGCGAAATTTCAAGTGGTGCATGGATATTGGGTGGTGGCGTGGGTTAGAGGCTGCGTGAAGGGACGCCATAGGGACCGTCAAATGGCAGTGGGCTTTCTGGAAGGGTGGAACTGTAAGTGCGTTTTTACTCAGGTACGTAGAAGCATTATTCTTGAAGCGTAGATATGTTTTCGGGCTGTGAAAGTTGTGTTATAACTGACGTCTTGACATAATCCATACAAGATCATTGAATGCGCAACGCCTTTGTTCTGGCCGGTGTTAGCTAAGTCAGGTTTAACTCGCGTTATATCATAATGAAATGTGGTTTTAACTTTACAGGGTAAAATTTTGTTGGCGTGAAATTATATACACGAAGTATTGTGGGACGGGATGCTATTGAATCTTCCTTTGTTTGAAGGGCAATCAAGACGTGATAGGTGTGGTCCTTTGTATTCGTGCGAACGAAGACGACGCAAATCGGGAGTAATCTTAAGATGCTTAGATCTTCTTCACGACTTTAAATGCACGAATTGCAACAGATAATGGCGTTTTAATAATACAGTGACAGACTGTGCATAGTGGAAAGGAATAACTTGCAAAGGGAGGCGTCCTAGTTTATGCCATTATTGATCTTTGAGACGAAATGCTTGATAGGTAATTGGTAGCGAGTAGCTGCTTCGTTGATGGGTAGATTTAAGATGTGAATTGGATATGGATGTTGGTCAAGATTGGTGGCTTATGCAGTGCACACACCCACCTAGTACATGTGTGATTGTCAGTGTTCATGATAGGTACTTAGTGTGTAGAAGCTTAGACTATAGTTTTAATTTAAGGAAAATTATTTATGCCCACATTGTGCATGCTGCCTTATTTGTATTTCTTTAGGATATACTTACAAAATTTACCTACAATTATGAAGTATAAGTTTTGTCTATGTATGTGGTGGGGTGGGTTAATTTATGAATACTAAGTTTATACTTGGTATAAGGAAATATTTGGCAAGTGAGCTGCAGATATGCAAATATCATTGTATTGAACATTGTGAAAATACCTGTTGATGAAATATCCCTATAACAATGTTTTAAGTATTTTTTCTAACCCCCCAGACAAGTTTATTATCTAAGCAAGCCCTATTGTTTTAAGGTTAATAAAGGTTCCAGTTGACCCACAAATGATTAGTTGTTTTCATATCTTTCTCCATTGTAAACAATTAAAGCATGATATCCTTTATAATGGTCTTGTTCCAGGAATGTGATCAACATCCACCCGGGAAGTTGTATATATGTATGTATGTGTATATATATATATATATATATATATATATATATGTATATATATGTATAATGTATATATGTATGCATATATGTATATATATGTATATATATATTATATGTATGCATATATGTATGTATAAGTATATATGTATGCATATATGTATAATATGTATATATGTATACATATAAGTATATATATGTATATATGTATACATATAAGTATATATATGTATACATATAAGTATATATATGTATATATGTATACATAAGTATATATATGTATATATGTATACATAAGTATATATATGTATATATGTATACATATAAGTATATATATGTATATATGTATACATATATATATATGTATACATATATATATATATGTATAAATGTATATATATAAGTATATATAGGTATATATGTATACATATGTATATATGTATACATATATATATATGTATACATATATATATATGTATACATATATATATATGTATACATATATATATATGTATACATATATATATATTCGTAAATAGCTGGAGTCCAGGAACCATTATTATGGGAGAAAGCATACGCTGGACTCGACGTTCGTCAAATTGACGAACGTCGAGTCCAGCGTATGCTTTCTCCCATAATATATATATATATATATATGTATGTATAAATGTATATATATATACATACAAGTATATATATGTATATATATATATACATATAAGTATATATATGTATATATATATATATATATATATATACACACGTATTATCTATTTGTATAGATGAGGTAGTCATAGAAATTGAGTGATCAGCACTTTATTTTGAGGGGTTCAGCCATTAATCATTATAGAAAGATTGTGGTTCTGAACTGAAGAATTGTCACTATCTTAAAAATATTAATTGGATAAAACTTGTGCAGTTGTTTACTTTTGATGTTGCTCTTTAAAGTTTAATAGATATAGGAGTAAGTTCAAAAATATAAAGACATTGTAATTTATGCCAGATACAGGACTTGCCCAAAAAGTCGTATACATTTAGATTGCTAAAGCACTATTTAGGATGCATTCAGATCAGTCACATGAAGATGTGATGCATATATCCTCCCTTTCCCAAATATGAATTAGATGTCGCCATCAGCAAGGTTACCCAAGTGTGATGAGAATGAGAACAACAGGGCTCCCAAGTGTGATGAGAATGAGAACAACAGGTCTTCCAAAACGAAGCTCCTCCACAGCACCTTTTGTAATACCTTTGTGTGAGTAGGACGGAGATGTCTTCCATAAATCCAGGAATGCTCTACGGGGAAAATTACACACAAACTCACTCACTCACACTCTGAGGGAAATAATTACCACTGGCAGCAACACTTAATGATAAACAAGCACAGCGACCACCATTGTCCCATGAAACAATATTGCATTCTTAAGATTATCCCCATTGAACCAGCTACAAACTTTGCCCAGATTATTGCCAGTTAACCATTACTTGCTACAAAATACATGTAGAGACTTCACTGGTGTAGGAATCCCATAGATATTAAATCCAAGACAGTAACATTGACAGTATTTCTCAACCGTACCTGATGCTGTAGCCCAAGGAAAATCACATGCAACATAAAACAACACCAGTTAACATCTTAAATGTAAAATAGGCTGAAATATATGAAGATTTGCAGATTGGTAATGGAATAAGTTGGATGTAAAGACCATAGCACTCATGGTTTGGACATAACCCCCAGCTATCCAATGCATGAGTTACCTACATTAGAAAAAAGATTACACACACACTCGTGACACTGTTTCAACTGTGAGTGCTTGGACATCAAGCATTAGTGGTGTCAAGATGCATCGTTTAGCTTACCCTGTTGCTGATTGCTTGTATCAAAATGTGCCCCACCCCACTGAGCTCTGCTTACAAGAAATGTAAAAAAGGAAAAAAAAAAAAATTAAAAACCTGAGGAACAATAATTCTGGGCCATCCATGTATCTCGTGACTAACACGCCACACCCCTATCTAGGATGGGGCCATGGCGTGTTAGTCACGATCATCAGCAATCTGTATCCCCCACCCCCCTCTGAAAGACATCATTAGCATAACTGAAAACACATGCACACACATGGAAAGAAACTCAAACATAGTTATAGAAGAGATCTGTGGAACAGTTTTCCACATAGTGGTGGACACTTGGAACAAACTGGACAAAAAAATAGTGAGCAAGAACCATTCATGAATTGGAGAGCAAACTAGACACTGTGAGATACAAAGGCCGGACACCATGTGCGTATCTCCCCTTCCCATAAAATACAGCTAGGTAAATGCACACACACAGATCTAAGACTAGAATAGTGTTGGTACTACGGTTCCTGCACACAATGACAGACATTAGCAAAATGAAATACAAAGAGGAGCAGCCAAGCTGGTTTCCAGCCCAGCAAATAAACCATACGGGAGACTAGAATAACTGGGGCTGTCAACATTGAAAAATAGGTGATATGTTATTCATATTGTTAAATGGGATTGACCAAATTAACAGGAAACATCTTGTGTAGGGATAGAAAGGCAGTAAGAGACCATGAAAACAAATTGAAATATTAAACATAGGATGTGAAGAATTAGCTTTATGTGCGAATTGGAAAATAAAGGTATAATCCAGTAGAACCATACATGAATTTGAAGCTAGGTGTTGTGTTGGAGAGTTGGACGTGACCTTATGAGCATTGCTCGTTTCCTTGTACATTTGGTATATACACATAGGTCTTTTTCTGGGTCTGAACTTGAAGGGTTGCCATACTTGGATGCAGCACCTGGGATGGTTGCCTCACTTGGATCCCTCACCTGAACATCCTACCTCTTCATGTAGAATTATCAACCCTGAAAAGCTGGTAGCTGAGGACTCGAACTGCACAAGCAGTTCCCCTCCTAGACCACTACTCCTTGGAAGGGGGAAAAAGCCTTGGTATATGTATGTATGTATGAAAAGCTGGTGAGCGGACAATAGGGTTTGTTGGAATTTCTACCTAACCTTCTTAAGAAAAAAAATGTTTTAGATGTTGAGTGGCCCTTCACCCACAACCTGGTATTATATTAATATGTATTGCAAAACAAACTTATGGAAGACTGCAGGTGTGAAGAAGGAAGCAGGTGGGGTAGATAACAATACTTGGATGGTTTGAGCATTTGGAGAGTGAAGAAAGGCTAGCAAAAAGGAGTTGGACAAAGTGCGAATTTGAGAGGAAGACGAGGAATAGGGTGGGTAGGATGGATGGGGGCTCGTGTACTTGGGGAATGTTTATTGAGCAGCAAAGGGAGAAGACAGGAAATAGGTGAGTGGTGGTGAATGGGTGATAAACCTCAAGATCTATTCATGGATCCTCCAAGTCTCCTGATTTCAAACCTGTATCCTTTTGTTGGATGCCATCATGATGCCACCTCCCAACTACCTGCAACAGATTACTCTTGTGCCCTTCCATCTGCAACTCATCCAGTGCAGTGAGGAACACCTTGCAACACCCTAAGAATTACCAAAACCTTTATACACCCATGTGACTGCTGTATTCAGCACATGGTATTGAGAATAGGGCTTGTTTTGTAGTAGCCATCTCATGACATGAGACAACCTTCCCACATACCCATATAGTAAGCTGGATTGTATTAGTGCCTGTCACAGTAACCTTCATCCTTGAACAGCAATCACAATACACATAATTGTAAGTGAAGCAACATAAACTTGGGTCGGTGCCACATTGCTACACGAGACGGGGACTCCTTTCCTAGTCGTAATTGTCACCACATATAACCCTAACATAACATCACTATTCCCATATGTACACACTTTGTACCACAATAACCAACACCATGAACCAATAATATTTCTGCAACTGTATCCATACCAGGTTGGTATAATTTTTTTTTTTTTTTTTTTTTTTTTTACTGTAATCTAAGATTGGAGGACAATTTTTTACGCATGTATGTATGTATATTAATGTGGTAAAAGAGGATGCTTGAGGATTGATTATAGAATAGGGTGGAGTGTGAAAGATAGTGAGTGGGTGAAAAGTTAACATCCTGGAGGGATGTGGTCTTGTGATCAGTAAAATTTTGGTAGTGGGTGAGGAGAGGTGACTGCCATTATGAAGCAGTAGGGTTGACCTAATGGCTGCTACTGCAGTAGTGCTTTTTCTTGATGTCAGTGGGAGATGGATGACATCCATGAGGTGCTGACAAAGATACAATTGGAGATATTTCCTTTAGATGCTCTTTGAAATAGACTGTAGGGAAATCAAGGACAAATAGATATGATGGAGACATGATTCTGAAAAGGGAAATGATAAAAATGGTTTGATATATGAAAGATGTGGATTAAAAGGGCAAGATGATGATAAACTTAATGAGAAGGGAAGCAGCTGTTTTGAGAAAGGAATTGGTAAAAAGATTGCCGTGGATTTGTTTGCAGTAAATTTATGCATGGAAGGAATATACAAATTGAGTAGAGAACAGGATGGGTATGTAAGCCAAAATATTAGAAATGTCCCAGACATCATCTTTGAAAAGGAAGCTGGAATTAATAGAAATGTTGACTAAAGTGAAATTTAAAAAAAAAATTGAGGGGAAAAAAAGTGTGGTTCATTGGGTTTGAGCAAATCCAAGGGGGCTGATAAATATAAAATTGTATGTTCAAAGTAAAGATGAACTGGTGATTAAATCAGTGTGGTAGGTTCATCAGAAAAGGGAAGTGCAGAGAGATTGGAGAATGCTAGTGTGGTCCCTGAAAATGCATGCCAAAGGCTCTTCCCCTTACAAGGGAGGCAGCCAAAAATCAAAGGGATGAAATCCACACCCACCCATTCCATCACCACATACTCTCCCATTCACCCCCCTCCCACCCTCTTATCTTGGATCCTCTTGGATGACTGGTCATCCCTGCATCTTGCCCACTGCTTTGGTTCAGAAGCAGTGTCACAAGACACAGCACGTCCACAGCAAGGCTGCTTCATTAAGTCTGTGACCCTCTGCTTTCCATCCCCTTGTGCAGAAAAAGAGAAGACTGAGGTCCCTTTGGGCTGCATCAAATTATTTTCTCATATACTCCCTCACTCCCACATCTCCCCACTCCCCCTCATGCATCACAGTATCATCCATACACAACCATTCTCCATTCACCCCTATCTCCCATCCTTCCCCAACAGACATACCCCGTCTTTCCCAATGCCCTTTTTACCCCATCCATTCATCTCGTCCTTGGTCACCCCCTCATGTTCACTCAAACCTCTTCCATCCACACCTTTTTTACTAATTTTTCTTCACTCATTCTTTCCATGTGTCCAAACTCCCAATATTTTCGTCAACCCAATCTCCTAACTCTATCCACCCCAGTTCTCCTCAACTCATTTCTCACTCTAGCAGAGTAACCCCTACTTATCAGGCACCTCATCTCAAATGTGTTCAAATTCCTCTCTTATGTTTCATGTTTATGCCCCATACAGTGCTGTCAGCACAATCACTCTTCATACAATCTCTTCTTAGCATCCATTCCCAAATGTCTATTTCTGATTTCACTTTTAATCCCCCAAGGTATTTACTTGCTTCTCTCAATCTACATTCTACCTCCACTTCCACTCCTCCCTTTCCCACCACATTCACACCAAAGTATCTAAAACTATCCACTTCCTTCAGTCTCTCTCCCTTAATACTTGTTTCCAGTCTGCTGCCACTTCCTCTCCTTGTACATCTCATCACCTTACTTTAACCCACATTTATCTTCAACTTCCTTCTTTCACACACTTTCCCAAACTGTCACTAATTTCCTCAATCCCTCCTCTGATCCTGCCACAAATGCAATGTCATCAGCAAACAACAACTGGCTTTTTCCATTTCCTTTAACCATCTCCAGTGCCCCACCCATTACCCTTGCATTTACCTCTCCTATCACCCCATCCATGTATATTGAACTGCCAAGGCGACGTAACACATCCCTTGACTATATGGTAGCAAAATGATGGAGAAGATCGTGATTGACGGGATGATTTTTATCTTGTGTCAATTCAGAATCATTTGAAGGCTTTAATAGTGGTAAAGTGCAATGGGTAGCTGATTATGTGTACCATTGATGGGTGTGAGAGCTAGAGAGCATGGATGACTGGAAAACCCTGGAATATTTGAAGTTACTTGCATCATGATTTGTGCGCTGAATGGCCACAGGCTCTGGTGCTTGGCATACTAGCCAAACAACTTCATAAACCAAACCATCATGATTTGCCCTGGATTAAATTTTTTTTAAATCTTGGCTGGAGTTCAGTGCTCCTTAAATACCATGAAGGCAGTGAGATGTGAGGTAGAGAATGATGGAGATGTAGGAGCAGTGGATCATAGTAGGCATTCTGACTGTCCGCACAATGAAATTCGTTGAAGCTGAAAAAAGTGTGGCAAGATCCAAGCAAGACAATGTGGACCTTGGTAAGAGATGGGCGTCAGTGGCGACTATGAAGAAAGTGCTGAACAAGGATCTTTGCTACTCATACAGGTGTAGGGCCAACTGCTTACTGCCAAGGTACAAGAGCTGCCTTATGAAATCCAAGAAACTCCTCAACAAGGTCAAACACCCAGTTAAACTAGGGATGATCTGGTTTTTAGATGAGAAGAATTTCTGCCAGGACCAGTTGCACAAAGTACAGAAGAAAGGTGGCTAGCCTACAGGCTGTACAAAGTCCCGCACTTCATGAAGACCAAGTTCCCTCAAACGGTGATTGTCTTTGGGTGTGTTTCCAGTGAAGGCCACATCATGCCACCTCGCAATTTTGAAGGACTCACTTCAGATGGCTATATTGAGTTGCTGTCCACTGTTGTCAAGTGCTGGGTGGAGAGGGTGGCTGTGGGAAGACCATACGTATGGCAGCAGGACTCAACTCCAGGAAAACCCAGAAGTGGCTGTCTGAAAATTTGGGCCCCCTAACTCGTCTGATTGCAACCCCTTGGACTATTATGTTTGGGGTGCAGTTGAAAAAGACACCAATTGTACCACCTGCAACACCAAGGACAAGCTGATTGCCAGGATCAAACATGGTGTTCAGGTGTCTCTTGAAGGCCGCATGCTGTAGGTTCAGGTCCTACCAGGAGGCCATTGTGGAGGCTCAAGGTGGTTTCTTTGAGTTAGCTGTATTTGGCAAAAGATCCTCTTAGAGATGCACTTTGAATTTTGATAATACATCAGTTTTTGGCCAAGATGTGGCATTTTTCTTTCCTTTCTGAAAATGTGTCATGTCTATCCCAAACACCCTGTATGTGAAATTGTACAGGAATATCTGAAGAACATGGCTTGTGGGGTTCTGCAGGGTTCATTGCTGGCACAAGTTATGTTTCTGATGTTCATTTGACGCATTGTATTTGACAGATAAGGAACATGAAGACTCGTTACCCTACTCTAGCCTTATCCTGACTACACTGTATACAGGTCGAGTAACTTGGACTAATCCATTGGATAAAGCTCGTTACCTTTAAGCCATGGGTTGATTGTAAATACATTAAAGTGTATCTACATATGTACATTGTGCATGCACACCTCATTCTTAGGAGCATGGATGTCTCAGATGGTTAAGGATTTTTCTCTTGTCAACAGATCTGTGAGCTCGAATCCTGACCGGGGCTGCTGTTGTAAGAGAGGGGCTTGGTCCGACCCTCGCTTCCCTTGGACCGACCCGGTCACTGCCTCGGGCAAGAGGCAAACAGGGTAAGTATAGGGTGAAATGTTGCCGAGTTGATGTATGTGGTGTAAAAGGGGATCGGGGAGAGAGTGTGTGTGTGCGTGTAAGTGTTCAGTGCATAGGCAATCCTCTTTTAAGATAAATGAAATTGTGTGGCATCAGAACAATTGTTGAATGAATGGCATTTACCTCTATAGAAACATGTTAATCACTTTGAATAACTATTTGAGAGATATTTTGTGGCCTCCTTCCCCCCCTCCTCTCCCTTACTATCCCAACCCTTGTAATTCCCCTTTCCTCATTTTGCTCCCTCCTCGCTGCTTCTCATCCCATCTCTCCTCTCCCACATTATCACCTTGCCAACCATGTTTCCCCACTCTTCTCTTGTACCTTCCCCCACCACTTACCCCTTCCCTCCTCCCACCGGCCCTCCTCTCCTCTTCTACCTTAACCCCTCACCCTCCTTTTAACCCTACATGGGATTTACATATAGCCTAAATATTGTATAAACTTCAGTGACGTACCTGTTGGCATTCTTCTCGTCATCCTTTCCCATTTCTCTCCGTATCCCCCAACACACACACACACACACACACACTTCTCATACTACCCCATTCACCCCTATCTTTCAGTCACCCTTGCCCATTTCTCCCTCTATTCCCCCCCCACTCGCTCCTCGTACCTCTCACATCTCCTCCTTCACACACTCCCACATATCTTCTGCACCTCCCACTTGCCTTTCACATGTCCTCCACACACCTTTGCAACCCTCCCCCCCACACACACTTTCGCACCCCCTCCACACACATTCGCAACCCCCCACACACTCATCTTTGCAACCCCCACACCTACACAACCTTGCACCCCCCACACCTTCGCAACCTCGCACCCCCACACCTACACAACCTTGCACCCCCACACAACCTTGCACCCCCACACCTACACAACCTTGCACCCCCACATTTACACCTCGCACCCCCACACGTACACCTCACACACCCCACGTGTACAAAACCTCACACACCCCACATGTACAAAACCTCACACACCCCACATGTACAAAACCTCACACACCCCACATGTACAAAACCTCACACACCCCACATGTACAAAACCTCACACACCCCACATGTACAAAACCTCACACACCCCACATGTACAAAACCTCACACACCCCACATGTACAAAACCTCACACACCCCACATGTACAAAACCTCACACACCCCACATGTACAAAACCTCACACACCCCACATGTACAAAACCTCACACACCACACATGTACAAAACCTCACACACACCACATGTAAAAAACCTCACTCACTCCACATGTTCTAAAACTCACTTACTCCTCATGTAAAAAACCTCACACACCCCACATGTACAAAACCTCACACACCCCACATGTACAAAACCTCACATGTACAAAACCTCACACATGTACAAAACCTCACACGTACAGAACCTCACACATGTACAAAACCTCACACATGTACAAAACCTCACATGTACAAAACCTCACACA
The DNA here is from genome assembly GCF_046742065.1 of Oratosquilla oratoria. Classification (NCBI taxonomy): domain Eukaryota; kingdom Metazoa; phylum Arthropoda; class Malacostraca; order Stomatopoda; family Squillidae; genus Oratosquilla; species Oratosquilla oratoria. The sequence continues at coordinate 51,044,716 of NC_134795.1, forward strand.
TGTACAAAACCTCACATGTACAAAACCTCACACACCCCCCACTTACTAACCCTCACACACCCCACATGTACAAAACCTCACACACCCCACATGTACAAAACCTCACACACCCCACATGTACAAAACCTCACACACCCCACATGTACAAAACCTCACACACCCCACATGTACAAAACCTCACACACCCCACATGTACAAAACCTCACACACCCCACATGTACAAAACCTCACACACCCCACATGTACAAAACCTCACACACCCCACATGTACAAAACCTCACACACCCCACATGTACAAAACCTCACACACCCCACATGTACAAAACCTCACACACCCCACATGTACAAAACCTCACACACCCCACATGTACAAAACCTCACACACCCCACATGTACAAAACCTCACACACCCCACATGTACAAAACCTCACACACCCCACATGTACAAAACCTCACACACCCCACATGTACAAAACCTCACACACCCCACATGTACAAAACCTCACACACCCCACATGTACAAAACCTCACACACCCCACATGTACAAAACCTCACACACCCCACATGTACAAAACCTCACACACCCCACATGTACAAAACCTCACACACCCCACATGTACAAAACCTCACACACCCCACATGTACAAAACCTCACACACCCCACATGTACAAAACCTCACACACCCCACATGTACAAAACCTCACACACCCCACATGTACAAAACCTCACACACCCCACATGTACAAAACCTCACACACCCCACATGTACAAAACCTCACACACCCCACATGTACAAAACCTCACACACCCCACATGTACAAAACCTCACACACCCCACATGTACAAAACCTCACACACCCCACATGTACAAAACCTCACACACCCCACATGTACAAAACCTCACACACCCCACATGTACAAAACCTCTCACATCCATGCAACCTCACACCCCTCACATCCATGCAACCTCACACCCCTCACATCCATGCAACCTCACACCCCTCACATCCATGCAACCTCACACCCCTCACATCCATGCAACCTCACACCCCTCATCCATGCAACCTCACACCCCTCATCCATGCAACCTCATCCATGCAACCTCACATCCATGCAACCTCACATCCATGCAACCTCACATCCATGCAACCTCACACCCCTCACATCCATGCAACCTCACACCCCTCACATCCATGCAACCTCACACCCCTCACATCCATGCAACCTCACACCCCTCACATCCATGCAACCTCACACCCCTCACATCCATGCAACCTCACACCCCCACACAACTTTGCACCTTTCCCTATTTTACATCCCCCCCCCTAAAAAAAAAAAAAAAAAAATAATCCTTGCCCCTCCCCTCACACACCCTCTTGCCCCATCTCTTTCCCACATTTCCCCCTTTCCTTCTTACCTCCGCTCCCGGCCCTTCAACCCCACATCCCCCCATTTTTCTTATCCCTCCTTCCAACCCTTCAACACCACCTCTCCTCTCCCCAGCAACCACATGACCTAACCTTTCCCCTGTGCTCGCCCCACCCCTGCATATTTAACCTCTCCCTCACCCCAACCCTGCCCCTCCTCCCCCACTTAGTAACCATGAAGTAAGCGCTGAAACTATCAGTTGTTTTAAGAAACGATTAGACAACTTTATAGATGGGGATGATAGGTGGTTTTGGATACGGAGCTGCCTAGTGTAGGCCTTATGGTGTCTTGCAATCTCCTTCATTCCTGTGTTCTTATGTTTTTCTTCGCCCCTACATTCCCCATCATCCCCATATCCCACTTACCCCTCTCCCCCATAACCTCCATACCCCAACCTCACCCCATCACCCCCATGCCCCACTTCTCCCCCATCTCCTCCATGCCCCACCTCTCCCCCCATCACTTCCATGCCCCACCTCTCCCCCCATCACTTCCATGCCCCACCTCTCCCCCCATCACTTCCATGCCCCACCTCTCCCCCCATCACTTCCATGCCCCCACCTCACCCCCCATCACTTCCATGCCCCACCTCACCCCCCATCACTTCCATGCCCCACCTCTCCCTCATCACCCCTATGCCCCACCTCTCCCTCATCACCCCTATGCCCCACCTCTCCCTCATCACCCCTATGCCCCACCTCTCCCTCATCACCCCTATGCCCCACCTCTCCCCCATCACCCCTATGCCCCACCTCTCCCCCATCACCCCTATGCCCCACCTCTCCTCCCATCACCTCCATGCCCCACCTCTCCTCCCATCACCTCCATGCCCCACCTCTCCTCCCATCACCTCCATGCCCCACCTCTCCCCCCATCACCTCCATGCCCCACCTCTCCTCCCCTCACCTCCATGCCCCACCTCTCCTCCCATCACCTCCATGCCCCACCTCTCCCCCCATCACCCCCATGCCCCACCTCTACCCCCATCACCTCCATGCCCCACCTCTCCCCCCATCACCTCCATGCCCCACCTCTCCCCCCATCACCTCCATGCCCCACCTCTCCCCCCATCACCTCCATGCCCCACCTCTCCCCCCATCACCTCCATGCCCCACCTCTCCCCCATCACCTCCATGCCCCACCTCTCCCACATCACCTCCATGCCCCACCTCTCCCCCCGTCACCTCCATGCCCCACCTCTCCCCCATCACCTCCATGCCCCACCTCTCCCCCCATCACCTCCATGCCCCACCTCTCCCCCCGTCACCTCCATGCCCACCTCTCCCCCATCACCTCCATGCCCCACCTCCATGCCCCACCTCTCCCCCCTCACCCCCTTGCCCCACCTCTCCCCCCATCACCTCCTGGCCCCACCTCTCCCCCATCACCCCCATGCCCCACCTCTCCCCCATCACCCCCATGCCCCACCTCTCCCCCATCACCCCCATGCCCCACCTCTCCCCCATCACCCCCATGCCCCATCACCCCCATGCCCCACCTCTCCCCCATCACCCCCATGCCCCACCTCTCCCCCATCACCCCCATGCCCCACCTCTCCCCCCATCACCCCCATGCCCCACCTCTCCCCCCCACACCCCTTTGCCCCACCTCTCCCCCCATCACCTCCATGCCCCACCTCTCCCCCATCACCTCCATGCCCCACCTCTCCCCCATCACCTCCATGCCCCACTTCTCCCCCATCACCTCCATGCCTCACCTCTCCCCCATCACCCCCATGCATCACCTTTCCCCATCACCCCCATGCCTCACCTCTTCTGCATCTTTGCGTTCTCACTCCGCCCAACGTGCACCCACCAACTCCATCTCCCTTACCTTCACCCTCCCCAACCTTGACCCAACTCACCCTCCCCTACCTTGACCCAACTCACCCTCCCCTACCTTGACCCAACTCACCCTCCCCAACCTTGACCCAACTCACCCTCCCCAACCTTGACCCAACTCACCCTCCCCAACCTTGACCCAACTCACCCTCCCCTACCTTGACCCAACACACCCACCCCAACCATGACCCAACCTTGACCCAACTCACCCTCCCCTACCTTGACCCAACTCACCCTCCCCAACCTTGACCCAACTCACCCTCCCCAACCTTGACCCAACTCACCCTCCCCAACCTTGACCCAACTCACCCTCCCCTACCTTGACCCACAAAATATCCCCTCCACACCTCTCATCAGTTCTCCCTGCCCCACCTTCACCCATAAACTCACCCTTTACACACTTGTACCATCAAGTCTCCCTCCACTTACATCCACCGACACTCACTCCCACATTTGTACTTATAATTTTCACTCCCGACTTGCAGTTGCAGACTCACTACCTGCGACCATGTTGCACATACGAACTCCCACTCCCAGTCAAATGTTACTCCGCTTATTAACCCCACTCGCTCTCGTAACTCCCACATAATCCCCCCCTCTCAACCCCCACCAACTTTCCTTCCCGTTCTTAATCCCCACCAACTCTCCCTACCCCATCTACGCCCACCCCATCTTACTACACCTACTATCCCCCTCACCCCTATGAACCCAACACCAAATCTCCCTCGCCAACTCTCCCTCCTTACTTCTTCACCAAATTTCGTTCCTCGTTTACTCGCCACCCTCCATCTACCTTGTTACTCCCCACCACCCTCCCTCCCCCATTACTCCCCACCACCCTCCCTCCCCATTACTCCCCACCACCCACCCTCCCCCATTATTCCCCACCACCCACTCTCCCCCCATTACTCCCCACCACCCACCCTCCCCCCATTACTCCCCACCACCCACCCTCCCCCATTATTCCCCACCACCCACTCTCCCCCCATTACTCCCCACCACCCACCCTCCCCCCATTACTCCCCACCACCCACCCTCCCCCCATTACTCCCCACCACCCCCCCATTATTCCTCACCACCCCTCCCCCATTACTCCTCAACACCCTTTCCCCATTACTCCTCAACACCCTCCCTTTCCCCATTACTCCCCTCCACCCTCCCTTTCCCCAATACTCCCCTCCACCCTCCCTTTCCCCATTACTCCCCACCACCCTCCCTTTCCCCATTACTCCCCTCCACCCTCCCTTTCCCCAATACTCCCCTCCACCCTCCCTTTCCCCATTACTCCCCACCACCCTCCCTCCATTACTCACACATCCTTTCCTCTATTTCTCCCCAACTCTCCCCATTACTCCCCAATACCCTCCCTCCCCCTATTACTCCCCACCACCCTCCCTTCAGTACTCCCACCCTCCCTTCCCCAGTACTCCCCGCCACCCTACCTGCCCCTATTACTCCCCACCACCCTCCCTCGCCCAATTGCTCCCCACCACCCTCCCTCGCCCAATTGCTCCCCACCACCCTCCCTCGCCCAATTGCTCCCCACCACCCTCCCTCGCCCAATTGCTCCCCACCATCCTCCCTCGCCCAATTGCTCCCCACCACCCTCCCTCGCCCAATTGCTCCCCACCAACCACCCACGCCCAATTTCTCCCCACCACACTCCCCCGCCCAATTGCGCCACACTTCCCATTACTCCACACCACACTTCCCATTACTCCACACCACACTTCCCATTACTCCACACCACACTTCCCACTACTCCACACCACACTTCCCACTACTCCACACCACACTTCCCACTACTCCACACCACACTTCCCACTACTCCACACCACACTTCCCACTACTCCACACCACACTTCCCACTACTCCACACCACACTTCCCACTACTCCACACCACACGTCCTCCCCATTACTCCACACGTCCTCCCCATTACTCCACACGTCCTCCCCATTACTCCACACGTCCTCCCCATTACTCCACACGTCCTCCCCATTACTCCACACGTCCTCCCCATTACTCCACACGTCCTCCCCATTACTCCACATCACACTTCCTCCCCATTACTCCACATCACACTTCCTCCCCATTACTCCACATCACACTTCCTCCCCATTACTCCACATCACACTTCCTCCCCATTACTCCACATCACACTTCCTCCCCATTACTCCACATCACACTTCCTCCCCATTACTCCACATCACACTTCCTCCCCATTACTCCACATCACACTTCCTCCCCATTACTCCACATCACACTTCCTCCCCATTACTCCACATCACACTTCCTCCCCATTACTCCACATCACACTTCCTCCCCATTACTCCACATCACACTTCCTCCCCATTACTCCACATCACACTTCCTCCCCATTACTCCACATCACACTTCCTCCCCATTACTCCACATCACACTTCCTCCCCATTACTCCACATCACACTTCCTCCCCATTACTCCACATCACACTTCCTCCCCATTACTCCACATCACACTTCCTCCCCATTACTCCACATCACACTTCCTCCCCATTACTCCACATCACACTTCCTCCCCATTACTCCACATCACACTTCCTCCCCATTACTCCACATCACACTTCCTCCCCATTACTCCACATCACACTTCCTCCCCATTACTCCACATCACACTTCCTCCCCATTACTCCACATCACACTTCCTCCCCATTACTCCACATCACACTTCCTCCCCATTACTCCACATCACACTTCCTCCCCATTACTCCACATCACACTTCCTCCCCATTACTCCACATCACACTTCCTCCCCATTACTCCACATCACACTTCCTCCCCATTACTCCACATCACACTTCCTCCCCATTACTCCACATCACACTTCCTCCCCATTACTCCACATCACACTTCCTCCCCATTACTCCACATCACACTTCCTCCCCATTACTCCACATCACACTTCCTCCCCATTACTCCACATCACACTTCCTCCCCATTACTCCACATCACACTTCCTCCCCATTACTCCACATCACACTTCCTCCCCATTACTCCACATCACACTTCCTCCCCATTACTCCACATCACACTTCCTCCCCATTACTCCACATCACACTTCCTCCCCATTACTCCACATCACACTTCCTCCCCATTACTCCACATCACACTTCCTCCCCATTACTCCACATCACACTTCCTCCCCCCACCGTCCTCCCTCACCTCATTACTCCCCATTACTCCACATCACACTTCCTCCCCCCACCGTCCTCCCTCACCTCATTACTCCCCACCGTCCTCCCTCACCTCATTACTCCCCACCGTCCTCCCTCACCTCATTACTCCCCACCGTCCTCCCTCACCTCATTACTCCCCACCGTCCTCCCTCACCTCATTACTCCCCACCGTCCTCCCTCACCTCATTACTCCCCACCGTCCTCCCTCACCTCTTTACTCCCCACCGTCCTCCCTCACCCCTTTACTCCCCACCGTCCTCCCTCACCCCTTTACTCCCCACCGTCCTCCCTCACCCCTTTACTCCCCACCGTCCTCCCTCACCCCTTTACTCCCCACCGTCCTCCCTCACCCCTTTACTCCCCACCGTCCTCCCTCACCCTCTTTACTCCCCACCGTCCTCTCCCTCACCTCTTTACTCCCCACCGTCCTCCCTCACCTCTTTACTCCCCACCGTCCTCCCTCACCTCTTTACTCCCCCACCGTCCTCCCTCACCTCTTTACTCCCCCACCGTCCCTCCCTCACCTCTTAATCCCCACCGTCCTCCCCTCACCTCTTTACTCCCCACCGTCCTCCCTCACCTCTTTACTCCCCACCGTCCTCCCTCACCTCTTAATCCCCACCGTCCTCCCTCACCTCTTTACTCCCCACCGTCCTCCCTCACCTCTTTACTCCCCACCGTCCTCCCTCACCTCTTTACTCCCCACCGTCCTCCCTCACCTCTTTACTCCCCACCGTCCTCCCTCACCTCTTTACTCCCCACCGTCCTCCCTCACCTCTTTACTCCCCACCGTCCTCCCTCACCTCTTTACTCCCCACCGTCCTCCCTCACCACTCTTTACTCCCCACCGTCCTCCATCACCTACTTACTCCCCACCGTCCTCCCTCACCTCATTACTCCCCACCGTCCTCCCTCACCTCATTACTCCCCACCGTCCTCCCTCACCACATTACTCCCCACCGTCCTCCCTCACCACTTTACTCCCCACCGGCCGCCCTCACCCCATTACTCCCCACCGGCCTCACTCACCCCATTACTCCCCACCGGCCTCACTCACCCCATTACTCCCCACCGGCCTCACTCACCCCATTACTCCCCACCTCACTCACCCCTTTACTACCCTCCTCCCTCACCCCTTTACTTCCCACCTCCCTCACCCCTTTACTTCCCACCTCCCTCCCTCCCCCCATTACTCCCCACCGGCCTCACTCACCCCATTACTCCCCACCGGCCTCACTCACCCCATTACTCCCCACCTCACTCGCCCCTTTACTACCCTCCTCCCTCACCCCTTTACTTCCCACCTCCCTCACCCCTTTACTTCCCACCTCCCTCACCCCTTTACTTCCCACCTCCCTCACCCCTTTACTTCCCACCTCCCTCACCCCTTTACTTCCCACCTCCCTCACCCCTTTACTCCCCACCTCCCTCACCCCTTTACTCCCCACCTCCCTCACCCCTGTACTCCCCACCTCCCTCACCCCTGTACTCCCCACCTCCCTCACCCCTGTACTCCCCACCTCCCTCACCCCTGTACTCCCCACCTCCCTCACCCCTTTACTCCCCACCGTCCTCCCTCACCCCTTTACTCCCCACCGTCCTCCCTCACACCTTTACTCCCCAAGGAGAGGAGGTAGGAAAAGGGGAGTGCGAAGGAGAGGAGGTAGGGAAAGGGGAGTGCGAAGGAGAGGAGGAAGGGAAAGGGGAGTGCGAAGGAGAGGAGGAAGTAGGGAAAGGGGAGCGTGCATTACTCCCCACCACCCTCCCTTCCCCATTACTCCCCACCACCCTCCCTTCCCCATTACTCCCCACCACCCTCCCTTCCCCATTACTCCCCACCACCCTCCCTTCCCCATTACTCCCCACCACCCTCCCTTCCCCATTACTCCCCACCACCCTCCCTTCCCCATTACTCCCCACCACCCTCCCTTCCCCATTACTCCCCACCACCCTCCCTTCCCCATTACTCCCCACCACCCTCCCTTCCCCATTACTCCCCACCACCCTCCCTTCCCCTTTTATCCCGTGAACGGTCCTTTGACGAGTTCTCCCCACCACCCTCCCTTCCCCATTACTCCCCACCACCCTCCCTTCCCCATTACTCCCCACCACCCTCCCTTCCCCATTACTCCCCACCACCCTCCCATCCCCAATACTCCCCACCACCCACCCATCCCCATTTCTTCCCACCACCCTCCCTTCCCCATTACTCCCCACAACACCCTCCCTTCCCCATTATCCTCCCACCACCACCCTCCCTTCCCCACCACCATCCCTTCCCCCTGCCTCCCCACCACCCTCCCTTCCCCATTACTCCCCACCACCCTCCCTTCCCCATTACTCCCCACCACCCTCCCTTCCCCATTACTCCCCACCACCCTCCCTTCCCCATTACTCCCCACCACCCTCCCTTCCCCATTACTCCCCACCACCCTCCCTTCCCCATTACTCCCCACCACCCTCCCTTCCCCATTACTCCCCACCCTTCCGTTGCACATTAGTCACCTCCACCCTCCCTTCACCATTACTCCCCACCACCCTCCCTTCCCCATTACTCCCCACCACCCTCCCTTCCCCATTACTCCCCACCATCCCTTCCCCATTACTCCCCACCACCATCCCTTCCCCATTACTCCCCACCATCCCTTCCCCATTACTCCCCACCACCCTCCCCCTTTACTCCCCATCATTCCCCATCTCCCTTCCCATTACTCCCCTCCACCCTCCCCCATCACTCCCCACCACCCTCCCTTCCCCATTACTCCCCACCACCCTCCCTTCCCCATTACTCCCCACCACCATCCCTTCCCCATTACTCCCCACCACCATCCCTTCCCCATTACTCCCCACCACCATCCCTTCCCCATTACTCCCCACCACCATCCCTTCCCCATTACTCCCCACCACCCTCTCCCCATTACTCCCCACCACCCTCCCTTCCCCATTACTCCCCACCACCCTCTCCCCATTACTCCCCACCATCCCTTCCCCATTACTCCCCACCATCCCTTTCCCATTACTCCCCACCACCCTCCCTTTCCCATTACTCCCCACCACCCTCACTCACCCATTACTCCCCACCACCCTCACTCACCCCATTACTCCCCACCACCCTCACTCACCCCATTACTCCCCACCACCCTCACCCCATTACTCCCCACCACCCTCACCCCATTACTCCTCACCACCCTCACCCCATTACTCCTCACCCCATTACTCCCCACCACCCTCCCTTCCCCATTACTCCCCACCACCATCCTTCCCCTATTCCCCCTCCCTATTCCCCCCACCATCCCTCCCCACCCCCCCCCCTTCCCCATTACTCCCCACCACCCTCCCTTCCCCATTACTCCCTACCACCCTCCCTTCCCCATTACTCTCTACCACCCTCCCTTCCCCATTACTCTCTACCACCCTCCCTTCCCCATTACTCTCTACCACCCTCCCTTCCCCATTACTCTCTACCACCCTCCCTTCCCCATTACTCCCCACCACCCTCCCATACCCATTACTCCCCATCACATTACTCCCCACCACCCTTCACCATCCCCATTACTCCCCACCACCCTCACCCCATTACTCCCCACCACCCTCCCTTCCCCATTACTCCCCAACACCCTTCCCCCATTACTCCCCACCACCCTCACACTCATTACCCATTACTCCCCTTCCCCATTCCTCCCCCACCACCCTCCCTTCCCCATTCCTCCCCACCACCACCCTCCCTTCCCCACCACCCTCCCTTCCCCACCACCCTCCCTTCCCCATTCCTCCCCACCACCCTCCCTTCCCTATTCCTCCCCACCACCCTCCCTTCCCTATTCCTCCCCACCACCCCTCCCCCATTCCTCCCCACCACACCCCTTCCCCATTCCTCCCCACCACCCTCCCTTCCCCATTCCTCCCCACCACCCTCCCTTCCCCATTACTCCCCACCACCCTCCCTTCACCATCCCCATTACTCACCACCACCCTCCCTTCCCCATTCCTCACCACCACCCTCCCTTCACCATTACTCCCCACCACCCTACCTTCACCATTACCCACCACCCTCCCTTCACCATTATTACCCACCACCCTCCCTTCACCATTATTACCCACCACCATCCCTACCACCTTCCCTTTCCCATTACTCCCCACCACCATCCCTTCCCCATTACTCCCCACCACCCTCCCTTCACTATTACTCCCCACCACCCTCCCTTCACCATTACTCCCCACCACCCTCCCTTCACCATTACTCCCCACCACCCTCACTCACCCCATTACTCCCCACCACCCCCACCCTCCCTTCACCATTACTCCCCACCACCCTCCCTTCACTATTACTCCCCACCACCCTCCCTTCACCATTACTCCCCACCACCCTCCCTTCACCATTACTCCCCACCACCCTCCCTTCACCATTACTCCCCACCACCCTCCCTTCACCATTACTACCCACCACCCTCCCTTCACCATTATTACCCACCACCCTCCCTTCACCATTACTCCCCACCACCCTCCCTTCACCATTACTCCCCACCACCCTCCCTTCACCATTACTCCCCACCACCCTCCCTTCACCATTACTCCCCACCACCCTCCCTTCACCATTACTCCCCACCACCCTCCCTTCACCATTACTACCCACCACCCTCCCTTCACCATTACTCCCCACCACCCTCCCTTCACCATTACTCCCCACCACCCTCCCTTCACCATTACTCCCCACCACCCTCACCCCATTACTCCCCACCACCCTCACTCACCCCATTACTCCCCACCACCCGCCCATCACCAATACACCCCCACCACCCTCCCTTCACCATTACTCCCCACCACCCTCCCTTCACCATTACTTACTCCCCACCACCCTCCCTCCACCATTACTCCCCTTCACCATTACTCCCCACCACCCTCCCTTCACCATTACTCCCCACCACCCTCCCTTCACCATTACTCCCCACCACCCTCCCTTCACCATTACACCCCACACCCTCCCTTCACCATTACTCCCACCACCCTCCCTTCACCATTACTCCCAACCACCCTCCCTTCACCATTACTCCCCACCACACCCTCCCTTCACCATTATTACCCAACACCCTCCCTTCACCATTACTCCCCACCACCCCTCCCTTCACATTACTCCCCACCACCCTCCCTTCCCCATTACTCGCCACCACCCTCCCCTTCACCATTATTACCCAACACCCTCCCTTCACCATTACTCCCCACCACCCTCCCTTCACCATTACTCCCCACCACCCTCCCCTCACCATTACTCCCCACCACCCTCACTCCCCATTACTCCCCACCACCCTCACTCCCTCACCATTACTCCCACCACCCTCCCTTCACCATTACGCCACCACCCTTCACCATTACTCCCACCACCCTCCATTACTCCCCACTTGCCTCCCTTCACCACCACCCTCCCTTCACCCCACCACCCTGCCCCATTACTCCCCACCACCCTGCCCCATTACTCCCACCTACCCTGCCCCATTACTCCCCACTCACCCTGCCCCATTACTCCCCACCATCCTGCCCCATTACTCCCCACTACCCCCTGCCCCATTACTCCCCCACCACCCTGCCCCATACTCCCCACCACCATGCCCAATTGCTCCCCACCATCCTCCCTCGCCCAATTGCTCCCCACCACCCTCCCCCGCCCATTACTCCCGTCACCCTCCCCCATTACTCCCGTCACCCTCCCCCATTACTCCCGTCACCCTCCCCCATTACTCCCGTCACCCTCCCCATTACTCCCGTCACCCTCCCCCATTACTCCCGTCACCCTCACCATTGCTCCCCACCACCCTCACCCCATTCACTCCTCACTGCACCCACCCTCCCCATCTACACCCCACCACCCTCCTCCCCACCCTCCCATTCTCCCCACCCACCCCCTTCCCCACCCTCTCACCCTCTACCCCTCCCCAACACTTCACATTACCCCCCCCCATTACTCCCCACCACCCTTTCCCATTACTATCCACCCCACTACCCTCATCCCCAATACTCCCCACACCATACTCCCCCACCCTTCCCCCCCTCCTCCCCACTTCCACCCCCTCATCCCCATTACCACCACCCCCATTACCAACCACCCCACCCCATAACTCCCCCCACCCCTCCCATAACTCCCCCCCCATAACTCCCCCACCCTCTCACCCCATTACTCCACCACCCACCCCCACTCCCATAACTCTCCCACCCACTCTCACCCCATACCTCCCCCACCCTTCTCCCCACCCCCACCCCCCTCCCCATAACTCTCACCCATAACTCCCAACCACCCTCTCACCCCATACTCACCCCACCCCCCATTCCCACCCCCACACCACCCTCTCCCCAACCTCTCAACCACCCCCCCACCCCCTCACCCCACTCCCCACCACCCTCCCCCATTACTCCCCACCACCCTCTCACCCCATTACTCCTCACCCACCCTCTCCCCATTCCTCCCCACCACCACCCCACCACCCTCCCATTACTCCTCCACCACCCTCTCCCCATTACACCCCCCACCACCCCATTACTCTCCCCACCATCTCCCTCACACATTAACTCCCCACCCACCCCCATTACTCCCCACCCTCTTGCACCATTACTCTACCTCTCCCCCATTACTGCCCACCACCCGCTCACCCCATTACTACCACCCTCACCATTACTCCCCACCACCCTCCCCATTTACTCCCCACCACCCCCTCACCCCATTACTTCCCACCACCTCTCACCCCATTACTCCCACCACCCTCTCCCCCATTACTCCCCACCACCCTCTCACCCCATTACTCCCAACCACCCTCTCACCCCATTACTCCCAACCACCCTCTCACCCCATTACTCCCAACCACCCTCTCACCCCATAACTCCCAACCACCCTCTCACCCCATTACTCCCAACCACCCTCTCACCCCATTACTCCCAACCACCCTCTCACCCCATTACTCCCAACCACCCTCTCACCCCATTACTCCCAACCACACTCTTACCCCATTACACCCCACCACCCTCACTCCCCCAATACTCCCCACCACCCTCCCTTCACCATTACTCCCCACCACCCTCCCTTCACCATTACTCCCAACCACCCTCTCACCCCATAACTCCCAACCACCCTCTCACCCCATAACTCCCAACCACCCTCTCACCCCATAACTCCCAACCACCCTCTCACCCCATAACTCCCAACCACCCTCTCACCCCATAACTCCCAACCACCCTCTCACCCCATAACTCCCAACCACCCTCTCACCCCATAACTCCCAACCACCCTCTCACCCCATTACTCCCAACCACCCTCTCACCCCATTACTCCCCACCACCCTCTCACCCCATAACTCCCAACCACCCTCTCACCCCATAACTCCCAACCACCCTCTCACCCCATAACTCCCAACCACCCTCTCACCCCATAACTCCCAACCACCCTCTCACCCCATTACTCCCAACCACCCTCTCACCCCATTACTCCCAACCACCCTCACCCCATTACTCCCCACCACCCTCACCCCATGACTCCCCACCACCCTCACCCCATGACTCCCCACCACCCTCACCCCATGACTCCCCACCACCCTCACCCCATGACTCCCCACCACCCTCACCCCATGACTCCCCACCACCCTCACCCCATTACTCCCCTCCACCCTCACTCCCCCAATACTCCCACCCACCCTCTCACCCCATTACTCCCACCCTCCACCACATTACCCCAACCTCACCACCCACAACTCCAAACCACCCTCTCCCCCATTAACTCCCAACCACCCTCTCACCCCATAACTCCCAACCACCCTCTCCCCCCATAACTCCCAACCACCCTCTCACCCCATAACTCCCAACCACCCTCACTCCCCCATTACTCCCCACCCCTCTCACCCCATTACCATTACTCCCAACCACCCTCTCACCCCATTACTCCCACATTACTCCACCACTCCCTCCCCCATTACTCCCCACCACACCCACTCCCCCATTACTCCCCACAACACCCACTCCACCTTTACTCCCCACCTACCTCCCTCCCCCATTACTCCCCACCACCCTCCCTCCCCCATTACTCCCCACCACCCTCACTCCCCCATTACTCCCCACCCCACTCCCCCCATTATCCCACACCCACTTCCCCCATTACTCCACAGCCCACTTCCCCCAACTCCCACCACACCCATTCCCCCACACTCCCCACCACACACCACCCCCATTACTCCACACCCACTCCCCCCATTACTCCCACCACACCCACTCCCCATTACTCCCCCCACACACCCACACTCCCCCATTACTCACCACACCCACTCCCCCCATTACTCCCACACCACACCACTCCCCCGTTACTCCCCACCACACTCCCCCGTTACTCCCCACCACACCCACTCCCCATTACTCCCCACCACCCTCACTCACCCCATTACTCCCCACCACCCACACACACCCCAATACACCCCACCACACACACTCCCCCATTACTGCCCACCACACACTCCCCCATTACTCACCCACCACACACACGGTGCGCCCCCACTTACTCCCACCACACACTCCCCATACTCCCACACACCACACTCCCCGCCCATTACTCCCCACCACACACCCACGTCCCCCCATTACTAGTAACTTCCCCACCACACTCCCTATTTACTCCACCCAGTTACTCCCCACACAACTCCTCTTACTCCCCATTACTCCCCACCAACACGTCCCCCATTACTCCTCTCCCCACCACACCCACCCCCCATTACTCCCCACCACACCCACTCCCCCATTACTCCCCACAACACCACTCTACCCCTAGCCCATTACTCCCCACCACAACCCACGCCCTCCATTACTCCCCACCACATCACTCCCCCCATAATTACTCCTCCCCACCACATCCACACCCCATTACTCCCCCACCACACCCCACTCCCCCATTAACTCCCCACCACACCCACGCATCCCCATTACTCCCCACCACACCCACTCCCCCAATTACTCCCCACCACAGCCCACTAACCCCCATTACTGCCCACCTCACCCACTCCCCCATTATTGCCCACACACAACACACTCCCCAATTACGCCCCACCCACACCCACTCCCCATTTATTTCTGCCCACACACAGCGCCCTTCACTCCCACAGTTACCTGCCACACCACCACCCACTCCCCCATTACTCGCCCACCACACCCACGTCTCCCCCCATTACTGCCCACCCACAACACCCACTCCCCATTACTGCCCACAACACAACCACGTCCCACCATTACTGCCCACCACAGACACCCCTCCCCCATTACTGCCCACACACCACATAAACACTCCCCCATTTAGGCCCACACCACCCACTCCCATCTAACTGCCCACCACACCCACTCCCCAAAATAAAAACATTACTGCCCACCACACCCCACATCGCCCCATTAACTGCCCACCACACCCACACCACGCCCATATGCCACCACAACAACCCCACTCCCCCATTACTGCCCACCACACCACACATCCCCACCATTACGGCCCATCCACACCACACTCCCCCTAGTACTGCCACCCACACCCCACTCCCCCATGTACTTGCCACACCACACCACTCCCCCAATTTCTGCCCACCCACGTCACCACTCCCCCATTACTGCCCACCAACACCCACTTCCCCCATTACTTGCTCACCCACACCTCACTGACCCCCATTAACTGCCCACCACACCCACTCCCCCATTACTGCCCACCAATCCCACTCCTCCCTTACTGCCCCCCACCACACCCACCTCCCCCCATTTCTGCCCTCCCACAACCCGACTCCCCCATTATCCCCACCACACCCACTCCCTCCATGTACTGCCCACCAGACAAACCCACTTCCCCCATTACTGCCCACCACACACTCCCATTACTGCCCACCACACTCCCATTACTGCCCACCACACACCCCCAATTACTCCCCACCACCCTCCATTACCCCCACCACCCCACAGTTTCTCCGCCACACCCCCAATTACTCCCCACCACACTCCCCCCCGCCTTCTCTCCCACCAAACCAATTATCTCCCCACACACACTCCCCCCATTTCTCCCACACACTCCCCATTTTCTCCCAATCCCGCATTTCTCCCCACCAACACTCCCACCCATTTCTTCCCCTCACCGAACCATTTTTGTCTCCCCCACACCACCACTCCCCATTTCTCTCCACACCCCCCATTTCTCCCCACCCCCATTTCTCCCCACCACACCCCCATTTCTCCCCACCACACCCCCATTTCTCCCCACCACACCCCCATTTCTCCCCACCACCCCCCCATTTCTCCCCACCACACCCCCATTTCTCCCCACCACACCCCCATTTCTCCCCACCACACTCCCCCATTTTCACACACAACCCCATTTCTCCCTTCATCCCTTTTCTTCCCCCCACACATCCCCAATTTCTCCCCCCACACCACACATTTCTCCCCACCAACACTCCCGTATTCTCTTTCTCACCTTCACCCTCCGTATTTTCCACTCCCACACACGTCCCTCAACCCATTACTTCAGGCTCCCTCACCACACCATTTACTTACTCCCACCAGCTTCTCACCTTATTCTCCAGCCTCCCACACCCCGTAATGTATTCTCAGCCTCCCTCACCCCATTATTCTCCCAGCCTCCCTCACCCCATTACTCTCCCAGCCTCCCTCACCCCATTATTCTCCAAGCCTCCCTCACCTCCCATTATTCCTCACTCCCAGGCCTCCCCTCACCCCAGTTATTCTCACCAGCCCTCCCTCACCCACATTATTCTCCCAGCCTCCCCAACCCCATTATTCTCCCACGCCTCCCTCACCCCATTATTTCTCCAGCCTCCCTCACCTCCATTATTCTCCACTCAGCCTCCCTCACCCCATTATTCTCCAGGGCCTTCCCTCACCCATTTATTCTCCCCAGCCGCCCTCAACCCCCATTTATTTTATCCCAGACCTCCCTCACCCCATTATTCTCCAGGCCTCCAGAACTCACCCATTATTCCTCCCAGAGCCTTCCCCCACTCACCCCATTACTCCCCCAGCTTCCCTCCCCATTACTCTCCCAGCCTCCCTCACCCCATTATTCTCCCAGCCTCCCTCACCCCATTACTCTCCCAGCCTCCCTCACCCCATTACTCCCCACCAGCTTCCCTCACCCCATTACTCTCCCAGCCTCCCTCACCCCATTACTCTCCCAGCCTCCCTCACCCCATTACTCCCCACCAGCTTCCCTCACCCCATTACTCCCCAACCAGCCTCCCTCACCCCATTACTCCCCACCAGCCTCCCTCACCCCATTACTCCCCACCAGCCTCCCTCACCCCATTAATCCCCACCACTTCCCTCACACCCCCTTAATCCCCCACCCCCACTTCCGTCACCCCATTACTCCCCACCAGCCTCCCTCACCCCATTAATCCCCACCAGCCTCCCTCACCCCATTAATCCCCACCAGCCTCCCTCACCCCATTAATCCCCACCAGCCTCCCTCACCCCATTAATCCCCACCAGCCTCCCTCACCCCATTACTCCCCACCAGCCTCCCTCCAAAATATAAAAAAACCCCATTACTATTACTCCCCACCAGCCTCCCTCAACCCATTACTCCCCACCAGCCTCCCTCAACCCATTACTCCCCACCAGCCTCCCTCAACCCCATTAACCCCCACCCGCCTTCCCTCAACCCATTACTCCCCACCACCCAGCCTCCCTCAACACCCATTACTTAATTCCCCACCAGCCTCCTCAACCATTACTCCCCACCACCCTCCCCTCACACCATTACTCCCACACCACCCTCCCTCACCCCATTACTCCCCACCAGCCTCCCTCACCCCATTACTCCCCACCAGCCTCCCTCAACCCATTACTCCCCACCAGCCTCCCTCAACCCATTACTCCCCACCAGCCTCCCTCAACCCATTACTCCCCACCAGCCTCCCTCAACCCATTACTCCCCACCAGCCGCCCTCAACCCATTACTACCCACCAACCTCCCTCAACCCATTACTCCCCCACCCTCCCCTCAACCCATTACTCCCCACCAGCCTCCCTCAACCCATTACTCCCCACCAGCCTCCCTCAACCCATTACTCCCCACCAGCCTCCCTCAACCCATTACTCCCCACCAGCCTCCCTCAACCCATTACTCCCCACCAGCCTCCCTCAACCCATTACTCCCCACCACCCTCCCTCAACCCATTAACTCGTACTCCCCACCCGACCCTCCTGCAAACCCATTACTCCCCACCACCCTCCCTCACCCCATTACTCCCCTCGACCCTCCCTCAGCTCATTACTCCCCACCAGCCTCCCTCACCCCATTACTCCCCACCAGCCTCCCTCACCCCATTACTCCCCACCAGCCTCCCTCACCCCATTACTCCCTCCTAGCTCCTCAACGTTACTTCCACCTACCAGCCGTCCCTCAACCCATTACTTCTCCCGCTCCAGCCTCCCTCAAACCCATTACTCCCCTGCCACCTCTCCCTCAAACCCAGTACTCTCCACCTTTGCCTCCCTCCAACCCATTAACTCCTCCTAGCCTCCCTCAAACCCATTGTTAGCTCTCCTAGGCCTCCCTCAACCCGTTACTCCCTCACCACCAGCCTCCCTCACCCCATTACTCCCCACCAGCCTCCCTCAACCCATTACTCCCCACCAGCCTCCCTCAACCCATTACTCCCCACCAGGCCTCCCCTCAAACCCATTACTCTCCAGCCTCCCCTCAACCCATTACTCCCCACCCAGCCTCCCTCAACCCTATTACTCCCACCAAGCCTCCCTTCAACACATTACTCCCCACCAGCCTCCCTCACCCCATTACCTCACACCATTACTCCCCATTACTCCCCCCCAGCCTCCCTCACCCCATTAATCCCCACCAGCCTCCCTCACCCCATTAATCCCCACCAGCCTCCCTCAACCCATTACTCCCCACCACCTCCCGTCAACATTTACTCTACCAGCCGCCATGACCATTCCCCCACCAGCCTCCCTCAACCCATTTACTCCCCACCAGCCTCCCTCAAACCCCATTACTCCCACCAGCCTCCCCTCAACCATTAACTCCCCACCAGCCTCCTCACCCATTACTCCCCACCACCCTCCCTCAACCCATTACTCCCCACCAGACTCCCTCTCCCCACCAGCCTCCCTCACCCCATTACTCCCCACCAGCCTCCCTCACCCATTACTCCCCACCAGCCTCCCTCAACCCATTACTCCCCACCACCCTACCTCAATCACCATTGTCACTCCCCACCAGCTTCCCTCAACCCTTTTCACCCCACCAGCCCTCCCTCAAACCCATTACTCCCCACCAGCCCTCCCCCCTCAAACCCATTACTCCCCACCAGCCTCCCTCACCCCATTACTCCCCACCAGCCTCCCTCACCCCATTACTCCCCACCAGCCTCCCTCACCCCATTACTCCCCACCAGCCTCCCTCACCCCATTACTCCCCACCAGCCTCCCTCACCCCATTACTCCCCACCAGCCTCCCTCACCCCATTACTCCCCACCGGCCTCACTCACCCCATTACTCCCCACCAGCCTCCTCCACCCCCATTACTTCGAAAAATGTGATAAGCCCACCTGCGCCCGCTCACCCCATTACTGGTTCTGCCCCCCACCGCCTCCTCCACCCCATTGTACTCCCCCACCAGCCCCCGTCCCCCCCCACCGTACCCAGGTTACTCCCCCACCAGCCCTCCCTCTAACCGCCAATTACTTTCGTCCAGGTCGGCACCTCTCCGCCGCTCACTTGTCCCATCTACTCCCCCCACCCTCGGCCTCACCCCGCTCACCTGGTCGACCCTCAACCCTGCCGCTACACCCCCATTACTCCCCCAACATTTTAGACCACCCACCACCCGCCTTCACACCATGGTACATCCCCCAACCACCCTCCCTCAAACCAAGACCATTAAGTCTCTAACTCCAGCCACCCTCAACTGGTCGAAAATCTACTAAAGCAACGATAAAAGGACACCCACATTAACTCTGCCTCACCACCCTCCCTCACAGGATCGCCCATTACCCCCTCAGCCACCCGCTCACAAGGAGACAAACACCATCTAGTTTTCGAAACTCTTCCCACCGGACCAATGGACGAACCCTCACCCCATGGTAGCTCACACCCTCACCCTGTAGCTTGTTGGGGGGGGTATTATATATTATAAATATATAATAAATAGGGGCCAGTACTCCCACTATGGTGACATAATAAAGCACCCCATTACGCCCCACAACCCAGTCCCAGGTCACCCCATCCAGCTCTCCATGACGCACTCCTGCAGCACAACATGGTCGCCCGCCTCAATCGCATCACCTGGGGTGACCTCTCCACCAGTACCACACACCCTCCTCCCTGTACTCCACCACCAGATCCCCTGGACAACCCACCAACCTCACTCCACCTTTAGACCAACCTCCTCCACCCAGTACTCCCAACCATCCTCACCGCTTTACTTCCCCACCATCCTCACCCCATTAAGCCTAAAAACCCCTCTCACCGGTCTCCCACACCCGCACACCTTGTACTCCCCCTCCACCCTCACCCCCATGTACTCCCACCACCCTCACCCATTAATCCCACCACCCTCCCGCCATTACGACCTTGTCACCGACTCCTCCCGCTCCCTGTACTCAACCTACCCCACCGCTCACAGCCCATGCCCCACTCAACCCCACGCCCATTACCCCCCCCCAAAAAAAAAACCCACCCCACCCCATTACTCTCCCCACACCCTCCACCCCATTACTCCCATCCCACCTCTCTCACCCCCATTACTTCCCCACCAGCCCTCACTCACCCCAGTTACTTCCACCCACCGCACTCACTCACCCCATTTACTCCCCACCGCCCGCACTCACCTGCCATTACTCCCCCACCGCCCTCACTACCCATTACTCCCACCACGCTCAACCCATTATTTCCCCAACCACCCTCGCACCCATTACTCCCCACCAGCCCGCTCACTCATCCCCAATACTCCCACACAGCCCGTCACTGCACCCCCATTTACTCCCCACCGGCCTCACTCACCCCATTACTCCCCACCGGCCTCACTCACCCCATTACTCCCCACCGGCCACACTCACCCCAATACACCCCACCGGCCACACACACCCCATTACTCCCCACCGCCCACACACACCCCATTACTCCCCCGACCAGCCCATCACCTCACCCCATTACTCCACCACCCCGCCCTCACGTCACGCCCATTACTCCCCACCGGCCTCACTCACCCCATTACTCCCCACCGGCCTCACTCACCCCATTACTCCCCACCGGCCTCACTCACCCCATTACTCCCCACCGGCCTCACTCACCCCAATATACTGCCCCAACCGCCCCTCACTCACCCCATTACTCCCCACCGGCCTCACTCACCCCATTACTCCCCACCGGCCTCACTCACCCCATTACTCCCCACCGGCCTCACTCACCCCATTACTCCCCACCGGCCTCACTCACCCCATTCAACTCTCACACCCGCCCTCCCTCACCCCTGTACTCCCCACCGCCACTCATTCACCCCATTACTCAATTACTCCTCCACCGCCCTCACTCACCCATTAGTTCCCACCGCACGCACTCACTCCATTACTCCCCACCGCCGTCACTCACCCCATTTCTCCCTCTCCGACCCTCACTCACCCCAGTACTCCCCACCGCCTCAATCTACCCCATTGAATACCCACGCCCTCATTCTACCCCATTACTCCCCACCACCCTCACTCACCCCATTACTCCCCACCACCCTCACTCACCCCATTACTCCCCACCACCCTCACTCACCCCATTACTCCCCACCACCCTCACTCACCCCATTACTCCCCACCACCCTCACTCACCCCATTACTCCCCACCACCCTCACTCACCC